>NC_090387.1:25443825-26066519 GCF_036365525.1 Heterodontus francisci | reverse complement strand
TCCACTCAGCTAAGTATTGCAGGGCTCCTCCAGAGTGGTCCAGACAGTGGAATCACTGTTTTACAATGCATATTTATCACATTTTTTGTATACAATAAGAGCCATTCCACCGCAAGCTGTCCATGGGTTGCAAGTGGAGTTATGAGCTACGTCATCAGTGGGTTGCTCCCAGAACACCCTGGACAGATAGGGCCACCACCTCTTTCTGCCCTACGTAGCCTCTGCTCATTCTCCCAGTCACGCTCAATTCCAAGAGGAAGGCCTACTAGTGCACCCATGTCTGGGAGCAACTAGTTTATACAGAAGCCTTGAAGTCAGAAATAATTACTGCAGCTCCTGCCACACTACTTCCTGTAGACTTTTGAAACTTGTAACAACTAATAAAAACACCAAAGATATATAGAATTGTAGCAATAGCCAGAAGAAATGAACTAGAAACTAACTTGTTGATGCTCCATTTAAATAGCACTGCTTGTCTTTCATGCTGCTGTTACGAACGAGGCAGGAGGAGTGCACTGTTTATTCGAGTTCCACTTCTCCATGGGTGACAGCACGTAGCAAAGCATAAAAGTTCCGTTTTTGACAGAGGGAGAGGGAGAGCGCGAGAGCGAGCGAGATAGAGACGGACACAGAGACAGAGAGAGAGAGAGAGAGAGAGAGAAAGAAAGAGAGAGGAGAGGAGAGAGAGAGAGAGAGAGAGAGAGAGAGAGAGAGACACACACACACAGAAAAATATAAAAGGATTTGCGTTTAGAGCTCTATTACAAAAAAAAGAGAGAAAAGAAACCACTTGGGCTAAATACTTGCTAATTCTTGAAGAAGAGAGAGAAGATATAGAAAGATGTCCTTTGTTTTGGTTTGATGTCCCAAATGCTGTCGCTGGGATCCTTCTAGAACAGTTCTTTTCAGGCAACACTGAAGATTAGTTTGGGTAGGCCTCCAGGAAATGCAGCAGTGGTTTCAGACACAGGCCTTACAAGAGGAATGCAGTCACAGTTTCAGTCTGCTTTTGACACTTGCTTTTCAGCTCAGAGATGGAAAACTGGCAGGCTTTTTCCAAACTGCCAGAACAGCCCGAGTTGAGGTGGTTTCTTCTTGGCAAGTTTCCTCCAACTGTCTTTGAAAAACCGTTATCCATATCCCAACTCACTGTCCAAAGTGAAACCATAAACAAGGTCACAAGAGACAAGCCTCCTGACCTCTATAAATCTTGATCTGCCACTTCTCTGTAAACATCTTCCCCAAGTCAAAAACAACCCCTGCCAGGTAATTATCTGCAGACAGTTGCCTTCCAGTAATTGTTTTCAAGCTCAGCCAAAAACCTTCTGGTAACCTCCCTTAAAAAACACACACAAAGTTCCAGCATCTGTGGAGTCTTTTCAGTTTTGAAACACAAAATCTTCAAAATTTACCAAAAAAAATGGAAGCACTCGTAACACTGCTTAATGTCATGTTTACCTGTGTGAGGTTAAGAGAAGTTAAGAGATCTATCTGCTGCACATACTTCAGTGGACGTTAGCTGCGCGCAAACTAATCCATTTACCGTTATTACGTTCAGCACTTTTCATGTCAGAAGTGTACACGCACACTGCAGATGCCATTTTCAAATCCTAAGGGGCATCACAGTACCCAAAAAAAAGGTGGTACAGAGCCCAATTTTGCACCCCCCCCCCCCCACCTCCTACTCCACCATCATGCCTTTGGATGATGTTGCCGAGGGAGGTTAAGGATTGACCCTTGGAAGGCTGGAAGAGAAGTTATTACAGGAGATTCTCTGGATACGGCAGGTTATGAAAGAACGGAACCAGCCGAGCGCAGTTCCATTCAGTTGGAAAACAGAGGGAGGCACGAGGGGAGGATGGTGTGGTCCACGTCGTCACAGACTGCGGATAGTCAAGAAAGGTGAGGAAAGACAGTGCAGTACAGTTACAGAGGATATAATTTCTCACTTTGATTAGGGTTGCTCTGCTGCTTTGGTAAGAGCAGAAACCTGATAAGCGGTTCAAACATGGTGCTGCAGAGGCAACGTGTTTCAAGAGGATAGGGCAGTTGGAACTGCGGCAGCAGTTTGCAAGGAAAGAGGGATCAAGGGTGGGCTCTCTGAGTAGGGAGTAAGGCCTGAGGAAAGGGAACCACTTACAATATCCACTGGCATAGGGACCAGGAACGGAAGTTGTGTGGTCAGTAGTTTAATGAAGATAGTGTCAAGAGCAGGGGTTGGATTTCATGGACAAGCTGAGCTTGGAAAGGGAATGAGGGAAGATAGGAGAGAAACTAGAAAAGGTGCTGATAAGAAACAACACTAGAGATGCTTGACATGATCCAGGATAAAGCAGCCTGCTTGATTGGCAGCCTACTCACCACCTTAAACATTCACTCCCTCCACCACCTGCTCACAGTGGCAGCAGTGTGTGCCATCTACAAGATGCACTACAGCAACTTGCCAAGTGTCCTTCGACAGCAACTTCCAAAACCATGACCTCTACCACCTAGAATGACAAGGGCAGCAGATGCATGGGAACACTATTTGCAAGTGCCTCTTCTCGTCACACATGATCCTGACTTGGACCTATATTGTTGTTGATTCACTGTTGCTGGGTCAAAAACCTGGAACTTCCTAACAGCGCTGTGTGTGTACTACATTAGATGGACTTCAATGGTTCAAGGCGGCGGCTCACCACCACCTTCTCATGGGCAATTAGGGATGGGCAACAAATGCTGACCTTTCCAGCAACATTCACATACTATGTAAGAATAAAAAAAACTTGTACTATAATACACCCTCATAATTCCCCATCTGTCCCTAACGGAAAATACATTAGGGAAAAAAAAACACCATCACAAGCTGGACTAGTGGTGACTCTTAACTGGTCCATTTACACTATACCTCTCTGTAATCCTTGACGACAGCAGCTCCTTGAAAACTTTCCTCTGTACGCTTTAAAAAAAGGTTCCCGTCTTGTAAACAATTAGATCAACACAGAGATGAAACAAACAGCTGTACTATTTCTACTACAGTACTCCAGCGCTGTTTCTATACTGCTACTGTTACAGTTGAATTCAGAGAGATTGTTGTCTCCTAGCCCACAAAAACTGCATCCACAAATCTGCCACTAGGATAAGGGAGTCAGATTTATCTATGTAAATGCCAAGACCTGGATTACGAATGACTGTCTCTTGATATCTGTACTTCAAAAATGGTTTTAGATCCAAAGCTGAACTATTTATCTTACATGTGCATGCACTTCCAAGCTCACTTTAGTTTTGAAGACCCTATTCAAACTGGCACAACTAAAAGCCAAGGCAAGCTTGTGGGGATTTATTTGGTGGTGATGTCATGACATCACAATACATTCAGAAATTGATAAACTCTGGAGGAATTACAATTCTTCACTTTATCCCAGGAGGAACAACCAATCATTTCAGTGATTATTGAAAACGTCCCTTCCTTAGCCTGGAACATTGCTCTTTGGGATCTATACTACAGAAGACCATGTTTACACCCCTATCCATGATCTGCAGGTCATGTCTAAAACTACCAGATGTTCAAGTTAGACAATAAAGGGTATCTGCCATCAAATCCATTTACACAGTATCTTGAGCGTTGAGTGTAATCTTAATTAGATTGGATCTTTGTAAAGGATTTTAGTTTGAAGTTATAAACAAATTGCACAGTATCAAAAGGCATAATGTATACAATTATGCAGACTTTAAACAGCAGTGGGTTTTATAAGCAGAATACTGAAGGGACTGCTGTGTACTGTCCCGAGTGCATAGGCCTTAGAACCAACAAATGTAAAACATGTGTATTAGCCACTATAATAAAATTTCTTTGCTGACGATGCTGCTTTAACATCTCACACTGAAGAGTGCCTGCAGAGTCTCATCAACAGGATTGCGGCTGCCTGCAATGAATTTGGCCTAACCATCAGCCTCAAGAAAACGAACATCATGGGGCAGGACGTCAGAAATACTCCATCCATCAGTATTGGCGACCACGCTCTGGAAGTGGTTCAAGAGTTCACCTACCTAGGCTCAACTATCACCAGTAACCTGTCTCTAGATGCAGAAATCAACAAGCGCATGGGAAAGGCCTCCACTGCTATGCCCAGACTGGCCAAGAGAGTGTGGGAAAATGGCACACTGACACGGAACACAAAAGTCCGAGTGTATCAAGCCTGTGTCCTCATTACCTTGCTCTATGGCAGCGAGGTCTGGACAACGTATGCCAGCCAAGAGCGACGTCTCAATTCATTCCATCTTCACTCCCTCCGGAGAATACTTGGCATCAGGTGGCAGGACCGTATCTCCAACACAGAAGTCCTCGAGGCGGCCAACATCCCCAGCTTATACACACTACTGAGTCTGCGGCGCTTGAGATGGCTTGGCCATGTGAGCCGCATGGAAGATGGCAGGATCCCCAAAGACACATTGTACAGCGAGCTCGCCACTGGTATCAGACCCACCGGCCGTCCATGTCTCCGCTTTAAAGACATCTGCAAACGCAACATGAAGTCCTGTGACATTGATCACAAGTCGTGGGAGTCAGTTGCCAGCGTTCGCCAGAGCTGGCGGGCAGCCATAAAGGCGGGGCTAAAGTGTGGCGAGTTGAAGAGACGTAGCAGTTGGCAGGAAAAAAGACAGAGGCGCAAGGGGAAAGCCAACTGTGTAACAGCCCCGACAAACAAATTTTTCTGCTGCACCTGTGGAAGAGCCTGTCACTCTAGAATTGGCCTTTATAGCCACCCCAAGCGCTGCTCCACACACCACTGACCACCTCCAGGCGCTTACCCATTGTCTCTCGAGATAAGGAGGCCAAAGAAAGAATAAAATACAGTATTGTTTTCATGTCGATCCTAACAAAATTTCATTCAATAGCATCACTAAGAAAATGTTAAAAGAATTTCTTTTGTTTTAACTATTTTAGTGAAAATATTTATTGATGATGGCATCCTGTGACAATATTGAAAATGCTGGTCCCTTTAATTAAACAGACTCATTTCAGTGTTAATAGAGAGCAGGTGATGCTCATAGTCATAGAGTTATACAGCACAGAAACAGGCCTTTCGGCCCATCGTGTCTGTGCCGGCCATCAAGCACCTATCTATTCTAATCCCATTTTCCAGCACTTGGCCCGTAGCATTGAATGCTATGGCGTTTCAAGTGCTCATCTAAATACTTCTTAAATGCCTCTACCACCTCTTCAGGCAGTGTGTTCCAGATTCCAAACACCCTCTGGGTGAAATTATTTTCCCCGCACATCCCCTCTAAACTTCCTGCCCCTTACCTTAAATCTATGCACCCTGGTTATTGATCCCTTCGCTAAGGGAAAAAGTTTCTTCCTATCTAACCTATCAATGCCCCTCATAATTTTGTATACCTTAATCAGGTCCCCCCTCTGCCTTCTCTGCTCTAAGGAAAACAACCGTAGCCTATCAAGTCTCTCTTCATAGCTGAAATGCTCCAGCCCAGGCAACATTCTGGTCATTATAATTTTGCATTTAAGGACTGGGTTTTTGCCCAATGGGGGAGTTGCCTCTGGACAGAATGTTAGTCCAGAAGGAAAGAGTGGGAACTGATGTTTGGACTGAAATATGAATTGACAATAAAACAGTTGTGGATCAGAGACGGTCATTGGCTTCTTCATTTTGATGAAAGGACATCTGTCTGTTTCACATCCTGCACCCGGGGTGTATATCACTTCTAGATTGAACATCGTCTGTTATGGCTGCAGAGAAAGACTTGAGTGGCAATCCCTTCCGCAGCTGGCGCAGATGAACAACGTTGGCCTGAGGCCAACTTATGCTTTTTCCTTCCGCCGGGTTCTCTTTTCCATCATCTGGTTGTTTCTTTTGTCCTCTGCTTTTTCCATGCCCTTCTTGACTGCTAGTCTCCAGGCACTCCGGTCAGCTGCAAGGACTTCCCATGCATCGACGCTGACCCTGGTCAACTTGAGATCTTGCTTGCAGGTTTATTAAGTCAATTGTTTAATACACAAAACATATATCACTAATACAAATCAATACTAAAATACATTTTTAAATCTCAGAACTTATCAACACTCATCAAAAAATACAACTTGAACTTGCCTCAATAACTATTCACTTGCCAAAAATGGTTTGAATGAATCTTGAAAAATAATATGTGGACATTTGGTAATGCTATGCATTGGCACAAAGGAAAGTTGCAAGAGTTCAAATGAACATTCAATGGTAAAAAGATGAAATGGTGATGTTGTAGTAACTATTGCCATGAGCAATTTTAAAAAAAAGTCTCTTTCGTCTGAAAATCAAATCTAATTCAGTAAACTTGGTGATCTTACTTCCAAGTTGGAGTACACTAACTAACTAACCTGAAATTGTTTGGGAAGGGATGATGCAACTTTACCCAAGTGGAATTCCAAAGTGGAATGAATTTTCATTAATAATTGTTCACTTACTCTTTTTCTTTCAATTCTGGCAAGTCCAAATACCAGTGCTCATCACTAATTATCTTCTTTTCTTCTTCTTCCAACTGCTTCTTGGTCTCTGTATCCAAACTCCTCTGCATAAACTAAAAGCAAATCAAAAAATAACCATCAATTCTTCTAAGAAATTAAAAGCAATAATTTCAATTTGTGGATTTAAAGTACCAAACACCTAGTTAAGAGTGATGTCACAATGATCATTGTTGTATTCCAAGCAATTCGTCTGATGTCAGTATCTGTTGTATATTATTTTGATTTCCTTACTGGCAATTTAAATGCAGAATGCAGTTACAGTGTGATCTATGGTAAATCATTGCCAGCCATTTACTTTTATTTCAAACTTTCTCTCTTTTCCTTCGACCCTGAATTAAAAATCAGTGAATAAAAATCTTGACTGGTATAAAATAAAATCACTTTTGAACAACAATCACAGATATTGAAATCAAATCCAAGTAATTCAAACTACAGTAAGAGCAATTTGTTCTTTTGTAAAAAAAAACTATGCAACAGACTTCATGGCATGACTCAAAGAACAGGTGAATTATCCGGAATCCTGACTAACATTTATCCCTCAATCAAAAGCAGATTAACTGGTCATCTCATTGCTGTTTGTGGAACTTAACTGTGCACAAAAATTGCTGCTTTTGCCTACAAGCCAACAGTGACAGTGCTTCAAAAGTAATTTGACTGTCAAGTGTTTTGAAGTCCAAGAGCATAAAAAAAGGTGCTATTTAAAATAATGTTTCCTTAATGTTTCTAAGTTCATTACTTAAAACAATCTAGTCTTGGTTTCTTGCATTAAAAAAGACTTTATGCCAGCATTTAAGGAAAAACAAATTATCTTGTACTTTACAAAGTGCATGTGTTAGGTAAATTTGTGTTCACTACTCATAGCTTTCAGTGTACTTAAATGAGAACATCCAATCAAGATAATGCAAATCACTGTGCAGTCACAATAATAATTTTATTTATATAGGGGCGGCACAGTGGTTAGCACCGCAGCCTCACAGCTCCAGGGACCCGGGTTCGATTCCGGGTACTGCCTGTGTGGAGTTTGCAAGTTCTCCCTGTGTCTGCGTGGGTTTTCTCCGGGTGCTCCGGTTTCCTCCCACAAGCCAAAAGACTTGCAGGTTGATAGGTAAATTGGCCATTATAAATTGTCACTAGTATAGGTAGGTGGTAGGGAAATATAGGTGGGGATGTTTGGTGGGAATATGGGATTAGTGTAGGATTAGTCTAAATGGGTGGTTGATGTTCGGCACAGACTCGGTGGGCCGAAGGGCCTGTTTCAGTGCTGTATCTCTAATCTAATCTAATCTAATCCTTTTAACATAATAAAATGTACCAAAACGCTTCAGAGGCAATCCCGAGCCACGAAAGGAAATATTAGAGCATATGACCACAGATCGAAGTCTTGAGGAGTGACTTCAAAAGGAGGAAAGCCAGGTAGAGGGGTGGAGAGGTTCAGGGAGGGAACTGCAGAGCTTAGGGCCTAGGCAACTGAAGACATGGCTAACAATGGTGGAGCAATTAAAAATCAGGGACGATCAAGAGGCCAGAATTAGAGGAGCGCAGATATTTTGGAGGGTTATAGGGCCCGAGCCAATTACAAAGATGGGGAGGGGCCAGGCCATGGAGGGTTTTGAAAACAAGGATGAGAATTTAAAAATTGAACCGTTGCTTAACAGCAGACAGTGTACGTCAGCAAAAACAGGGGTGATGGGTGAACAGGATTTGGTGCGAGTTAGGACACAGGTAGCAGAATTTGGGATGACCTCAAGTTTATGTACCCTCATGGCAGACTGGTACAAAAGGTGAAGTCAAATGGGATCAGAGGTGAGCTGACAAGATGGATACAGAACTGGCTCAGTCACAGAAGACAGAGGGTAGCAGTGGAGGGGTGCTTTTCTGAATGGAGGGATGTGACTAGTGGTGTTCCGCAGGGATCAGTGCTGGGACCTTTGCTGTTTGTAGTATATATAAATGATTTGGAGGAAAATGTAGCTGGTCTGATTAGTAAGTTTGCGGACGACACAAAGGTTGGTGGAGTTGCGGATAATGATGAGGATTGTCAGAGGATACAGCAGGATCCAGACTGGCCAAGAGAGTGTGGGAAAATGGCGCACTGACACGGAACACAAAAGTCCGAGTGTATCAGGCCTGTGTCCTCAGTACCTTGCTCTACGGCAGCGAGGCCTGGACAACGTATGCCAGCCAAGAGCGACGTCTCAATTCATTCCATCTTCGCTGCCTTCGGAGAATACTTGGCATCAGGTGGCAGGACTATATCTCCAACACCCCCAGCTTATACACACTACTGAGTCAGCGGCGCTTGAGATGGCTTGGCCATGTGAGCCGCATGGAAGATGGCAGGATCCCCAAAGACACATTGTACAGCGAGCTCGCCACTGGTATCAGACCTACCGGCCGTCCATGTCTCCGCTATAAAGACGTCTGCAAACGCGACATGAAATCGTGTGACACTGATCACAAGTCGTGGGAGTCAGTTGCCAGCATTCGCCAGAGCTGGCGGGTAGCCATAAAGACAGGGCTAAATTGTGGCGAGTCGAAGAGACTTAGTAGTTGGCAGGAAAAAAGACAGAGGCGCAAGGGGAGAGCCAACTGTGCAACAGCCCCGACAAACAAATTTCTCTGCAGCACCTGTGGAAGAGCCTGTCACTCCAGAATTGGCCTTTATAGCCACTCCAGGCGCTGCTTCACAAACCACTGACCACCTCCAGGCGCATATCCATTGTCTCTCGAGATAAGGAGGCCCAAAAGAACAGCAGGATATAGATCGGTTGGAGACTTGGGCGGAGAAATGGCAGATGGAGTTTAATCCGGACAAATGTGAGGTAATGCACTTTGGAAGTTCTAATGCAGGTGGGAAGTATACAGTAAATGGCAGAACCCTTTGGAGTATTGACAAGCAGAGAGATCTGGGCGTACAGGTCCACAGGTCACTGAAAGTGGCAACGCAGGTGGATAAGGTAGTCAAGAAGGCATACGGCATGCTTGCCTTCATCGTTCGGGCAAGTCATGCTGCAGCTGTACAGAACTTTAGTTAGACCACACTTAGAATATTGCGTGCAATTCTGGTCGCCACACTACCAGAAGGACGTGGAGGCTTTGGAGAGGGTACAGAAGAGGTTTACCAGGATGTTGCCTGGTCTGGAGGGCATTAGCTATGAGGAGAGGTTGGATAAACTCAGATTGTTTTCACTAGAACGACGGAGGTAGAGGGGCGACATGATAGAGGTTTACAAAGTTATGAGCGGCATGGACAGAGTGGATAGTCAGAAGCCTTTTCCCATGGTGTAAGAGTCAGTTACTAGGGGGCATAGGTTTAAGGTGCGAGGGGCAAAGTTTAGAGGGGATGTGCGAGGCAAGTTCTTTACACAGAGGGTGGTGAGCGCCTGGAACCATCTGCCGGGGGAGGTGATGGAAGCAGGTACGATAGCGACTTTTATCTTGACAAATATATGAATAGGATGGGAATAGAGGGATACGGTCCCCGGAAGTGCAGAAGGTTTTAGTTTAGGCAGGCATCAAGATCGGTGCAGGCTTGGAGGGCCGAATGACCTGTTCCTGTGCTGTACTGTTCTTTGTTCTTTACAGAGGGTAACATGTGGGAGGCCAGACAGGAGTGCATTAGAATTGTCAAGTCTGGAGGCATAAAAGGCTGGATGATGGAAGTGGGTATATTGAAAAAATTGGAGCTCAACCAATTAGGAGTGAAATCAAGAAGGATTTAAAAAAAACAAACACTCAGTGGGAATCTGCAACTCTCTCCAAAAAAGCTGGGTCAATTGAACTTTTCAAGATGAGCTAGATAAATCTTTGTTGGGTACTGTTTTGAAGGGATGTAGGGCAAATGTGGGTAAATGGCAGTTACAAAGGCATGGATGAGGGTTTCAGTATAAGAGCTGAGGCAGGGGCGGAGTCAGGCGATGTCATTGAGGTGGGAATAGGTGGTCTTAGTGATGGTGTCAATATGTGGTTGAAAGCTCATTGCGAGATCAAATATGATAGAGATTGAAAACAGTGTGTGAGAGAGAGACATAGATATATATATATATTGGGCAAGCAGTCTGACAATTTAGAGATATTGGAGAAGAGATGTGGTGGTGATGGTGAGGTAAAACTGGGTGTTCTTAGCACTGTCATGCAGGCTCCCACCTGCCAAGAATGAGGCACACATTATTTCGCCACATGAACAGTAAAAAGCTTAAAAATGTTGCTGGGAAGAGGGCCTATCATAAGGAATTGCCAGGCCCCTCACTGGAAAGACCTTTTGTGCATACAAGCAGACGGTGTTGGAACAAATGACCCAGTCCCTGCTTCTCCAATACACAGAAGACCATGTCAGGCCAGTTTAGTCACATGACTAACTGGCTGTTTGAATTTGAACTTGCCAGAGTGTTTGAAACTCAGAAAGCTCTTTGCTCCCGGACTCAAAAGGACCTCTCTCCTGTCTGCTCCTATCTCTTTCTCACGGAACTGAACACCCATTGAAGATACATGAACCCCAAGAGAAAAGTCTCCTACAGTGAACAAGGTTTAAGAAGAATACTGGGCCCCAACAAAAAGCAAGGCTACCTACAAAAGGACTACAGTGAGCTCGAAGCACAGTAACAAGAAACTCTTCTGATATTGCCTCAAACCTCTCTACTTTATGTTTTCTTCTGCTCTTTTCTGTCTCTATTTGCATGTGCATATCGTGTCTGCATGCTAGCGTGGGGCGCGGCATGTATCCGCAGGCGTTAACCGAATTAGAGTTTAAGTTTTAATAAATGTCAATTCTCTTCTTTAAAACTAAGAAAACCTGTTCATGCTCATTTCTTTGCCTTATTATTGGAAAGTGGCGAACAAGGATTCACCCAGGGGAGCTCAAAACACGTGTTTAAAATTAAACCCTGTTACAGTAAGACCAGGTGAAGGCTGAAAAGACCCCTCGACACCTTTCTCACCAGGTTGTAACAGTATACATGCGAAAACTGACCTTGTGTTTTCAGATGATGTTGCCGAGGGGCAGCAAGCGGATGAGAAACAGCAGGGTGCCAAGGATAGATACTTGGGGGACATCAGAAATAACAGTACGGGAGTGGGAAGAGAAACCACTGATGGTGATTCTCTGGATACAATTAGATAGAGAAGAATAAACTAGGCGAGTGCAGTCCCACCCAGCTGGATTTGGCAGAGAGACGTTGGAAGAAGATGGTGTGAACAACTGTGTCAAAGGCTGCAGACAGGTCGAGAAGGGACGGTTTGCCTTTATCACAGTCAAATAGGATGTCATTTGTGACTTTGACATGAGCTGTTTCGTTACTGTGGCAGGGGTAAAAACCTGATTGGAGGGATCAAACAGGGGGTTCCAGGAAAGAAGGGCACAAATTTGGAAGCCAACAACACATTCAAGGACTTTGGAGGGGAAAAGGAGGTTGGAAAAGGGGCAATAGTTTGCAAGGACAGTGGGGTCAAGGGTTGATTTTTTGAGGAGAGGGGTGATGACAGCAGATTTGAAGGAGAGAGAGACAGAATCTGAGAAGAGAGAACTGTTATCGAGGTCAGCTAACATGAGGACTGAGAAGGGAAGTTCAGTGGTCAGTAGTTCAGCGGGAAAAGGGTCAAGAGAGCAGGAGGTGGGTCTAATGGACAAGATGAGTTCAGAGGTCTGGTGGGCTAGGGGAAGAGAGGGAACTGGCAAAGGCAGCTGATCGGATGGTCTCAATTTTGGTGATAAAAGAAATCCATGAGCTCCTCGCACTAGTTGGAGATGAGGGTGGAATGGTTTAAGAAGACACAGTTGCAATAGAGAGAAGCTGGGGGCTTATCTTTGCATTCCAATTGGGATTGAGAGTGCAGTTGTAAGCGAATTGGCAGACGAGCCCCCACTGAAGGGCAGATGCAGAAAGAACTAGGATTTGAGAAGTGAGGAAAAGTGGGATATGGGTGGAGAGTAATACAAGGAAGTGATCAGAGATGACAGTATCTGTGATTGATACTATAAGAGTAACGAGGCCACGTGAGATGGCAAAGTCAAGGGGTGGCCGTGAAAATGGGTTGGGGAGTTTACATGAAGGGAAAGATTAAGGGAGGGTAAGAGGGCAGTGAACTCAGGAGACAGAGCATGATGAATTGAGATCATTTTCCAAGCCACAGTGTGGTGCCAGAGGACTGGAGGACAGCTAACATTGTACCATTGTTTAAAAAGGGAGAAAGGGATAGACCGAGTAATTACAGGTCAGTCAGTGTAAAATTGGAAGAAATTGAGGGACAGGATAAATCTTCATTTGGAAAGAAACAGATTGAAGACAGTCAGGATTTATTAAGGCAAGATCGTGTCTGACTAACACGATAGAATTTTTTTTGAGACGGTAACAAGGAGGACTGATGAGGGTAGTACATTTGATGTGGCTTTATATGGATTTTAGCAAGGCTTTTGATAAAGTCTCACATGGCAGACTGGTCACAAAAGTAAAAGCCTATGGACTCCAAAGTAAAGTAGCAAGTTGGATTTAAAATTGGCCCAGAGGCAGGAAGCAAAGGGTAATGGTCAATGGGTGTTTTTGTGACTGGAAGGTTGTTTCCAGTCGGGTTGCACAAAGCTCAGGACTCGACCTCTTGCTTTTGGTAGTATTTATCAATGATTTGGACTCGAATGTAGCGGGGGGGGGGGTTAAGAGAGAGAAAGAGGAATGATGATGAAGAAGTTTGCAGATGATACAAAAGATGGCCATATGGCTGATAATGAAGAAAGCTGTAGACTGCAGGTAGATATCAATGGACAAATCAGGTGGGTTGAACAGTGGCAAATGGAGAAACATGGGGTAATATATTTGGGGAAGGCTAACGAGGCAAATAAATCCACAATAAATGGTAGGATACTGAGAAATATACAGGAATAGAGGGACCTTGGGCTGCATGTTTACAGATCCCTGAAGGTGGCTGGACAGGTAGGTAAGGTGGTCAAGCACGTATGTGGGATACTTGCATTTATTAGTCAAGGCACAGAATATAAACAGCAGGGAGGTAATGCTGGAACTGTACAAAACACTGGTTAGGCCACAGCTGGAGTTTTATGTGCAATTCTGATCACTGCACCATAGGAAAGATCTAACTGTACTAGAGAGGGTACAGAGGAGAATTATGAGGATGTTGCCCGGACTGGAAAATTTTAGTTACGAGGAAAGATTGGATAGGCTAAGGCTGTTTTCTTTGGAACAGAGCAGCCTGAGGGGGAGACCTAATTGAAGTGTATAAAATTATGAGGGGTCTAGATAGAGTGAGTAGGAAGGTCCTGTTCCCTTTGGTTGAGAGGGTCAGAACCAGGGGTATAGATTCAGGGCAAAGGTTAGGTGGTTTAGAGGCAATTCAAGGGAATTTTTTTTCACCCAGAGGGTGGTGGGGATCTGGAACTTACTGCCTGAAAGAATGGTAGAGGCATAAACCCTCATAACATTGAAAAAGTACTTGGATATGCACATGAAGTGCCCTAACCTACAAAGCTGCGGACCAAGAGCCAGAAAGTGGGATAACACTAGATAGCTCCTTGTTGGCCAGCAATGGGCCAAATTGCCTCCTTTCATACTGTAAATTTCTAATGATTCTATAAGACGGAGGTTGAAATCAAAGGATGAGAAGCCGCTTGGTACAGAGGCTGAAGAAGGAAAGCAGTGAAGACAACTCATTGAGAAAACTGGCATGGCACTTGGGTGGGCAGCAGAGAACAAAGATTTTAAATGAGAGGACAAAGGTGGAAAGGTGAGATACTCAAAGGAAAAAAGAATGTGTCAGAGGGGTAAGGGGCACAGATCAAGATGTGATTTGGTCATTAAAGCCATTGCAAAATCTGGGCAAGTGGTAAAAGATACAGCTAGGAGGGGAGGCTTCATTAATTGGGAGGGTGTCATCAGCCCCAAAGCCAGGTTTCCGTCAATGCAATCATCCAGAAGAAACTCATGGATTTCAAGATGTTTTGTTCAAAAATGAATGGAAATTCTGGAGGGAGATACAGAGATGGGCGGTGATCGCTGGACCACTGACAGTCCACAGGATCAAGGAAACTAGCAGAGACTTTCAACAAGTATTTTATACCTGTCTTCACAGTAGAAGACACAAAAAGCATCACAAGAATCGTAGAAAATCAGGAGAGATAAGAACCAGAGCTCACCAAGGAAAGCAGCAAGCAAATACGATTAGGGGGATGGGCAGTGGCAGTTGAAACGAGCAATTAACTTGCAATTAGGGCTAAAATGCACCCAACATTAGAGCCAGGGGAATGTAAACAGTGAATAGGGGAGATCTGGGGAGAAAGGGTCAAGCATGGCAGCAGTTGGCCAAGAATGGCAGGAATTGGCCAAGGATAGAGGTGCACAATGAGGAGCGCCCCAGGAAGCTGACTGTCCAAGAGCCATTTTGAAAAATAAAAGTTAAACAAGCATTGCTCAGATGTTAGCCATATGAGGATTTTTAAAAAAAAATTCATTCATGGGAAGTGGGCGTCACTGGCCAAGCCAGCATTTATTGCCCATCCCAAATTGCCCTCGAGAAGGTGGTGGTGAGCTGCCTTCTTGAACCGCTGCAGTCCATGTGAGGTAGGTACACCCACAGTGCTGTTAGGAAGGGAATTCCAGGATTTTGACCCAGCGACAATGAAGGAACGGCGATATAGTTCCAAGTCAGGATGGTGTGTGACTTGGACGGGAGCTTGCAGGTGGTGATGTTCCCATGCATCTGCTGCTCTTGTCCTTCGAGGTGGTAGAAGTTGCAGGTTTGGAAGGTGCTGTCTAAGGAGCCTTGGTGCGTTGCTGCAGTGCATCACAGTGCAGTGCAGGATAGGGGATTTTCTTTAGGGGGAGCGAGAAAGAAATAGAATCAAGCCTGTCACGAATAGATGAGAACCCCCTTGTAAATTCTGTTTTGTGCATTTGAGTACTGATGTCAACTGCCATTTTATACAGCATGTTTTAAGTTTTACTTTTATGTTCCAATTGTCAAAATAGAGGAGAGAGGTCAGGTGGGTCAGCAACTTGAAAAGGGTCTAGCTTTAGTACCCAGGAAACCCCTATCCAACCTGCCCGGATTTGAAACTGTTACAGTTTGAGGGCACGGCCTGTCTTCTTTTACGCAGCTGCTTTTTGTTCAGAGAAGCCACAGCCTGCCTGCTGCTGCACAGTTCTTTCTAAGACAGTCTGCAAAAGGAAGAATAAAAATAGACACAGACTTCAAACAGCAAAGAAAAATTAAAGAAAACCTGCCTTCTGCTAGCTTCACCTTCACCCAAGGAAAAGGTGACTTCAGCAAAAAAAAAGCTACATCTATTTATATGAGTGCAAAAAGAATAATTTTGTAAGAGAAGAGATATTTCCAACAGCTCCTCCCCTATTCGGCATTTCTAATCAGTAATTTCCAATTTTTGGGCTTTTTCTGCTAATTTAAGAGACACTAATTTAACTGAAATTCATGGTAGTTTAAGTTTCTATTTAGTAAATGTCCTGCCTTTTGTATGCCTTTAACCTTTCCTTGAATGTATGTAAGCATGCGTGGCAAAGTTAAACCCGTTCCCGAGTTTAAGAATGTGTTAATAAACCTAACTTATTTGTTTCAACTTTATTAACCATGTTGTTGATGTGGTCATTTTATTATTAGGGTTTAAGGGAGGGAAAGAAATTCAATCACTAATCTATTTATGCACAGGTGGTTGAAAAATCAGGGAAATATGTTCAGAGAGATTTTTTTAAAAATTACCTGTTCGTAACAAGCCAAATTTCATACATCTTTCTGGACATGGAGTATACACATATTACCATGGATGTCCAGACACAGAAATTAGAAAAACATTTCATGATGTAGAGATTAAGATAAAGAAAAAAGGTTGCTTATGACAGATGCCAGGTAGAAAATACTATTGAGAACCAGGCTGAATATAGAAGGTCCAAAGGCGAAACGAAAAAACAAGTAAAAGCAGCAAAGAGAGAGCATGAAGAGAGACTGGCAGCTAACATTAAAAGGGAATCCCAAAGTTTTCTATAGACATATAAATAGTAAAATGGTGGTAAAAAGGAGCGAGTCCAATTAGGAACCAGAAAGGGGATTTATGCATGGAGGCAGAGGGCACAGCTGAGGTATTGCCAACACTTTGCATCTGTCTTTATCATCAAGGAAGATGCAACCGAGGCAATGGTGAAAGGGGAGGTAATTCAGACATTAGAAGGCTTTAAAATTGATAAAGACATATTAAATAGGCTGTCTGTACTTAAAGTAGATAAAGCACCAGGACCAGATGAGTTGCATCCAAGGATACTGAGTGTAGTGAAGGTGGAAATCGCAGAGGCACTGGCCATAATTCGTTAGTCTTCCTTAGACTCGGGGATGGTGCCAAAGGACTGGAGGATTGCAAATGTCACATTCTTGTTCAAAAAAAGTGTAAAGTTCAGCCCGGTCAGTTTAACTTTGGTGGTCACATGGACAAATGCAAGATAATTAAAGAAAGCCAGGATGGATTTCCTAAGGGAAAAACTTGCTGGAGTTTTTTGAGGAAGTAACAGAGGGGGTTGATGAGGGCAATGCTGTTGATGTGGTGTGCATGGACTTTCAAAAGGCAGTGGATAGAGTGTCACACAACAGACTTGTGAGCAAGGCTATAGCGCATGCAATAAAAGGGACGGTAGCAACATAGATATGGAATTGGCTGAGTGACAGGAAACAAAGAGTCGTGGTTAATGGATGTTTTTCGGACTGGAGGAAGGTTTAGTTTAGTTTAGTGATACAGCATTGAAACAGGCCCTTTGGCCCACCGAGTCTGTGCCGACCATCAACCACCCATTTATACTAATCCTACACTAATCCCATATTCCTACCACATCCCCACCTGTCCCTATATTTCCCTACCACCTACCTATACTAGGGGCAATTTATATTGTAGTGGAGTTTCCCAGGGGTCAGTGTTGGGACCCTTGCTTTTCCTGATATACATTAATGACCTAAGCCTTAGTGTACAGGACACAATTTCAAAGTTTTCAGATGATACGAAACCTGCAAGCATTGTGAACTGTGAGGAGGATAGTGTAGAACTCCAAAAAGGACATAGACGAGTTGGTGGAATGGGCAGACAGTGGCAGATGAAGTTCAATGCAGAGAAATGTAAAGTGATTCATTTTGGTAGGACGAACATGGAGAGACAACATAGAATAAAGGGTACAATTCTAAAGGGGGGGCAGGAGCAGAGGGACCTAGATGTATATGTGCATAAGTCATTTTGAAGGTGGCAGGACAGGTTGAGACAGTGTTTACTAAAGCATACAATGTCCTGGGATTTATTAATAGGGGCATAGAGTACAAGAGCAAGAAAGTTATGTTGAACTTGTAAAAAACACTAGTTCGGCCTCAGCTGGAGTACTGAGTCCAGTTCTGGGCCTGGACTTTAGAAAAGACGTGAGGGCATTGGAGAGAGTACAGATAAGATTCACGAGAATGGTTCCAGGGATGCGGAACTTCAGTTATGAAGATAGAAACTAGGATTGTTTTCCTTGAAGAGAAGGCGGAGAGGTGATTTGATAGAGGTATTCAGAAGCATGAGGGGTCTGGATAGAGTAGATAGAAAGAGACTGATCCCATTTGTGAAAGGATCGAGGAGGAGAGGGCACAGATTTAAAGTACTTGGTAAGAGAAGCAAAAGTGACATGCAGAATAACTTTTTCACGCAGCAAGTGGTTAAGGTCTGGAATTTTCTGCCTGAGATTGTGGTGGAGGCAGGTTCAATTGAAGCATTCAAAAGGGAATGAGACTGTTATACGAAAAGGAAGAATGTGCAGGGTTACGGGGAGAAGACGGGGGAATGGAACTGAGTGAATTGCTCTTTCAGAGAGCCGGTGCAGACAAGAAGGGCCGAATAGCCTCCTTCTGCACTGTAATAATTCTGTGAACTGCATTTATGTTTAACCTAGTTAAGAATCTGGCTTTTATTTTTAAATCTTGCAGAGATTTGCAGCCATCCATATGAAATAAATCTCTAAGAATTGAGATGACTTTCACAGTACAGTAGTTCTAAACCTGTTCTTTTGTGCATGGGTCAAACTCTTTGCACATTACTTCAAGAGAAAACCTAATCCGTTTTTCCAGGCTACATTTGTTTGGACTCCCTCAACTGTTAAACTAATTTTTCCTGTATCTGCAGATTGATTTGAAAATTTATGGTAAATAATGCTGCAAAAGTGCATAGCGGGCAATTTATTTTCCTAAATTACTGAACACTGAAAATGAAAACTGAAAAAGATGTCAACCAGTTTTTAAAAAAAATCACTTTAGTTCAGCAGCCACCACAATCATGCAGCCCAGCTGACAGATTAGGAAAAAAAAAGTACAGAAACTGTAACTTATGCAGCATAAATAAGGAAGATTACAGAATCTGTGTGATGCAATGACACTTATCTGCAAGATACAAGCCACATTTACTGTCCTTATGGTTAATAGGACGGCAGGTCTGAAATTGGAACTGGAAATGGAAGTGGCAGAAACTGAGAGATTTTAACACTCTACGCTTGAGCAAATAGTCTTTCACAGGTAAGCTTCTGAAGCATACATATGACAGTCTTATGGTCAGGTTAACTGATGTGAGCAGAGGGATATATGTGTTCCATACTTGGAAGTGAAAAATATCCCTCTAACAATGCAAAGGTTATAGTCATGCAATTATCAAATATAATTGACAATCTCAAAGTATTAAGTAGCTTCATTGTGTAAAAATTCTAGACATATCCAGATTCTTTACAATCTGCCATTGCAACAATAAAACATGCCCTACCAATATTAACGCCCATCTTAGTTTTTGATAAATGGCATGGCTTTCTGATGCATCCCAAAGGCTGATGATCCAAATGCATCAAAATGCTGATGGCTCTACAATTTCTGCCAAGCAATGTTAACTTTGAAAATGCTTCACATGTTTAGGACATAAACTTTAATACAAAGCAATTACTGAGCATTCTAGCGTGCATGTAAATTTATTACTCGAATGTCACTTTTCAAAGATTTAGCTTCATTAGCAGTCTACAATGAATAATTGTATTGTTTGAAATGATCAAACACCAAGTGGACGCATACTGATTTGAATGATCCAGGAATGGCATATAGAACAAGTAATTTACTGGAAGTCAGTTGCAAATAAAATAGCAAACTTGTCATTTCATTGAATTCCCTGCCTATCCATTCTAATAGAGCACATTTTCATTCTAGAAAGTGATTCCAGAAAGGGACTGTTCAATATTGCAACAGAACTACAAAACCTCAGTCATGTAATCAGGCAATTAAATCTTGCAATATGGATCAGGCAATTCACTGCTCACAATATCACCAGCTGAAGTGTTATAGAGAAACAAGCTTGCAACACAATTTTCCTTCGAATAATTTCAATGTGTCATTTGGCAAGTCTTCAAAACTGATCAACAGTATTCTTCACCAATGTATGATCCTTTCAGAGAATATGGCAAACTTCAAAAATTAAAAGCTACAAAAACTTCATGCATTAGGATATCCATGTAGCAGACTGGCTCTGAATCATTCAAATGTTGAGTTTAGTTCATCAGTTCATTTTGACTCCAGTTCACTTTAGTTCATAACTGTTCCTTGCGTGAGCGTGACACTAGCAAGAACTCAAACTTATGCTTTTCAGTTCTCTAATGATTAGCTAATAACTCATCTTGTGTCTGGGATGGGGAAGATGGGGCTTTTAGGAAAGGAGCTAACTTCATGACACAAAGCCTGGTGATGAAAGTTTAGAATCAAGTCAACTTGCTGTGGTAAACTCAGTAACCCGACACATGAACATGGCAAATCTGTAACACTCCAATGCACTGAACAATCACCAACCAGCCTAACTCACTAATGAAACTCAGAGGGCAGAACACTTAACAGAAGCTGGGACTCTTTGCACTTGTCTCCAAATAACCCGCATGGCTAACACCCTAATTGATAGGATGGTCCTAAAGTTGAAAAGCAGAGAGAAGTTTGCCAGTGTTTTGAGACAGTAGGCTGATGGTTTTGGCTAGTTAAGCTCTAGTACCACTATTGTCTACATTTGGGAATTCTCTCCAAATTCTCTGGACTTGAGAGGGCAGTGAACAAATGAGGAGCATGTAAAGTCCCTACTAGACAAACGTAAACACTACAGGATTAGATTTTTCATGAACTTCATTTGGAAACTCGAATACATGGTGATGGGTTTTTGCAGTATCAGACACCTGAGTGACCAAAAAAAATTACAACCAACAATTAATTTAGTTTGGCACGGTACCAGAATTTTTTTTTTTATTTTCCTTGTAGTGAGTGTCATTGTACATCCACTTCATTTTATTCCATTCAAATCTGCATGGGTGAACTTGCATTTTTGAAGTGCTTTATAGTATTCGAAGGACATTCAATGAATTTGTCTTGAAATGTATTTGTTATGTAGGCAAATGTAGCAGCCAATCAACACAGCAAATTTCCACAAACGAGTCTTGTATTTATATAGCACTTTTCACGACCTTGGACATCTCACAGCCCTTAACTGCCAATGAAATACTTTAAGAGCAGTCACTGTTGTAATGTAGGAAACATGGCAACCAATTTGCATACAGCACGCTCCCACAAACAGCAATGTGATCATGACCAGATAATCTGTTTTTGTTATGTCGATTGAGGGATAAATATTAGTCAGGAGACCAGGGATAACTCCCCTGCTCTCTTTCAAAATAGCGTCATAGGATCTTTTACAGGCAGATGAGGCCTTGGTTTAACGTCGCATCTGAAAGACGGCACCTCCGACAATGCAGTGCTCTTTCAGTACTGCACTGGAGTGTCAGCCTAGATTTTTGTGCTCAAGCCAGACAGAAAATAACACAAACAACCCATTAATCAGTCTTTAGTATAGCTGACTGAGGAAGGAATGTTGACGGAATACAGAGATCTCCCTACTCCTCTTCAAAATGATGTTACAGAATGTTTTATGACCATGTAAAAAGCAAGCATCTGACTTATGACAATACAGAACCCCTTTATGGCCTTCTGACTATTCAAACTATTTAAGTTGACACTTGTAAGTTGCACTGTGAAACTGTAGCTTTTCTGTTGACCATATCACAGAATCATAGAAAAGTAGAGCACAAAATGAGGCCATTTGGCCCATCAATTTTGCAGTGGTTCTTTCAAAAAGCAATCCAGTTAGTCCCACTCTTCTCCCATATCCCTGCAATGTTTTTTGCCTTCAATTAATTATCTAATTCTGTTTCTGCCAACCATTGTCGACATTTTGGACTGTTTTCTCATGCATTTATACCGTTGTATCCAATTCACACAAATAATCTAAGGCAACCAGTTACATATTGACATGATGCAGAATTATAGTAGCCACAGCTGCATAAAGCAATGCCCATAAATTATTGAGCTGCTTGCGAATAAAACGTGGAGGTTTGCAGATACATTGCAGTAACTTAAGAAGTTTCTGGAATTCGCTCCTATATTTGTCAAGATACCTTTTTCTCCCAATTAGAACATAAACAAATTAATACACTTATTAATGAGCAAATAGTTCAAATGCATATGATAAACAAAGCTCAGGTTAGATCCTATTCGAATCCAATTCAATACTTTTTGTAAACTACAAATACTTCAAAACATTTCACGTTATAAAGTAAATATTTTTCACAAATAATTGTTCAATGACAGAGTACCACAAAGATAGACAGTAATTAAACTGTCCAAGCATGGGAAACATTGGAGCTGAGATTATGCAGTCTTTACGAGAATTTTTTTTGAATGCAGCAAGTAAACTTTACTGCACGATCAGTTACTTACATGGGATGGTTTTAAATTGATGTAATGCTGATAGAGCAGGCCATCCACAATATTAGAAGCACAGATGCCATATTCAGTATTCTGTGTCTGCATGTTTGTGTTCACCAGGTAGTAAATCAGAATACAAGTTATGCAATGATTAATTGCAGATAAACATGAAGTCATACAGTTTGATTAAAAAAAGCAGTGAGTGAAAGGAAGAATACCCTAAATGGCAATAATCTTAGCATGCAGGAGCAGAGTGTGATGGGAATACATGCACATACATCTTGGTGTGAGAGCAGGCTGATTAGGCTATTAAAACAAAATGGGATTCTGTGTTTTATATACAGGGACACTAAACATAAAAGCAAGGCAGTGGTGTTGAATTTGTATAAAATATTGGTTGCTGTTATAGTAAAAATATTAAAGCCATGGAGAGGGTACAGCAAACCTTGTATAGCCCAAGTATGGAACTCTTGTTTTACACACTAATCTGAGCGATGCATCCCAAAACCTGATTTGCCTTCCGATAGCCATCATACATTGCTTGTGCTCATTTAACAGGTTGCCTACGATTATCTTCAACACTCTCTCTATTGATCTGAAATCTTAAAAGGCAGCCCTGCACAATGCAGTTTCCAAAGCTAATTCATTCTTTCCCAGAAACTCAAAACTAGAACTCCTTAGCTACATCAGTCTTTCAATCATCTTACAGTCCTCAAGCTTTAAACATTCAAACAGAGCATTATCCAATCACAACTTCCTGGACTCTATAAATAAAAGCACAGAGTACAAAAGCCAGGAAGTTAAGTTCAACCTATACAAAGCAGTAGTTCGGCCCCAGCTGGAGTATTGAGTCCAATTCTGAGCATCGCATTTTAGGAAGGACATGAAGGCTCTGGAAAGGGTAGAGAGATTTACCAGAATGGTTCCAGGAATGAGGAATTACTGTTACATTAACAACACTGTAGAAACTAGGGTTATTCTCCTTATAGCACAGAAGGCCAAGAGGAGATTTGATACAGGTATTTAAAATCAGAAAGGGTTTAGATAGAGAGCTTTCTTTCATCATCTTAGAGTAAATAAAGAGAAACTTCTCCCAAAGACTGAAGGGATGTCAACAAGAGGGCACAGACTTAGGGTGATTAGCAAAAGAACCAGAGGCAACAATGAGTGGTTAGGATTTGAAATGCACCGGCTGATAGGTTGGTGGACACAAGTTCAATAGTAGCCTTCAAAAAGGAATTGGATAAATACTTGAAGAAAATGATTGCAGGGTTCTGAGGAAGAAGAGTGGATGAAGTGGGACTAACTGGATTTCTCTTTGAAAGACACAGCGCAGCCTTGATGGGCTGAATGGTCTCTTTCTGTGCTCTGCTATTCTATGATAATAGCCTCAATTAACTTCATATCCTCCATAAACCACAAGGGTTTTTGTGCGCGTTCAGATTTAGTTTCTCATAAGGCAACTAACTACAATTGACAATTTCATTAAAAAATCCTTAAGTTCTTGATTCAGCCTTATATACAGTAACTAACCAAGATCCAACCGCACCTCATGTTCTGTACTCTTTCAACCTTGATATTATTCTGCTACGTGGGTCTTGGCCCTACAATTTTTCATAGGAACATAAGAATATAAGAACAGAAATAGGCTAGAAACGACCCAACACTAGATATCCGCCTTTCCCTTTAATACCTAGCTGCAGGTAACAAAAATCTTATCAATCTCAGATTTAAAATTAACTAATCTAGCAGCAAACGCCATTTGTGGAAGAGAGTACTAAACTCGTACCACCCTTTGTCTTTAAAAAAAAAATTCATTTCATGGTTTGTGGGCATCACTGGCCAGGCCAGCTTTTGTTGCCCATCCCTAATTGCCCTTGAGAAGGTAGCGGTGAGCTGCCTTCTTGAACTGCTGCAGTCCATCTGGTGCGGGTACACCCACAGTGCTCTTAGGGAGTTTCAGAATTTTGATCCAGCGACAGTAAAACAATGGCGATATATGGTGTTTGGCCTGGAGGGGAACTTGTAGGTGGTGGTGTTCCCATGCATCTACTGCCCTTGTACTTCTAGGTGGAAGAGGTCATGGGTTTGGAAGGTTCTGTCAAAGGAGGCACGGTGACTAGTTGCAGTTTATCTTGCATATGGTGCACACTGCTGCCACTGTGCATCGGTGGTGGAGGGAGTGAATGCTGAATGGATGGGGTGTCGATCAAGCGGGCTGCTTTGTCCTGGATGGTGTCGAGCTTCTTGAGTGTTGTTGGAGCTGCACCCATCCAGGCAAGTGCACAATATTCCATCACACTCCTGACTTGCATCTTGTAGATGGTGCACAGGCATTGAGGAGACAGGAAGTGAGTTGTGAGTTACTCGCCGCAGAAATACCAGCCTCTGATCTGCTCTTGTGGCTACAGTATTTATATGGCGAGTTGAGTTCAGTTTCTGGTCAATGGTAACCCCCAGGATGTTGATAGTGGGGGATTCAGCGACAGTAAGCTGTGAACGTCAAGGGGAGAGGGCAAACTTCTTGGAGATCGTCACTGCCTGGCACTTGTGTGGCATGAATGTTACTTGCCACTTATTAACCCAAACCTGAATGTTGTCCAGGTCTTGCTGTATACGGACACGGACTGCTTCAGTATCTGAAGAGTGCGAATGGCACTGAACATCGTACAATCATCAGCGCACATCACCATTTCTGACCTTATGATGGAGGGAAGGTCATTGATGAAGCAGCTGAAGATGGTTGGGCCTAGGACACTACCCTTTGTATGCAGAAGGGTTTCCTAATTTCAGTCCTGAAAGGCGTGGCTTTAATTTCTAGACTATGCCCCCCAATCCTAGACTCCGCAATCAGCAGAAATAATTTCTCTCCATCTACCCTATTTGTTCCCCTTAATATCTTGAAAACATCGATCAAATCACTACTTAACCTTCTCAATTCCAGGGATTACAACCCAAGCTTGTCTATTATCTTAAGTCTAGCTATCAATTTGGTAAACCGACACGGTGTTCCCTCCAAGGCTAACATATCCTTCCTAAGGTGTGGTTCCAGTACGCCAGGTGTGGTCTACACAGGGCTTTGTACACCTGAAGCACGACTTCTACCCTCTTGCATTCTAGTCCTCCAGATACAAAAGGCCAGCATTCCATTTGCCTTTTTGACTATTTGCTGTACCTGTCTGACATTTTAATGAGCCATGTACCGTGACCACCTCCAGTCCCTGGCCAAGTCTCTTGTGACTTCCATTATTTCTCGCTTTTCACCATTTAGAAAGTACCCGGTTTTATTCTTTTTAGATTCAAAGTGGATGATTTCACATTTGACTACAATGAATTCCATTCAGCACAGTTTAACCATTGGCTTAATGTGTCAAGATCGCCTCGCAACTTTAACCTTCCAGCATAATGGAATGTTGCCTATCTTTGTGTCATCGGCAAATTTGGATATGTGGCTTTCTAACCCATCATCTAAGTGTTTCATAACTATGCATAGCTGGGGCCCCAATTCAAATCATTGTAGGACATCACTAGTCATATCGTGCCAATTAGAGTACCTGCTATAAGCCCTACTCTCTGTCTCCTGCCACTCAGCCAATTTTCACACTAGGTCAATAAGTTACCTTCAATTTCACGGGCTTCAACTTCAACTAAAAGTCTGTTATGACAGACTTTATCACAGAATCGTTACAGCACAGAAGGAGGCCATTTGGCCGATCGTGTCCGCACCTGCTCTCTGAAAGAGAAACTCCCTCAGTTCCATTCCCCTGCCTTCTCCCCGTAACACTGCTTCAGCTGAAACTGCCTCCACCATGTTCTCAGGCAGCAAATTCCAGACCTTAACCACTCGCTGCAAGAAAAAGTTTTTCCTCATGCCACTTTTGCTTCTCTTACCAAATACTTTAAATCTGTGCCCTCTCATTCCCAATCCTTTCATGAGTGGAAAGTTTCTATCTATTCTGTCCCGACCCCTCATGATTTTGAATACCTCTATCAAATCACCTCTCCGCCTCCTCTTCTCCAAGGAAAACAGTCCCAACTTCATAACTGAAATTCCTCATCCCTGGAACAACTCTTGTGAATCTTTTCTGTACTTTCTCCAATGCCCTCACGTCTTTCCTCAAGTGCGGCACCCAGAATTGGATGCAATACTCCAGCTGAGGGCGAACTAGTATCTTATACAAGTTTAAGACAACTTCCTTGCTCTTGTATTCTTCTTTTCTTTTGGGCCTCCTTATCTCGAGAGACAATGGATACGCGCCTGGAGGTGGTCAGTGGTTTGTGAAGCAGCGCCTGGAGTGGCTATAAAGGCCAATTCTGGAGTGACAGGCTCTTCCACAGGTGCTGCAGAGAAATGTGTTTGTCGGGGCTGTTGCACAGTTGGCTCTCCCCTTGCGCCTCTGTCTTTTTTCCTGCCAACTACTAAGTCTCTTCGACTCGCCACAATTTAGCCCTGTCTTTATGGCTGCCTGCCAGCTCTGGCGAATGCTGGCAACTGACTCCCACGACTTGTGATCAATGTCACACGATTTCATGTCGCGTTTGCAGACGTCTTTATAGTGGAGACATGGACGGCCGGTGGGTCTGATACCAGTGGCGAGCTCGCTGTACAATGTGTCTTTGGGGATCCTGCCATCTTCCATGCGGCTCACATGGCCAAGCCATCTCAAGCGCCGCTGACTCAGTAGTGTGTATAAGCTGGGGGTGTTGGCCGCTTCAAGGACTTCTGTGTTGGAGATATAGTCCTGCCACCTGATGCCAAGTATTCTCCAGAGGCAGCGAAGATGGAATGAATTGAGACGTCGCTCTTGCCTGGCATACGTTGTCCAGGCCTCGCTGCCATAGAGCAAGGTACTGAGGACACAGGCCTGATACACTCGGACTTTTGTGTTCCGTGTCAGTGCGCCATTTTCCCACACTCTCTTGGCCAGTCTGGGCATAGCAGTGGAGGCCTTTCCCATGCGCTTGTTGATTTCTGCATCTAGAGACAGGTTACTGGTGATAGTTGAGCCCAGGTAGGTGAACTCTTGAACCACTTCCAGAGCGTGGTCGCCAATATTGATGGATGGAGCATTTCTGACGTCCTGCCCCATGATGTTCGTTTTCTTGAGGCTGATGGTTAGGCCAAATTCATTGCAGGCAGCCGCAAACCTGCAGGCACTCTTCAGTGTGAGATGTTAAAGCAGCACCGTCAGCAAAGAGGAGTTCCCTGATGAGGCCTTTCCGTACTTTGGACTTCGCTCTTAGATGGGCAAGGTTGAACAACCTGCCCCCTGATCTTGTGTGGAGGAAAATTCCTTCTTCAGAGGACTTGAACGCATGTGAAAGCAGCAGGGAGAAGAAAATCCCAAAAAGTGTGGGTGCGAGAACACAGCCCTGTTTCACACCACTCAGGATAGGAAAGGGCTCTGATGAGGAGCCACCATGTTGAATTGTGCCTTTCATATTGTCACGGAATGAGGTGATGATACTTAGTAGCTTTGGTGGACATCCAATCTTTTCTAGTAGTCTGAAGAGACCACGTCTGCTGACGAGGTCAAAGGCTTTGGTGAGATCAATGAAAGCAATGTAGAGCCTCCCTCAAATGGCTCGGAACGCATACTGTCCATCCGACTGCTCACCACCTCTGGTCCAGTACACCTGCTCAGCATCTATGCTCCAACACTCTGCTCCCCACCTGAAGCTAAAGACCAGTTCTATGAACAACTCCATAACATCATTAGCAGCATCCCCAACACCGAACACCTATTCCTGCTGGGGGACTTTAATGCCAGGGTTGGGGCTGACCATGACTCATGGCCCTCCTGCCTTGGGCGCTATGGCGTTGGAAGGATGAATGACAACGGGCAGAGACTGCTTGAGTTGTGTACCTATCATAACCTCTGCATCACCAACTCGTTCTTTCACACTAAACCCTGTCACCAGGTTTCATGGAGGCACCCAAGATCGCGTCGTTGGCACCAGCTAGACCTCATTGTCACAAGGCGAGCCGCCTTAAACAGTGTTCAAATCACACGCAGCTTCCACAGTGCGGACTGTGACACCGACCACTCCCTGGTATGCAGCAAGGTTAGACTCAGACCAAAGAAGTTGCATCATTTCAAGCAGAAGGGCCACCCGCGCATCAACACGAGCAGAATTTCTCACCCACAGCTGTTACAAAAATTTCTAAATTCACTTGTAACAGCCCTTCAAAACACTCCCACAGGGGATGCTGAGACCAAGTGGGCCCACATCAGAGACGCCATCTATGAGTCAGCTTTGACCACCTACGGCAAAAGTGCGAAGAGAAATGCAGACTGGTTTCAATCTCATAATGAAGAGCTGGAACCTGTCATAGCCGCTAAGCGCATTGCACTGTTGAACTACAAGAAAGCCCCCAGCGATTTAACATCCGCAGCACTTAAAGCAGCCAGAAGTACTGCACAAAGAACAGCTAGGCGTTGCGCAAACGACTACTGGCAACACCTATGCAGTCATATTCAGCTGGCCTCAGACACCGGAAACATCAGAGGAATGTATGATGGCATGAAGAGAGCTCTTGGGCCAACCATCAAGAAGATCGCCCCCCTCAAATCTAAATCGGGGGACATAATCACTGACCAACGCAAACAAATGGACCGCTGGGTTGAGCACTACCTAGAACTGTACTCCAGGGAGAATGCTGTCACTGAGACTGCCCTCAATGAAGCCCAGCCTCTACCAGTCATGGATGAGCTGGACATACAGCCAACCAAATCGGAACTCAGTGATGCCATTGATTCTCTAGCCAGCGGAAAAGCCCCTGGGAAGGACAGCATTACCCCTGAAATAATCAAGAGTGCCAAGCCTGCTATACTCTCAGCACTACATGAACTGCTATGCCTGTGCTGGGACGAGGGAGCAGTACCCCAGGACATGCGCGATGCCAATATCATCACCCTCTATAAAAACAAAGGTGACCGCGGTGACTGCAACAACTACCGTGGAATCTCCCTGCTCAGCATAATGGGGAAAGTCTTTGCTCGAGTTGCTCTGAACAGGCTCCAGAAGCTGGCCGAGCACGTCTACCCTGAGGCTCAGTGTGGCTTTCGTGCAGAGAGATCGACCATTGACATGCTGTTCTTGTATTCTATGTCCCTATTAATAAAGCCCAGGATATTGTATACTCTCTCAACCTGTGCTGCCATCTTCAATGACTTATGCACATATACACCAAGGTCCCTCTGCTCCTGCACCCCCTCTAGAACTGAATCCTTTATTCTATATTGTCTCTCCATGTTCTTCCTGCCAAAATGAATCACTTCACATTTCTCTACATTGAACTTCATCTGCCACCTGTCTGCCCATTGCACCAACCTGTCCATGTCCTTTTGAAGTTCTACACTATCCCCCTCACAGTTCACAATGCTTCCAAGTTTCTTATCATTTGTAAACTTTGAAATTGTGCCCTGTACGCCAAAGCTAATTAATACACATCAGGAAAAGCAAGGGGCCCAACACTGATTCCTAGGGAACTCCACTACAAAACTTCCTCCAGCCCGAAAAACATCCATTAACCACGACTCTTTGTTTCCTGCCACTCAGCCAATTTCGTATGCATGTTGCTACCGTCCCTTTTATTCCATGAGCTACAAGTTTGCTCACAAGTCTGTTGTGTGGCACTGCATCAAACGCCTTTGTAAGTCCATGTACACCACATCAACAGCGTTGACCTCAACAACTCTGTTATCGCCTCAAAAAACTCCAGCAAGTTAGTTAAACATGATTTTCCCTTAATAAATCCATGCTGGCTTTCCTTAATGAACTCGCATTTGTCCATGTGACAATTGATTTTGTCCCGAATTATTTTTTTCTATAAGTTTTCCCACCACCGAAGTTAAACTGACTGGCCTGTAGTTGCTGGATTTTTCTTTACACTCTTTTTTGAACAAGGGTGTAATGTTTGCAATTCTCCAGTCCTCTGGCACCACCCCAGAGTCTAAGGAAGACTGAAAAATTGTGGCCAGTGCCTATGCAATTTCAACCCTCACTTTCCCTCAGTATCTTTGAGATTTCCAGAATGCTGACCTCATCCACTGTAAATACTGGCACAAAGCAATTACTCAACATGTCTGCCATTTCCATATTTTCACTGACAATATCACTATTATCAGATTCCAAGGGGCTCACATGGCTCCTAACTACCCTCTTTTTCCTAAAGTAATTGTAAAAATGAGCTCCGAAGAAGGGTCAGTGACCCAAAACGTTAACTCTGCTTCTCTTTCCACAGATGCTGCCAGACCTGCTGAGTGGTTTCAGCATTTCTTGTTTTTATTTCAGGTTTCCAGCATCTGCAGTATTTTGCCTTTATCGTAAAAATGTGTGTTGATTGATATTCCTTGCAAGCTTCTTTTTATATTCCCTTTGTATACCTCTTACTATCTGTTTTGTCATCTTTTGCTGTTCTTTTCATCTTCCCCATTTGACAAGATCTGTACCTTTTTTTGCACTTTTGAATTTACACTTTTTGCTTATTGTTTTAGGCTGTCTCTTCTTTCTTTAGTCATCCGTGGCTTTTTTGGCAAGTAGAGCTCTTTCCTCTTAGGGTAATAAACTGGTCTGTGTCACATTAAATTCTGTTTTGTAAACCTCTCTCTACCCACCCCACCGACCCCGCACCTCAACTGATCATGTCACTTAACCCATTAACAGATTTTGCCCAGTACACTGTAGGCAGTCACTGTCTCATCATACTGAAGATAGCCTTACCTAAATCTAGAATCTTAGAAGCTGTTACGGGTTTCTCCCTTTCAAAAACTCGTTGATCTCAATCATATTATAATCACTATGATTCACGGATCATTTGGCTTCTCCAAATCAAAAAACAAAAATCACAACCAATGTGAGTAATATTCCCACTTTGGAGACAGGACACAACCAATTGGCACCACCTATACCAAATCCAAAAGTGACTTGAGCAAAGTTCCAGACAGCATTCTCTAATCGCATCTCCAACCAAGCTGCTCGGGGTGGGCACAACCTGCAAAATTCAAACTGGCAGCCACTCCCCCAATCTGTTGTCGGAGCCAAAATCAAGCCACGAGAGGTTGTTCCGTTTATATCCTGAAATGATAAAGGGACACCAAGCAGGTGACAACGCCACAGTCAGAATGAGAAAATACATTTCTCCTTCTAAAAGGCGGACTTTTTCGTTAAGTAATTTCCAATTTAAAAGCTTGCTGGTGCAATATTACTGTATTGGTGATCCGAATATCACACACACATATATATATACATACATAAAACAGTTTTACATATACAAGCTCAACAGGCCCAGGGCCTACAGCTCACCACGAACAGGTCAGCCTGCACCCGGTGACAGCCTGTGAAATAATATACCTTCATTTTCAGCAGGTTTTTCGACAATTTCATTGTGCTTTCTCTCGCCATTTTTCATTGAAACCAAAACGGTCCAGTTAAACAAACAAAACAAAGCAAAGCAGACAGCGCTCACTCCGTCCCCAGCAACACGTTGGCAACAGGCGCGATCAGCCGAACTCTCGAGCCGCCGCAGGCTGGCAAATCAATCGCCACAAGCAGGATGCGGAGCTGTCCAACGTCTCGCCACTTCACGTTCTGGTCCGGAAGGAGAACTTTTAGTCGAAAATATAATTCTGACTTTTTAGTTTTTTTTCTCATTCATAAACTCAAAGCATGCCTGTAAAATTATTTATTTTAAAACGTTACTGCATCTGTTGTGTTAGTAAGATACGACCTTACAAGGAGGGTGTTACTCCCTTGTTTCTATTTCTACTCTCTTCCCTTTCTAGTCTCACCAGATCATGCACCTTTTGCACCCAATAGGACAGTTGGATGAATTGATGCAGGTCTTCAAAATAATGAAAGTGATACATTGAGATAGAAATAAACAAGCTATTTAATTTAACCAGCATAAAAGTAGAAGAAAAACATTTACAAAAGATTAGAGATTACAAAAAACTTCCCCCACTTACTGCATAAAATAGTGAATCAAACTCTCAGAGAACATATTTGGGGCCAATTTCACACATTTAAAAGAGAGCTAGATCGCTACCTGTTGAGAAGGGTATAGAAATATTTAACTTCACTATTTTTTCCAGGGAGATTGCTTTCAGAAGTTAATGTTTGGTGGAGAGAGGAGGGAAGTCCACAAAAAGCTAGCTGAGGAACTGTGGATGGAGTGAGCTTAATTGGCTGAATTACTTCAGCTTGCAATTATTTTTTGTATAATATTGTACATTATAAAGTTTGTATCACTGTTACTTGAAAATGAATAACTTGTTACTCGGAAGGGTGTGAGATCAAAGCAATAAATGCTGGAAATATTCAGCAGGTCTGGCAGCATCTGTGGAGAGAGAAGCAGAGTTAACTTTTCAGGTCAGTGACCCTTCATCACTTCTGCCGTATTTTGCTCTTATATTAGGGTGTGAGATCAGCCGAGCTGATTTTTGCCAACGGAGGCAAGGGCTCCTACATTCAGCAACTCCCACAGCAAACCTGTATCTTATCACACCATGGTGCCACATCTTACTGCACACATGGGCCCGGATTTCTAAGTCATAGAGTCAAAGAGTTGTACAGCATAGAAACAGGCCCTTCAGCCCACCGCGTCCATGCCGACCATAATGCCTATCTATACTAATCCCACCTGCCTGCATTAATTCCATATCCCTCTATGCCTTTCTCATTCAAGTACCTGTCCAGATGCCTCTTAAATGTCGCTACTGTTCCTGCCTCCACCACCTCCTCAGGCAGCTCATTCCAGATACCCACTATTCTTTGTGTGAAAAATTTACCCCTTTGATCCCCTTTAAACCTCCTCCCTCTCACCTTAAATCTATGTCCTCTAGTTTTAGTCACCCCTACCATGGGAAACAGACTCTGGCTATCTACCCTATCTATGCCTCTCATAATTTTATATACCTCTATCATGTCCCCCCTCAGCTTTTAAAGAGAGGTTGATTAGCGTGCAGGAGAGACATGTTCCTGTGAAAATGAGGGATAGAAATGGCAAGATTAGGGAACCATGGCTGACAGGTGAAATTGTGAGACTAGCTAAGAGGAAAAAGGAAGCATACATAAGGTCTAGGCGGCTGATGAAAGACGAAGCTTTGAAAGAATATCGGGAATGTAGGACCAATCTGAAACGAGGAATTAAGAGGGCTAAAAGGGGTCATGAAATATCTTTAGCAAACAGGGTTAAAGAAAATCCCAAAGCCTTTTATTCATATATAAGGAGAAAGAGGGTAACTAGTGAAAGGATTGGCCCACTAAAGGACAAAGGAGGAATGTTATGCTTGGAGTCAGAGAAAATGGGTGAGATTCTAAACGAGTACTTTGCATCGGTATTCACCGAGGAGAGGGACATGACGGATGTTGAGGTTAGGAACAGATGTTTGATTACTCTAGGTCAAGTCGGCATAAGGAGGGAGGAAGTGTTGGGTATTCTAAAGGGCATTAAGGTGGACAAGTCCCCAGGTCCAGATGGGATCTATCCCAGGTTACTGAGGGAAGCGAGAGAGGAAATAGCTGGGGCCTTAACAGATATCTTTGCAGCATCCTTAAACACGGGTGAGGTCCCGGAGGACTGGAGAATTGCTAATGTTGTCCCCTTGTTTAAGAAGGGTAGCAGGGATAATCCAGGTAATTATAGACCGGTGAGCCTGACGTCAGTGGTAGGGAAGCTGCTGGAGAAGATACTGAGGGATAGGATCTATTCCCATTTGGAAGAAAATGGGCTTATCAGTGATAAGCAACATGGTTTTGTGCAGGGAAGGTCATGTCTTACCAACTTAATAGAATTCTTTGAGGAAGTGACAAAGTTGATTGATGAGGGAAGGGCTGTAGATGTCATATACATGGACTTCAGTAAGGCGTTTGATAAGGTTCCCCATGGTAGGCTGATGGAGAAAGTGAAGGCGCATGGGGTCCAAGGTGTACTAGCTAGATGGATAAAGAACTGGCTGGGCAACAGGAGACAGAGAGTAGCAGTAGAAGGGAGTTTCTCAAAATGGAGACGTGTGACCAGTGGTGTTCCACAGGGATCCGTGCTGGGACCACTGTTGTTTGTGATATACATTAATGATTTGGAGGAAAGTATAGGTGGACTGATTAGCAAGTTTGCAGACGACACTAAGATTGGTGGAGTAGCAGATAGTGAAGGGGACTGTCAGAGAATACAGCAGAATATAGATAGATTGGAGATTTGGGCAGAGAAATGGCAGATGGAGTTCAATCAGGGAAAATGTGAGGTGATGCATTTTGGAAGATCCAATTCAAGAGTGAACTACACAGTAAATGGAAAAGTCCTGGGGAAAATTGATGTACAGAGAGATTTGGGTGTTCAGGTCCATTGTTCCCTGAAGGTGGCAACGCAGGTCAATAGAGTGGTCAAGAAGGCATATGGCATGCTTTCCTTCATCGGACGGGGTATTGAGTACAAGAGTTGGCAGGTCATGTTACAGTTGTATAGGACTTTGGTTCGGCCACATTTGGAATACTGCGTGCAGTCTGGTCGCCACATTACCAAAAGGATGTGGATGCTTTGGAGAGGGTGCAGAGGAGGTTCACCAGGATGTTGCCTGGTATGGAGGGCGCTAGCTATGAAGAGAGGTTGAGTAGATTAGGATTATTTTCATTAGAAAGACGGAGGTTGAGGGGGGACCTGATTGAGGTGTACAAAATCATGAGAGGTATAGACAGGGTGGATAGCAAGAGGCTTTTTCCCAGAGTGGGGGATTCAATTACTAGAGGACACGAGTTCAAAGTGAAAGGGGAAAAGTTTAGGGGGGATATGCGTGGAAAGTTCTTTACGCAGAGGGTGGTGGGTGCCTGGAACGCGTTGCCAGCGGAGGTGGTAGATGCGGGCACGATGGCGTCTTTTAAGATGTATCTAGACAGATACATGAATGGGCAGTAAGAAAAGAGATACAGACCCTTAGAAAATAGGCAACATGTTTAGATAGAGGATCTGGATCGGCGCAGGCTTGGAGGGCCGAAGGGCCTGTTCCTGTGCTGTAATTTTCTTTGTTCTTGTTCTTTGTTCTCCTTCGTTCCAGGGAAAACAGACCCAGCCTATCCAATCTCTCTTTATATCTCAAGCCCTCCAAACCAGGCAACATCCTTGTGAATCTTTTCTGCACCCTCTCTAGCTTAATCACATCTTTCCTGTTGTGCGGCGACCGGAACTGCACACAGTACTCCAAATGCGGCCTAACCAACGTCATGTACAACTGTAACATGATGTCCCAACTCTTGTACTCAATGCCTCAGCCAATGAAGGCAAGCACGTCAACGGTGAAGCAAAGATGCTTGCCACTGACACCGGAGAAAGCTGCCCACAAAGATCTAGTGATCTCCGTGGCATGATTTTCCCCTTTTCTGATGGCAGTTTAAACCTGGTGCCAAGTGAAGGGATCTCTTGGCGTGCAGCAAGAGTGATGTCAGCAATTAGCAGCCAATCACATTGAAGTATTCACAGACTGCAAACCAGGAAGTTAAAAGCAGTGATTATCCTTCAATTTTAGTTTAAATTTTCAGATAGTGAAATAAAAGATTATGATTGGATTAAGATAGAAGTTAAAATAAATATAACAATATCAAAGCAAAATACTGCAGATGCTGGAAATGTGAAATAAAAACAAGAAATTCTCGAAATACTCAGCAGGTCTGGCAGCATCTGTGGACAGAGAAGCAGAGTTAATGTTTCAGGTCAGTGACCTTTCATCAGAACTGGCAAATATTAGAACTATAACAGGTTTTAAGCAAATAAAGCTGGGGTGGGGCAAGAGATAACCAAAGCGAGGGTGTTGATGGGAAAAGGTCACAGAGAATAACTGACCAGAAGGTCATGGAGCAAAGGCAAACAGAATGTTAATGGTGTGGTGAAAGACAAAGCAGAGAGGGTGTTAATTGACAGAAAAATGAACAGCTCTGGCCCAAAGCACAAACATGAAAAAACAGTGGCTAAGCACAGTAAAAACAAAGTAACCAAACTAAAATAAAATAAACAAATAAAAAATAAAAATAAAAAGGGGGCCCGTCATGCTCTGAAATTATTGAACTCAGTGTTCAGTCCGGCAGGCTGTAGCGTGCCTAATGGGTAAGTGAGATGCTGTTCCGCGTGCTTGCGTTGATGTTCACTGGAACACTGCAGCAATCCCAGGACAGAGATGTGAGCATGAGAACAGGGGAGAGTGTTGAAATGGCAAGCAACCAGAAGCTTGGGGTCATGCTTTCAGACTGAGCGGAGGTGTTCTGCAAAGCAGTCACCCAATCGGCATTTGGTCTCCCCAATGTTGAGGAGCCAACATTGTGAGCAGCGAATACAGTATACTACATTGAAAGAAGTACAAGTAAATCACTGCTTCACCTGAAAGGAGTGTTTGGGGCCTTGGATAGTGAGGAGAGAGTAGGCAAATGGGCAGGTATTACACCTCCTGCGATTGCAAGGGAAGGTGCCGTAGGAAGGGACGAGGTGGTGGGGGTAATGGAGTAGTGGGCCAGGGTGGCACGGAGGGAACAATCCCCTCGGAATGCTGACAGGGTAGGGGAGGGGAAGATGCATTTGATAGTGGCATCATGCTGGACGTGGCGGAAATGGTGAAGCAGCGATTTACTTGTACTTCTTTCAATTTAGTATACTGTATTCGCTGCTCACAATGTGGTCTCCTCTACACTGGGGAGACCAAACACAGACTGGGTGACCGCTTTGCGGAACACCTCCGCTCAGTCCGAAAGCATGACGCAGAGCTTCCGGTTGCTGGCCATTTCAACACCCACCCCCACCACCAACACTCCGCTCTCATGCCCAGATCTCTGTCCTGGGATTGGGCGGCACAGTGGCGCAGTGGTTAGCACTGCAGCCTCGCAGCTCCAGGGACGCGGGTTCGATTCTGGGTACTGCCTGTGTGGAGTTTACAAGTTCTCCCTGTGACCGCGTGGGTTTTCGCCGGGTGCTCCGGTTTCCTCCCACAGCCAATGACTTACAGGTTGATAGGTAAATTGACCGTTGTAAATTGCCCCCAGCGTAGGTAGCTGGTAGGGAATATGGAATTACTGCAGGGTTAGTATAAATGGGTGGTTGTTGGTCGGCTTGGTGGGCCAAAGGGCCTGTTTCAGTGCTGTATCTCTAAATAAATAAATAAAAATAAGTGTAAACTTTATTTGAGAGAAAAAAATTGAATTTTTTATCATTGTTTGACAGTCCACAGATATAAAATTAGCTTTTCAGGGCCCTTGAGGGTGTTTAGCAGTAATTATGAGGTTAGTACGCCATTAAAACCCCGTTACACAACATGGTGCAACATTTTCAAGAGTTTTTACAGAGAGACGAACAGCGTAAGAATGGAATCTCCTGTCAATTCAGTTGATTTCCATTGATTGCAGTCTGGGTGTATCTCAACCATGCACCCTCTGGAGAAGCAACTTCTGGATTTCTGCATTATTCTGCGTATGTGCAGACTCCAGAAATTGCCATCAGTTTCAGTGGGGTAATGATGGTGAACACTGAGAGTTTTGCCATCATGACCAATACAAAATCCGGCTCATAATGACAGCAACAAGAACTTGCATTCATGTAATGCATTTAGTGCAGAAAAATGTCCTGAAGCATCAGACCAAAAAAGACACCAAGCTAATGGAGGAAGTATTAAGATGAGTGACCAAAAACTTGGCCAAAGAGGTGGGCTTTATAGAGGATCTTAAAAGAGGAGCTGGAGATAGAGAGGCAGATAGGTTTGGGGAGGAAATTCCAGAGCTTAGGGTCTAGATGATCTTAGGCACAGCCTTCAATGGTGCAGTGAGAGAGATGCATAAGAAGTCAGAGTCAGATGAATTAATAACACAATGATATGCTACAATTGTTGATTTCATATTAATTATTACATTTAGCTTCATATTTGGACAATGCCATGTCAAAAGAAGGACGTGCATTTATTTAGCACCATTCACTATCTCAGGGCATCCCAAAGCACTTTACAGCTCCTTCACTGTCCTGGGTCAAAATCCTGGAGCTCCCTCCCCAACAGCACCGGGTGTGTACCTACACCACATGGACTGCAGCGGTTCAAGAAGGTGACTCACCTTTTCAAGGGCAATTTGGGATGGGCAATAAATGCTGGCCATCCCAGTGATGTTCACATCCCTTGAACGAATGAAAAAAAATATATTTTTGAAGTGTATTCACTGTTGTAATGTAGCAAATCAATGCAGTTTGACATTGTTGTGATAACAATGAGTATAGCACATCTCAGGCTTTTGGTTATACAGGGCTCTTACTTTCTTCAAACTTTGGAGCAAAATGATATTTTATATTCATATTCTTAAACCCACCCCACCTTGCTTATGGATCATTCACATCATGTAAGCCTTGACAAATTTTATTTAAAATAATGAATCCAGTAAGTTTTCATTTTTTTCTTACAACAAATAATGCAAATACAATCTCATACCCTTTAAATACAGACACTGGTATGGTAAGCTGGAGAAATTCTCTCTCTCTTCACGTCTTTCTGCCACTTCCATTTCTGTTTCTCTGTCTCCTCTTTTCCTTTTGTCCTTCCAACCGTATCTCACTTCTTTTAGTTCTGTCACCTCCTCCTCTTCTTGTGCCTTTCTACTTCCTTCATCTCTCATTCTTTTCCCCTTACATTTGTCTTCAGTCCCTTTCACTCCCTTTTGATTCCTCTCTTTCCCTATCCTCCCCTCACTCTCCCTTCCTGCCTTTCTCTCCCACCTCCTCTCTTGCTCTTTCTTTCTCTGTTTACTCTCTTTTAGATTAGATTAGAGATACAGCACTGAAACAGGCCCTTCGGCCCACCGAGTCTGTGCCGAACATCAACCACCCATTTAGACTAATCCTACACTAATCCCATATTCCCACCAAACATCCCCACCTGTCCCTATATTTCCCTACCACCTACCTATACTAGTGACAATTTATAATGGCCAATTTACCTATCAACCTGCAAGTCTTTTGGCTTGTAGGAGGAAACCGGAGCACCCGGAGAAAACCCACGCAGACACAGGGAGAACTTGCAAACTCCACACAGGCAGTACCCGGAATCGAACTCGGGTCCCTGGAGCCGTGAGGCTGCGGTGCTAACCACTGCGCCACTGTGCCGCCCTGTTGTTGCCTGCTGTTTCTCTCTTCTCTCTGCTGTGTACAGGTGGGAGCTTCAGTTTTGTGGTTGGTTACGTTATCTGAATCCACTGAACAGTTGATTGCTTTGCGATGATTCCCATGTACTTGTTATATATTCCACTTCAATTAACACATACCAGGCTATACACGTATTGTAGCAAATGCATATTTAATGTACATTTACGATGTAATATCTATGCATTGCAAAGAAATAGCAGAATTATATGGAGTACAATATTACTAGGTGATGAGTCAATTTGCATATAACCCCCATATTTATTACATAATGGTAGTATTCCCATAGCACAGCTCACAATTAGTCTGGGTCACAAACTAGGGACTAGAACAGTTGGTTAGAAAATGGTACATTGAAAGAACAACATAGTTCGGTGTGAATGCAAAAGAGGGCCAGGGTGCCAAGAAGTCAGGCAAAATGGAGCTGAGCAATCAGGTAAAATGAGAGCTGGAAATCTGAGCTGAAGCAGAATGGATTAGTCAGTTTTCTGTTATCTGACAAAATGGAACAGCAAAGGTAGGTGGAGGTATTCCTGGGACTGAGATAAAGAGCAGAAGTATTCCGAGCGCTGATGACAGTAGCAGCAACAAACCTGAGTTGGAGCCCAAGAGTGGAACTGTTCCTAAAGCTGAGGTCAAGAGTGGAGGCATTCCTCGGCCTGAGACTGGGAGCAGAAACATTCCTTGTGCTGAGCCTGGTAATGGAGACATTCTTGGGGTCATGTAGCATGTTTCCACCAATCCTGTTTTTTTTAAGTTTATGACAATAAGCCCTTTTATGCAGTAATTATACTGTATTTCCTGTTAAAAGGATCTAGTTCAAACCTGCACACTTTATTTTGTTTTAGTATAGAAAAGTTTAGAACAAAGAACAAACAAAGATAATTACAGCACAGGAACAGGCCCTTCGGCCCTCCAAGCCTGCGCCGATCCAGATCCTCTCTCTAAACATGTCGCCTATTTTCTAAGGTTCTGTATCTCTTTTCTTCCTGCCCATTCATGTATCTGTCTAGATACATCTTAAAAGACGCCATCGTGCCCGCATCTACCACCTCCGCTGGCAATGCGTTCCAGGTGCCCACCACCCTCTGCGTAAAGAACTTTCCACGCATATCCCCCCTAAACTTTTCCCCTTTCACTTTGAACTCGTGTCATCTAGTAATTGAATCCCCCACTCTGGGAAAAAGCCTCTTTCTATCCACCCTGTCTATACCTCTCATGATTTTGTACACCTCAATCAGGTCCCCCCTCAACCTCCGTCTTTCTAATGAAAATAATCCTAATCTACTCAACCTCTCTTCATAGCTAGCGCCCTCCATACCAGGCAACATCCTGGTGAACCTCCTCTGCACCCTCTCCAAAGCATCCACATCCTTTTGATAATGTGGCGACCAGAACTGTACGCAGTATTCCAAATGTGGCCGAACCAAAGTCCTATACAACTGTAACATGACCTGCCAACTCTTGTACTCAATGCCCCGTCCGATGAAGGAAAGCATGCCGTATGCCTTCTTGACCACTCTATTTACCTGCGTTGCCACCTTCAGGGAACAGTGGACCTGAACACCCAAATCTCTCTGGACATCAATTTTCCCCAGGACTTTTCCATTTACTGTATAGTTCACTCTTGAATTGGATCTTCCAAAATGCATCACCTCGCATTTGCCCTGATTGAACTCCATCTGCCATTTCTCTGCCCAACTCTCCAATCTATCTATATTCTGCTGTATTCTCTGACAGTCCCCTTCACTATCTGCTACTCCACCAATCTTAGTGTCGTCTGCAAACTTGCTAATCAGTCCACCTATACTTTCCTCCAAATCATTAATGTATATCACAAACAACAGTGGTCCCAGCACGGATCCCTGTGGAACACCACTGGTCACACGTCTCCATTTTGAGAAACTCCCTTCTACTGCTACTCTCTGTCTCCTGTTGCCCAGCCAGTTCTTTATCCATCTAGCTAGTACACCTTGGACCCCATGCGCCTTCACTTTCTCCATCAGCCTGCCATGGGGAACCTTATCAAACGCCTTACTGAAGTCCATGTATATGACATCGACAGCCCTTCCCTCATCAATCAACTTTGTCACTTCCTCAAAGAATTCTATTAAGTTGGTAAGACATGACCTTCCCTGCACAAAACCATGTTGCCTATCACTGATGAGCCCATTTTCTTCCAAATGGGAATAGATCCTATCCCTCAGTATCTTCTCCAGCAGCTTCCCTACCACTGACGTCAGGCTCACCGGTCTATAATTACCTGGATTATCCCTGCTACCCTTCTTAAACAAGGGGACAACATTAGCAATTCTCCAGTCCTCCGGGACCTCACCCGTGTTTAAGGATGCTGCAAAGATATCTGTTAAGGCCCCAGCTATTTCCTCTCTCGCTTCCCTCAGTAACCTGGGATAGATCCCATCCGGACCTGGGGACTTGTCCACCTTAATGCCCTTTAGAATACCCAACACTTCCTCCCTCCTTATGCCGACTTGACCTAGAGTAATCAAACATCTGTTCCTAACCTCAACATCCGTCATGTCCCTCTCCTCGGTGAATACCGATGCAAAGTACTCGTTTAGAATCTCACCCATTTTCTCTGAGTCCAAGCATAACATTCCTCCTTTGTCCTTTAGTGGGCCAATCCTTTCTCTAGTTACCCTCTTTCTCCTTATATATGAATAAAAGGCTTTGGGATTTTCCTGAACCCTGTTTGCTAAAGATATTTCATGACCCCTTTTAGCCCTCTTAATTCCTCGTTTCAGATTGGTCCTACATTCCCGATATTCTTTCAAAGCTTCGTCTTTCATCAGCCGCCTAGACCTTATGTATGCTTCCTTTTTCCTCTTAGCTCGTCTCACGATTTCACCTGTCATCCATGGTTCCCTAATCTTGCCATTTCTATCCCTCATTTTCACAGGAACATGTCTCTCCTGCACGCTAATCAACCTCTCTTTAAAAGCCTCCCACATATCACATGTGGATTTACCTTCAAACAGCTGCTCCCAATCTGCATTTCCCAGCTCCTGCCGAATTTTGGTATAGTTGGCCTTCGCCCAATTTAGCACTCTTCCTTTAGGACCACTCTCGTCTTTGTCCATGAGTATTTTAAAGCTTACGGAATTGTGATCACTATTCCCAAAGTAGTCCCCTACTGAAACTTCAACAACCTGGCCGGGCTCATTCCCCAACACCAGGTCCAGTATGGCCCCTTCCCGAGTTGGACTATTTACATACTGCTCTAGAAAACCCTCCTGGATGCTCCTTACAAATTCTGCTCCATCTGGACCTCTAACACTAAGCGAATCCCAGTCAATGTTGGGAAAATTAAAATCTCCTATCACCACCACCCTGTTGCTCCTACATCTTTCCATAATCTGTTTACATATTTGTACCTCTATCTCACGCTCGCTGTTGGGAGGCCTGTAGTACAGCCCCAACATTCTTACCGCACCCTTCCTATTTCTGAGTTCTGTCCATATTGCCTCACTGCTCGAGTCCTCCATAGTGCCCTCCTTCAGCACAGCTGTGATATCCTCTTTGACCAGTAATGCAACTCCTCCACCCCTTTTACCTCCCTCTCTATCCCGCCTGAAGCATCGATATCCTGGGATATTTAGTTGCCACTCATGCCCTTCCCTCAACCAAGTCTCAGTAATAGCAATAACATCATACTCCCAGGTACTAATCCAAGCCCTAAGTTCATCTGCCTTACCTACTACACTTCTTGCATTAAAACAAATGCACCTCAGACCACCAGTCCCTTTATATTCATCATCTGCTCCCTGCCTGCTCTTCCCCTTAGTCACACTGACTTCATTATCTAGTTCCTTACAGGCTTTTGTTACTACCTCCTTACTGTCAACTGACCTCAATTGGTTCCCATCCCCCTGCCACATTAGTTTAAACCCTCCCCAACAGCGTTAGCAAAAGCACCTCCAAGGACATTGGTTCCAGTCCGGCCCAGGTGTAGACCGTCCAATTTGTAATAGTCCCACCTCCCCCAGAACCGGTCCCAATGTCCCAAAAATCTGAACCCCTCCTTCCTGCACCATCTCTCAAGCCACGCATTCATCCTGACTATTCTTTCATTTTTACTTTGACTATCACGTGGCACTGGTAGTAATCCTGAGATTACTACCTCTGAGGTCCTACTTTTTAACTTGGCTCCTAACTCCCTAAACTCTGCTTGTAGGACCTCATCCCGTTTTTTACCTATATCATTAGTGCCTATGTGCACAATGACAACTGGCTGTTCACCCTCCCCCTTTAGAATGTTCTGCAGCCGATCTGAGACATCCCTGACCCGTGCACCTGGGAGGCAACATACCATTCGGGAGCCTCGTTTTCGACCACAGAACCGCCTATCTACTCCCCTTACAATCGAATCCTCTATGACTATAGCCCTTCCGCTCTTTTTCCCGCCCTTCTGAACAGCAGAGCCAGCCACGGTGCCATGGACCTGGCTACTGCTGCCTTCCCCTGGTGAGCCATCTCCCTCAACAGTATCCAAAACGGTATACTTGTTTTGGAGGGAGATGACCGCAGGGGACTCCTGCGCTGCCTTCCTGCTCTTTCTCTGCCTTTTGGTCACCCATTCCCTTTCTCCCTCAGCAATCCTAATCTGCGGTGTGACCAATTCACTAAACGTGCTATCCACGACCTCCTCAGCATCGCGCATGCTCCAAAGTGAGTCCATCCGCAGCTCGAGAGCCGTCATGCGGTCTAACAAGAGCTGCAGTTGGACACACTTCCTGCACGTGAAGGAGTCAGGGACATCAGCCATGTCCCTGAGCTCCCAGATTGAGCAAGAGGAGCATGACACGTGTCTGAGATCTCCTGCCATTTTTAATCTTAAGCTTAACTTAGTTAAATGAAAAAGGAACGAAAAGTTTTTACCAATCACAATAAAACCAGAGAAATCGAAAAAGCCTTACCTTATAAACACCCCACCGAGTCCTTTTTTTTTGGTTGGAGGAGGAGGGCGGGTGGGAGACACGACAAGTGTGGTGCCTCGGGTTCAGAAACCGCCCAAATATATAGTGTTTTACTTACCCAGCAGCCCCCTGGCCTCCGCCGAAAAACAAAAGGAAATTAAATTTACTTTCAAACTGACCTTCCCAGCTGCTCACTCGCTCACACTCTGCTCCCGAAAAAGCTGCTGCTACATTTATAGCTACATTTTAAAGTATTGAACAAGTCTGAAGTAGTGTTAATTCACAGATTTGTGTATGGCTCCTTCTTTCATGAGTTGGGGTTAACTAGTTCAGTGAGGTAGTGAGCTGTGGTTCCCTGAGTATCTGGCTTATTTTGTATAACTGTCAGTATATTTTAGAATAGGTAATATATATGGTTTGGAGGCAAGCGGAAACTTTAGGCATCTAATAATCCTTAGAAGTGGGTGATAAATCTGCAGCCAATTCTCTGATGTGGAACTAAGACGGAGGGGTTAGAGATACAACTGATACCCTTTGATTAAAATTCTTTATGCCATTTATGGATTTACCAGCCATAATATTGTTATTTCAAGGGTGTTTTGTATTCATGGTTTTCATTCTGGGTATCACGATTGACAGTGCTGGTCAGCATGCTGCATTTAGTTGATGCATAATGGCACAATTCTTAGTCCTAAAGAGCTCCCTAATGTGTCATATCCAATAGCTGTCCTTCAGTGGTTTGAAGAGTCACTTTGTTGCACAATTTAAAATAAGGCATTAAGGAACTACTGAATATGGAAGATAATCAACAATTAACTTGCTTTAAGTTACTCATAAGTAATGCAGTTGCTTGTGTGCTGTGTTGAACATACAAACAGAATATTTCTCCTAATCAATAACTCATTGATATATAGTCTTTCCGTATTACAAAAGGGCAAGCTATTCAGCTATTTGTTCAATTATCGCCCATCCCTGACTTTCATCGCTCCACCATTGCTGGCTATGCTTTCAACTGCCTTGGCCCTAAATTCTGGAATTCCCTACAGACTAAACCTCTCTGCAACTCTACCCCTCTCTCTCCTCCTTTAGGATGTTCCTAATAGCTGCTTATATGGCTCAGTGTCAAATTTTGTTTGCTAACACTCCTGCGAAGTGCCTTGGAATATTTTACTATGTTAAAGACACTGTATAAATACAAGTTGTAGTTGTTTTGCTAAGTCTTCCTTCATTTCATTTCTTAGTTACCTTGCATTCATCTTTCAATTTTTCTCAGTTTTACCCCTTTCCATTTTGTTGTTGCTTTGTGTGAATGAAGATATTTCTACCTGTTTTATAGTTCCTTTCTGTGCTTTATAGATAGGCTTATACCTACTACCTTACCTTCATTTTCCCATTTAGTTGATTTTAAACTATTTATTTAAGTTCCTTTATCTTTCACTATTTCTAATGCTTTTTCAGAGCATATTATTATCTCTCCTGCTGCTAATCTCACACCCAGACCTTTACTTCACTTTTAGCTAGTCTTTGAAACCAGTTTTATTTCTGCTTTCTTCCTTTTAGTGCACTATATATAAACTGTTCCCCTGCTGACCTCTAATTTGCAAGGCCTTCTTTATAGCTTTCCATTGAGTTGAGTACAGTGTTTTTATCTTCTGCACATCACGTGCTATGGATTGAGTCAATCATTTATCAAAGGAGATGCAACATTTTATTTAAACCCAAGGGCAACAGTATTGAGTGACCATTCCATTCTTTCTTCTTTCATATACACAGTGGAACCAGGCAGTGGTGTCTTTTCTGAAATCCATTATTTGTTGTGTCATGACAGCCTATGGTTGTGAATGTCACAGAATGCTTGACCCTGAGCAGACTATATTGGGCTCCAACAAGCTAGATATCTCTTTAGATTATGCTGTTGATTATAAATCCTAAAAACAACAATCAAGATTGGTTGATAAGACAGGTAGTAGACATGGCAGGTTATTCCTATAGTTATTTGAATTGGTATTCCATTTTTCCTGAATTAGTACCATTGCAATTTTAAACAGATGGAATCCATGTAAAAATGTGCTCAATATAAACCTTTTCTTTGTTAACAAATACATAAGATTTAAGCAAATTAAGCTGAAATACATTAGATAATTCATATGTGATGTGATTATCATGAAAATGACAAAGCTCATTCAAACAAATCAAAAATCAATTGCCAAACACTTTGTTGTGAATTTATGCTTTCTTTAAAGATTTGTCTTTCATTGGCTCAAAATAGGATGAAAAAAAAATCTGATTATATGTTTAAAGTAGCAGTGCCTCCCCTCAGTTTGTCAAGGATCATCCATTAGGCAGGATTTTATGCTGGCCTTGGAGATGGGCACAGAGGCGGGGTGGGGTGGGGGGAGGGGCGGGGGCAGTGGGGTGTAAACAGAATGTCAAGGGGTGCCATTCCAGATATTGTCCGGGCCCCCGGCCGTTTTGTCCTGGACGGAGAAGGCCTTCCCACTACAGGCCAATTGAGCCCTTTAAGTGGCAAGTTAATGGCCACTTAAGGATCTCTTCCTGAATCTCCAATTTTGTGGAGGACGGAGAGGCCTGCCAGCACGTGGAGACGCCACCAGGTGAGAGCTGGCAGCCTCCTAAGTAGGGTCAAGGGGTCCCTTCTTTGGGGGCAATGCATAGCACCCGGAGGGCTCCCTGGCAGCGATGGCCATCCACGCACTCAGACCTCCCCACCCTTCCCAACCCCCACTCCTCCCCCCACCCCATCACTGGCGCCTGTCTGACTGGTCCTGATGACTCCAACACCACTCACCTGTTCTAGGGTCTCTGAACTCCTCTTCAGAAGGCCTCCTGCAATACAGGCAGTGGCAATTAATTGTCTGCCTGCAGTTAAATTGTAATTGGTGTCCGTTGGAGGTCTGAGGTGGGTTCTCCTGCCAACCTTCCGGCCTGTCGCTGGAATAAAATCCGGCCCATTATGAAACTATTCAACTTTTTGTATTCAACAACTATTTCATGAACATGTAATATATGCATGTATGACACCAGTGACTTTTCTTTTACTTTTGTTATCAAAAATACACTTTATTCATAAAAATCCATCAAAAATATATTACAACAGTTCAAAACAGTACCAAGTTGACATTCCAGAAAGTGCAAAGGAAATCAGTTTTCTTCAATACAGGAGTGAGTTGCCTCACAACCCTTCCATTCCATTTTACATGCCATGTAAATTTTACAGCAAACCCATATTTTATGTATACAGCCTGGGGGGTTTTCCATAGATCCAGCTCCTCGGTTCACTATGGGTCTTTCCCCATTGAGCCTTTGCTGCGGCTGCCCCAAGCTTTAGTGCGTCCCTCAGCACGCATTCCTGGAGCTTGGAATGTGCCAGTCTGCAACATTCGGTCGTGGACAACTCTTTGCGCTGGAAGACCAGCAAATTTCGGGCAGACCAAAGAGCATCTTTCACCAAATTGATAGTCCTCTAGCAGCAGATAATGCTTATCTCGGTGTACGTCGCTGGGAACAGCCCGTAGAGCACAGACCTTTGTGTTACAGAGCTGCTTGGGATGAACCTCGACAAAAACCATTGCATCTCTTTCCACACCTGCTTTGCAAAAACACATTCCAGAAGGAGGTGGGCAACAGTCTCTTGCCCACCACAGCCACCTCGAGGGCAGTGTGCAGAGGTGGTGAGATTCCGGGCGTGCAGGAAGGTTCTGATGGGGCGGGCCCTTCTCACCACCACTACATCTTTGTGCTTGTTTGAAAGTTCTGGTGATGAGGCATTTTGCCAAATGACATTGGCAGTCTGCTCGGGGAACCATCCGACAGGATCCACCATCTCCTTTTCCCTTGTGGACATTCTGTGCAGACCACTGCCTGATGGATTGGTGGTCAAAGGTGTTTTTCTGCACAAACTTTTCCACGAAGGATAGGTGGTACGGCACGGTCCAACTGGATGGAGCGTTCCGCAGCAATGTGGCCAGACCCATCCTTCGCAACACCGGGACAGATAGAACCTCAGCACATAGTGACACCAGGTGTTTGCATAGTGGGATTCTATGCACAGCTTGATGTAGCCACACACGAAGGTGGTCATCAGGATGAGGGCGATGTTGGGTACATTTTATCCGCCTTTTTCCAGAGGTTAGAACATCGTGTCCCTCCGGACACGATGCATCTCCAGATAAAGTGGAAATTGGCTCAGGTGACCGCCACGGCACAGGAGTGGGGTATGGGCCAGACTTGCGCCACATACAGCAACAACGCGATCACCTCGCACCTGTTGACCAGGTTCTTATCCACAATGGAGAGAGATCGCTGCTCCCACATACTCAGTTTGTGGTGTACCATGGCTACTCGCTCCTTCCAGCATTTTGGCGCGCGCCCCGGCCCTTCTGAACCATATTCCCAGCACCTTCAGGTATTCTGACCTGACGGTGAAAGGGACAAAGGATCGGTCAGCCCAGTTCCCAAAGAACATGGCCTCGCACTTGCCGCAATTTACTTTGGCTCCCGAGGCCAGTTCGAACTGGTCACAGATACTCATCAGTCTGTGAACGGACACCAGATCCGTCATCTATGTACAGGGAGGCTTTAACCTGAGTGCCTCTGCTGCCTGGCATTGTCACCCCTCTTATACCTGCATCTTTCCTAATGGACTCAGCAAAAGGTTTGATGCAGCAAACAAACAAGGCCGGAGAGAGAGGGCAGCCCTGTCTGACTCCAGATTTGATCGGGAAACTTTCTGATTCCCACCCATTGATCGAGACTGCACTGTTGATATTTGTGTCAAGCAGTTTGATCCAATTGCAAATTCCATCCCCAAACTCCATTTTGGAGAGAACGTCCATCATGAATGTGTGTGATATCTTATCAAAGGCCTTCTCCTGGTCCAAGCTGATGAGGCAGGTGTCTACCCCCCTGTCCCGTACATAGGTGATCGTGTCCCTGAGTAGCACGAGACTATCAGAGATCTTCCTGCTGGGTGCAGTACAGGTCTGATCGGGGTGAATCACCAACTCCAGAGCAGACTTGACCCAACTGGCGATGACTTTGGACAAAATCTTGTAGTCTACATTAAGCAGTGAGATGGGCCACCAATTTCTGATTTCCACCCTCTCCCCCTTCCGCTTGTAGATGAGGGTGATGATGCATTTCCTCCTGGATTTTGACATGCTGCTGGCCAGAAGCATACTCTCGTATACTTCCAGCAGGTTTGGGCCAATCCAGTCCCACAGAGCCGAATACAACTCAACCAGTAAGCCGTCGCTTCCGGGAGTTTTACTCGTCTCGAAGGACCTGACGGCCTAAGTCAGCTCGTCGAGAGTTAGCGGTTTGTCCGGACTATCCCGCATGCTGTCATCTAAGACTTCCGTGATAGACGACAGGAAGGACTGGGAGGCCGTGCTGTCCGTGGGCTTCACATCATACAGCCCAGCATAAAAGGATTTGGTAATCCTTAGTATGTCAGACTGCAAAGATGTTACTGAGCCGTCCTCTTCCTTCAGGCTGCTGATCACAGAGCTCTCTGTGTGCACCTTTTGGAAGAAGAAATGCGAGCACATCTCATCCTGCTCAACGGAGTGGATTCTGGACCGGAAAATGATCTTGGAGGCCTCTGTGGCAAAGAGCGAGCCCTGCTGGCTCTTCATCTCTTGGAGATCCTCCTTGACCTTGAGCCCCATCGACTGCAGCCAGAGCAGATTTTGCATTCTTTTCTCGAGTCGGGACATTTCCCTCTGTCTCTCTCTTGCCCTCTGAACACCTGTGAGATAAAGAACCTCTTGATGTTCGCCTTGATTGCTTCCCACCAATGCACTGGCATCCCAAAGAGGGGTTTCACGGTTCTCCAACCTTTGTAATCTCTTTTGAGTTCCTCAATGTTCTCTGGGGTTAGCAGTGTAACATTCAGCTTCCATGTCTCCCTGCCAACCCGCTGATCGTCCTGTAAGTGACAGTTGTCCAGCAGGAGGCAGTGGTCAGAGAAGAACATCGGCTTGACATCGGTGGATCTGACCGTGAAAGCAAGGGACACAAATGGAAAAGTCCTGGGGAAAATTGATGTCCAGAGAGATTTGGGTGTTCAGGTCCACTGTTCCCTGAAGGTGGCAACGCAGGTCAATAGAGTGGTCAAGAAGGCATACGGCATGCTTTCCTTCATCGGACGGGGTATTGAGTACAAGAGTTGGCAGGTCATGTTACAGTTGTATAGGACTTTGGTTCGGCCACATTTGGAATACTGCGTGCAGTTCTGGTCGCCACATTACCAAAAGGATGTGGATGCTTTGGAGAGGGTGCAGAGGAGGTTCACCAGGATGTTGCCTGGTATGGAGGGCGCTAGCTATGAAGAGAGGTTGAGTAGATTAGGATTATTTTCATTAGAAAGACGGAGATTGAGGGGGGACCTGATTGAGGTGTACAAAATCATGAGAGGTATAGACAGGGTGGATAGCAAGAGGCTTTTTCCCAGAGTGGGGGATTCAATTACTAGAGGACACGAGTTCAAAGTAAAAGGGGAAAAGTTTAGGGGGGATATGCGTGGAAATTTCTTTACGCAGAGGGTGGTGGGTGCCTGGAATGCGTTGCCAGCGGAGGTGGTAGATGCGGGCACGATGGCGTCTTTTAAGATGTATCTAGACAGATACATGAATGGGCAGTAAGAAAAGAGATACAGACCCTTAGAAAATAGGCGACATGTTTAGATAGAGGATCAGGATCGGCGCAGGCTTGGAGGGCCGAAGGGCCTGTTCCTGTGCTGTAATTTTCTTTGTTCTTTGTTCTTTTGTTCTCTTTGTTCTTTTAAGCAGGAAGTCAATCCTGGAACGGGCAGACTCGTCCGGTCTTCACCAGGTGTATCTAGACTGGGCTCCGTCTGCAGGTTTGCTAAAGATGTTGTGCATCTCGAGGTGGGAGGGGGGGGGGGGGGATCTTGTCCACACCAAGGCTTGGGCTGTCCTCTGCTGTTAATGTACTTCCCCTCTGTTCCTCCTCAAAGATATCACTGCTCCTGGCTTCCCGGAGCTGGAGTGCGCCGGACGCTTCGCTGCTCTTGGATTCACGGAACTGGGGTGCGCTGGGCATCTCGCTGGGATCCATGCTTTGGGGTTGGGGCATGCTGTGCCCGTCACAGCTTCCAGTGCCCTGGGGCTGGGCGGCTTTCTTTTCCAGCTCCTATGAGTCCTGCCGCTTCTTTTGCGGGTGCCGTCTTTCCATCCCTTCCTCGTCCAATGAGGAGAAGTTGCTGTAGTCTGTCTCAGACAGTAGCCTCCTCTTGCCACTGATTTGGGTGGTGGCCTGTTCCTTTTTGGAGGCTTCTTCTTTGTGGTTTTCCTTTTTACCACTTGCCACTGACTAGTTTGTCCATCTCCTGCCTCCTCCTCCATTGATATTGTCTGTAGAGGAGGAGTTTCCGGCTGTGGGGTAGGTGTTGGGTTGCTGGTTGCAGCTGCTTCCCCTTTCTTCTCCTTCTCATAGACTTTCCTCACTGCGGGGAGGATTGCAGTCCCTCCCAGCACCAGACACATTCACCGTTTCTTCTCCCAGCCTTTCCTTGGACCTTACCGCCTGAACATAACTGAGGCAGCGTTTGGGGCAGGTTTTGTAGAGGTGGCCTGCCCCACCACAAAGATTGCAGCACTTACTTTGTTTACAGTCCTTGGTCTGATAGCCTTCCTTCTTGCAGTTCTTGCAGATGACTGTTCTGCAGTTGGCTGCCATATGACCAGATTTGCTGCAGATACGACGAACTCTGGGCTGCCCTGCATAGACCAAGAAGCCTCAACCTCCCCCGATAGCGAAGCTGGGGGGACGATGGATGATGGCTCCATTAGCACGACCTTCAAAGTCACCTTGACCTGCCGCTTGCTGGGGTCCTTGACCTCAGTGCTGCTGCCGGCCTCCTCGACATACCTGGCGAGGAAGGTGCGTACATCCATGACAGGAACATGGGGGTTGTAGGAGGTGGATTGTCACCACCCGATCGCATTCCGACAGCAGCGTGACGAGTGGCTCCACTGTGAGGATCGACAGTGGATCCTGGTTTCCTTTCTCCTTGAACACCTTCAGGAACTTGATGCGTCCTGTTACATTCTTGAAAGTCACGTCGAAATATCTAGCGCTGGGAGCTCCTGCAGGCAGAAGATGTCTGCAGCTTGGAATCCATGTTCGGGGGATGTGGGTGTCGCTGGCTATGCCAGCATTTATTGCCCATCTGTAATTGTCCTTGAAAAGGTGGTGGTGAACTGCCTTCTTGAACCACTGCAGTCCTTTGGGTGTAGGTACACCCACAGTGCTGTTAGGAAGGGAGTTCCAGGATTTTGACCCAGTGTCAGTAATGGAACGGCGATATAGTTCCAAATCAGGATGATGTGTGGCTTGGAGGAGAACTTGCAGGTCGTGGTGTTCCCATGCATCTGCTGCCCTTGCCCTTCTATGTGGTAGAGGTCATGGGTTTGGAAGGTCTAAGGAGCCTTGGTGAGTTGCTGCAGTGCATCTTGTAGATGATACACACTGCTGCCACTGTGCATCGGTGGTGGAGGAGGTGAATGTTCAAGGTGGTAAATGGGGTGCCGGTCAAGCAGGCTGCTTTGTCTTTGATAGTGTCGAGCTCCTTAAGTGTTGTTGGAGCTGCACCCCCATCTAGGCAAGTGGAGAGTATTCCATCACTCCTGGCTTTTGCCTTGTTGATGGTGGACAGGCATTGGGGAGTCAGGAGGTGAGCTACTCACCACAGAATTCCCAGCCTCTGACCTGCTCTTGTAGTCACAGCATTTATGTAGCTGGTCAAGTTCAGTTTCTGGTTAATGGTGACCTCCAGGATGTTGATAGTGGGGAATTTAACAATGGTAATGCCATTGAACGTCAAGGGGAGATGGTTAGATTCTCTCTTCTTTGAGATGCTCATTGCCTGGCATTTGTGTGGACTGAATGTTACTTGCCACTTATCAGCCCAAGCCTGGATGTTGTCCAGGTCTTACTGCATAGAAACACGAGCTGTTTCACTGTCTAACGAGTCGCAAATGGGGCTGAACATTGTGAAATCATCAGCAAACATCCCCACTTCTGACCTAATGACGGAGGGAAGGTCATTGATGAAGCAGCTGAAGCAGTAGGCCTAGGACACTACCCTGAGGAACTCCTGCAGTAATGTCCTGGGACTGAGATGATTTACCTCCAACAACCACAACCATCTTCATTTGTGATAGATGTGACTCCAACCAGCAGAGAATTTTCCCACTGATTCCCATCGACTCCAGTTTTTCTAAGACTCCTTGATGCCATACCCGATCAAATGTTGCCTTGATGTCAAGGGCAGTCACTCTCACCTCACCTCTGGAGTTCAGCACTTTTGTCCATGTTTGGACCAAGGCTATAATGAGGTCAGGAGCTGAGTGGTTTTGGTGTAACCCAACCTGAACGCCAGTGAGCAGGTTATTGCTGAGCAAGTGCCGCTTGATAGCACTGTCAATCACTTTAATGATGATCAGGAGTAGTCTGATAGGACGGTAATTGGCCGGGTTGGATTTTTCCTGCTTTTTGTGCACAGGACATACCTTGGTAATTTTCCACATTGCTGGGTAAATGCCATGTTGTACTGGAATAGCTTGGCTAGGGGCACGACTAGTTCTGGAGCACAAGTCTTCAGTACTATTGCCAGAATGTTGTCAGGGCCCATAGCCTTTGCAGTATCTAGTGCCTTGAGCCATTTCTTGATATCACGTGGAGTGAATCAGATTGGCTGAAGACTGGCATCTGTGATGCTTGGGACTTCAGAAGGAGGCCAAGATCATCCACTCGGCACCTCTGGCTGAAGATTCCTGCAAATGCTTCAGCCTTGTCTTTTGCACTGATGTGCTGGGCTTTCCCATCATTGAGGATGGGGATGTTTGTGGAGCCTCCTCCTCCTGTCAGTTGTTTAATTGTCCACCACCATTCACACTGGATGTGGCAGGACTGCAGAGCTTAGATCTGATCCATTGGTCATGTGATTGCTTAGCCCTGTCAATTGCATGCTGCTTCCACTGTTTGGCATGCAAGTAGTCCTGTGTTGTAGCTTCACCAGCTGACACCTTATTTTTAAGTATACCTGGTGCTGCTTTCATATTGTCATGGAATTCCATGACAATATGAAAGGCACAATTCAGCATAGCGGCGCCTCAACAGACCCCTTTCCTATCCTGAGTGGCGTGAAACAGGGCTGTGTTCTCGCACCTACACTGTTTGGGATCTTCTTCTCCCTGCTGCTCTCACATGCGTTCAAGTCTTCAGAAGAAGGAATTTTCCTCCACACAAGATCAGGTGGCAGGTTGTTCAACCTTGCCCGTCTAAGAGCGAAGACCAAAATACAGAAAGTCCTCATCAGGGAATTCCTCTTTGCTGACGATGCTGCATTAACATCTCACACTGAAAAGTGTCTACAGAGACTCATCGACAGGATTGCGGCTGCCTGCAACGAATTTGGCCTAACCATCAGCCTCAAGAAAACGAACATCATGGGACAGGACGTCAGAAATGCTCCATCCATCAATATCGGCGACCACGCTCTGGAAGTGGTTAAAGAGTTCACCTACCTAGGCTCAACTATCACCAGTAACCTGTCTCTCGATGCAGAAATCAACAAGCGCATGGGAAAGGCTTCCACTGCTATGTCCAGACTGGCCAAGAGAGTGTGGGAAAATGGCACATTGACTTGGAACACAAAAGTCTGAGTGTATCAGTTCCTTACTCTACGGCAACGAGGCCTGGACAACGTATGTCAGCCAAGAGCGACGTCTCAATTCATTCCATCTTCACTGCCTCCTGAGAATCCTTGGCATCAGGTGACAGGACCGTATCTCCAACGCAGAAGTCCTCGAGGCGGCCAACATCCCCAGCATATACACCCTACCGAGCCAGCGGCACTTGAGATGGCTTGGCCATGTGAGCCGCATGGAAGATGGCAGGATCCCCAAGGACACATTGTACAGCGAGATCATCACTGCTATCTGACCCACCGGCCGCCCATGTCTCCGCTTTAAAGACATCTGCAAATGCGACATAAAATCCTGTGACGTTGATCACAAGTCGTGGGAGTCAGTTGCCAGTGATCGCCAGAGCTGGCGGACAGCCATAAAGGCGGGGCTAAAGTCTGGCAAGTCGAAGAGACTTAGCAGTTGGCAGGAAAAGAAAATAAAAGCGCAAGGAGAGAGCCAACTGTGTAACAGCCCCGACAACCAATTTTATCTACAACACCTGTGGAAGAGTCTGTCACTCTAGAATTGGCCTTTATAGCCACTCCAGGCGCTGCTTCACAAACCACTGACCACCTCCAGGCGCTTACCCATTGTCTCTCGAGACAAGGAGGCCAAAGAAGAAGACATGGTGCTGCTCCTGGCATTCCCTCCTGCACGCTTCGTTGAAGCAGGGTTGGTCCCCCAGCATGATGTTAATGGTAGAGTCGGGGATATGCCGGGCCATGAGGTTACAGATTGTGGTTGAATAAAATTCTGCTGATGCTGATGGCCCACAGCGCCTCATGGATGCCGTTTTGAGTTGCTAGATCTGTTCGCAATCTATCCCATTTTGCACGGTGGTAGTGCCACATAACACGATGGTGGGTGCTCTTAGTGTGAAGACGGGACTTCGTTTCCACAAGGACTGTGAAGTGGTCACTCCTACCAATATAATCATGGACAGATTCATCTGTGAATGGTAGATTGGTGAGGATGAGTTCAAGTAGGTTTCCCCCTCTTGTTGGTTCCCTCACCACCTGCCGCAGACCCAGTTTACCAGCTATGTCCTTTAGGACTCTGCCAGCTCAGTCAGTAATGGTGCTACCAAGCCACTCTTGGTGATGGACATTGAAGTCCCCCACCCAGAATACATTCTGTGTGCTTGCTACCCTCAGTGCTTTTTCCAATTGATGTTCAACATGGAGAAGCATTGATTCATTATCCAAGGTGGGGGGGGGGGGGGGGCGGGGTGCGGTAGGTGGTAGGTGGTAATCAGCGGGAGGTTTCCTTGCCCATGTTTATCTGATGCCATAATACTTCATGCGGTCCCTAATCAATGTTGAGGACTCCCAGGGTAACTCCCTCCCTACTGTATACCACTGTGCTGCCACCTCTGGTGGGTCTGTCCTGCCGGTGGAACAGGACATTCCCAGGGATGGTGATGGTGGTGTCTGGGACATTGTCTGTAATGTATGATTCCGTGAGTATGACTATGTCAGGCTGTTGCTTGACTAGTCTGTGGGACAGCTCTCCCAATTTTGGCACAAGCCCCCAGATGTTAGTAAGGAGGACTTTGCAGGGTCGACAGGGCTGGGTTTGCCATTGTCATTTCCGGTGCCTCGGTCAATGCCGGGTTGTCTATCCGGTTTTGTTCCTTTTATTAGACTTTGTAGTGGTTTGATACAATTGAGTGGCTTGCTAGGCCATTTCAGAGGGCATTAAGAGGGTTGCTGTGGGTCTGGAGCCACATGTAGGCCAGACCAGGTAAGAGTTTGTGAACCAGATGGGTTTTTACAACAATAGACACTGGTAATTGGCAATGGTTTCATGATCACCACTAGACTAGCTTTTTAATTCCAGATTTATTCATTGAATTCAAATTCCACCATCTGCTGTGGCGGGATTCGAACCCATGTCCCCAGAGTATTGGTCTGGGTCTCTTGGTTACTAGTCTAGTGACCTTTTGCCCTCTCTCGTGCAGGACAAAGTGGCCTGTAATTGCAGGGAGCAGCAGAGAACCAGCAAGGGCAAGACACACCTTCATCCACTGAGCCTGAGAGAGGAGAAGATGCAATGCAGCTGGCAATGTCAGAGCCTGGAGAATCCAGCATCATTGATAATGTTCAGGATGATGGTATGTTACTGCCTTATGCCCCTCTTAACTCCCAGCACACCTTCATCCTGCGATTTGACGTGAAGTGCAAGCTGCAGATGGTGTGACCATAGACCTCCTGCTTTTCATCCCATGCCATCCCACCCCTCCTCAACCCAGTCCTACTCTTCCGTTCTTATGTTTTCAGATACCAAAGAACTGCCACCTGGCCAGCCACAGCAGCGCCAACAGGAAGAGACATAGTAACACCACAGCACTGATGAAGATGACCCGTCATTTAATATGACACTTGCAGCCACCAGCTCAGATACTGGCACTGCACATAACTTAGGAGCCAGTATAGAGTCAGAATCCGCATGTGGTCAGTCACTATGCATGAGTTGGCTGCAGCCAGGATGGGGGAAAGGATAGGTTGTATGTCAGCTTACTGAAGGGAAAGATCGCAGACGAGTTCTGCTGCAAGGGACTCAGATGAGGATTTGGATGGGGCAGCATACAGGAGAATGCTGATGGTCATACATACCAAGATGCCTGGTGCATTGGCAGGCCTGCCAGATACCCTCCTATCACTGTCAAGAAACATGAAGTCTGTCTCCAACGTGGCGGAGGGCATCACACAGAGCTTGGAGCCCATCTTTTCAAGTATGAAAGTGGTGGCCAACTCGATGACAACATTAGAGGATCCACCCATGATGCAGCTTCTGGTAGTTGCAGTCTCAACATTTCAGTACTGCAGTGTAAGCTCAGATGAACATCATGAGATCCAAGCTTGCTGTTATGCAGGCTAAGACTGCTGCCATCATGGCTTTGGATGCTAGTGCTCCAAGGGACTCGAAGGCTCTTGCAGCAGTCTAGCAATCTGTGCTTCAGCAGATCACTAGGATTCCTGAGGTGTTGCTCCGTGAGAGTGGCAGTGGCACTGTGGAGCACAAATCTGCTATCCTCTCAGATTGACAATATTCGTGCTCTCATCACTGCCACTCCCCTTGCCACTGCCTCTCATCTTGCCAGTCCATGTCGAGGTGGTGCAGTCCGAAGCAGGGCCTTCAACACCGAGAGCGACTTGCAGGCATTCTGCAAGGCCATTTTGCTGTCTTACCCAGAGACTGGTATGTCTCCAGCACCTCGCACAGTGGCAGCAGTGTGTACCATCTACAAGATGCACCGCAGCAACTCACCAAGGCTCTTCGACAGCATCTTCAAAACCTGCAACCTCTACCACCTAGAAGAACAAGGGCAGCAGATGCATGGGAACACCACTACCTGCAAGTTCCCCTCCAAGCCACACACCATGCTGACTTGGAACTATATCACCGTTCCTTCACTGTCGTTTCCTAACAGCACTGTGGGCGTACCTATACCCCAAGAACTGCAACGGTTCAAAAAGGCAGCTCACCACCACCTTCTCAAGGGCAATTAGGGATGGGCAATAAATGCTGGCATTGCCAGTGACTCCCAGATCGGATGAACAAATAAAAAATTAAATCAGCAGCCTTCCACCAGCCATTCTGCAGAAATTTGGGTAGCACAGAGCAGGAGCACCAGGACAGGCAAAGGAACCTGGGAGACAGGCACTAAGGGAATGTACAAGGGTGAATGGTCCAGTTTTGTTTGTATAATTGGATGTGTTGTTGGACAAAGATGTTTTTGTTGGTGCTTTTATTGTAGGATGTTGGCCAAGGGGACACTGTGATGGGGCATCTTAGATGGATATTACATTGGGGAATGGTGGATCCATGGTGGTCGAGGAAAGCTGTCCTATGGGAAGCGTAGTCTGAGCAGGTGCTCTTGGACAGCCTGTCTGGCGTGAAGGGTCCAGCATGCAACTTCCCTGCCTCATCCACCTTCTCCTCCTGAGGTGGCCTCCAGACTGCTGGTGGCAATGGATGAGCCCTCATGATGTTGAGGTTATAGATGATGCAGCAGACCACCACATACCAGTACATTTGATCCAGAATGTACTTGAGAGCTCTCCCTGAATGGTCCTGGCATTTGAAGCATTGCTTCAGTTTGCTGATGGTCTGCTCCACGATGTTCCTAGTTGTCCTTGAAAGGTCAGGTGGTGGAGGTGAGCCATCAGCCTTTGTCTCCTCTGGTTCTCCATGGAGGTCCAAAGATGGCAGAATGGCAGATTGCTTCAGAATGAAAATATTATAGCTGCTCCAGGATAGCAAGCATTCACCTATATGATGTACTGTGCATGATCACACACCAACTGCACATTGATGGAATGGTAGCCCTTGCAGTTTCTATACCTCTCCCCATCGACAGAGTCAGGTCCATGTAGTTAATGGCGCCTTGCATTATCGGGAATCCCGCTATTGTGACAAAGCCACTCATCCTGCTTCCTCCTGCTGAGGGAGAAAATTACGTATTCGTCTCTCCTGGCATAGGTAGCATCCATTACCTCCTGGAGGCATGGATGGACTCGGGGATGTTGGATATGCCACCTGCTCCAGTCTGGAAAGATCCAGTGCATAGAAGTTCAATGACAGTGGCAGCACTGTCCTTGCCCTGGTGCAAGGCTCTGGATTGTGTTGAAGTAGGTGGCACAATTCAGTGACCTTATTGAACCCGAGTGGTCATAGGCATTGCTCGTGGGTTAGGTGGAGATAAGATAGTTCTATCTTAGGGCCTTCTGAGGAAAGCCCTCCTACTCCTCCCTCTTTGCAGAGCTTCCTCTCTCTGCAGCCTCTGTTCCATCAGTTGGTCATGTTGTAGACCCAGAGGCACTGCAACCACAGCTCCCATATGTAAGAAATAGGAGCAGGAGTAGACGATTTAGCCCTGTGAGCCTGCTCCGCCATTCAATAAGATCTTGGCTGATCTAATCATGGCTTCGACTCCACTTTCCTCCCTGCCCCCCATAACCTTTGACTCGTTGTTGATCAAAAAATCTAACTCAGCCTTGAATATATTCAATGACCCAGCCTCCACTGCTTTCTAGCGTAGAGAATTCCTAAGATTAACGACGCTCTGAGTGAAGAAATTCCTTCTAATCTCCATCTGAAAAGAGAGATCCCTTATGTTGAAACTGTGCTCCTCAGTTCTAGATTCCCTCACGAGGGAAAACATCCTCCAAGCATCTACCCCGTCAAACCCCCTCAGAATCTTATATGTTTCAGTAAGATCACCTCTCAGATACCTCATGCAGAGTTGGGTAATCAGATCCTGTGGCCTCCCTGAATGTACGCAGCAGCTCACCACAAAACCTCCAAAAACAAGGCACAGCACAAATAAATCAAAAGCACAGCATCTGCAAGTTGGATGGCTGGCCCTTTAAATAACACTATTGTGGGTGTTCCTCATGCTGCTAAACACATGTTCAGCTGTGAGTGATTAGCATAGGCACTTGGTAAACACGTGCAGACCAAGTTTGTGAAACGTGCATCAAATCAGCCAGAATGGCTGACTGACAAAACAATCAGACCTCTCCTCATGCTCCCAGCACATACCTGGCATGCTCACACCAGCGCCCTGTCTAACATGGTGTGCTGGATGTACCAGAAGGTTGGGAAGTGGCCTGTCCCATTTTATGGCTTCAGGTCTTCTGTAGCACTGGCACCAGTGGCACTGCGGAGCCCAAAATCACGGCTCTGGTGTGTTGGAATCTTATAATGTGAAATACCCTTTCACCTGTTATAACCATGGCATCCCACTAAATGTAAGCAGAATTGTGTAATCCCACATTTCTTCACACTGATGAGACTTCCCACAGGGGACTGAGGGAGTTGTTATTCCATTGGAGGGAGGTACAATATCTTGCTCAGATTTTCTAAGTACAGTCAGATGTCTTCAAGATAACTGCTTGCCTAAAGCGAGGACATGTATTTTTTAAAACGTAAGATTATTCCTCTCACTTAAAGGTTAGCTGTTTAAAGTCTGCAAGTTGCTTCACATGCTCCACACATGCATACAAACTGAATTCCGTCACATACCAGTAGCTGTTTTTTTCACTGCTAAATGTCATAAAAGATCTCTTCTGCGACTAGAAATTATTGTTGGTGTTATCAGCAGATTACTGCCTAATACGACATTCATATGACATTCATCTATCTGTTATTTTAACACTGCCAGATTATTTTTGTTGGCCCTTGAGGAGCACTTTGCCTGCTGGATCTCACAATAATAACTAAAAACTTAGCTTTTGCTGGCTTTTTGGTTTCCATTGGCCGTGGAACTGATCAGATTATGCACAGCACAAACTCCGACCAATTCCAACGTAAAATGGCAGTTGGGTTCCTCGTTACATCATGGCACTCCCATTTCCATTTTAAAAGGGACCGAGCACCTGAATCAGGTGAATATTACAGTTACATGGTAGTAGACCCTTTTCAAAATGGGATTGGTTGCATCACTGGTGTTAACATGGCATTAAGGCTACTGACCCCATTTTGAGGCCATTACTGATCCATCATTGTCAGGTAAAAGTATTGAAAATTAACCCCCTTATCTGCTATTGCTGAAATTACAGGCATAGTTACCAAATCAAAATCTACACAAAAAAAACTCATTAAGTCACATATGATGGTATACATCATAAAATCCTCAAGAAATTGAAAGAGAAAATTTGTGATGCTTTGCTGAATTGTTCAGAGCTCCTTAAGTGGCGGAGATGTGTCGAGCATCGGAGGATGGCAAATGTATTTCCAGTGTACATTAGAAAGAGCAAGGCACAAACTGTATAAATTTTATGGTAACATGAAAGGATCCTATTTTAGGATAAGCCAGTGGAAATCGTGGACCTGGGCATAGGCCAACCCCAGAAATCAACAGCTGCCTCCGCAAAATTTCAAGTTTGAATAACATGAAAGAGTATAACATGAAAGGGCTATATTTTCAGTCTGTGTTGGTGCAGACTAAAAAGGAACAGGATTTGGAAGTGAGCATTTGATCATTGTGAAATACTTATTAATAAGGCAAACAGGGTACCAGTGTTCTTCTGAAGGACATTGAGCTACAAGTCAGAATAAGTTATATTGTACTAATCAATACTGAGACCAATTCTGGAGTAAGGCATGGAGTTTATATTTGTGTGTATTAGAAAGGATTTCAGAAAATAGTGATTAGGGTGATGTCTGGTCTGAGAGGACTAAATTATGATTTGGAGATTATCGGGAATACAGGTGATTGACAGGAGAAGTGCTAAAACAACTCCAACACTCTTCCGAATATATCATTTTGATTGGTCAATAAAATTAATTTGGAAATTAAGGATATAAGATGGTGTTTTTGACAGTAAAGTTCCCAGTTTTCATTCTTTGGTCCATAGTTCTCTGCAAATATAAAAATTGGAAAGTACATCTCCAACAGAGAGAGAAAGATAAGTTGCAGGAGTTGAAATTGTTTGCGATACCAGCCAAATACAGGGAAATACAATAGAGATGTTTAAAATGATAAAGGAGTCAACAGGATAGATAGAGAGAAACCATTTCCTCTGGTGGAGGAATCCAGAAGAAGATAAAGAACAGCATCATGAATTTATTTTGTTACCTGCAGACTTGACTATTCTAATGCACTCCTGACCAACTTCCTTCTACCCTCTATAAACTTGAAGTCATCCAAAACTCTGCTGCCTATGTCCTAACACACACCAAATCTCGTTCACCCATCACCCCCTGTGCTTGTTGACCTACACTGGCTCCCAGCTAAGTAATGCCTCAATTTAAAAATTCTCATTCTTGTGGAGGCTGAGCACCAACTGTCCGGCAACCCCTCCTACCTCCACTGCACAATGAACCCACCATCAAACATCAAGCCATCATTTTCCATACAATCACAAACTTCATTGCTCTGGAAATATTCCTGCCATGGCCTCCGACCTCATAATCCCAACCCTGCACAGCCCATTTCTACCTCATTCCCAAGATCCACAAACAGGACTCCCCTGACAAGACCCATTCTTTCCATTTGTTCTTTTCCCACAGGACTGATTTTCTTCTTCAAGTCTACATTTCACTCCTTGTTCAGTATTTTCCCATCTACATCCGTGACTCTTCCAATGACCTCCGCCATTTAAAAAATTTCCAGTGTTATAGCCGTAAGTGACTCCATGGACCATGCATGTCCAATCCCTCTACACCTCCATTTCCAACAGGACAGCCTCAAGGTCATCCATTTCTCTCTTGAATGGAGACCAAACCAGTCCCCATCCACCGTCACCCTTCTCTGGCTGAACATATTCTCACATTGAGCAATTTCCTTCCCAACTCCACTTACCTCCTTCAAATAAATGGTGTTGCTATAGGAACTCATATGGGTCCCAGCTATGCCTGCCTTTTCGTGGGGTATGTGAAACATTCTTTGTTCCAGTCTTACTCAGGTCCCCTCCCTCACCTCTTTTTCTGGTACATAGATGACTATTTCATTTCCTACTCTTGTCCCAAACTGAAAAATGTCATCAACTTTGCTTCAGATTTCCACCTTTCCCTCGCCTTCACATGGTCCATCTTCTACTCTTCCCTTCCTTTCCTCAACTTCTCTACCTCCATTTCTGGGGATAGACTGTTGATCAATACCACCAAAAGCTCATTGACTCCCACAGCTACCTTGATTATACTTCCTCCCACCACGATTCCTGTAAGAACTCCATTCCATTCTCCCAGTTTTTTCCAGTGCTTCCGATATGTCTTCCTTTTTCCTCAATTGAGGATTCCCCTCCACCCTGGTTGACAGGACCTTCTACTGTGTCCTATTTTCTGCACTTCTGCTCTCACCCCTTCCCCTCATCCTAACTTTCCAATCCACCAGCCTCCCCATTAAATGGATCATCCTCCATCATTTCCACCACCTCCAGCCTGATGCCGCCACCAAACACATCTTCCCCTCCCCTTCCCTTTGAGCATTCCAAAGGGATTGTCCCCTCGACACGCTGGCCCACTCCTCAAACACCCACAACACCTCCTTCCCTTCCCATGGTACCTTCCTGTGCAAGCACAGGTGATGCAACACCTGATCTTTTACTTTCTCCTTTCCCACCATCCATGGCCCCAAACACTCCTTCCAGGTGAAACAGTAGTTTACTTGTATTTCTTTCAATTTAGTATACTGTATTCGCTGTCTACGATTGGGGAGACCAAATGCAGATTGGATGATCACTTTGCCAAGCACCTCCATTCAGTACACAAGCATGACCCTGAGCTTCCAGTCACCTGTCATTTTAATTTTCTGTCCCACTCCCACTCTGACCTTTCTGTCCTTGGCCTCCTACACTGCTCTAATGAAGCTCAATGGAAGCTAGAGGAACAACACCTCTCTGTTTAATTAGGCATTTTACAGCCTTTTGCACTCAACATTGAGTTCAACAATTTCAGATCATAACCACTGCTCCCGTTTTTTCAGACAGCAGCTGTTGGTAATAATTCTGCTATTGGCATTTACAGCTCCTCCCGACGCATCTTTTGTTTCTTTACTTGGCCCATTACCATCCTCTTTTGGCTTGCACTATCATCCCTTTTGTCATTTAATCAGTCCTGCATTCTATTCTATCTCAGATCTTCCCTTTTGTTCCTTCCTCCCCTCCCCACTTTCACTGCCTCTGTACTTGCTCAAAACCTCCATAACTTTTTTTCAGTTCTGAGGAAAGGTCACCGACCTGAAACAGTGAGCGGAATTTTATTCTCCCCACCACCGCATAAAATCGGGTGGGGTGGTGGCAGGGGATGCCCCAGCACCAGCCTGTCTCCACTGAAATTTATGAATTTTCTGTGCCTGCAGCCGATTCCGTCTGAGGGAAAAAAAAAGTCATGTCACAAAACCGTCACAATCCGAAGCGCGGTGGCTTATTTAAATAGCCAGCGTGGCCCAACCACCCACCCCACCCCCGATCATGTGGAGGGGGCGGGCTGTCCGTCCCCGGCAATGGTGTCAGCTGGTTGTGCACAGGCACTGACGCTATTTTTAAAGGGCTGTTAGCCGTACCGGCATATTTAAATATTTAAAGATAGATTTAATTGAATTAAATAAATACATTGCTTATGGTCCTCCCCCACCTCCCCAATAATAATTAAATTATTTGTCCTTCGCCACCACCCCCCCCACCAAAACACTTACCTTCACCATCTGACCTTTCCTGCCCCAAACTACACAAACTTTAAACTGCAACCCTTCCCATCATCCGCCACACGAGTAATTGCGGCTGTGGTGGGAAGAGGCCCTTAATTAGGGGTTAAGTACCCCTTTCCCGCCCCAAACTAAGGGCTGGATTTTGTTCTCCCCCAGGCGTCGGATCTGTGGTGGGGGGAGATTAACCAATATGTTAATTTGACCCTGTATCCCTCCCACCCCTGCACTGATAAACTTACCCCCCCTGCCCCCCCCCCCCACTTGTTTCCCCAAACAGGGATCTGGAGGCACGGGAGTGCTGGCCACCGGGCCGAAGATCGTGGCTGGCCGTCAGGAGGTGACGTAAGTTTATTTAAATAAATTAATTTAATTGATTTGAATATTAAAATTTAGTCCCGTCGCCCAGTGGTGGTGACCGCCGATGGCAGCATCGGGCCAGGCTCTGCTGACGTCGAGGTCCGTGGTGGGTCTCATCTGGCGCTATCTTCAGGCCCTCCCCCCGCCACAGAGCCGATGCCTGGGGGAGAACAAAATCCAGCCCTTAGTTTGCGGCGGGAAAGGGGTACTTAACCCCTAATTAAGGGCCTCTTCCCACCACAGCCGCAATTACCCGTGTGGCGGGTGGCCCTCTCGCCACACAGGAAGTCTTCTTTGGCCTCCTTGTCTCGAGAGACAATGGGTAAGCGCCCAGAGGTGGTCAGTGGTTTGTGAAGCAGCGCCTGGAGTGGCTAGAAAGGCCAATTCTAGAGTCACAGACTCTTCCACAGGCACTGCAGATAAAATTGGTTGTCAGGGCTGTTACATAGTTGGCTCTCCCCTTGCGCTTCTGTCTTTTTTCCTGCCAACTGCTAAGTCTCTTTGACTCGCCACACTTTAGCCCCGCCTTTATTGCTGTCCGCCAGCTCTGGCGATCACTGGCAACTGACTCCCACGACTTGTGATCAATGTCACAGGACTTCATGTCGCGTTTGCAGATGTCTTTAAAGCGGAGACATGGACGGCCGGTGGGTCTGATACCAGTGACGAGCGCGGTGTACAATGTGTCCTTGGGGATCCTGCCGTCTTCCATGTGGCTCACATGGCCAAGCCATCTCAAGCGCTGCTGGCTCAGTAGGATGTATATGCTGGGGATGTTGGCCGCCTTGAGGACTTCTGCATTGGAGATACGGTCCTGCCACCTGATGCCAAGGATTCTCCAGAGGCAGTGAAGATGGAATGAATTGAGACGTTGCTCTTGGCTGACATACGTTGTCCAGGCCTTGCTGCAGTAAAGCAAGGTACTGAAGACACAGGCTTGATACACTCGGACTTTTGTGTTTCGTGTATGTGCGCCATTTTCCCACACCCTTTTGGCCAGTCTGGACATAGCAGCGGACGCCTTTCCCATGTGCTTGTTGATTTCTGCATCGAGAGACAGGTTACTGGTGATAGTTGAGCCTTGGGTAAGTGAACTCTTGAACCACTTCCAGAGCACGGTCGCCGATACTGATGGATGGAGCATTTCTGACTTCCTGTCCCATGATATTCGTTTTCTTGAGGCTGATGGTGAGGCCAATCTGTCGATTGCAGCCGCAATCCTGTCGATGAGTCTCTGCAGACACTCTTCTGTGTGGGATGTTAATGCAGCATTGTCAGCAAAGAGGAGTTCCCTGATGACGACCTTCGTACTTTCATCTTCGTTCTAAGACGGGCAAGGTTAAACAACTTGCCATCTGATCTTGTGTGGAGGAAAATTCCTTCTTCTGAAGACTTGAATGCATGAGAGAGCAGCAGTGAGAAGAAGATCCCAAACAGTGTCGGTGCGAGAACACAGCCCGGTTTCACGCCACTCAGGATAGGAAAGGGGTCTGATGAGGCACCGCTATGCTGAATTGTGCCTTTCATATTGTTCTTATAGAGGGTGAGGATATTGGCATCGCGCCTGTCCTGTGGTACTGCTCCTTCATCCCAGCACAGGCAAAGCAATTCATGGAGTGCTGACAGTATAGCAAGCTTGGCACTCTTGATTATTTCAGGGGTAACGCCGTCCTTTCGAGGGGCTTTTCCACTGGCTAGAGAATCAATGGCATCACTGAGTTCCGATTTTGTTGGCTGTTCGTCCAGCTCATCCATGACTGGCAGAGACTGGGCTGCATTGAGGGCGGTATCAGTGACAACATTTTCCCTGGAGTACAGTTCCAGGTAGTGCTCCACCCAACGGTCCATTTGCTTGCGTTGGTCAGTGATAGTGTCCCCTGATTTAAAATTGAGGGGGGTGATCTTCTTGATGGTTGGCCCAAAAGTTCTCTTAATGCCATCATGCATTCCTCTGATGTTTCCGGTGTCGGAGGCCAGCTGAATACGACTGCATAGGTGTTGCCAGTAGTCATTTGCACTGTGCCTGGCTGTTCTTTGTGCAGCGCTTCTGGCTACTTTAAATGCTACTGATGTTAACTCACTGGGGGCTTTCTTGTAGTTCAGCAGTGCAGTGCGCTTAGCAGCCATGACAGGTTCCAGTTCTTTAAAGTGAGATTGAAACAAGTCTGCATTCTGCTTCTCACATTTGCCAAAGGTGGTCATTGCTGAGTCATAGATGGCGTCTGATGTGGGCCCACTTGGTCTCTGCATCCCCTGCAAGAGTGTTTTGAAGGGCTTTTTCAAGTAAATTTATAAACTTATGTAACAGCTGTGGATAAGAAATTCTGTTAATGTTCAACACGAACAACTGTGCGGGCTGCTTCTCGGCAAGGGGTTGGGGGGCGTTGGTGGTGGGCGGTCCCTCTTTCAAAGGCATTTAGTGCCTGAATGAGGGAACCGGCATTGGGAAGAGGGGGGGGGGGCACTGAGGGCCAACCCCTGCCATTGCTGCCGACCCCCTACCCCTCCCCCGTGACCCCTGCCCCGCGAGACCCCACCCACCTTGACCTATCTTGAGTCTGGTTTCAGAGCCGTTCGTTGGTGTTTGGTGGCTGCAGCTGCCAGCCTCTGATTGGCCGGCAGCTCTGCAAGGCCAGGATATCTCCCGGAGGGTTTCTAAATCATATGGAAGGCCTGCTGCTGTCCAGTTAAGTGCCTGATTGGTACTAAATTTAGTGGGGCCATCACAGGGAGCTCAGCGTGGATTTCCACCCACCATTGAGACCCCCGTCGCCAGCATAAATTCTACCCATTAACTCTCTTTCCTTCTTCACAGATGCTGCCAGACCTGCTGAGTATTTCCAGAATTTTCAGTTTTTATTTCAGATTTCCAGCATCCACAGCACTTTGCTCTTGAGCAAGTCAGTCAATCCTGAGTTGTGACATGACTGAACTACCTTTGTAGCCTCTGATATTTAACAATGAGCTCCACTATTATTTGCACTAAGTTAAATTTAAGCAGAAACTAATAGGCTGAGTTCCCACTCAGGTTGCCGAGCAGGAATGGGGCAGGAGGGGTTAAAATAGTGCTTGGAGCATTTGTGCACCCTTCTCTCCACCCCCATTTTAACTCACCAGTTTCTGGCTGTATATTCGGTAAGTAGGGTTCTATTTAAAAAATCAAAGTTGCACTCTGATGACATTTCCATAAATTTCCAGCTTCCAGGTGGCTACTTCTGTACGTTTTTTGCTTACAGCCCTTGAGTCAGGTTTCTCTACTTATTACACTGGCCTTTTTTGCTCCTTTGTTCTGCATGGAGCTGCACTTGGAGGAGGGAGAGCCTCGGCAACCACTGCTACCTGTATTGGACCTGTCAGAGACAAAAGGTCGCTGCACACAGGAGTCTTGAGCCAGCACCCAGGATCTACAGTCACCTTGGACCTAACAGAGCAGCAGTGCAGGTGGAGGCAAACCCCTACAACATTCTGCAACAGGACCTGTTTCCTGCTGGACAAGGGGGCAAGAAATGTCAGTGTCCCTCCAAGTCACCACAGCCATGAATTTTAAATCCCTGAATCCTTCAGTCTGCCACAGGGAACATCAACTACGTCTTGTAGTCCACAGTTCACAGCTGCATTAAATAGGTGACCTGTGCCCTTTCTGCCAGAGATGGGCAGTATAGTACCTGCCCTATTGAATTTAGCAGTCAATAACAACAACAGCTTACATTTGTATAGCATTTTTAACATAGTACAACATCCCAAGGCACTTCACAGGAGTGTTATCTAACAAAATTTGGCATTGAATTCTCTGGGAAGATATTAGGACAGATGACCAAAGCTTTGTCAAAGAGGCAGGTATTAAGGAGTGTCTCAAAGAAGGAGAGAGTGATATTGAGGTAGAGAGGTTTAGGGAGAGAATTCCAGAGCTTAGGACATAGGCAGGTGAAGGCACAGATGCCAATGGTGGAGCAATTAAAATCGGGATAGGCAAGAGGTCAGAAATAGATGAGGACAGAGATCAGGACTAGCTAAAATAAAAGCATAGTACTGCAGATGCTGAAAATCTGAAATAAAAACAGAAAATGCTGGAAATACTCAGCAGGTCAGGCAGCATCTGTGGAGAGAGAAGCAGAGATAACGTTTGAGGTCAGTGACCCTTCATCAGAACTTGTGTCTTCACAGCAGTGGCCGCCTTCCCTCTTGCACAGAGTATGATTGATTGTACACACATGGGCTTGAGGTCACCGGAACACAAACCAGCAGCATTCATCGATAGAAAGGAATGCTACTGTATCAATGTACACTTAATGGCCAATCATAGGAATAACATCATCCAGGTTCAAGGTGCCAAGGGAGCTGCCACTGTGACTTTATACTCGGACACCCCAACATCCCCCTGCTATTCTACTCTGTGAGAATGTGACAGTGTGTTTGTTGGGAGATGAGGCTGATGACATTGCAGTGCAATTCCACCGTGCCCAAGCAACACAGATACAATTGAAAGCAGGCAAACCCAGGGTCCTTAAAGAATACACAATGGAGGTGGGGAGAGGCCGCCCGGGGGTGGGTGGAGGAGGGGGTTGGGGGGGGGGGGGTTGCAATGGTGTCGATCTTGATAGGGGAGGGAATTGATCCGGTGGAAGGCAATCCCAGGTAGAGCTACCAATCCCAGGTCCAGGGGTGGGAGGCCTCAGTGGGAGGAAATTGGATAGGGAATCAAAGGCATAGTGAGGGGATTTTAGACCTGGGGAGGGCATCAGAGGACTTGGGGGGGGGGGGGGGGGAGGGGGGAGGGGGAAGATCAAGGGTCTGGGGAGGGAAACTGAAGTCTGGGGAGGTGATCAGTGGACTGGAGAGGAGGGAGGTCAGAGACCTGGGGGTGGGCGGAAGGTCAGAGGTCTCATGGGGAAAGTTAAGGGATTCCTGATCGCAGGGTTTGCCCAAGCAGGCGCGCTGTATCCAGCAGGTAGGTATAAAGGCACTTAGCTCGAGCATCTGGCCGTCCTGACCAGGGTGTAGCTGCTGGGTTTCCAGGTCATCCACAGTTAAATTTGAAAAGTTGAAAAACAATGAAGCCTGCAGCCTCATTATCATATTTAAAGTGCCAACCTGCCTCCTTTTATTTTATTCGTTTCATGGTATATGCACGTTGCTGACAAGACCAGCATTTGTTGCCCATCCCTAATTGCCCTTCAGTAGATGGTGGTGAGCCACCTTCTTGAACTGCTGCAGTCCATGTGATACAGGTACACCCACAGTACTGTTAGGAAGGGAGTTCCAGGATTTTGATCCAGCGACAGTGAAGGAACAGCGATATACTTCTAAGTCAGGATGGTGTGTGGCTTGGAGAGGAACTTGGTGGTGTTCTCACATGTTTGCTGCCCTTGTCCTTCTGCGTGGTAGAGGTCACAGGTTTGGAAGGTGCTGTCGAAGGAAGCATGATGAGTTGCTGCAGTGCATCTTGTATATGGCATACTTTACTGCCATTGTGCACCAGTGGTGGAGGGGAGTGAATGTTTAAGATAGTAGATGGGGTGCCGATCAAGCAGGCTGCTTTGTCCTGGATGGTGTTGAGCTTCCCGAGTGTTGTAGGAGCTGCATTCATCCAGTCAAATGGAAAGTACTCCATCACATTCCTGATTTGTGCCTTGTAGATGGTGGACAGGCATTGGGGAGTCAGGGGGTGGGTTACTCGCCGCAGGATTCCCAGCCTTTGACCTGCTCTTGTAGCCACAGTATTATTTTGGAGCAGGTCCATTAAATGCCCATCATCCTGCCTCAGTTAAAGCCGTAAGTTGCGGGGGGTGGGGGGAGGTCCGTTGGAGATAGGTTGGCATTGGGATTCATATTTAAGATTTTAACCCTCCCCCACACTGGATCCAAATCTGCCTGTTTTTTATGTTTAACATTTACCCTACAGAGTCTCATGCATCACCATGGTCTGCTGTATATTGAGCAAAAGTACATTGCAGAGAGGCCGGTATTTGAAGGAGGCAGAGCAGCAGCAGACGCAACTGTCATCAGACGAGGTAAATCTGGGGGAAGGAGAGGAATCAGCAGGGGAAAGAGGGCCACATCAGTGTCTTGCAGCTAGAGATGTCAGGTATCATCTCAAAGCTCACCAATTCTAATGATCTTGTCACACTCCTGCCCTAAGAACATAGATAGAGCTCCTTTGCATAACATGTCCTTGTTACCTTATTCACCACTTTCTTTATCCTGCATTGAAGAACATTCAAACCATCATTGACATTCTGACAATTGAGATTCAGAAATTGCCGAAGTGCCAAATGTAATAAAAGTGATTATGTTTGGCATTAAAATAATTTTTTTTTAAATTCATTCATGGGATGTGGGCGACGCTGGCCAGGCCAGCATTTATTGCCCATCCCTAATTGCCCTTGAGAAGGTGGTGGTGAGCTGCCTTCTTGAACCGCTGCAGTCCATTTGGGGTAGGTATACCCACAGTGCTGTTAGGAAGGGAGTTCCAGGATTTTGACCCAGCGACAGTGAAGGAACGGCGATATAGTTCCAAGTCAGGATGGTGTGTGACTTGGAGGGGAACTTGCAGGTGGTGGTGTTCCCATGTGGTGCTGCCCTTGTCCTTCTAGTTGGTAGAGGTCGCGGGTTTGGAAGATGCTGCCTAAGGAGCCTTGGTGCATTGCTGCAGTGCATCTTGTAGATGGTACAGACTGCTGCCACTGTGTGTCGGGGGTGGAGCGAATGAATGTTTGTAGATGGGGTGCCAATCAAGCGGGCTGCTTTGTCCTGGATGGTGTCGAGCTTCTTGAGTGTCGTTGGAGCTGCACCCATCCAGGCAAGTGGAGAGTATTCCATCACACTCCTGACTTGTGCCTTGTAGATGGTGGACAGGCTTTGGGGAGTCAGGAGGTGAGTTACTCGCCTCAGGATTCCTAGCCTCTGACCTGCTCTTGTAGCCATGGTATGTATATGGCTACTCCAGTTCCGTTTCTGTTCAATGGTAGCCCCGAGGATGTTGATAGAGGGGGATTCAGCGATGGTAATGCCGTTGAATGTCAAGGGGAGATGGTTAGATTCTGTCTTGTTGGAGATGGTCATTGCCTGGCACTTGTGTGACGCAAATGTTACTTGCCACTTATCAGCCCAAGCCTGGATATTGTCCAGGTCTTGCTGCATTTCTACACGGACTACTTCAGTATCTGAGGAGTCAGGAATGGTGCTGAACATTGTGCAATCATCAGCGAACATCCCCGCTTCTGACTTTATGATTGAAGGAAGGTCATTGATGAAGCAGCTGAAGATGGTTGGGCCTAGGACACTACCCTGAGGAACTCCTGCAGTGATGTCCTGGAGCTCAGATGATTGAATGGAAGGAAAATAATAAACACCTTCCATTCATTTCTTACCCAGGTTATCAAGCTACCTTATTTTTCTTTAAAGAAATTTCCTAATTCTACTACTCCTATGATGTGCTGCACTGGAGGCTGGGACAGAGCTGGTAGAAGGCTGCATTTCCTCATATGGGGATCCTTAAGGTACTCATGGACGGTGACTTCTGGATGCTCAAACCTGCAAGCACTCAACCACAGGCTGTTGCTGCCAAGCTGATCTGACCCAGCTGATTTGTTAACACTGTGGCACTGGGATAAAGTACCTATTTCCTGCCCCTCATTTCCTCCAATGGAACCTCCGGGAGGCATCATGATAGCGGTGGGTGGGGGTAACCTGTGGAGGGGAAGCTCTTCCTGCCTGGCCTGCTGAATATTTCTAGCATTGTCTGCTTTTATTTCAGGTTTCCAGCATTCACAGTGTTTTGTTTTTGTGTTTGTGTGGGTATACATCTGGTGTTCTGCTTAAGTGACAGCTACATCAGTTGAATGGAAATGTTGGCCATAAAAGTCATTTGAACAGAAGAAAATTTTGAAATAATAAGTAGCACTGTGTTATGGATGGTTATACTATTTGTACAAGTTGAGTAAGTCACTATGGAAGTGCTCTTCTGAGTTTGTACTCAGGTGCGCGGGATTGGCTGGGCACAGCAAATATGAGGCTGGCGAGAAAACATGCCTGTAAAGGAATAAAAGCAAAATACTGCAGATGCCGGAAATCTGAAATAAAAACAGGAAATGCTGGAAATACTCAGCAGGTCTGGCAGCATCTGTGGAGAGAGAAGCAGAGTTAAAATCTCAGGTCAGTGACCCTTTGTCAGAACTGGTAAATGTTAGAAATGTAAAAGATTTACCCCCACCCTTCCCCCACCCACTTTACTTGCTTAAAATCTTTTACATTTCTAACATTTGCCAGTTCTGAAGAAGGGTCACTGACCTGAAATGTTAACTCTGCTTCTCTCTCCACAGATGCTGCCAGACATGCTGAGTATTTCCAGCATTTCCTGTTTTTATGCCTGTAAAGGTATCTGTCCAATTTTCTTTTACAGGCTATTCTCTGCTTTCCCCAATTTTCTGACATTCATGTGTGTTACGACCAGGTGAGAAAGGTGTCTAGGGGTCTTTTCAGCCTTCACCTAGTCTTATTGTAAAAGGATTTAATTTTAAACACAGTGTGTTTTGAGCTCCCCCTTTGGTGAATCCTTGTTCACTGCTTTTCAATTATAAGGCAAAGAAATGAGCATAAACAGGCTTCCTTAAGTTTAAAGAAGAAAAGCGAAATTTATTAAAACTTAAATTCTAATTCAGTTAACGCCTACAGATACACGCTGTGCCCCACACTAGCATGCATATGAGATACGCACATGCAAATAGAGACAGAAAAGAGCAGAAGAAAAAATAAAGTATAGAGGTTTGAGGCAATATCAGAAGAGCTTCGAGCTCATTGTAGTCCTTTTGTAGGTAGTCTTGCTTTTCGTTGGGGCCCAGTATTCTTCTTAGACCTTGTTCACTGTCGGAGACTTTTCTCTCTTGGGGTTCATGTGTCTTCAATGGGTTTTCAGTTCCATGAGAAAGAGATGGGGGCAGACAGGGGAGAGGTCTTTTCAGTCCAGGAGTATTCAGCTTTCTGAGTTTTAAAACTCTGTGGCAAGTTCAAATTCAAAAAACTCCCAGCTGCCAGTTAATCATGTGACTAAACTGGTCTGACATGGTCTTCTGTGTATTGGGGAAGCAGGGACTGGTTCCTTTGTTCCAACACTGTCTGCTAGTATGCAAAAAATGTCTTTCTGGCAAGGGGCCTGGCAATTCCTTATGATAGGCCCTCTTTTATTCCCCACAATACTTTTTAGTTTTAATCTTCATGTGGTGAAATAATGTGTGCTTCATTCTTGGCAGGTGGGGGCCTGCATGACAGTGTGCCTTTTGCACAGACCCAGGAAAATCTCCCCTTACTGTTAACAGTTGGATTTGCTTCTCTTGATTTGCAGACGTGGTAGGAGCCGGGTGCAGAATAAGAAGTGGATCAAACTGCTTCCTTCTCATGAACTGTGCTAGCTGCAGGTCTAAATCTGACCCTCTCCAATTATCCATAAAATAATATAACCATTACTTTATCTAGTACAATTTCATGCTATATGTAGCACACAAGAATAAAATGTTTGAGATGGCAGTGAACCAATTTTTTCCATTAAATCTCTTTTCCAGAAAGTGGTAACTTCGTTGAAGCACAGCTCATAGGTGCTGAGGTTAACACGCATCTTCCAAGGGCCTCACACATCAAGCCATTGTAAGATACACATGCTCGTTTACTGACACCCAGAATGAGTTTCGTGTTGGATGTATATTAGCTATCATTAACCTCTTGTACTTCAGGAGCTGCAGCAATGCAATAACATTGGGCACCTGCTATATCATGGGGAAGCAGATGAAAGTGGAAGCATACTGACCAGTACATCAGTTTGATCTGTGAGCTAATAGTGAAGTGGCTAGCCATAAGTGAACCACAAGCATAACAGCTGGGGGCAGTGTGTCTCTATATTGGAATTGGCTTGCAGCTGTCCTTCCTACAGGTGGCAAAGCTTAGCTATTGGCACCACCGGGAGCTGAGGCAGTTGTACTCATTCACTAGGAGGAATGTGTGCCAATATCTGCAAATATGAGGCCTGTTCATCTCTTCTTTCATCTTGTGCCATCTAATTCATTAAATACTGGATTTGAGGCACTTGAACAACAAACTTACTTTGACAAAAAATTGTACTGCCAGGAACGATATATAATGGCTTAAAACCCAAGGAAGTCATGCGAAACCTTTATAAATCATTGGCTAGGCCTTAGCTGAAGTTTTGTGTACAATTCTGGGCACTACACTTTAGGAAGCATGTCAAGGCCCTGGAGAGGGTACAGAGAAGATTTATCAGTATGACAGCAGGGATGAGGGAGCTCAGTTATGTGGAGAGTTTGGAGGAGCTGGGATAGTTCCCTTTAGAGCAGAAAAAGTTAAGAGGATGGCTTAATAGAGTTAATCAACATTATGAGGCCTTTAGATAGAGCAGGCAGGGAGAAACTGTTTGGTCTGACAAGAGAGTCAGCAACCACATGTCATAGATTTAAAATAATTGACAAAAGAACTAGAGGGTAAATACCGGGTAAGAAAGAGGTCTAGGGTTCCCTTTCAGCCTTCACTTGGTCTTACTGTAACAGGGTTTTATTTTTAAACACACTGTGTTTTCAGCTCTCCCTTGGTGAATCCTTGCTCACTGCTTTCCAGTTATAAGGCAAAGAAACGAGCACAAACAGGCTTTCTTAGGTTTAAAAAAGAAAGATGACATTTTATTAAACTTAAACTCTAATTCGGTTAATGACAACGGATACACAACATGCCCACGCTAGCATACATACACAATACACATATGCAGATAGGAACAGAAAAGAGCAGAAGAAAAAATAAAGTGGAAAAGTTTGAGGCAATCTCTGAGGAGGGTTTTTTTGTTACTATGCTTCAAGCACGCTGTAGAGTCCCTGATTGAAGAAATGGTCTTACTTTTCATTGGGGCCCAGTATTCTTCTTAAACCTTGTTCACTGTAGGAGACTTTTCTCTCTTGGGGTTCATGTGTCTTCAATGGGTTTTGGAGTTCCGTGAGAAAGAGATGGGAGCAGACAGGAGAGAGGAGATCTGCTTCAAACCAGGAGTATTCAGCTTTCTGCCAGTTCAAACACTGTCTCTACAATTTAAAACTCCCCAAATTGGCCAGCAGGGTCATCACGTGACTGACTGATAAAACCACTTCTGGCTTTGTGTATTGTACTGGAGCAGGGGATAGCTCCTCTGCTCCAAGCAGTGTCTGTTAATATGAAAAAATGTCCTTCCAGCCAGGGGCCCGGAAACCCCTTGTAATAGGCCTTCTCTTCTTCCCAGCAACAATTTGAAATTTAACGTCCATGTGGTGAAATTAATGTGCCTCATTCTTAGCCGGTGGGGGGCCTGCATGACAGTCTGGAACATATTAGCTGAAAATGCGGTGGAATCAGATTCCATAGTAACTTTGAAAGGCAATTGGACATGTATTTGAAGAGGACTAACTTGCAAGGTTAACGGAAAAAAGCTGGGATCTGGGATTAAATTGGACTGTTTTTTCAAATAGTTGGCACAAACCATTGTATCGTTGCTGTAGGATTTTATCATTCTGAGGTTACACATGGTATTTCTCAAAAAAAGTCTATCACCTCAGAGATTTGACACACTGCAGTGAGATTCATCAGATAAGAGCTGCTTAGGTAAGTACACGGGGACATCTAAGATGAATTGTTTGAATGACCAGAGCCATCACTCTCAAGAGTGTCAAAGATTGGCTATACATTCAACATTGAGAACAGAAGTACAAGCTTGTGGGCAGACACTTGAATGTCATCTGGCGCACAACTGGTTTAGCCATCGAATACCGGATCTGTCTGGACAACATTAAGAGCTGTCAGGCTTCAGTCTCCTCTGTCAAAACCACTCACTATTCAAGAATCATCTGAAAAGGAAAGACAATCTGCATCTTCTTTTCTCTACTACCAACCATTTCCTTAAATCCTTAGCCCTGCCCCCTCTGCTCGCGGTAGAAATGCAATACTGTACTAATGTACCTCCTGGCTTGCCATAGTCATATGATCTCTACCAAGAGGCACTCACTGCAAGCAGCCATGACAAGTTGAGTTCAATAAAGACACAGTACAAGCAAGACTGTTGTCCTGTGAGCTCGTAATACCCTCCATCTTTTCCTTTCCTACAAAACCAGCTCTCATCCCATGTTCCTACCGTGCCCTAGTCTGAGCCCCCATCTCTTAGTTTCTCTCTAATCTCCCCTCATGCCCTCTCCACACCACCGCCTGCTTCATTGAACCCATTCCCACAAAACTGACCACCTAACCTGCCTTCCTGGCCTTCATGCAAGTGACCTTGTAAATAATTCTCTCTTTTTCCTCTCTTTTGAAACTGTCACCATCATTAGCTCCTCAAAGAATAATGCTTGATCCATATGTCCTTGCAAACTATTGCCCCATCTCTCATCTCCATTTCCATTCCAAGGTCCATGAACATGTTGCCGCCTCCCAAATCTGTGCACCTCTCGCTTATGAATCTCTCGAATCAGATTTTTGCCTGGCAGTGCACATGTTAGTTCGCAAAGTACAAGACCTGCTCAGTACCTTCCAGGCTGCAGCGTGGGGGCGCATCCACTCAGCTTAGCGGGAACGTTGCCTGCTAGGTGCTCCTTTAACTGTCTTTGCATGAAATCTGAGTATTAATAAAGTTCGCCTATGACTGATGTACATGAACTAAGCATTACAGATAGTTAGGGAGGAATTTTAACCTCAAAAAGTGTATTTGTTTGGGTCAGTTGAGTGGTTAAAGTGTTAACACCTGAATCCTGACCCAAACCCACCTCCAACTTGCTCACTTCTGGTTTTAATGGAGGCGGGATGGTGGACAGATGACCAACCTGCTCAAAGGAGGCAGGTTAGCACTTTGAATAGTATAATGAGGTAGTGAGCCTCATCATTATTATTATTTCCCATTTAAAATTTAATTGGGGATGGCAGTGTTTTCTGAGCCTTGGGAAACCTGGCAGCTAAACCCAGATAAGGATGGTCAGAGCCAGGAAGTCAGTGCCTCTTCACTTATCTGCTGGATCTAGTGTACCCGCCTGGGCAACACCCTGATATTGGGCATGCTCCCCCTCACCACCGTTCCAATCTTCCCTAGGAAGCTCCAACTACTTGCCTCAGCCTCAGACATCCCCTTTGAGTTCCGTCCTCAGCCTCCGATACCCCTCCCCTTGGCCTCCTATTCCAACCACTATCTCTGCCACTGGCCTTCAATTTCCCCTCCGTCCCCCCACTCCGGCCTCCAATTACTACACCACCTTCCCAGAACCTGGGATCTGACCAACACTCCCCAGATTCCTAGGATTAGCACCCCGCCCAGGATCGAACTCCACCCTCCCCCGAGATCTAGCAAACCCTCCCCTAACCACCAACACAGCCCCTCCAGGGGTTGCGGACCTACCTTGATCGGTGGTCTCTACCGGACTGCTCCCTGCCCAATTGGAAGCCAAGCCTGTCAATCGGGGGGGGGGGGGGGGGAGGGGGAAGGGGGGGAAACAATTCGGCAATGTCAGTTAAAACTCCACAGTGGGCAGGGAAACCCTGACTTGTGGGTTTCTTGCACTTTACTAGTTCCCCACCACTTCAGGTAAGTCAGGTAAGTTAAAATCCCTGATATTCAGTGCATTACAGGAGCACATCAGGCTTCTATTCCCAACAATGCAGTGAGCCAGTACCCGTAGTGCAGCAGCACTGCTGGAACACAGGAGTGTATTATTGGCCCTCCTGTCTTACAAAAAACACATTGTTTATTTTTATTCCTCCTGTGAATTCAAAAGGCTGATAAAACTTAAGCATTTCACTGCCATCATGCTTTAGCTATATACATGACACAATGATGCGCCCTCACTTCAAGTTCTTTAAAAAAAAAAGATATTTCAGTGTCTCATTTGGCTTGTGGAGAAGTGAATGCTGCTGATGTGATGCAACAAATAGTTGGCAGTGATCGAGTGTAGTGACACTCTTCAGATCAGACACCATTACATAAAGTGCTGTAAGGCTTTGTAAATGTGGTAAATAGGTTGCAGTGGAATTTATGTAATCAGTGCTTTTCTATTGAAATAGACTGACTATTTCTGCTGCCATTAATGGACATGCCAGAGTCAAGTACTTTAAAAAAAACTAAACTGAGGAGGGAAGATGTAATCCCTTTAGCAAATGAAAAGCAATTCATCCTTAGCTAGAAATGCTTGTATAACCATATCAATTATTGCCTTGCCTTTGGTACCACACTAGTCTGATGTCAAGGCAGGTGTAAACAGTGCTGGGTCATTTTCTGGGTACTTTATTACATTTTTAAATGTTCTGAGAAAGCTGTCACTCCCATCTTCAATTTTAAGATATTTCCAATTTACAGGTAAGCAGCAGAGCTGTGAAATTATCATGAGCATGCATAGAACTCTCAGATGAGGAGTGATAGTGCAATTAGAATTGTAACCCACAGTATAAATGGGGTGCTCTGGCTGTAAGCTTCACTTTACCGACCAACCTTAGGCTGGACTCAGACTGGTAATTCAATATAGATAGAGCTTCAATGTCTATCTCTAAAAAGAGCAGAGCTGCATTCGGTTATAATGGGAGGTTTGGTCAGCACTATGTTTCATCATTATATGTAGACATATGCATTAGTGAGCTTTGCTAATCAGACAGTCAAATGGAACAGATTATATCAATTTTATTTACTGAGAAACAGCAGTACAATCCTACAAACACTGGCTACAGCATAAACACGTTAGGAAATAAAAAAATGTCCAAACTCTTAGCAGTTTGTAACTGTCTTCTGTATTTAGTTGCTTCTTGGGAACCAGGTTGTGTAACTGATCAAATAAGCATCATTCAGCATCATGAATGACTTTATCCTCTTTTTTAAAGCACAGTGTAAATTTGATGGACAATTCTCCACCTCATTTCTTACTGTGTTGATATGACAACTGATTCCTTTTCATCTCCTTCAATCAAATGGTTGCTGCCAAATGCTCGATTTCCTAATTTCATTTCACTTGTAATCTCTGGGTCCATGAGCTTGGTGCAAATCTCAGCATGTCCCAGGTTTGCCAGCATATGCAGGTAGATAGAGTTTTTAAGAAGGCCAGTAACATTTCGAGTTTTTTAAATAGGGAAATGGAGTAAAAGAGAAAAAATTTAGATAACTTTGCACAGGACACTAGGCTGCTTTAAGAGTACTGTATGCAATTTTGGGCACCTCATTATAGAAAGGACATTATTAAAGCCATAGAGAACATATCGCATGGATTTGCCAAGATGATGCCAGGGAAGGAAACTGTATTTATAAGAAGAGAGTATTGATACTGGTATTATTTGCACTGGAGCAAAATAGGTTAAGAGGGGATTTAATGGAGATTTTTTAAATTATGAAAGGTTCCGATAGGATGAGAAATAAAAGATCCTTTCCTCTGGTTGGAGAATTTGAAGGGTCATCAATTTGTCACAACGAGAGTGAAGATAGAGGTTTAGTAAAATTAGTTGATACAGAGGGTTGATGGAGATGGAATGTTTTGTTACAGGGAGTGGTTAAAGCAGACTGTTGCATCTTTTAAGGGGAAAATGGATAACTATTTGAAGCAAAGGAAGATATAGGACTATAGGGAAAGAGTAGAGCTGCAGAATTATTTTTGCATTGTTCCGGCACAGAACCAGCACAGAATAGATGGGCAACTTACTACTTTCTGTGCCATAAACTACTTTAGGTCTATATTAAATTCTTACAATGTATTCCTGTGAGTGAAAGGTTGCCTCTAGAGGTGCAGAAGCATTCATTTCATCAAACATGTACTCATTCACAGCAGTAAGCCCATATTTACAAAAACAATTCACCATGCATGTCGATAAGACTACTACCCATGTAGTAGCAATCATGTGAACTGCAGATACAATGTCACAACTCAGCATTTTTGACCATTTTCCTACAGAAAGTATTTGGGAATGAGTTAAATTTACATGTTGGAATTTTAAAGCAAGGTTTATGCACACAAGGCTTTTGAAGAAGCAGTGATAAAAGGCAGTTAATATCCTAACAGGTCGAGGTAATGAAGTTGTTTCCCCAAAGACTGTGAACAATAAATAATTTGTTAGCCTGTCTTGGCAATCAATAATTATTTCATACTCATTATGTTGGGAGGTCTCTGATCCTAAACACTTAGCAGTGGTTGTCTGGCATAGGTCCTCCACTTAGGTTGTGGACATACGGAGATTGAAAAAAAAACCAGAAGAAACAGAGAAAGCCACAAGGGTCAACTCGACCTGACTTAGAAAGTTAAACTTAGGAGGGCAGTTAGAAGTCACTTTGTTTTGATCAAGAAAGATGACTCACTGATATGGGGGTATCACAATGTGTCCATTATTTAGAAGACAAATTGTACTGATTTAACTGAGCTCAATACATGTTCTGTCTGTTCACCTGCTGTTTAAAAACAGCTTAATGATACATATTTGGCTTCATCTTGCCAGGTGTTTTGTTAGTCCACCTTCAAATAGCTCACCATCACCTTCTCAAGGGCAATTAGGGATGGGCAATAAATGCTGGACAGGCCAGCGACGCCCAAATCCCATGAATGAATTAAAAAAAATAGATTGGAGGCATATGCAAAACACATTATTTGAATGTTGGGTTCAGACCACTAAGGGCTACTATTGTTACATTCCAGGTAAGGACAATCATATAAGTAGAGATTGGACAGTATGAATTAATTCTGGCACATGAGGAATGTAGGATTTGCTTTCAGCAGCATTGATGCCATTGGTTGTATTTAACTGGTGCAATGTTTGGGATGGGCAGGGTACAGGGCAGGACCACCACCAGCCCCCACCCCCCAACCCCTCCATGGAGAGCTCAGCGTAAAGCCTGGGCCATATTATCTCCTGGGTGTAATTTGACTACGGCAGCGCTGTTTCCTGCTGGAAATTGCCTGAACTAACGTCAGGGCTGGTGGGTGGGAATAGAAGTTGGGAGGGAAGCCCAAGGGTGCAAGGGACCCAAGGGTAGAGTTCCCAGCATTATGCTAGTGCTGGGATGGTGGGAGGGGGTAGCTGTTTAACACTAGATGTTGGGCTGGAAGGGAGAGGCAAGGCCAGGTGGCTCAAGTTCTCCTTGTGGTGCCCAAGGGCACATTCCTGCTCCTTCTGGCCCATGAGGATTACTACAAAATGTCAAATATATATTGTCATGCTTACATGATGTGCAGCTATTGAAATACTGAACCCAAATTAAAGAGTTATAAAAAGTTGACTTTTCCTTTAAAAAGTGGACAATGTGCTACAAAATAGCCGCCGAAGGTCAAATGACCTGGCCCTGTATGTTCAAACTATCTGGTAAGGACAAAAGGATACATTCCAAACTAAGAGGTGTCAATTACATTCAACCTGAACCCATCAACAAACATTTTTGAATTGAATGGGCTCTTCTGAAACACAGTAGATATGAAGTAGCCACATCCTGGGCCATTGTTGGTCACCACAGGGAGCGGGCTTTGTGTCTCCCAACATATGAGAGACTTTTTGACCTTAAAAAGTAGCTCTCTAGAGAAAGAGAGAGGGAGAGAGAATTCGAACAACATCACCAAAAGCCTGTCTAGCCAGAGAGCTGAGATCTCTCTTCTTTCTTCTGGGCCTCCTTATCTCGAGAGACAATGGATATGCGCCTGGAGGTGGTCAGTGGTTTGTGAAGCAGCGCCTGGAGTGGCTATAAAGGCCAATTCTGGAGTGACAGGCTCTTCCACAGGTGCTGCAGAGAAATTTGTTTGTCGGGGCTGTTACACAGTTGGCTCTCCCCTTGCGCCTCTGTCTTTTTTCCTGCCAACTACTAAGTCTCTTCGACTCGCCACAATTTAGCCCTGTCTTTATGGCTGCCCGCCAGCTCTGGCGAATGCTGGCAACTGACTCCCACGACTTGTGATCAATGTCACACGATTTCATGTCGCGTTTGCAGACGTCTTTATAGCGGAGACATGGACGGCCGGTGGGTCTGATACCAGTGGTGAGCTCGCTGTACAATGTGTCTTTGGGGATCCTGCCATCTTCCATGCGGCTCACATGGCCAAGCCATCTCAAGCGCCGCTGACTCAGTAGTGTGTATAAGCTGGGGGTGTTGGCTGCTTCAAGGACTTCTGTGTTGGAGATATAGTCCTGCCACCTGATGCCAAGTATTCTCCGAAGGCAGCGAAGATGGAATGAATTGAGACGTCGCTCTTGGCTGGCATATGTTGTCCAGGCCTCGCTGCCGTAGAGCAAGGTACTGAGGACACAGGCCTGATACACTCGGACTTTTGTGTTCCGTGTCAGTGCGCCATTTTCCCACACTCTCTTGGCCAGTCTGGACATAGCAGTGGAAGCCTTACCCATGCGCTTGTTGATTTCTGCATCTAGAGACAGGTTACTGGTGATAGTTGAGCCCAGGTAGGTGAACTCTTGAACCACTTCCAGAGCGTGGTCGCCAATATTGATGGATGGAGCATTTCTGACGTCCTGCCCCATGATGTTCGTTTTCTTGAGGCTGATGGTTAGGCCAAATTCATTGCAGGCAGACGCAAACCTGTCGATGAGACTCTGCAGGCACTCTTCAGTGTGAGATGTTAAAGCAGCATCGTCAGCAAAGAGGAGTTCTCTGATGAGGACTTTCCGTACTTTGGACTTCGCTCTTAGACGGGCAAGGTTGAACAACCTGCCCCCTGATCTTGTGTGGAGGAAAATTCCTTCTTCAGAGGATTTGAACGCATGTGAAAGCAGCAGGGAGAAGAAAATCCCAAAAAGTGTGGGTGCGAGAACACAGCCCTGTTTCACACCACTCAGGATAGGAAAGGGCTCTGATGAGGAGCCACCATGTTGAATTGTGCCTTTCATATTGTCATGGAATGAGGTGATGATACTTAGTAGCTTTGGTGGACATCCGATCTTTTCTAGTAGTCTGAAGAGACCACGTCTGCTGACGAGGTCAAAGGCTTTGGTGAGATCAATGAAAGCAATGTAGAGGGGCATCTGTTGTTCACGGCATTTCTCCTGTATCTGACGAAGGGAGAACAGCATGTCAATGGTCGATCTCTCTGCACGAAAGCCACACTGTGCCTCAGGGTAGACGCGCTCGGCCAGCTTCTGGAGCCTGTTCAGAGCGACTCGAGCAAAGACTTTCCCCACTATGCTGAGCAGGGAGATTCCACGGTAGTTGTTGCAGTCACCGCGGTCACCTTTGTTTTTATAGAGGGTGATGATGTTGGCATCGTGCATGTCCTGGGGTACTGCTCCCTCATCCCAGCACAGGCATAGCAGTTCATGTAGTGCTGAGAGTATAGCAGGCTTGGCACTCTTGATTATTTCAGGGGTAATGCTGTCCTTCCCAGGGGCTTTTCCGCTGGCTAGAGAATCAATGGCATCACTGAGTTCCGATTTGGTTGGCTGTATGTCCAGCTCATCCATGACTGGTAGAGGCTGGGCTGCATTGAGGGCAGTCTCAGTGACAGCATTCTCCCTGGAGTACAGTTCTAGGTAGTGCTCAACCCAGTGGTCCATTTGTTTGCGTTGGTCAGTGATTATGTCCCCCGATTTAGATTTGAGGGGGGCGATCTTCTTGATGGTTGGCCCAAGAGCTCTCTTCATGCCATCATACATTCCTCTGATGTTTCCGGTGTCTGAGGCCAGCTGAATATGACTGCATAGGTGTTGCCAGTAGTCGTTTGCGCAACGCCTAGCTGTTCTTTGTGCAGTACTTCTGGCTGCTTTAAGTGCTGCGGATGTTAAATCGCTGGGGCCTTTCTTGTAGTTCAACAGTGCAATGCGCTTAGCGGCTATGACAGGTTCCAGCTCTTCATTATGAGATTGAAACCAGTCTGCATTTCTCTTTGCACTTTTGCCGTAGGTGGTCAAAGCTGACTCATAGATGGCGTCTCTGATGTGGGCCCACTTGGTCTCAGCATCCCCTGTGGGAGTGTTTTGAAGGGCTGTTACAAGTGAATTTAGAAATTTTTGTAACAGCTGTGGGTGAGAAATTCTGCTCGTGTTGATGCGCTCTGGAGAAAGAGAGAGGGAGAGAGAATTCGAACAACATCACCAAAAGCCTGTCTAGCCAGAGAGCTGAGATCTCTAGGAAAAGCCAAAGAAGGTGCCCTGCTGTGAATTCTACACTTCAACTTGTGCAGCAGAGAACTGAAAGTAAACTTCTTTCCAGATTGAAGTTTCACCCACCAGAGAAATCTACAAATAACCCAGTCCTGCAACTTTAAAAGAGAAATTGACCTCCGAGAAAGTTTAGCGTGAATCCCAAACACCTACCTCACTTCAAAGCACTTACCCTTTTCCTCTCTATCTATCTTTTCTTGTGTGTGTGTGTGTGTGTGTGTGTGTGTGTGTGTGTGTGTGTGTGTGTGTGTGTGTGTGTGAGAGAAAGAGAGAGACAGAGACAGAAAGAGAGAGAGAGAGAGAGAATGTGTCTGTGGGTGTGGTTGTGACAATTTTGGGAATGAATATTGCTCAATAAATAATTAATCTTCTGTTTTAAAGCTACAAGAAAGACTGTCACTGAATGTTTATTTGGCAAATAAAACACAAAGGGGTTAAAACTCTAGTAACAAAAACAGTTGCTGTCGTCAGTTGGGAGGTGAACAGTGAGAACCACCCACACCCCTTACCGCCTGTCCATAACAATATACTCTAGTCAGGTCCAACTGTCTGACTTGGCCCCATGTGGGCCTCCTGATGTTTCTTTAGCTAAAGTGACGTTGTGCTGATGATGACATAATTGGGCTGTGACTTCTCAATGTAAAGAATGTCCTTGTCTGCCTCGGAAGGCCCTCCCATGCCTGTTCTAAGGCAAGTCAAGATGTTAGGGGGCAGAATATGTCAGGAATGTGGCCCAACCTCCCCACTATCTTAACCCCACTCTAACAACCTACATCATTCTTGCCAGGAGGGAAAGGGGGTTAAATTCAGCCCCTAAGAAACTATCCAAAGCATAGTTTAATATGCACCTGGTAACATCCAGTACAGTTATTGTCATCCAATGTAGTCACTGCCATAAGATTGGATCTTTTTGGTGTGTGGAGATTGAGGATAGTTTTCCATGAAAGTTTACATGATCCTCTGGTCTGGCAGTTGTGCCAATCTTATGTTTTCTATAGAGAAACTCTTGCACAGTTTAAGATCTGTGTTGTACCCTATAAAATTTTCCATAACAAGATCAATTATTCTCTGCTGGTGACCATTCCACTTTCAAAGCCAGTCTGAAAATTCTACTGAAGTAATTCAAGCATTCCTATTACTTCTGCATTCAACTGGTAAATTGACACTTTGCATTTTTCCAATGGCTACATGGCACTTGTCCATGTCAGACATGTGGTAGCAAAACTGCAGTGTGATTACTTCATTTTCTTTCCTCCTACAACACAGATGTTGGTGTTCTGTTCCCACCATCTCTCCAAAGCAGCCAAATATTGACACTGTTGTCAATTTTCTCTTTATCAAACTCATGTTGGAAGTCTGAATAATCCCTTCTCATCCAAGTTTCAGCATCAAACTTCTCATTGAGAATTAGGATTACCAGATCTGGTTGGATGTATTGCTAGAGGTTTAATTATATGACTTCGCATATTCAACTGCCTTGTGCAGTTAAACTGCAATTTTTCCCATCTCCAATTTTTTTTATAACAAATAAATGAATATGTTCAAAAACATTTTCTCCTGGATTGCTTGCAGCAGTGCCTAGGAGATTAATCTTTAATTCCAGAAGATCCTAAGACAATCCAGGTAGATTGGTAACCCTACCATGAATTTTCACGAACACAGTGATGCCTTAGGTTTTCCACTAACTAAATCAGGCTTATGTTTCTGTGCAATCAAGCCTACCCATTACTGTTTTGACACTGTTTTCTGTATAAGCTATGGGCCACTTAGCAGAACATCAGGTGATAGAGTTTGCTGTGTCTAGCTCTTTATCATAACCTCTGTATTTTGTCACCCGAGTTCTGATTGACTAGCCAGGCATCCGTGATTTTATCCTTGTTCTTTAATCAAGTTAACAAGTGTGAAGTGTGGGATTTTACAGCATTTTGCCAGATATCTTTGGTTAGTTTTCAGCATTGACTCAATGACCTTCAAAATCTCCATCTTCCTTTAGAAGGAAAGGATGGAATGAGTAGTGCCTGGCATTTTAAGCTGATAAGGAAGATTGTACAAATCATGCTGCTCCGGAGAAAAATAGGTGCTTTACACAAACTGGCCATGTCAATTCTATCACTAAGACAGGTCAATGCCATTCTAATTAGTATTTACACAAACTGTTAAATTCTTAATCTGCAGCTGAGTTCTATTCAAGAAGGTAGAAATGTCTTTCCTCTCTGTGAAACGTTGAAGAAAATCATGTCTAATCTGATCTTACCACCAAATGCCCACTAAACATTATAAGCAAGGACAAACACAGTAGCACAAATGGGAAATGGATTAGAAAGGTAAGAGGAACTCGTGATCAAATTGTAGAGTTTGGTCAGACCACACCTCAAATATTCCATCCAATCTGGTTGCCAAGACACAAGGGAAACATTCAAGCATTGGAGGCAGTGCAAAGAACCATAAGTCTGGCCCTAATATCAATGATCTGAGTTATGAGGTAAGACAGAAGGAACTTGGGCTTTCCAGCTTGTAAAGGATTACCTGAAATGCTATCTTATAGAGACATACAGATTAGTAAATGAAATAGAAAAAGTAAATCTAGAATTTTACTTAAAGTTAGATTGTGAGAGTAGGGCAAGGGGGTCACAGGTTCAAACAACTAGTAAAAGGCAAATTTTAGAACTGATATCTGGAAATGTTTCACGGGGAGAGTAATCAATATATGAACTACTCAATATGGACAGTGCAGTGGTAGTGGAAGCAATGGAAACATTTAAGGAACATTATCTGGTCATTATCAAATTGATGTTAATGGGATTGTGCTATGTGTAAATTGGCTGTAATGTTTCCTTCATTGCAACAGTGACGACACTTCAAAAGCACTTCACTGGCTGTAAAGCACTTTGGGAGGACTTGAGGCCATGAAAGGCGCTATATAAATGCAAGTCTTTCTATTATGGAGAAAGTTTGCTATTTGCTCCCTAATGTCCCTGACCTCAATCTCTGTTTGAAAAAAAACCCTACACTTATATATAGCGCCTCTCACGATCACAGGACGTGTGCCCTTTCAGCATTGTTAATATCCAATGCAATTTTATATGTCTGTTTGGATTTGTTTTGGGGCTTGCGATGGTAAGCTATTGCACAACACAAACACAGATGTGTGGAGCTTCTTCTTCTTCTTCGGCAGTCCCTCGGGAACGAGGATGACCTTCTTCCACTCCGGGGTTGTGGGTCCTTAGATGACTGAATAGTCCAATTCTGGATCCACACACTCTGCCACAGGTGGGGCAGGTGGTGTTTGGTGAGGCGAATGAATGGGATGCTCAAAATTCTGAATGCCCCTTCTGCTGTTTGCACTTGGTCGCTGCCTAGGCATGTCGACGTTGTTCGAACTGGCTGCCACCATCGTGGATGCTTCTTCTCCGTTTTGGGTGGTCTCGCGCAAGAAATTCCCACGAATCAGTGGAGATGTCACATTTTTTCAGGGACACTTTAAGGACATCCTTGTAGCCTTTCCTCTGCCCTCCTGGTAACCTCTTGCCATGACGGAGCTCGGAGTAGAAAGCTGGTTTTGGGAGCTGCTTGGCCTGTTAACAACTCGCCCACCCTATTCCTGAAAACCTCCCTCACATCCTCTGGAGGGCGCAAATGTTTACGGTACCAGTTCCTTCTCTCAAACCTAAGCTTGCACTCATTTCTCGCTGTAGAACATTTTGTCTTCTCTCTGGGACCGTAAACGGGGTCGAAGTTTGAAGCTGTATTATAGAGTGTATAAGAAGACAATTCTCTCGTTTCCACTAACCCGTGAAAAGGCTCTATTGAGGTGTTCACTATTTAACGAAAGAGGCAATGTACGGGCTACATTTTATATTTTAGAAAGTTCCCCTTGTGTAATTGTGGAATTAAAAATAAGTATATCACAATATTTACTGAGAGAACTGTTGGTTCCCTCTAACACCGGCTTTAGAATAATATTTTATTGGAATCGTTAGATTACAGATCTTATCCCACAACAAAAGAAAATAACCACTCTCCTTTCCAAAATATGATTACGGTATCACTGTGACAATCATACTGGTTGTGGAAGAGTCCGGAGTCGTGACCGACCCCGTCCTGCCATATCTGGACCTTATTTATTCCGTCTCTCTCCCCCACTGTCTGATAAACCAGCTTTACGTGTTTATAAACTACTCTTTGTATCAACGTCTTCGAAACACCATCTAAGTGACTTTTGGGGAACTGAGTTGCAAACGAGTTGTTTTCCGATCATTCAGGGACCGCAAACAGTATCACTCTTGATTTCTGCCACTTGGGACGAATGCCGGTTTCAAGTTAATAGTGCGGTAATTGTCCCTCGTATATTGAAAAAACACCCCCGACAAGCCACCAGAAAGCCAAGAGAAAGAGTTCGTGCGTTTCCGCGGGGCGCTGCCAGGATGGAGCACAAAGAAACGGTCTATAAAATGTGGCAAACTGACAGTCAGTAATTACAGACTGGAGACTTTGTCCAGATTCCTTGCTGCCCTGCAGCAGCTGCTATCCATTGGGAGCTACTGAAAAACACCAAACGGTGGGGTGAGGAGGGTGTGTGGGTTTTCCCACTCAACGTATTTTCAACATAAAGTCACACAAGATATGTCGGCTGTGCAATTTCACAGATACAAACACTGCAGGTTCCGATTTGTTTATTCACAATGTATTGGGGGTGGGGGGGGGGGGGGGTAGCCCATCGAAATGAGAATTTTCCATTTTTGCAAATAGGCGAACATAAACCGGCCAGATGATATTTTTCCCTTGCACTCATTAGAAAAATGTCAAACCTGAGATAGACAATTTTGTACAAGATTCCGTCCTGAAATGAATAATGCAACAATAAGACAGAATGTAGATGGCGGGATGGGGGAAACACGCCAGGCTGGTAGTGTTTTTGAGGCATCTGAAAAAGAACTAGTTGACATGACACAATTGTTCACGAACCAAGTTGACTTTCAGCATAGAGAATAACAGCTTGATTTATATACAAGTCGAATTGGAGAAAGTCCCTGGGGCTACACAATTCCTCTAATCTCTTCCCCATACTGCAGTAATATTTATACACCCAGAGACAGTAATTAAGACGGTTTCAAAATGATCTTTCAGCAACTGAACGACACATTTCTGATATTATGCACTAAGATAGAGTGGCTCATAAAAGTGTTCACAAAAGTTATACATCACGCCTCCCCTCCGTTTACTGGTGCTGTGAATTAAATATATAAATATGCACAGATCGTCAGATTTTATGGTTAATAGTTTACTTGTGCGGTTTATGAGTAAGAAATCAGCATGGCAAGTATATTAAAGGAAAAACAGTTCATCTTTGTCTGATTATCCAGTTTAATTGAAACATTGTTTTAAATAAACCCCAAGTGAAAAGGAATACTGTCTCCTTTTACACTTCCTGAACTGTCAAATGAGGGAACAGGTGCTTTCTCAGTCAGCAGTGTTATTACAAATTGCACATGATCGCTGTGTTCAGCACAATGAACCCTACTGTCTCCTGTGGATGACTTCGTGGCAAACCCCTTTGAAAAGAGTCAGTTAATGCGTGTGTGCACAAAAGCGGCATCGGTTTGATGAAAGACTGGATTCACATGTCGAAGGTTGCATAAGGAGCGTGTGTTTAAACAAACGGTGCAGCTAAAATTCTGAACTTTAACTGCAAAGAGCTTATAACTAATAAAATTTACACCCGATAATGCAACACAGCTTCAAAACTGTGGTGAAGCACACAATCTAGATTGAAGCTTCAGTGCAGAACTGAGGTAGTGCTGCACGGTCAAAGGTGAGATCTTTAGATTTAATTTTAAATCAGGTCTGCCCTTTCGGATCCCCTGGCACTTTTCCCCCAAAAAGTGTGGGAGGTTCTTCAGCGTTCCAGCCAATATTCTTCCCTCAACCATTATTAAACAGATTAACTGGTCAGGTGCTTGTTCTGTGCAAATTGGTTGCCACCTTTGCCTACATAACAACTGGAATTCAAATTCAGAAGTAGTTTATTAGCTGTGAGGCACTTTTGGACAGCCTAAGGATGAGAAAGGTGCTATATAAATGGAAGATCTTCTTTCCAATCCCTCATTTTTTAAAATTTCAAACATGTACTTTGAAATTTGCAGCAGCTTAACTTAAAAAGTCACAACACAGCCATAAAACATGTTTGATTTTAGATTTGATTTAGAGATACAGCACTGAAACAGGCTCTTCAGCCCACCGAGTCTGTGCTGACCATTAACCACCCATTTATACTAATCCTACACTAATCCCATATTCCTGCCACATCCTCACCTGTCCCTATATTCCCCTACCACCTACCTATACTAGGGGCAATTTATAATGGCCAATTTACCTATCAACCTGCAAGTCTTTTGGCTGTGGGAGGAAACCAGAGCACCCGGAGGAAACCCACACAGACACAGGGAGAACTTGCAAACTCCACACAGGCAGTACCCAGAATTGAACCCGGGTCGTTGGAGCTGTGAGGCTGCGGTGCTAACCACTGTGCCACTGTGCCACCCTAATGTATTAAGCTACTCTCATAATTGGGAATTTCCTTAGTGGTTCTCCTGATTGGGCCTCATAGCTTTGGTGGGAAATCCAGGATACATGTGTTAATGGGTTTCTGCCAATCTTCAGCCAAATATTGCAGCTGATGGGAAGACCCTCTGATGAAATTCCAGATCCCAATAGACAAATACATTAATTGAGCTAATTATTGAGTTGGTATCCAATTAAGAGGTCACGATCCATATTTGTAGTTATGTCATCTACCAATCGCACCTTAATTTAGCCTCAAACAATGGCAGCAGATTAAAATCAATACAACTGAAGTCATTTTTTCAAGACCAAATGTGTCAGATGAAATGAGTGCATGGAGGTATATGTTAACATGTAATGTACTAATCTAATGGGCTTTACTCACATTGGTGACTAGTGCAATATTGCCAATGAATCTCATTTGCATTACATTGTTTAAAAATTTGCTTTCAAAATATGGTGAGCTTCATAGCATTCCTCATTATTTAAGTGCAAATGCAGCAGCAACATCAGGTGAGGAATTAAGCACAGAATTCTGGAAGTTGCTGTTGAAGGTGCTTTGCCAAAATGGCATCTCACTACCTGACTCCCCATTCAAAATCATCGAGCGTGGGACGTTCCTATATTTGCTCTGTAGATACAAACTTCTCCAACTTATTCCTTCAGGTTTTAAATTGAACATTTAAAAAAAGTTACTATTTTGTCTCTCAATCTGATCTATCTTTCCTTCTCTTTATTTCTCTTTCTGTATCTAATTTGACATTGAATTCACCATTCTAGCTTACACTTCCTTGTTCACTGTCCATTTCACAATCCTTCAATCTGATTGGTTAGGGATATATTTAGTTGCCCTGTTTACTCACATGCTAGATGCTTTGTTGAGGGCACAGTGCCATTTCCACCTCTGACTTTGTGCAAAATATCATGGAGATTAAACAAGAAAGGGAAAGTTGAGCAGCGGGTGCTGTCATTGACTGATTACAGGAATATTTGGGTCATTATATTAGTGCAATATTCTGAACATATACACTGAAAATATGTAAAATTAATATGGAAAAATAATGCCTTAGTTGTATCTGTCATAAGGTTATATTATATGTACAAGGGCTTACATGGCAAAAGGATGAATAAGCAAGATGCTGAAAGGTCCATATTATTTATGAAATGAGATACAAAACTGGTATGCAGGAGAGAACCATAACTTTAGAGTTACAATTAAGAAAAGTAAATGCCTCTTATTTCAAGAAGCAGAAAAATATTAAAATTAATATAACATTTGCTGATGGTACCAAGCTACGTGAACAGATGGCAAATATAAAGCGGATAAACAGCATTCACAATGATCCAGACCAATTAAGCATGCAAACTTGAACTTCTCCAAACTTTGCTGCCTGTATCCTAACTTGCAGCAAATCTCATTCATCCATCATGTCTGTGCTCAATGACCTACATTGGTTCCCAGTCCAGCAATGCCTCCTTTTTAAAATTCTCATCCTTCTTTTCAACTGCCTCTGTAGCCTTGACCCTTCCTATTTCTCTGATTTTCTCCAGCCCTAAACCCTCTGAGATCTCCGTGTTACTTCATTTCTGGCCTTTTGCACATCCCGATTATCATCGCTCCACTATTGGCAGCCATGCTTTCAGCTGTCTGGGCCCTAAGCTCTGGAATTCCCTCCTTAACTTTTTCGCCTCTCTACCTCTCTCTTTGCCTTTAAGAAACTCCTTAAAACTTATCTTTTTGACCAACCTGTCCTAATACCTCCTTGTTTGTCCTGGTGTCAAATGTTGTTTGGTAATGCTCCTGCGAAGTGCCTTGGGATGTTTTACTATGTTAAAGATGCTATATAAATGACAGTTGTTGTTGTTAACACTAAATTGGGTGCAACAAAACAGCCAATTTCTTCTGCTGCCCATTGGCTAATGAACTGACGAGCATTGGACTCCCTTCCTAAACCTTCATCTCTATCTCTCTCTCTTTTAAGACACTCCCTGAAACCTACCTCATGCTGTCCTATTACCTCCTTATGTGGCTCAGTGTCAAATTTTGTTTGATAATGCTCCTGTGAAGTGTCTTGGAACATTTGTATTATATATAAATGATTTGGAGGAAAATGTAGCTGGTCTGATTAGTAAGTTTGCGGATGACACAAAGGTTTGGTGGAGTTGCGGACAGTGATGAGGATTGTCAGAGGATACACCAGGATATAGATCGGTTGGAGACTTGGGCGGGGAAATGGCAGATGGAGTTTAATCCGGACAAATGTGAGGTAATGCATTTTGGAAGGTCTAATGCAGGTGGGAAGTATACAGTAAATGGCAGAACCCTTAGGAGTATTGACAGGCAGAGAGATCTGGGTGCACAGGTCCACAGGTCACTGAAAGTGGCAACGCAGCTGGATAAGATAGTCAAGAAGGCATACGGCATGCTTGCCTTCATCGGTCAGGGCATAGAGTATAAAAATTGGCAAATCATGCTGCAGCTGTACAGAACTTTAGTTAGGCCACACTTAGAATATTGCATGCAATTTTGGTTGCCACACTACCAGAAAGACGTGGAGGCTTTGGAGAGGGTACAGAAGAGGTTTACCAGGATGTTGCCTGGTCTGGAGGGCATTAGCTATGAGGAGAGGTTGGATAAACTCGGATTGTTTTTACTGGAACGACGGAGGTGGAGGGGCGACATGATAAAGGTTTACAAAGTTATGAGTGGCATGGACAGAGTGGATAGTCAGAAGCTTTTTCCCAGGGTGGAAAAGTCAGTTACTAAGGGACATAGGTTTAAGGTGCGAGGGGCAAAGTTTAGAGGGAATGTGCGAGGCAAGTTCTTTACACAGAGGGTGGTGAGTGCCTGGAACTTGCTGCCAGGGGAGGTGGTGGAAGCAGGTACGATAGCGACGTTTAAGAGACATCTTGACAAATACATGAATTGGATGGGAATAGAGGTTTTTTAAGAGACATCTTGACAAATACATGAATAGGATGGGAATAGGTTTTTTCTCACCTGTCAGAATAAGAATATTATTACTAAAACTCAATTAAATAAGGTGTGCATAACCATTTCTTAGCTGTTGAACTTTTTGCTATTGAGACATGGCCAGAATAGAAATTATTATAAATACTGGATAAGAGTCTGTCACATATATTAACACTGAAAGAATTCTGAGACTGGCTAAACAAACTTGACCTGATTCTATTCTGAGTAAATATGGTAACACCGCCAAATTCTGACTGTTTCCTTTCAAAACTAATAGCTAGACAATTTTGTCTATTATCTTTCTTTCCATAAGGATAAAAGAACTGTTTTAGGATGAAAGCTACACACAGTCCTTAAATCACTTTGGTCTGTCTATCTATTTAAAAAGAAAGTAAAATAGAAATTGTTCTTGTTTGAGGCATAGTGGAACTCCTCCATCCATCACAAATCTGTCTCTTGCTCCTCAGGCTCTTACTGTATAATTTGAAGAAGGCTCCTAGAGTGATAAATATTGGACTGGATCTCACAATTGGTGGCAGAGGAACTGTGCCCACCACTGACTGTGAAGAAAGCTGCTACAAAGTTTTAGTGATCTTTGTGGCATTCTGGTGCCAAGTCAAGGGGATCTCCAGGCGTCCAACAGCAGTGATGTCATCAAGCAGCGTAAGCACCCAATCACATTCAAGTATTCTTATAGGCAGCAAACCAGGAAGTAAAAACCACTGAATCCCTTCATCTTTAATTTTATATTGCCAGATTGTGAAATAAATGGTTGGGCATACACATGGGATTATGGTAGAAGCTAAAATATCATAAACAAATTTTTACGGATATTTTAAAAATATTTAGAATATTTTTTATTATGATGAAGAAATTTGACATTCAACAAATATAAAATTACTCTTTCAGGGCCAGTAAGCCTATTTAGTAATTGTGAACTTAGTATGCCTGTTAAAATCTCAGTTATACCTCAATCAACAAGATGTAACTTTTTCAATTTTTTTTACAGCAAATCTAATCATGTAAAAGTGGATGTTTGCATTAGGTTAATGATTTCTAATTGATTGCATTCTTGGCGGGGGGGGGGTGGCAGCGGGTGGGGGGACACACCCCAACATCACACCCCAACATCACACCCTCTGGAGAAGCATAGTATCACCAACAGCAAATTCTGGATTTCTGTGTTTAACTGCATATGTGCAGACTCTAGAAGTTGCTGCAAGTTTCAGAGGAGTAAAGACAGCAAATGTTGACAGTTCCGTCATCATTACTACTGCAAACTCCAAGCCATTGTGTTTTCCCATTGTTTTGATAGTTCAGCGAGGAATCTGATCCTGGGGTTGCTTGTGTTCAGTGGCCATTGATGATTCTCCTTACTTGAGGATTCACCATTTCCCTTTGATCCATTATTGCTCTCCTCTAAGATGGTTAAAGCCTGAAGTATCGATGACAGCAACTAAGCTGTCGACATATAGAATCATAGAGTCATAGAATTGTTACAGCACAGAGGGAGGCCATTTGGCCCATCATATCTGTGCCGGCTGTCTGCAAGAGCAAATCACCAAGTTCCATTCTGCTGCCTTTTCCCCATAGCCCTGCAAATTTTTTCTCTTCAGATAATTATCCAATTCCCTTTTGAAGGCCTTGATTGAATCTACCTCCAACACACTCTCAGGCAGTGCATTCCAGATCCTAAGCATTTGCTGCATAAAAAGGATTTTCCCCATGTTGCCATTTCTTCTTTCGCCAATCACCTTACATTCGTGACCTCTGGTTCTGGATCATCCGTCAATGGGAACAGTTTCTCTCTATCTACTCTGTCCGGTCTCCTCATATTTTTGAACGTTCCTATCGAATCTCCTCTTAATTTTCTCTTCTCCAAGGAGAACAGTCCCAGCTTTTTCAACCTATCCACTTAACTGAATCTCCTCATCCCTGGAACTATTCCCATGAATCTTTTCTGCACCCTCTCTAATCCCTTCACATCCTTTCTAAGGTGTGGTGCCCAGAATTGGACACAATACTCCAGTTGAGGCCGTAACAGTATTTTACACAGGTTTATCATAACTTCCTTATTTTTGTACTCTATGCCCCTACTATTAAAGCCCAGGATCCCATATGCTTTATTAACTGCTTTCTCAATCTGCTCTGCAAATTTCAATGACTTGTGCATATAGACTCCTAGGTCCCTCCGCTTCTGCATCTCATTTAGAATTGTACCCTTTAATTTATATTGCCTCTCCTCGCTCTTCCTACCAAAATGGATCACTTCACAGTTCTCTGCATTAAATTTCATCTGCCACTTGTCCACCCATTCCACCATCCTGTCTATGTCATCTTGAAGTTTATCACTATCTTTCCAAGTTTTGTGTCATCTGTAAATTTTGAAATTGTGCCCTGTATACCCAAGTTTAGGTCATTAATGTATATCAAGAAAATCAGGGGTCTTAACACCGACCCCTGCGGTACCCCACTATATAACAAACTGTTCACAACTACTCTCTTTTCCTGTCACTCAGCCAATTTTAAATCCATGCTGCTACTGTCCCTTTTATTCCTTGGGATAATTTTGCTGACAAGCCTGTTATGTGGCACTTTATCAAATGTCTTTTAGAGGTCCATGTACCACATCAACTGCATTACCTTCATCAACCCTTTCCGTTACCTCATCACAAAACTCAAGCAAGTTAGTTAAACACGATTTGATCTTAACAAATTTGTGCTGGCTTTCCTTAATTAATCCACATTTGACCAAGTGACTGTTAATTTTGTTCCAAATTATTGTTTCTAAAACCTTTCCTGCTACAGAGGTTAAATTGACCAGCCTGTAGTTGCTGGGCTTATCCTTATATCCTTTTTTGAACAAGGGTGTAACATATGCAATTCTCCAGTGCTCTGGCAGCACACTCTATCTAAGGAAAATTGGAACATTATGGCCTGTGCCTCTGCATTTTCCTTGGATGCATCTCATCCGGTTCTGGTGACTTATCAACTTTAAGTCCAGCCAGGCTATCTAATACCTCGTCCATCCAATGTCTCAACTAGATCCTCTTTCTCTATGACTTGGAAGCATCTTCTTCCTTGGTAAAGACCGATGTAAAGTACTCAGTTAGTACCTCAGCCATGCCCCAAGCCTCCATGTATAATTCCCTGTTGATGTCCCTAATCAGCCCAACTCCTCCTTTTACTATTCTCCCGCTCCTCCTCCTCCTCTTTTACTATTTATATACCTATAGAAGACTTTTTGATTCCCTTTTATGTTAGCTGCCAGCCTCTTCTCATACTCTGTCATTGCTTTTCTTATTTGTTTTTTCACTTCACCTCTGAGCCGTCTATATTCAGCCAGGTTCTCAATTGTATCATCAACCTGATATCTGTCATAGGCATCCTTTTTCTGCTTCATCTCACTCTCTATCTCTTTTGTCATCCAGAGAGTTCTGGATTTGTTGGCCCTATCTTTCCCCCAGATGAGAATGTACCTTAACTGTACCCGAGCTATCTCCTCTTTGAAGGCAGCCCATTCAGTTATAGTTTTGCCTGCCAATCTTTGATTTAATTTTACCTGGGCTAGATCTGTTCTCATCCCATTGAAGTTGGTCCTCTCCCAATTAATTATCTTTACTCTGGATTGCTCCCTGTCCTTTTCCATAGCTAACCTAAACCTTATGATGCTATGGTTACTGTCCCTAAATGTTCCCCTTGATTCACTTGACCCACCTCATTCCCCAGAACCAGATTTATCAATGCCTCCTTCCTCGTTGGACGAGAATATACTGATGTAAAAAATTCTATAGAATTCACTTTAGAAACTCTTGGCCCTCTCTGCCCTTTACACTATTAATTATTCTAATATAGTCTGAGATAGTAAAGTCTCCCATTTTAACTACTCTATAATTCTTGCAACCTTCTGTAATTGCCTTGAAAATTTGATTTTCTATATCTTTCCCACTAGTTGGTGGCCTATAGAATACACCTAGCAGTATAATGGTACCCCTCCTGTTTCTAAGCTCTAATCAAATAGATTCTGTCCTTGACCCCTCTAGGACACCCTCTCTCTCCAGCACTATAATGTTCTCCTTAATTAATACGTTACCTCTCCTCTTTCTTTCCTTCCCTCACTTTCTTGAACAACTTGTAGCCAGGAATATTTGAAGAACCAGTTAATAGTTTTGGACTGAACCAACCTTGAGAATTCAGGCAGTGCAGAGCTACATAATGTATGCAGTTCAAGTGTGGTCACACTAGACTTCATTCTGGTGAATTAATGACTTAACAAACTAATATTAGCAAGTTAATTAAGGTAGATGCTAAGAACAATGCTTTCAGACTACTCACACGATGTTGGGAGATTGTGAATCGTGTTTTTTAAACTATTACTAGACTGTTTCGACTAAGCAGACTTAATATTTTGTAATGGAGAAAAGGGGTTATGTTTATCAGTTATGTATTCAGGCTGATTGCTTGTTTTATCATCTTAAAGCTTCATTATTTATTGTGAATATTAAAAAACACACAAATTGCTTATTTAAAATTATTCATTTACCATGAATTTTCAGTCATGGGCGAATGTTATGGGATGTCAGATATTATTGTCCACGTCTGTTTTTTCTTTTTCTATGTTTAATGTAGTCAGCATTGCTTGAAGAATGCATGTTTGGAATTGATGAATTACTGTACCAAATTAGAGCATTCTTCTGTAAAGATGTGACACCTTTCTCTGTCCTTTACTACCACCAACGTGTAATGTCATGTTAATCAGAATATAGTTATTACCTGAAAGAGTTGGTGGATTTAAATATTTCCAAGTAATATCCACGAATATCTGATTAGATATCTAATCCTACCATGGCAGTGACTTAATATGCAGACTATTGGAATCTGCAATGTTCCTACTTAGACAATAACTGAATGTGTTTGCCACCCCAGAACTATCTAAAATGCCAAAAGCTTGGTCGTCCAAAAAGCAGCCCGTTGATTACAAAGATTTTTCTTTCTAGACATTTGAAATAGATTTGAGCAATCATGCATGGTGAGAATGAATTAAAGTGTCTGAAATTATACTCCAAATAAAGAGAATGTTAAAATGTGAATGCATATTTAAAAAAGAGTTACTCAATTATAGGACATGTTTGAATAAAGATCATATTGGGAATTTGAGAATGAATTTATAAATGTAAATGCCCCGAATTAAAATATTTTCACTTAGCCAAGCATTTAATTTGATTGACTGTAGACTAACTAAGATTATGATTATACTAGAAAAAGTGTTTGGATGTGCAGCAAGCATATATACTGAAGTTAAACTCACACAGCACTGATACCATATTTGTCTGATTAGAAGTTAATTTGGATTTGCCATATATGCAGATAGTGGAAGTAGGTATGATGATGCAGAGACTGAAAGCTTCAAGAGTAGTCTGAGAAAAGTGGTGAGAGAAAAGCATAGGCATTAGGGAGAGAGTAATAGAAAAATATCTCTATTGACATAAAAATTAGGATATACTTAAACAGATGCATTAGGATGGACACTGGCAACTATTCTATATATTGATTTATTATTTTTGTTCCAAGGCCACAATATAATACAAGAGATTCCCAATTATATTCACAAAATGCTGATTTACCTCATTTAACAACTTTAAAAGGTTTTGGTTACACTAGTACATCCTAATTTTTATGTCAATAGAAATATGTCTCTATTAGTCTCTCCATGTGCCTCTGTTACTCCCTTCCTTATGTCTATATTTTTCTCACTGACTAATCTTGATGCCTTCTTTATTATTCCAGCAATTTCTTCCCATTGTATCCTTTTCCTTCAATGATCTCCAACTGCTGCATATTCCTCCAATATTCTTTCCCAGCTCTTCTCTCTGAAGAGCTGAACATGTAAGTTTTATAAGATTCATCTGTGTTGTCCACGCCCTTGAAGAGGTAACCAGCATGGGTATGCAGTATGTGCAACTAATTCCCCATCTGTACCTATATGGTAGATAGCACATAGCAGGATTAATCACAATGTAAGCTGGGCACAAGGAGATATGCAATGTCCCATCATAGTACAGTGGCCTTCTACCAAAATGGGATATATACACAGTGGTGGTAGAATTATCAATGAAGATTGGTTCCACTATCTAAGACTGACTATGGTGCATTATCCTTCCTTCCTTTTCCTCAAATTTTCTGCAGGTTTTGACATGGTCAACAACACCATTCTCCTCCAATACCTCTCCGTTTGCTCAGCTTGGTGGGACTGCTCTTGCTTAGTTCTTTATTTAGTTATGGAATGCTTGGCTCCATTACAAGAATTCTGGAATAAAGAAAGACTTGCATTTATATAACACCTTTCATGATCTCAAGACATCACAAAGTGTTTTACAGTCAACTAAATTCTTTTGAAGTGTGATAATGCAGGCACAGCAAGATCCCACAATCAGTAATGTGATAACAATCAGATAATTTGATTTTAGTCATGTTGATAGAGAGGTAAATATTGGCCAGGACACCAGGGATTAATCCCCTGCTCTTCTTTGAAATAGTACCATGGGATCTTTTACATCCACTCGAGAGAGCAGACAGAGTCTCAGTTTAACACCTCATCCAAAAGGTGGCACCTTTAACAGTGCAGTACTTCTTGAACCCACAATTTTCTGACTCAGAGGCTAGTGTGCTACAGGCTGAGCCATGGAATACACAGAATATAAATGAAAGGATGTACTAGTGTAATTAGACAAAGTGCTGGTCAGATCGGATTTCTCACATTAGGCTCAGTTTTGGGCTCCCAATGTTGGGGGAAAATATTCTGAACTTGGATAGCTTTCAACAATAATTTACAGATGAAGGGATGATAATAGGGTAAATTAGGGTTTTATGCTCTCAAGATGAAATTAAAATTGATCTGATCAGGGTGCTTAAAATGACAGAAAAGCCAGATGTTTAAAATAATGAAGAGAATTGATGAGCAGATAGAAAAAGAGTCTTTCTCAAGTAGGGAAATCCAGAGCATAAGATGAGACTAAACTGGTTAAAAGTGAATCCGTGAAAAATGTCTGCATACAAATAGTTTTGAGGATGTGAGATACATTGCTTCCAAAGGCCAAAATTGGAGAATCAATTGAAGTGCTTAATATGGAGACTGATACTTACTTGGAAAGTGAGGATATTAAGGGAGATGGAAAAAGTACCGGAAATTGGGATTAAAGAGATACAGCTGCCATGCTTAATAAACTGGGAGTAGGCTCAATTGTCTAGATTGTCCAGTTATCTTGTTGCTCTGTCTGGGAATTGTCAGCAGATCCAATGCTATTTTGCTAGCTGCTTCTTATTTGATTTCACACCTGATATATGGGCTTTCAATCCATCTTTTTATTTCTTCCTTAATTTACTCCTACTCAATTATTCATATGATCCTTGTTTCTCTAATATCTTTAATTGCTTTAATGCTTATGTCCATTTTTTGACATAACTATAATTTGTCATTAATAATCCCTTGCTTTTCTTTTGAGCAGATTACAGGTCATTCCATATATAGTTGCTGTTCTGTTTTGATGAAAGATTCACACTATAATGTTAACTTATTTATTCTCTTGTTTTTCTTCTATTTGTTCTGTTCTTGTGAAGGGCTGTATGCCTGAAACATCAATCTATCTATTCTCCCCAAAGATGCTGATTGATGTATGTGTTTCCAGCATTTTCTGTTTTTATTTTACATTTCCAGTAGTTTTTGTTTGCTTTTTATTGAAGTTATTATTCTTCCTGTTAGTTTTTAGTTAGATTGAAACTACACCAGTGGCAGCAGTTTTGTTTTGGGTCCTTGATCTTGTTTGTGTCAACTTGGTTCATTTGATAGCTCAGCCAGTTGTATTTTCAAGCATACTAGGGATGGATTAACATATGGGCTGACAGGGCCCATGACCAGGGGCAAATATAGGGCACTCACCAGGATGCAAATTAGTTTAAGTGCACTTCGGTGATATGATTTGCTTTATTAGTAATGCAGTGTTCATTTTACTACACATTTATGTTTGGAAGAAAGACTAAGGGGAGAATTGTGTTCTGCCCTTGGAGGTGGGTACAGAGGCAGGAGGGCAAACAAAATGGCAGGGGTTGCCGTTCCTGACATCGACCAGGCCTCCTGCCATTTTGCCCAGGACGGGAAAGGCTGAGGATAGCCTTCCCACCCGAGGCCAACTGAGGAGAGACCCACTCAGGGGGTCTCTGCCAGGTAAAGCCTGGCAGCCTCCCTACCCTCACCAACCAGCCCCCTGCCCCAAACCTGTTGCTGGGGTCTGCCTTCCTGCCCGCCACCAGGGTCCCCATTGCCATAAGAAAATGCAGCCATAATGATTTATATGGCACCTTTCACAACTTCAGAGTCCTGAAGCATTTCATAGCCAATTAAATAGTTTTGAAATGTAGTCACTGTTGTAGTTTAGAAAATACAGCAGCCAATTTGCACATGGCAAGGCCCGACAAACAACAATGTGATAATGGCTCTGTAATCTGTTTCTCCACTGTATCCTGTACCCCAGGGAAGATGTTGTCACTGATACTGCCCTCAATTCAGCCCAGTCTCTGCCAGTCATGGATGAGCTGGATGAACAGCCAACAAAATCGGAACTCAGTGATGCCATTGATACTCTAGCCAGTGGAAAAGCCCCTGGAAAGGACGGCATTACCCCTGAAATAAGAATGCCAAGCCTGCTATACTCTCAGCACTCCATGAACTGCTTTGCCTGTGCTGGGATGAGGGAGCAGTACAATAGGACATGCGCGATGCCAATATCATCACACTCTCTAAGAACAAGGGTGACCGCAGTGACTGCAACAACTACCGTGGAATCTCCCTGCTCAGCTTAGTGGGGAAAGTCTTTGCTCGAGTCATTTTAAACAGACTCCAGAAGCTGGCTGAGCGTGTCTACCCTGAGGCACAGTGCGGCTTTCAAGCAGAGAGATCGACCATTGACATGCCATTCTCCCTTCGCCAGCTACAGGAGAAATGCCACGAACAACAGATGCCCCTCTAGGTTGCTTTCATAGATCTCACCAAAGCCTTTGACCTCGTCAGCAGACGTGGTCTCTTCAGACTACTAGCAAAGAGCGGATGTCCACCAAAGCTACGAATTATCATCACCTCATTCCATGACAGTATGAAAGGCACAATTCAACATTCAGCATAGTGGTGCCTCATCAGACCCCTTTCCTATCCTGAGTGGCCTGAAACAGGGCTGTGTTCTCACACCTACACTGTTTGGGATCTTCTTCTCACTGCTGCTCTCACATGCGTTCAAATCTTCAGAAGAAGGAATTTTCCTGCACAGAAGATCAGATGGCAGGTTGTTCAAACTTGCCTGTCTTAGAGCGAAGACCAAAGTACGGAAAGTCCTCATCAAGGAAGTCCTCTTTGCTAACAATGCTGCATTAACATCCCACACAGAAGAGTGTCTGCAGAGACTCATCGACAGGTTTGCGGCTGCCTGCAACGAAGTTGACCTAACTATCAACTTCAAGAAAACGAACATCATGGAACAGGATCTCAGAAACGCTCCATCCATCAATATCGGCGACCACGCTCTGGAAGTGGTTCAAGCGTTCACCCACCTAGGCTCAACTATCACCAGTAACCTGTCTCTCGATGCAGAAATCAACAAGCGCATGGGAAAGGCGTACGCTGCTATGTCCAGACTGGCCAAGAGAGTGTGAGAAAATGGCGCACTGACACAGGACACAAAAGTCCGAGTGTTTCAAGCCTGTGTCCTCAGTATCTTGCTCTACGGCAGCGAGGCCTGGACAACGTACATCAGTTAAGAGCGACGTCTCAATTCATTCCAGCTTCGCTGCTTCCAGACAATCCTTGGCATCAGGTGGCAGGACCATATCTCCAACGCAGAAGTCCTCGAGGCGGCCAACATCCCCAGCATATACACCCTACTGAGCCAGTGGCACTTGAAATGGCTTGGCCATGTGAGCCGCATGGAAGATGGCAGGATCCCCAAAGACACATTGTACAGTGAGCCCGTCACTGGTATCAGACCCACCGGCTGTCCATGTCTCCGCTTTAAAGACGTCTGCAAACGCGACATGAAGTCCTGTGACATTGACCACAAGTCGTGGGAGTCAGTTGCCAGTGATTGCCAGAGGTGGCGGACAGCCATAAAGGTAGGGTTAAAGCGTGGCGAGTCGAAGAGACTTAGCAGTTGGCAGGAAAAAAGACAGAAGTGCAAGGGGAGAGCCAACTGTGAAACAGCCCCGACAACCAATTTTATCTGCAGCGCCTGTGGAAGAGTCTGTCACTCTAGAATTGGCCTTTATAGCCACTCCAGGCACTGTTCCACAAACCACTGACCACCTCTAGGCGCTTACCCATTGTCTCACGAGACAAGGAGGCCAAAGAAAGAAATCTGTTTTAGTAATGTTGATTGACTGGTAGATGTTAGCTTTAAAGGCAAATGCTTCAGGTAAATGGAGCTTGTTAGTTATGGTTGACAGTTTGTCTAGGAAAGGGGAAACTTTGATTTCAACCTGTGCCTTCGGGTGGGGCTCTTTAGCCAGAGGCTAGAAGAAGGAAACTTCAATTGTAAAACCTATAGCTTTTTAGTGTTACTGCTTCCCTTTCGCCCCTTCTCTTGATTGACCACAACAGGGTTTGTCTTTTTTTTACACAGTGGTTGAACTTAGCACCTCAGTGAGCACTTGCTCCTGTTCCTTTAATGTCATTGAAAAAGAATCAATCAATTAAGTTTTCTTAAGTTTAACCAAGGAAGATGTAAGTATATTACTCTTAGCACACTAACGCGGTTAAAAATATGCTACACATTCACGCTCACATTCCCACACACATTCACTCGAGGGTCACACACACACAAATAGATTACAGAGGGAAAACAGATTTGGTGGTTGGATTAAAGTCTGGAATAAATGGAATTTAAATAAAGTTTGTAAGTTCAATAATCCTCATCTGAAATTGTATTCCTGAAGTCCTCACTGGGCCACGTGCATGGTGGTGGGCTTGCTTTGCTCAGGGCTCCTGAAGGCAGAAGAGGGGTTTGATTCTAGTTCCCTGGTTGCTGCCTGTGGGTGTTTGTTGGCTTGAGGGGGTTTCCAGTCACAGCTGGATCTTATCTTGTTACTTTCTAGGGAGTGAGAGAGCTGCTTCGTTAATGGATTTTCAGTTACTCCCCTCTGCTTTCTGTGTGACAAAGCTCTCAGTTTCTCCAGAGCTGCACAGATAGTCACATGACTCTATCAAGCCCCTTTGGTTTTATTAATGAAATATTTCTGATTTCTTCTCTGAGATTCAAGGTGCTACATGCCTTAAGATGTCTAGTCACACTTGGAGGGGGGTTGGCTCTTTCAAAGTCAATGGGTGTAGATGGCTTTGATGACTGTGTTGATAAGGCCATTTAGGTAATTTAATCACTGAAAGCACCCATTGGTTTGGCTAGGCTGGATGAGACCTGTTGTCTCCAGTTTGACCTTTTGGTGTTTCAAATGTAAATTGCAGTGGCCATCTTGGCTGCCAGTTTTTCAAAAAGTTACTCATAAGAAAAGTCTAATGTAAGGTTCCAACCAATGAAATTAATATTTCCCCTTTGGCATATAGGGTTTTCATGAAAAGGGTCGCTGAGCCACTGTGGAGAATCCCTTAGCTTAAAGAGTGAGATCAGTCAGCGCGAGCTCATCTTCACTTTAAACCAACTAAGTGCATACGGGAAAAATATGGCCTGCAGTGACAGGGGAGAAGTGATAATGGCAGGTGCAAGATGGCACTGGCAGCCCCAGCCTCAATCCTGCATGTAGGTGGCTCAGAAGTATGGGTCATCTGACTGTTGACCTTGAGACAACAACATCATTTGGCAGCGCTCTGAACGACCAAGCAGCCTTTTCTAAGGATAGCACTGCTTGCTGCAAATGGAGGTTGGTCTAGAAAAGGTGACCCAAACATAGCTTGTCTTAACCTTACCCGGTTGGCTTACCGCAGTCGATGCGCATCTCTCAAGCGGTACAAAAGAAAGAAGTAACAAAAAGAGCCAAAACATTCTTAAATTTGCGTGTTGGAATACTCGCACAATGACTGACACAGATGACAACATGAGCCCTCCAAGACGATCTGGGCTTGTTTCCAGAGAACTAATTCGGCTTGACATCAATATCGCAGCACAGCAAAGTTCACTTCGCAGAACAAGGCTCATTGACAAAACACGGAGCAGACTACACAATGTATTGGTTAGGGAACACCAAGGAGGAATGACGCCTATCTGGTGTTGGCTTTATGATAAAGAATACGATTGCAAGCTCCAGAGCCTTCCCATTGGTCATCCTATCGTCTCATGTCCCTTCGACTGCCAATTCAAAACAACCAATTTGCCACCACCATCAGCATATATGCCCCCTTGCTACAGGCTGATCTTGCTGTGAAAGAAAGCTTCGACTGCGATCTTCACAACCTTCTCCATAAGACCATGCCAATGATAAGCTCATTTTACTGGGGGATTTTAGTGCAAGAATTGGCCGAATTCAAGAATCCTGGAAAAGCTTGCTGGGCGAGCACAGCATCAGCAACTGCAATGACAATGGTCGTTTGCTCCTGGAATTCCGTACTGAGCATTAACTCAGCATCAACAATATCCTGTTCCAGCAGAAGACCAGATTCAAATCCACTGGAGACATCCAAGTTCAAAACACTGGTACCTCTTGGACTACATCCTTGTCCACCAATGAGACATCAGAGATGTACTTTACACCATAGTAATGCCTAGTGCTGACTGTTACACTGACCACAGACTGGTCCGAACAAGGGTCGCCCTCAAAATTAAGTCACCTCCCAAGAGAAAGAGCCCAGTAACGAAGAAACTCCAAGTTTGCCGACTAGGTCTGTCAGAGGTTAAAGCAGAACTCATGAGCAAACTGGAAATTAAGTTCAATGATAGCATGTTCCCAGACTCTAAAACAGATCCAGGTGAACAGCTGCAATTGATTCTTCAGGAAACAACTGCGGAAAAGTGGTCAGTTACTCAGTGAGAAAGAATAGGGACTGGTTCGATGAAAATGACTCCTGCTATATGAAACTTCTTGTGAGAACAGGTGACCAATCTGCAAAGTCCATTTAAAGGGTAGCCTGCAGAACTCTACAAACCAAGCTTCTAGCCACTGAAAACGACTGGTGGCAAGTGCTGGCAGAGAAGACACAGATACACAGACAGCTGCGACATGAGATCTTTTTACGATTCCTTGAAGACCGTTTATGGACTGTTCCACCTGATACATGCACCGCTGCGATCTTCTGACTGCACAACCCTGCTTACTGACAAAGAGGCCATCATGTTTCAATGGTGAGGGCACTTTGAAAGCCTCTTTGGAGATGAAAGAACAGTGCAGTAAACTTTGATAACGAAGATACCACAAAAGGAAACAAACTTCAAATTGGATGAACCCCCGACCCAGAAAGAGATCGCAAATGCTATAGCACTATTGAAATCCCACAAGCGCCCGGGAATCGACGGCATTCCAGCAGAGGTCTACAAGCAGGGAGGAAGCACACTTCTCGACAAGCTCACAGAGCTGTTTATGACTTGCTGGGAGGAAGGAACAATACCACAGAACCTTCACAATGCAGAGATTGTTGCCCTCTACAAAAACAAGGGGGGGGAGAACGTCAGACAGCTCAAATTACAGAGGGATTAACCTTGCTCTCCATTGCAGGCAAAATCTTAATAAGAGCACCTCTAAACAGACTTGTACAAACAATTGCCGAGGAAACGCTCCCTGAGAATCAGTGTGAGGAACCACGGATATGGTCTTTGTACTGTGACAGATCCAAGAAAAATGCAGGGAACAGAATATAGGCCTATATGTTTCCTTCATAGATCTCACAAAGGCCTTCAATACTGTCAGCTGGGATGGACTGGGGGAAATACTGTCTAGACTGGGTTGCCCACCTAAGTTCCTGGAGATACTCCTCCAGCTGCATGTAGGACAGAAAGGTCACGTGAAACTGAGTGGAGCTCTCTCTGACAGCTTCCCTTTCTTCAATGGTGTAAAACAAAGGTGTGCTCTTGCACCGACCCCCTTTTCCATCTTCTTCAGCATGATGCTTCAGGAGGCCAAGAGAGATTTGGCAAAGGGTATTTACATCGCTTCCAAACAGATGGCAGTCTTTTCAATATATGAAAACTCTTGGCACTTACAAAGACCACAGAAGTGCACATCTTGGAACTTTTTTTTGCTGATAATTGTGCCCTTGTGGCCCACATACAGGAAGCACTGCGGCTCATTGTGAACTGTTTCTCAGCAGCAAAGGCATTTGGCCTTATCAGCCTGAAGAAAACAGAAGTTTTGTTCCAAACCCCACCCTGTGTAAATTATAACCCACCACAGATCAACATCGATGACGAAAGTCTCAACACTATTGATCAATGCACATATCTGGGCAGCGTTATTTCAAACGATGCCGCCATCAGAAAAGACATTGGCAATCGCTTGTCCAAAGCCAACAGGTCTTATAGCTGCCTCTCTAAACAAGTCTGGAAAAATCACTTCTTGTGCATTTCCAAAAAGATCCAGGTGTACAGAGCTGTTGTTATCACTACCCTCTTGTAGGGCTCCGAATCTTGGATCCTGTACAGTAAACAAATTAAAATACCTCACGCTTCCATCAATGCTGCTTGCGCTTCATCATGAAAATCAATAGCAGGACTACATTACAAATATTGGAGTCCTTCGAAGAGCAAATTTTCCCAGCATTGAGAGCATTCTCCCACAACAACAGCTGTGCTGAGCAAGGCATGTGGCATGCACAGAGGACACCAGAATGCCAAAAGCAGTGCTGTATGGAGAACTGTGCCTTGTGAAGCAGAATCGAGGTGCTCTGTGAAAACATTTCAAGGACCAGTTGAAGAAACAACTCTCCTTGGCTGACATGGAACAATGGACATTGGAGCAGGAAGCTGCTGACAGGAACAACTGGCGCTCAAACATCAGAACTGCTACGTGAAGCTGTAGGAGAGAAATGTTGAAAACAGAAGGAAGCTGCTTCTGCTCGGGCTCCCACAGGTCACAATTCCTGTGTCCCAAATGTTCAAGAGTCTGCAGATCTAGGATTGGACTGTTTAGCCACCAGCGAATGTGCCATTGAGTCCATCTTCCCTTGATTTTCACCTGCGAAGAACTAGCCGTTATCATCAGATGTTAGCCAGAACACTGGGAAGAACTTCCCTGCTCTTCGAAATAGTGCTTTAGGATCTGTTACTTCCATCTGAGAGGGCAGACAGGGAGTTGGTTTAATGTCTCATCCAAAGACAGCATCTGTGGCAGTGCCGCACTCTCTCAGCACCACACTGAAGTGTCAACCGAGATTTTGTACTCCAGTCTCTGGAGTGAGTCTTGAACCCACAACTTTCTGATTTAGAGGTGAGAGTGCTACTAACTGAGTCACATCTGATACACTTAAGTAGATCAGAGGGAGTTGTGTGGGGAAGAGGGGTGTGGAGTGGCAAAAACAGAAAATGCTGGAAGTATTCAGCAGGTCAGGCAGCATCTGTGGAGAGAAAGCAGTTAACATTTCAGGTCGATGACCTTCCTTTCTTCAGTTCTGTTGTTTAAGGTTTTCAGCATCTATAGTATTTTGCTTTTGTGAAAGTTCTAAGTTCCCAGAGCCCCAACTATTCTTAATCTGGCAATGAATCCCACTCTAGGACTTGAGCACATAATCTAGCTGGCTCTGTTGTGCAGTACTGAAGGAGTGCCCTATTGTCCTGTGGATGTGATATTAAACTGAGAAATTGTCCTCCTATTTATGTGGCTTCAGTGGATATTAAGATCCCATGGCACCATTGAAAGAAGAGCAGGGTGTTTTTCTAGCATCCTAACATTCCTCCCTCAACCTACACTGCCAGTAACAGGTTAAGATTTCATGTGCTGTGCAGAAATTGTCTGGTACATTTTCCTATCTAACAATGGGTGCTTATATGTGAAGCTTTGAAATGTTTTTGATTCACTTGATAAAGCACTATATAAATGCAAGTCTCCTTTTACCGTCTACATAGATGGAACGTTTGGTAATTGGAATACAATTCAACGTCACAATATATTTTCTGAAGACATGATGTACACACATGTTGCTTATACCTATCTGACCTGTAGCACCAAAAGTAAAATAATGATCAAATCCTGGAGTTTCCTCCACATTTGTGCCCAGAGATTTGCATCATCTAGTCACCAACAAATTACGTGGTTTAATAGATCAAGGAATTTTGGGTGTAAGTAAGTGTCACAAGAATTTTGTTTGAAAGCTTGGAATTCTGTGTTTTTTAAAAGACTGAGAAAAAAGACTTTCTATGAACATTGAATGCTGAAACTTGGTGTTAGAACTGAGTGGGACAGACTTATTTAAGGAAGGATGTGAGTGCGTTGGAGGCGGTTCAGAGGAGGTTTACTAGATTGATACCTGGAATGAGCAGGTTTTCTTATGAGGAAAGATTGGACAGACTGGCCTTGTTTTCACTGGAGTTTTGAAGAGTGACGGGAGACTGGATTGAAGTATATAAGATCCTGAATGGTCTTGACAAGGTGGAAGTGGAAAGGATATTTCCTCTTGTCGGGGAGTCCAGAACGAACAGGCACAGTTTTAAAATTAGGGGTCACCCTTTTAGGACAGAGATGAGGAGAATTTTTTCTCTCAGAGGGTTGTGTGACTTTGGAACTCTCTGCCTCAGAAGGTGGTGGAGGCGGGGTCATTAAATATTTTTAAGGCGGAGGTAGATAGATTCTCGTTCGGCATGGGAATCAAGGGTTATCGGGGGTAGATGAGAGTGTGGAATTTGAGACAAACAGATCAGTCATGGTCTTATTGAATGGTGGAGCAAGCTAGAGGGGCCCAATGGCCTACTTTTACTCCTAATTCATATGTTCATATGTTCGTATGTACCTATTCCAAACTACAGCAAGGGAAATGATAGGTTACATGACTTGATTGTTTCAGTTTCTCTTTTGCATTGTGAAGACTAGTGAACTGGACAGGCAGGAGGCAGAACAAACTGGCTGGGACCTGTTTTTTGCAGACCAGATAAAAGAGCTCTCCCTGAAAAAGAAGGCTTGTTTCTCTTGTAAAAAGAAATTCGACATTTGAGCTGGTGGCTGCAGTCTGCCTGGAGAGAGAAAAGACCTCTGGAGAGGAAAAGACCTCTGGAGAGGAAAAGATCCAGGAAAAGAGGAGATGCTGCTCTTTGTGGAGACAGGCCTCTTTGCTGATAGGAAGCCCTGCACTTTAAAAGGTAGCAAATTCCTATTGCCTCCAGTCTCTAAAAATCTCTTGCTGAGGAATGATTCCTGTTGCTTCTTACATTTCGAGGGATCCTGAAAGCTCAGGAAAGCTTCTATTGCTAGACCGCTATTTAAAAACCCAAGTAGACCTGTTGCTGCACCCTTTGTTGAAAGATATGTGTGACGGCTGCTGCAGATGAAGTGCCTTGAATGCCTACCCATCACAGACTGTTCAACAACCTCGCCTAGACAGACTTTGAGCGGCATCTGAATATTCGATTCTCGGACACCTCACCGACCTGCAAATATCCTACCAGAACATGACAACCTAATTATTTTATTATTCTTAAGAAACAGTTGTAATCCAAAACATCCTTTTAAAACCGGTTAGCCTTTTTTTTTCTCCAATGTATATGTGTTTGCATGAGGGTTAGGAAGAATAAGAAGTTTGAAAAGAAGCCTTTCACATATAGAGTTATTTCCTTATTGTTTAAGACTTAGATTATTAATAAATAGTGGATTTTGTTGTTGTTTAAAGAAACCTAGTTTTGATGTGCTTCATTCTGGAGGACAAATAGAGTGTTTAATTTGGCTATTTTCCAGGAGGCGGGAAACTTTACTAATATGTTGTGACTTGTGGAGTAGTGGGACTGAATTACCCGTGCATTACTCCCACCTTGGTCGTAACATAAGTTACACATGTAACTACAATAAGCTATGCCTCCTTGATATTTTGTGGCCATCCATGAAATCTTCTGTCCAAACAAAGCTCCACCCACAACACTGGCTACACCCACAAACTCTCAAATGTGTGTATTCTCCAATTGCACTTGGCTCGGGGTCTTTCAACATTGTGGCCAACTTCTGGTGCAGCAGAAAGCAGAAGTATTTTTTCTGGTGCTTCATTGCAGTTTTTTTAAACATTTATCCTCACTGATTCCTGCTGTGTATTTTCTATTCCTCCGAATGGATTTTCATAGCATCAGTATATGTCACTTTAAAAATTGAAAAGCTTCTCCCATTAGCGTACTCCCAAACTTGCTGTGCCCAATTGTAGGACTGATGGTTAAAGTAGTTGAAACTTAAATTTCCTGCTCTCAAATTATATGGTGTGAGTTTGGCTTTTAATGAGCCTCAATTGTTTCTGCAAATTTCTACGCATTTTAAGTCCAGATGTATTCCAATTGAGAGTGGGTAGATTCTTGGACATAACTTGACATTGGCAAAATTGGCATTAGGGGCATTTTTGAGACTAGCTTCCAGGAGGGATTGCACCCAAGGAGGAAACTCCAGGCCAATAATGCTGTACAATACATGTTTTCTGGCATCACCAAGAAAAATTGTGTAAATACCATGAAACATTTTCAGCAAAATGAGACTTTTCAACATTGCCATAGTTAAGTAGTATACTACCCAGACCTTCAAATTGGTAATAAAAAACACATTGCAGACAGCTCTGATAGAGTCACTCCCATCCTCTCTTTTTCCAGACTGTAGTAAGCCTCTGCAATACATTGCCTGCTGGTGTGCTGGATGTTGACGATCTGTATGCCTTCAAGAGGGAGCTGGATCAATTCTAGACTGGGACATAGATTACATCATATAGAAGGTAAATATCTTTATAGATCACACTTATTTGTGGTTTCGCCTGATTCCATTCTTACCTATCTAATTGTAGCCAGGGTATCACTTACAATGGCTTCTCTTGTTGCTCCCCTACTGCTAGCTCTGGTGTCTCCACAGGATCTATCCTTGGCCCCTTCCTATTTTTCATCTATATGCTGCCCCTCAGCGATATCATCCAAAAGTACAGCATTAGTTTTCACATGTATGCTGACGACATCCAGCTCTACCTCACCTCTCTCAACTGCTCCATAGTTGCTAAATTATCAGACTGCTTATCCAACATCCAGTACTGGATAAGCTGAAATTTCCTCCAACTTAAAATTGGGAAGACTGAAGCCATTGTTTTTGGTCCCCACTCCAAACTCTGTTCCCTAGTTATTGACTCCATCCATCTACCTGGCAACTGTCTGTGACTAAACCAGACTGTTCGAAACCTTTTGATGTCATATTCGACCCAGAGATGAGTTTTCAACTACATATTCGCACCATCATGAAGACCACCTATTTCCACCTCTGTAACATTGCCCGACTTCGTCCCTGTCTCAGCTCATCTGCTGCTAAAACCCTTATTCATGCCTTTGATACCTTTAGACTTGACTATTCCAATGCACTCCTGGCTGGTCTCCCACATTTTATCCTCCGTAAACTTGAGGTCATCCAAAACTCTGCTGCTTGTGTCCTAACTCGCACCAAGTCCCATTCACCTATTACCCCTCTGTTTGCTGACCTCTGCTGGCTCCTGGTCAAGACATTGTTTGATTTTAAAATTCTCATCCTTTTTTTCAAATCCCTCCATGGCCTCGCCTCTCTGCAATCTCCTCCAGCCCTGCAAACCTCTGAGATATCTATGCTCATCTAATCCTGGCTTCTTGAGCATCCCCAATTTTAATTGCTCAATTGTTGGTGGATGTGCCTTCAGTTGCCTAGGCTATAAGCATTGGAATTCCCTCCCTCAATCTCTCTACGTTGCCTTTCGCCTTTAAGATACTCCTTAAAACTGATCTATTTAACCAGGCTTTTGATCATCTGCCCCAAGATCTCCTTCCATGGCTTGGTGTCATATTTTGTTTTATAATGCTCCTGTGAAGCACCTTGGGGTGTTTCATTATGTTAAAAGCACTGTATGATATGATATCTCCTGGATTGGTTTTGATATCCTGAGGGGGTCAGAGAGGTATTTTTCCGAAGTATTTTGCCCCTGAATGGCTCTGGGTTTTTCCTTTTTCGTCTCTCCTAGGAGATTATGTGGCTGGGTGGGGTGTAAATTGGAAGATAGTCATGATGCCCCAGGTATGGGGCAGGCTTGATGGACCAGCTGATCTTTTGCCGCCAGTCGATCTCCTATGTCATTCTGGTGGCTTGATGTGACGGTATATGGCAGGAGTAGCTGCTGGTGGAGGTCTACAATCAGCACTACGGTTATACACGATCTAAGAGAAAACAAACCGTAGCCGGCCAGCTATCCTAAATGTTATCCCAGTTGTAATACTGCAGCAGGGGAAAGCACAATCAAGTTGAAAGCATAGCAGGGTGAGCATTGCATTTCACAATAAATGTGCCAGGTGGGAATCGCGCGTTTCTTCGGCTGCAAGTATAATATATCCCCCCTCCCTCCCTAAATTCCTATAGTGGTGCTTTTATACGGGATCCTCTGAAAAACCATTGGTTGGAATCTCAAGTAGCCGCCCAGCGCTTTAGTGATGATGCTGCAGATCTATTTGGAAGTTGGCTCGGTTTCAACGCAGCCTCAAGCTCAGCTCTATATAAAAATATGCACTGTGCTATCCAGCGCATGAATGAAACCTACAGGACCTTATAGTCGGCAGACATGGAGCACAAATCTCAACTAACGCTGGCTTTCCTTTTTGTTCAGGTAAGGAAGGATGTTTCAAATATTTTCCAGTCCATACGATTTTTTTTTTAAAGAAAGCGTTTAATCTCCATCAGAGGAAAGCTCGAAATTAAAACCGCGAGCCGGAATATTCAAGACTAAATGCAGTGTAACTGGACTGGATTTTGACAGTCAGTTTAACGTACAGGGCTGAAGCGTGCTTTCTTTGTCATTTAGATATCTGGCAGGATTCGGCGACTCTTTTCCCAGGAATTCACTAATATTTAAGCTGGATGTTCTTGTTCCCTGATGAAGTTGCTTTGCTGCCGGGGGGGAGAGAGTTAAATTCCACTTCAGATGTTTATTGCTTTGGAATATTCGACTCTCGAATGTCTAATAAACTCATGAAAGGTGTTTTTTAAAAAAAAAGTTTGGTTCCTTTTCGCTGTAAAATTCCCCGTGGATGAAATCATACCACTGGGTAAGTGTAACAGATCCCTTTGGACATGACCTGCTGCTGCTGTCAGTCAGTGCGAGTAACCCTGGAATGTTTCTGGATTAGTGTTTGTGGAGGGCAGGGGGAGAGAGAGAGGATATGCCTGATACTGGCTGGGGACGGTGGAATTCAAGTGGTGGGTTATACTTAATGTAGGATTACAGAGTTGTGTTCTGCTAACTAAACTGGGGCGATATGTTAACATGGCGTTCAAGGGGTTAACCAGTGAGCGGAAAAAAACCCAGCTTACTCTTCTAGTGAACTGAATCTGGGCACAAATATGTAGTCCGGTGTTTTTAAAATAGAGGAAATAGCAGACTGTGCACGGATAACACGACCATGATCTTCAGTGTTTAACTGAATGCGTGACTTTTGCTAAATAAAGAGCACGACTCCTATCCCTTTCCACCTGCACTCGTGGTTCTCGTCTTGTACTGTACTTATGTCTTGGCTTTAAATCGATGACCTCTCCCCACTCTCCATCACTCCCTTAATTACATCAATTCAGCCACATACGCTATACCACTGACTTTCAGATATCTCTTGGGGATATATTTAGACAAACGGGCGCGTGATCAACAATTGCCTGTTAAAACCGGCGTTAGCTACTTAATCATTTCCAGTAGAATACCCACTGCAGTATATTGGAATACCAAATATAGGTCTGATGGACAAAATCCTGATCCCACTATCTTCAGTTCAGACTTTGCAGAGAGAAAAGGAAGACCAGAATTCCCAAGGAGACTTTCCATTTGCAGCCATATGCATTTTACAAACATTTTGAGCTTACTGGAATTCTGCTTTGATGTTTTACTGTAGCAGTGTGCACTCTTAGCCTGGGTGTGTCAGGCATTGGGAGCAAGGGGTTGGGACTATGCTACATTGATTCAGTAGCAGCGCTTTGCCCAAGGAGAAATTCAGAAGCTAGGCACGGTTCGGTACCGGCAAAGTCTGATACAGTATGTTCAGTTTGGGTCCCGACTTTCAACTTGTTTGTGGTCCAATGGTGAAAATATCAAACGGCAGTAGACCTTCGTTTCTTAGTTTTTTGTGAACTCGGGTCAGGCATATTTAACAGGCGACTTTAAAAAAAAACTCATTTGAGAAATAAATTAACTTTACTCAAGTTGCCCAATTTTCGAGTTCCATTGTGCGAAGGAATAAGACTTCAGTACCATGCTCGCCGCCGCTGTAACCAATGCAGTGCGCAGAAGTGTTCCTAAAAACTGAGCTGAGAAATAATCCTTTCCAAAGTCAAAACTTGGTTTTAAAGCACTTTCATTTGCTGTCAGAAGATGGCGCAGCAGATTATTTTGGGATTTTCTTTGCTAACCAGTGCATTGGTTCACTGTCAGGTCAGAGTCCTAATCAGGCACTGCAGGGGAAAACAGGGAATGCTGTCCTTGTATGATAAAAAATACTCTATTAGTCCGCAGTTACGGTAGAAGCAAAATATAATTAAGCATTATGTTAAGTGTTAAACTAATTTAAAATGTCTTTTGAATTCGCTCCCTCGTATGTCAAAAAGTTGTTCTAAAAACGCATCTTTTACTGTTTCGCGTTAGATGTTAGGAATATAGCAACAGTGTTGAGAGAGATTATGAGCCATCTGTTGGAAATTAGGTAGAATTAAGGCAAATAGTCCGAGAACTGGGATCTTAAATTATAAAGCAAAACACTGCGGATGCTGGAAATACTCAGCAGGTCAGGCAGCATCTGTCGAGAGAGAGAGCGCGAGTTTCAGGTCTGACCTTTCATCAGAACCCAGGTTATCTGTTTTTTCTCTCCACAGATGCTGTTAACAAATGGACATTTTAAACTGCATCTCTATCTGGTCTTTCCTTTCTCCCAAGAGGTTCTGTGCTGAGTTATATACCCTTGAAGTTAATATTAAGGTTGAATTTTATTTAATTTAGCAGAGCAAATCAAGCTTGTTTGACCCAGGCAATTTACAAAGAATTTACAACACAAACAGCCCACTAGGCCCACCTGATCTATGTCAGTGTCTATGCTGCACGTGAGCCTCCATCCCACCCAATTTCATCTTAACATATCAGCATATCTTTTTATTCCTTTCTCCTTTATGTGATTATCTAGCTTCCCCTTAAATTGATCCATGCTGTTCACCCTTACTACTTCATGTGGTAGCGAGTTCCACTCTCTGGATAAAGATGTTTCTCCTGAATTCATTGCAAGCAAATTATGTAGAAACCATGAATGGGATAACAAGCAAAGTTTAATGATTAAAAAAAACCTCAGAAGTTAAGTGCTACTATTGGTTCTTGCTTACTAGAAACAGTTGTGGAACATAACTTCATCTACTTCAAGAGTACATTTTGTCATATTTTTGGAATGATTGTACCTGATTTCCAATGTCATAGAATCATACAGCACAGAAGGAGGCCATTTGGCCCATCGTGCTTGTGCTGGCTCTTTGAAAGAGACATCCAATTAGTCCGACTGACCTGCTCCGTTCCCATAGCCTTGCAATTTTTTGTTTCATTTTTAAGTATATGAACTGCCTTAACATTAGGATGCCAGACACAAATGCATTGGTTAAATCTGAAGTAGCTCAGTGTTTCCATTCATTTCCTACTGGCAGACATTAATACTGATTTTATGCTCACACTGCTTGTACTCCCACGCTACAATATGGGAAATACCAGACAGATTCATTAATACTTGAAAGTATTTCAGAAGTAGAACTTGCAACAGGCTGTGCGGATACGCAGAAAGCAGAGGAGTCACAATAAAAGAATCAGAAGGTTATCAGCCAAGGACTCAAGTTCATACTAAAGAATGCCTGGAGGAAACCTTACTACATGGACAAGTAATCAGAGACCAGTGGCTTTGATGGTAGATCTAAAACCAGAGATTATGACAGCAGTCAACTAACTTGTGCTTCAAAATGTAACTCAACAATCCATTGGTCCAGCTGTTTCAACCACCTGAGTGATGTAGCTGGGTCCTGTGATACATTTGTTTGGATGAAAAGTAAAATAAAATAACTCTAAATACATTCTAAAAAATACCCTTGTACTGAATTGGCTTATTTTACTCTCATACTTAAATTTCTATCTGAATTGACTTTATTTTATGAGTCGGCAAAAAGACTGCTGGTCAGTAGCAAAAAAAAACTACTGACCGACTTAATTTCGTTGGAGACACCAAATACAATGCTAATGAGGGTTTTCCGCCATTTGCTACATGTTGAGGAGAGCTCTCCCAGAAGAGAGAACCTAGCATGCCCCAAGCAGAAAGCACGACAGTTAATGAATATAGCACATTCCAATAGAAAATGCCATATAGGAACGGGTACAGTAAGTCCTAGTCTGTTATACTGCAATATTAAGGTGTTATAAATGGGACAGATTGATGGAACCAGCTGCTAGGATGTTTAATGTTGAATGAAATAAAACAAAATTCTAATATCCTCTGCAAATAAATTTCTTAATATGTCAATTTGTTTTGGAATAAACTATCACTTATTTCTAAAAGCAATTTTTGCTGAATGTTAATGGAAAGCATCAATATACGTTTCAGCAACTGAAATCAACAGAGCATAAAGAAAGCTGAAGGAATAAAAAATCCTTCAGATATTATGGGTAGTAAAATATTGATCACATTTTCCCTGTTTAAACTGTTCTGAATGTTTGTTCACCAAGGTGAGGCAAAGGCACAATGACACAATAAAAAAAATACTCAAGTGGAGGGGTGAAACAACATGTCAATACTAGGAATTAGAGTGGATGGGGAAGCAAGGAATGTAAGCCATGACAAAAAATTGGGTGGACTCGTCTGTAGGATGAAGAATATAAGTGGAGTGCATGCCAAAGCTCAAATTAACAGCCAGGTGCAAAGTAAGACTTCATTTACATTGTTTCAACTTCCAAGATTTCTTGTATTTGTTTGAGATAATCTTTAAATACGTTAATAATGAACTGTTTTAAATATAGTTATACACAGTATACAGATAAAGCTGTCCTTCCTCACCCCTTCTGCATCCCCATGTTACTCTAATACCAGAAGAGCAGCTTTATACTTCACAAGCCTTAACCATTTTTCCCGTTTCCCACTCAAGTCATGCAGTGACTCGGAATAAGGTTTCCATTTTAGTACCAATTAGGGCAGAATTATAGGGAGTTCAATGCTATAGATCTATATTCACTAAGAATTAGGTTAAGTCTGGCCCAGACATTTTGATTTGGGAACCTTTCAGTGAGCAAAAGGAAGGATCGTTAATCCCATCAGTCTCAATGGATCTTAACCCAAGACCTCGACGTGAAAGGAGACTGTGCCAATCTATTGTGTCAACTAGTCCTATGTAAGGCACAGTTTTGAAATAAAATGTCACCTTTCATGCAATTCATTTGGACACTGTCATCATTGTGAAAAGGAGCTCTGAGGATACGAACAACCTGTTTAAATGAACTTAATCGTTGCTCCAAAGTTTCCTTTCTTTGTAGTACTTACTTACATTAAACTAACAATTTCCACAATGTAGTCTTTTGCTGTGATACACAGGAGTTGATGAGGATATAACAAATGGAAATGGATATTTAAAGAGCTATTTCAGACATCATTCTTTATGCACTTCAATGGTAAATTGTTGGCTCATAGGAATAGGTTTGATTGGATTGTTTCTTTAATCATAAATTCTTGGTCAGAAATGTAGCAAGATCATTATTGAAATGTGAAGAGAAAAATTACTACTTTTAAACAAAAGCAATATTCAGTAAAACAATAAATCCATGCAACTAATTTCTGTGACCTTGCAAAATAAGAATTTATGGCTAAAGAAACAATCCCAAACTAATCTATTGCTGTGAACTAGCAGTGATTCCTTTCCTCCATAAATACATAAGTGTAGCTGACGTAAGTGTTTGCATAGACTTTGCATAATAGCTACTTATAAAATACATCCTTTCTTAAAATAATTTTGTGCCAATTTTGCATCCTTCTATCACTTAATACAAACTTGCCTGAAATCAGTCAATCCTGTTAGTTCTTGACTTTTTAATATAACATATCAAGGTGGATTGTTATTTGTACACCTACTTTTACTGTTTGCTTGATACAAATGATTATTACTTTAACATTTTGTCCACCAGATTTAATTCGTATTATGATGGATGATACTGTAATAGAAGCCATGATAGCTTGTCATGGAGTGTTTTAATACGTTTAGTTTTTACTATTATTCCTTGATTTATATGAACTATTATGTTCATAATGTTGCTTCCAAATATAAAATATAACATTTATAACTAGAAGCCACTTCATCAGTTATACTTATTTTCTTTATTAATCAAAAGATTGAACATTATTTTTCTGTTTGATTGTTACTGTGAAGTCTGAATTATTTTCGTAGATTAGACAAAAGCAAATTGTGCTTATCAACGTGAGAAATGCTAGTACTGGGAAATGGGAATAAAACACTTTCCATTGTTCATCATTAGCACTAGTTCAGGTTGCAGAGTAAAACTACTTTTTGTTCTGGCATCCGCTTATGTGCCTTAATCTCAATCTCATGAGCAGACCCTATTTCACAAATGTGACATTTATTGTTGCCAGTATCGCCCATTCTTGTGATCTCTGAGAGTACTACTGTTAATTTAAAAAAAAAAATCATTTTCAGGATATGGGTGTCCCTAGCAAGACAAGTATTTCATTTATTTCCTATCCCTAATGGCCCTTGAAGTTGGTAGTGCCCTTGAGCTGCTGGTGGTAACCCTATAACCAAATTAGAGTTAGTTTCATGCAATGAGCTCATTGAATTTGTGTCTGGACAAACTCATTTTATGTGGGACTTTAATATTCCCAGTCTGGGTTGATTTGCACCAGTTCTGAGAAATTAGGGGACATGAACTCACTGTACCACCCAAATCTTCCATTATTTTTTCAAGTATATTTTATTTTGTACTGTATATATTCACTAGTTTTGTCTGTTATGATTTATTATAAAAAGTGGATTCAAAAGTCAGAATATACAACCTTTCATGTTATTCATTTGTCTGAATTAGTAACAGATTTTGTTAAGCAACATTTCGCATTGCTTTTACTGAGAGTTTTCATTATAAGCATTACCTTTTCACATAAATGGCTTATTGCATTTAAATATTAAGTAGATCATTAGACTGTTGATGAGGTTCATTACAGCTATTGAAAGTAATTTTTTAATAATACTTACTTTTAGCTCACTTGAAACATGCAATTTTTAAATTTACGAATCCCTTGGGTTTAATTCTGAGTGTGATGGGGATGTAGCTGTTAAAGTTGCTGAGCAGTAATCCATTATAGATGGAGGTGACTAATGAGTGGCCACATAAGATTTTTTTTACTGCTGCATGATATAAGAATTCTTTTTCTTCTTCTTCTTTGGCCTCCTTATCTCGAGAGACAATGGTAAGCGCCTGGAGGTGGTCAGTGGTGTGTGGAGCAGCGCCTGGAGTGGCTATAAAGGCCAATTCTAGAGTGACAGGCTCTTCCACAGGTGCTGCAGAAAAATTTGATTGTCGGGGCTGTTACACAGAATTAAGAATTATAAGAATTCATGCTGCTTAATAATAGATTGTAACAGAAAATTATTTGCCTAGTTTGATGATTCACCAGTTTTTAACATTTTTTTTCAATCCCTGCGATACCACTGGTCTCCATGCAGCCTTTCTGCCATTTGAAAAGCAAGCAGATTGCGTCAAGTCTCAATACAAGTTCCATTAAGACCATTTTTCAGTGACTCATGTCACAGGGTAGTTCTACTGTAGGGTGAACTGAAGTCCCAAATGTACCCTGAGATTGGAGCACCACCTACTGGCCTAGAATTGGTAACTTCCAAACTTTCTTATGATTGGTGGATTTTAATGTCAACTATTGAGCGCACTAATTTACACAATTCTAATAGAGCAAGAAAACGAGTCATTATATTCACTGCTAAGAGTCATTTTCATTTGATTTTTTTAAAGCATGAGATAAGTGCTCTTTTATAATATATTCAATTCTGCTAAATGCTCTTCACATATATACATATTGATATTTGTAAATGTGCATCGAATGCCAAGCTGGTTTTGACTGGAGCCCTTACTCATGAGAAGGGCAAGTGAGTTGTTGTGACATGATTTGTTATCACTTGGATCTGCTTAGAAAACAGTGTTTTCACCACATTTTAAAATTCTAAATTGTAATAGCAAATTATGTTACAATTATTAAGTGTAGAAATTTGTAGGAATTACTGTGGATTTGCACTATGCCAAATGACACCCCAGTATCGTGAATAGTTTTCAGAAAATGGTTATGAAAATATTTAGAAAAATCAGAATGACACCTTGAACTGTCCTCCAATTCAAAATTGTGGAACTCTACTTTCCCGCAGTCTTTCCTTAATACTTCATGTTTTAAAATCCCAAGCTTGACATTACCTTTTTCAATCTTGCTGGTGTTGTGCACCTCTTGGGCTTATTTTGTTTTAACTTGGGGTTGTCAGAAGAGAAAAAAACAGCTCCAAGCAACAAAAGACCTGTGAAGCTTTAACCTGCATGGATCCAGATATTTCTGTATTCAAGTTTGGTATTAATCATTCATAATAAACATGAAATTTGCTTAGGTTAAAAACCAGGATTTTGTAATGTGTTGCTTGTGATATACAGGCTATGATATTCTCGCAAATCAATAATATAATTTTTGCTTGGCTTTTTCCCATTTTCCTTTCAACCCAAGTGAGCTTTCTGCTTCAGTGCAACTCTTTCAGTCAGAAGAATAGGATAATCCAGCCAATGCCACTCTGTATAGCATAGGAATTGCCATCTCCCCTGGCCAATTTTCATCCAGTTTACAGACAAATTTGCAAGAACGATAATATTCCCTCCTTGAGGAAATGACTAAGAGTTCAACCTATTCAGCTACCCTACACACCATACATCATAACTTATAAAATGTACAGTATTGTCAAATCTATAGCCATGGATGCCCACTTCCTGTTCACAAGCCATACTTTTTGTTGTCATGATTTTTGGTAATACCTTTGTCAACATTTACCATTGTCCATTGCTGTGTCAATACTTCACATTCAATCTTTCTGTCATGGTGCAGTTGTAGGCATTGGTTGCTGGGTGGCTCCATGGAGCAAGTTTCTGAAGTCTCTTTCTCATATCCATTACTATCTAATTGATTAATGCCACTAGCAATGTACTAGTACTTTATAAATACTTTGTGTTTCATGGTGCTCCCAAAAAGGCTAGAAAGATGTCTAGGGTCGGAGATCCTATTTGTTGTTGGAGTAACAGCATGCTGAGGTAAAGGAAAGGCACATTTACGCTGCCTATGGTCTGAGCTATATTTGCCTGGGATTGCTTGATACTAAGGATGCATGTGAAAAGTAAAAATGTGTGTTCATTCTTGAACACAGACATTGTTCAACTTGATGAGCACAGAATACCTTACAAAACCCCTCAAATTAACAGCGCAAATATAGCTTTGCTAATTCACCACCTTCCTTCTGTTTCCTTCTCTACAATATCTTATTTCTCAGACAACGCGTGACACATTGCATTCTCCATCCAGCTTTGTAATGTTGTCTGGCCTTGCCTTCACCTCACTTTTGCTGTTTTTCTCCAGGAGCTCCTTTTTGCAGTCTCGCAAAGATATCAAATTACTATGGAGCCAAAACACTAACCATCCTGTTTGCCACACGAGAAACTTATGCTTCCAAGATCCAAGAATACGTATTAAGTCACGCAACAGAGAGATGTAAGACCAAAATTCCAAACAACAAGCACTATATTTCAGCACATAATCAAAGACTATCATTGCAGTGCAGACAGTGCTGTATTGCCAGAGGTGCTAACCTTTGAAAGAGCAATTGACCCAAAGCCAATCTGTCTAACCTACTAGATCAGATGGTCATAAAATATTCCACAGCACTATTCCAAGAGGAGTAGGAAGTTCTGTGTCCTGGCCAAAGTTATTCCCTTGACCAATACCATCAAAACAGATTAACTCGTCTTTCATCTCATTGCTGTCTGTGGGATCATGCTGTACATAAAATGGCTGCCACATTACTCGTACAAATTAACTGCATAATGCAATTCATCCCATGCGAAGTGTTTTGGGACATTTTTGTGGAGACTATCAAATTTTTTTTTTAAATTTCTCCTTTCCACTGTAGATTCTGGCATGTCAAGTCTATCTTTGTTTGTGTAAGCATCCAACAGCATAAAAACTTATTTAATGCTTTTGGCTGTATTATTTAGCAAGTTGGAATATTAATATTGCTTAAAATACTGATTTCAAAACTTAGTTACATATTTAATAGTTATGTTGTAATGTTTGTAGTTTATGTATTCCAAGGATTTCCTTTTTCTGTATTAAAACTTGGGATTCTATATTTTAAAAAAACAGAAAAGGATTTCAGTGGATATTGAAACATTTGGAGATAGCTGAACTTTATGGATGCTTTTGGAAGGAAGGCAGGGTCAACAAGAGGTTCCTGGTTTTGACCAGTAAACAAATACTGGAAACCAGGTAATTTCAAGGAAACCAGCAGGGGGTTTTACCTCAGAGCTACCCTTTGTGTGACAAGAGAGAATTTATGACTTGGTATGTGACTTGCTTCTGGAAGGTTTTGGTTTCATTTTTGAACTGTTTAAAAAGCCAGTGGGTTTGGACTAAAACAGGCAATTGGAGTTTGATTTCGACCTGCCTGGAGATCAGAACAACCACAGAAAAGTATTCTTCTTTTGGGCCTCCTTATCTCGAGAGACAATGGATACGCGCCTGGAGGTGGTCAGTGGTTTGTGAAGCAGTGCCTGGAGTGGCTATAAAGGCCAATTCTGGAGTGACAGGCTCTTCCACAGGTGCTGCAGAGAAATTTGTTTGTTGGGGCTGTTGCACAGTTGGCTCTCCCCTTGCGCCTCTGTCTTTTTTCCTGCCAACTACTAAGTCTCTTCGACTCGCCACAATTTAGCCCTGTCTTTATGGCTGCCCGCCAGCTCTCTGTAAAGAAATTACCTCTCTGTAAAGAATCCTTGCTCTTGAAAAGCAAAAGCTTGTATGAAGTGGTACTGTTGCCTGCTACATTTTTGAAGAAACCCTGTATTTGCAGAAATCTTGCATATTTAAAAAAGGACTTTTGCATCGAATGTGAGAACTGACATCTGATGCTACATCCCTGATGGAAGACCCATGTGAAGTCTTCTATCATTGAAGTTCTTTGAACATTTACCCATCACAGACTGTTCATCAATCTCGCCTGGAAAGACTTCGAGTGGCATCCAACTATTTGACTTTGGGACACCTCGCCAAACTGAAGAACTTCCTTCCGGATCATAGCAGTATAAGTTTTTAAAAATTCCTTTTAGTCCTCTGAAACAACTGTAAACCAAAATCTCTTATTTTCCTGGTTAGCTGGTTTTTGGATGCATGTGCGTGTGCATGAGGGCTAGGGAAAAATAAGGAGCTTTACTATCTCCAATTTGTATATAGATTTACTTCATTATTGGTTAAGTCTTGGCTTTATAGTCGGTTAATTTTGTTGTTTAAAGAAACCTGGTTGGTGCCCTTTATTCTGGGGACAAATAGAGTATCTAATGGGCTGTTTCTGTGAGTGGGAAAATTTATTGATACGCTGTGGGACTGAATTAACAGTGCACTCCTGCCTCGGTTGTACCAGTATTGCATTCATAACAGTTCATTAAATCTGATTTCTATACATAATTTAATTGTCTTGAATTTAAAATGTCTGAAATTTCTAAGTTATAAATCTGTCATGTTTATAACAGAATAAATATATAATATAATGTTTGCATTTGATAAATCATCACTTTTATTTCTGATTCACCAGATTTAAACTTGTAAACCTATATTTACTGAATAGTGGACCAAGCCACTAAACCTTGGCACTTCTAATCAAGATGCATAGATTGGTGAAATCGGCCTGCTAGTTCACCATGTTCATCAATATGTTACAGAGGGTAAAATAGTCTCTCTTTCTAACCTATGAAGAATTATCTAGAAAGGAATATATGTTAAAGTAATTCACAAATATATTATTTTGAGATTCTTAAAAATATGAATTTTCCAATAGTTTATGCCGCCCGTGATCCTGAGTTAGATTTTACTCTAAAATCTGAGTTTCCCACCTGGATTGATTTTTGGAGCATATCATCTGTTCTACGCACATTAAAGGTTAGATTTAGATAGATGTTCACTCTGTTAGTATAATACATTTTCCACTTAAGGAAATACCATTTTTCCATTTTTTTTTCCTGCAACGAAAAGGAAAAAAAACTTGCATTTATATTGCGCCTTTCACGACCACCAGATGTCCTAAAGCACTTGAAAATGCATGAAAAGCAGTGGGCATTCAAGGCAAAATAGATAAAAAGTTGGCTGAAGGAAAGGAAGCAGTGGTTGCTAGCTAGGGAACTGATGTCAGGGTGGAGGAGAACATGATAGCAAATACTGCAGATGCTGGAAATCTAAAATAAAAGCTGCGAATGCTGGAAAGACTCAGCAGGTCAGGAGAGAGAAACAGTTAACATTTCAGGTAGATGACCTATCGTCTGAACTGGAAAAAGTTGGAGATATAACAGGTTTTAAGTGATGTTATGACCAGGTAAGGAAGGGGTCTCAGGCTTCTCCTTTCGCCCCTTCTCTGGTTTGGCCGTAACAGAGTTTATTCTTTTAAAACAGTGATTTTAGCTTACCACCTCAGTGAGCCCTTGCTCACTGTTCCTCAAATATAATTACAAATGAACCAATCAGACAAGTTTTCTTGAGTTTTAACAAGAAGGATATAAGTTTATTAACCTTATCACTCTAAACTGGTTAAAATTACTAAAATACGCGACACAACCACACCCACATGCATACAAGAGGCACACACACATACAAGTAGATACAAAAGGGAAGAAAGAGTTTGAAGGTTGAAATAAAGTTTGTAATAAATGGAATTCAAATCCTTAATTGAAGTTAAAGTCTTGGAGTCCTCGCTGGGGCCATGTACACAATTTCAGGCTTGCTTCTCTGGTTCCAGAAGGCCAAAGAGAGGTTTTATCTGTCTTCTTGGTGGTCACAGGAAGTTCTGTGGTCTTGAGGTTTAGTAGCTGCCACCATGGTTTACCTGGGACTTTGCTAGAGAGAGAGATGATTTCTCTTGGAGTTCATTTGCAGTCTCTTATTCACTCTGAGGCACAATTCAAAACCTCAGTGTTACACAAGCAGGTATGTCATGTGACCATCTCCTCTATGTTTGAAACATCAGTTCCTGGAGGGCTGTTTGAACTTAAGAGCCCTTCAGACATACTCGATGGGGGGTTTGGCTCTTTCAAAGTCAAAGGGTGTTGACGTCTTTTGATCACCACTATTGACAGAACCAATCTTGCTAATTGAACCAGGGAGCATCCTTATTGTTCCAGCTGGACTGGGAAGTTTATCTCTGTCTCTCAGCCAGCCTATATCTTCTCAAATGCAAATGTGCATGACCATTTTTAGCTGTTCAACTCTGTTTATTAAAAGTTATTTGTTATGTCCAGTAAAAAGTTTCAAGTTGTGCACCATATGACTAAATTAATGTTTCCATTTGGCATGTGTGATTTCCGTCACAGCGAGTATAGAGAGGCAGAGAAAGCAATTAGGGTTGGAGGTGGTGAGGAAAATTAAAAGGGAGGGTCTGTGATGGGGTGGAAGACAGAAGTCATTAAATGAAAAAGGGATGATGGTGCAAGGCAAAAGGAGATGATAATGGGATAAGAGAAACAAAAGACTGGTCTAGAGGAGATGTAAATGGAAATAGCAGAATTGTCACCAACAGATACCATCTTGATGAAAAAATGGGAGCAGTGGTTATGATCTGAAATTGTTGAGCTCGGTGAGTCTGGAATACTGTAAGGTGCCAAATTTCTCTCAATCGAGTACTTTTGGCGCATTGCTGAACCTACACTATATATTTCCAATTTTTAGCAGTGACTTTGATTTGGAAGCTTAATGCACATTGGTCAAACTCTCAGGAAATATTAAACTGGATGTGGGGAAATTGAATCTGCCGAGGCATCCAACCCACAAAGTGAGCTATTAAAAAGAATCTTGCTGGTCAGAATAGTAACTGATGAAATTCAGTAAGAATAAGGTTAAGTGTTAAATATTGGAAGAAATAGATTGGTGACATATATACTTTATAAATGATATCTAAGTAGTTGAGGATGAATTGAAAGAAATCTGGAGGTGTTGGGACACTTGATTGCTACCATGCAATGACTGGACACTTTAACTACCAGCTAAAGTTAACTACATTGCTGAATTTACCAAACACTTAAGTTCCTTTTTGTAATTTTTTTGCAGTCATCAAAGTAAGGAACATTAGTGTTAGGGAATGGAACGTTTCAGGTATCCTATGTTAGTATCAAGCACTCTCTCGTATCAGCTCTAACACCTTTCAGTCAGCTGTTTGGAGGCTTTCATTCCATCAATCTGTGCTAAATTTGAATGCATGCCTCCGAGGTGAAAGTTGCTGTTTGACCTTGTTTCGTATAAACACGCCTTGGAGGATTTCATCCATCCATAATGCTACTATGGCATGTCCAAACATACTTTTGCAATGCCTAATTTACACTGCCAGCCAGCTAGTGTTGATTTGACTCCAAAACAAAACAAATAATAGTGACCATCAATGAAATACTTCAAGTGTGAAGCTAGCATAAAGGAATCAATTTGAACTCCAGTTCGGGATTGTGGGGCAGGAGCAAACTGGTTGGCAATCTGCCTGGTCCCATGGAACATGAGTTACAGCTTCTGACACTGACTCTCACTTGAAGTCAATGGAAATGATGTCGAGGCTGGCAGCTGGGAGTGTCAAGTTGTCTTGTGGCAGTCTGACATTGGGGCCACTTGGTCCCCAGCAAGATACACCAGGAAGGGACTGGGGTTTGGGAATGGTTGTGCTTGGATTGGGGGAGGGGAGGTCTCCTTGTGGGGTCAGGAGGAGCACTTCTGGATGACCAGGCACCTTTTCTTTTTCAATGAAAAGAAAATTTACCTGAGTCATCTTGGCCATGATGCTGTTTGTTGCCAGATATTACTGGTACTTAGTTGACTCACATTTAAAATGACTCAAACATGCAACTCGGGTCATCACATTGAGATTTTGCTATTTAAATTGGGTCGCCACTTGTCGAAGGTGAGCGCCTTCCCCAAAGCCAAACAGTACCAATTAAAATGACAACTGCTGTAAACAATTCAGGAACAGTTGGGGAAGATCCCAAACCTGATCTTAGTCCTGCAAACATATCACTTCTACTGTGCAGACAGGGTTAAAATCAACCATACAAAGTCACCTAGCTTTTATTTAAATTTTGCCCAGAATCTGTCCAGTGTCATGCTATGGTTCATATAACACCAGTATTAGTCCCTTGCCCACATTTACTGTTGCCCATCTATCACATTATTTGATTTGTATTTTTGCCAGTGTTCATTAGTACCAGCAATGAGTGAGCTTCCTTACTACAAAATCCTAGTCCTCCTCTATCATTCCCCACATTGCTTTGTCTCCCCCTATCTCTGTAGTCTTCACAAGCTCCATATTCCCTCCCAAAAGCTTTATTCTTCTGATTTCAACCTTTTGTTCAGCTCCATCCTAGAGTTGCCAACCCTCCTGGATTGACCTGGAGTCTCCAGGGGTTGAAGATTAATCCTGAGGACATGGCTGCAAACAACCAGGGAGAAAATTCATTGGGGTATTAAAAACCTTTTTCTTTTTAATACTTTCCCTTATTAATTACACGAATATTGGAGATGGGGGTGGAAGACTTTGGTTGCTTGAGATTCTATCAGGTAACAAAGAATCTGTTTCCCAATTAGTGTGGTGTGCTGTGATACCTGCATTGGATGCCCAATGGCGGGAGTGTATGGGAGGCTGGAGGTCATGTGATAAAACCTCCAGGAATATATCCTTCCTTTACCCAACCATTGATGCCAGAACATCCATTTTCTTTGATCCTGCTCTTTATAAATTCTTCCCTAAACCTGTCCTTTTTAAAACCTTCTCAATTGCTAAATCTTTGACCAAGCTTTGTTATCTCTTCTAATCCTTACCTTCTTGGCTCAGCCCTTGTTTTGATCATCCCTGTTTATGAAGTGACTTGGGAAGTTATGTAAATGATACTCTAGTTGTAATGTCAAAAGTGAAATTCCCAGCGGGATCCTAGTAGAATGTCAGAATCTTAGCAGGTTCAGGTATGAAAAGAACACTGCCTCACATGGACTGATTTTAAGGATGCCAAACTTTCCCTTACTGAAGATTACATGTGAACACCTGGGAAAGAACTCAATATTTCAAAATATAATTTGCATTCTTTATACATCAATTTTCATTTGCTGCTGCTTGTTTAGTTTTGTCATGAGTCTCACTCATGTAAGAACAGATGGAATAAAAATAGAAATGGCAGCAGCCTTGTGTTACAGTCTCCATTTGTTGCAATGACATTAGCTGCTAAATGGTGTGAGGTGAAGTGCTTTGGAGGACAAAGTGACAGTTATATAGATATATCTCAGCCATTTGAAAAGAAATTATGAGCATTCAGAACAAAGAACAAAGAACAAAGATAATTACAGCACAGGAACAGGCCCTTCGGCCCTCCAAGCCTGCGCCGATCCAGATCCTCTCTCTAAACATGTCGTCTATTTTCTAAGCTTCTGTATCTCTTTTCTTCCTGCCCATTCATGTATCTGTCTAGATACATCTTAAAAGACTCCATCGTGCCCGCATCTACCACCTCCGCTGGCAATGCGTTCCAGGTGCCCACCACCCTCTGCGTAAAGAACTTTCCACGCATATCCCCCCTAAACTTTTCCCCTTTCACTTTGAACTCGTGTCCTCTAGTAATTGAAACCCCCACTCTGGGAAAAAGCCTCTTGCTATCCACCCTGTCTATACCTCTCATGATTTTGTACACCTCAATCAGGTCCCCCCTCAACCTCCGTCTTTCTAATGAAAATAATCCTAATCTACTCAACCTCTCTTCATAGCTAGCGCCCTCCATACCAGGCAACATCCTGGTGAACCTCCTCTGCACCCTCTCCAAAGCATCCACATCCTTTTGATAATGTGGCGACCAGAACTGTACGCAGTATTCCAAATGTGGCCGAACCAAAGTCCTATACAACTGTAACATGACCTGCCAACTCTTGTACTCAATGCCCCGTCCGATGAAGGAAAGCATGCCGTATGCCTTCTTGACCACTCTATTTACCTGCGTTGCCACCTTCAGGGAACAGTGGACCTGAACACCCAAATCTCTCTGGACATCAATTTTCCCCAGGACTTTTCCATTTACTGTATAGTTCACTCTTGAATTGGATCTTCCAAAATGCATCACCTCGCATTTGCCCTGATTGAACTCCATCTGCCATTTCTCTGCCCAACTCTCCAATCTATCTATATTCTGCTGTATTCTCTGACAGTCCCCTTCACTATCTGCTACTCCACCAATCTTAGTGTCGTCTGCAAATTTGCTAATCAGTCCACCTATACTTTCCTCCAAATCATTAATGTATATCACAAACAACAGTGGTCCCAGCACGGATCCCTGTGGAACACCACTGGCCACACGTCTCCATTTTGAGAAACTCCCTTCTACTGCTACTCTCTGTCTCCTGTTGCCCAGCCAGTTCTTTATCCATCTAGCTAGTACACCTTGGACCCCAAGCGCCTTCACTTTCTCCATCAGCCTGCCATGGGGAACCTTATCAAACGCCTTACTGAAGTCCATGTATATGACATCGACAGCCCTTCCGTCATCAATCAACTTTGTCACTTCCTCAAAGAATTCTATTAAGTTGGTTAGACATGACCTTCCCTGCACAAAACCATGTTGCCTATCACTGATGAGCCCATTTTCTTCCAAATGGGAATAGATCCTATCCCTCAGTATCTTCTCCAGCAGCTTCCCTACCACTGACGTCAGGCTCACCGGTCTATAATTACCTGGATTATCCCTGCTACCCTTCTTAAACAAGGGGACAACATTAGCAATTCTCCAGTCCTCCGGGACCTCACCCGTGTTTAAGGATGCTGCAAAGATATCTGTTAAGGCCCCAGCTATTTCCTCTCTCGCTTCCCTCAGTAACCTGGGATAGATCCCATCCGGACCTGGGGACTTGTCCACCTTAATGCCCTTTAGAATACCCAACACTTCCTCCCTCCTTATGCCGACTTGACCTAGAGTAATCAAACATCTGTTCCTAACCTCAACATCCGTCATGTCCCTCTCCTCGGTGAATACCGATGCAAAGTACTCGTTTAGAATCTCACCCATTTTCTCTGAGTCCAAGCATAACATTCCTCCTTTGTCCTTTAGTGGGCCAATCCTTTCTCTAGTTACCCTTTTTCTCCTTATATATGAATAAAAGGCTTTGGGATTTTCCTTAACCCTGTTTGCTAAAGATATTTCATGACCCCTTTTAGCCCTCTTAATTCTTCGTTTCAGATTGGTCCTACATTCCCGATATTCTTTCAAAGCTTCGTCTTTCATCAGCCGCCTAGACCTTATGTATGCTTCCTTTTTCCTCTTAGCTAGTCTCACAATTTCACCTGTCATCCATGGTTCCCTAATCTTGCCATTTCTATCCCTCATTTTCACAGGAACATGTCTCTCCTGCACGCTAATCAACCTCTCTTTAAAAGCCTCCCACATATCACATGTGGATTTACCTTCAAACAGCTGCTCCCAATCTACATTTCCCAGCTCCTGCCGAATTTTGGTATGGTTGGCCTTCCCCCAATTTAGCACTCTTCCTTTAGGACCACTCTCGTCTTTGTCCATGAGTATTTTAAAGCTTACGGAATTGTGATCACTATTCACAATGACATTTTTGCATAAAAGCAGAAATTGACATCAGTGAGAGCTCTGATTTAAAATTAAGATCCAGTAAAGTTTAACAACAAACAGACCAAATAAGTTTGGGTATCCAGTAGCATTTTAAAAACAAAAGTACATTGTGACTTGAGGTCAGGGAGCAGTGAAGCCAAAACACATTTTTATCAGTCAGTCACAACTGGAACTGAAGAGAATTCAATAAAGAGTTAACAGATATAATATTGTTAGCTGTCAGTTTTATCAACATCCGATATATTACACCAAGAAGACCGGTTGGTCTTCAGAAGTCAATTACAAAGTAGTTTTGCGAACATTACATAATATCAAAAGAAAACTGATGGAATGTAAAGCCTTGGGTAAAAACATCATAAAACATGTAAAAACATGTACAACATCATTTTATAGTGCATATGATAAATGGCTCCTACCTAATGTGTTTTGTAGTTGAGTCATCTTGCCATTTAAATGACTTTACTCACTAGTCACCTTTCCTAATGGAAAGCTGGAGAGTCACCTCAAATTTCTCAGTGCTTGGCACCAGAGCAGCGTTAATAAAGGTTCAGATATGGTCATCTACTTTCCCTCATGGTTGAGGACTGGGATATTGGGGAACTTTTAATCGAATGAAGAAAACCTGACCTCATTATAGCCTTGGTCCAAACATGCAAAAGAGCTGAACTCGAGGTGTGGTGAGAGTGACTGCCCTTGACATCAAGGCAGCATTTGACCGAGTGTCACCTCAAGGAGCCCTAGCAAAATGGGAATCGGTGGAGGTGGGGGGATCTCTCTACTGGTAGGAGTCATGCCTGTGTGAGGAAAACCACACCTGCCAAGAATGAGGCATATTAATTTCATCATATGGAACATTAATTTTAAACTATTACTGGACTGAATACATGACAGCACCTGCATTCTAAAAGGACAGTGGCTGGAAACATTTGCATTCTAAGAGAGTTGCCTGGAGAAGACAATGAAACTGCTCCCTGATTCAATTAACAAAATGGATTTTGATCAAAAGATATTGAGTGTGTGAAAGCTAATGTCCCAGATCCCATACTGAGGATGTCTAAGAAGATTGAAAGAATGCAGAAACAATCCAGGTTGGGAGCTAGTCACATGACTGACCTGGCCCAGGTTTGGTTTGAATTGTGTTCACAGAACAGTTTGGGTCAGACTGCAATTTGAAGACAAAAGGGAATGAATCTCTGTCTCTCGCTCTATCTCTCTCACAACGACTGGGACCCGCAGAGGACACGGAGCCAAGACAGAAAACCATTGAAACAAGTTTGAAAGAGTGCACTGGGTCCCAACAAGACTGCAAGATCAAACTGCAATCAAAGACTTTACATCAGACTCAAAAAGTAGTAAATGACCTTGGGCTATTGCTTCAAACCTTTCCATTTGATTCTTTCTCCTTTTCTGTCTATATCTGTGTGTATCGCATAAGCATGTTAGTGTGCCCGGGTTGCGTATTTTTAGTAGTTTTAACCAAATTAGAGTTTTAAGATTAATAAACTTACACCTTTCTTTTTAACTCTAAGAAAACCTGGCTGGTTAATTTCTTTGCCATTACAATTGGAGAGCAGTGATCAAGGATTCACTGAGGGGAAGCTAAAAACATGGTGTTTTAAAATTTAAACCCTGTTACGGTCAAACCAGGAAAAGGCTGAACGGGAACCGCAGACCCTTTTCTCACCTGGTCAAAGCACCTAGCACAAAGGAAGATGGTTGTGGTTGTTGGAGGTCAATCATCTAATTCCCAGGACATCACTGCAGATGTTCCTCAGGATGGTGTCCTAGGCCCAACCATCTTCAGCTGCTTCATCACTGATCTTCCCTCCATCATCAGGTCAAAAGTGGTGATGTGCAATTATCAGCAAATAATGTTCACCATTCATGACTCCTCAGATACTGAAACAGTCTGTGTCCAGATGCAGCAAGACCTGGACAACATCCAAGCTTGGGCTGATAAGTTACATTCGTGCCAGGCAATGACCATCTCCAACTAGAGAGAATCTAACCATCTCCCCTTGACATTCAATGGCGTTGCCATCACTGAATTCCCCCATTATCAATATCCTGGGGTTACCATTAACCAGAAACTGAACTGGACCAGCCATATAAGTAATGCGGTTACAAGAGCAGGTCAGAGGCTGGGAATTCTGTGGCAAGTATCTCGCCTCTTGACTCCCCAAAGCCTGTCCACCATCTAAAAGGCACAAGTCAGGAGTGTGATGGAATACTCTTCACTTGCTTGGATGAATGTAACTGCAACAACACTCAAGAATCTCGATTCCATCCAGGACAAAGCAACCCGCTTGATTGGCATTTGATCTAATACCTTCAATATTCACTCCCTCCACCACCAATGCACAATGGCAGCAGTGTGTACCATCTATAAAATGCACTGCAGCAACTCAGCAAGGCTCCTTCGACAGCACCTTCCAAACCCATGACCTCTACCACCTAGAAAGACAAGGGCAGCAGATGCATTGGAACACCACTACCTGCAAGTTCCCTTCCAAGCCACACACCATCCTGACTTGGAACGATATCATCATTCCTTCGCTGTCGCTGGGTCAAATTCCTGGAATTCCCTTCCTAACAGCACTGTGGGTGCACCTACACCACATGGACTGCAGCAGTTCAAGAAGACAGCTCACCACCATTTTCCTGAGGCCAATTAGGAATGGGAAATAAATGCTGGCTTAACCAGCAATGCCCACATCCCGTGAAAGAATAAAAAAAATACATTTAAAACCTGAATAAATGGAAATATGAGACTGGAAGTTCCTCTTTTAATGAAAAACAGTGAATGTCTGATTTCCTTTGTAATTAATATATGACAATCAAAATTGCATTTTCAGAAGTTGTATATATGTGCCATAATAACTCTGACTATATATTTAAATGTTATGCATTCCTGCAGTAGACCAAGTGGCCTGTTTTTGTGCTGTAACAATCTTGTGATTTTATGATTTTTATGCATCAATAAGAGTCTTTAAATTAAATCATCTTGTGATTGCTGTGATATCGGTTAATCTTAATGTAAGGTAAAAGTAACTACTGTGCCAAAGAATGGTCTTGCTTTCCTTCCCCTCCATACTTTAAATTGCAGTTGCCATGGTTATTCTAATAGTTGAATTTTTTAAAAAATCATGAATTTAGTGTTGGATGAATGCTTAAAGCATTTGTATGACATTCCTTCCTGTGCTCACAAATTTAATGGAGGTGTTAATTCATTTGTTTTAAAAATTCCACCAGGATGGAATACATGCTGGGTACTGCATTTGTCAGTCTAGTTCCGAACTAATAAACCTTGCTCAACATAGAAGGAGGAGCATGTTGGCTGTTTTCCTGACCTTGAAACCCACCATAATGGTCTTTATTGTTTGTTCACAAGTTTATCATTGCATATTTGAACTAACCTACCTTGTGCCTTCTGAGCTCCAAATATACTATCCTGCACTATTTCTTATTGCTGTGTTGATCAAGACTGATCACATGGCCTTCAGTTTAAGTCATTTATTCCCAATACCTCAAAACTGAGAAACTGCTTTCATCCATTTGTTGTTCCTCTGTTCTACATCTACAGATTTTGTAGCCAAAGCTTTCATTTCATGTCTACCCTTTTGTTCGTTCCTGGGATGTGGCATCGCTGGCAAGGTCAGCATTTATTGCCCTTCAGAAGATGGTAGTGAGCTGCTGCCTTGAACTGCTGCAGTCCTTTGTTGTGTAGGTTCCACCCACATTGCTGTTAGGGAGGGAGTTCCAGGATTTTGACCGTGACAGGGAAGGAACGGCAATATAGTTCCAAGTTAGTGTGTGACTTGGAGGGGAACTTGGTGGTCGAGGCCATGGGTTTGGAAGGTGGTTTCAAAGGAGCCTTTTGGCGAGTTGCTGCCGTGCAACACTGCTGCCACTGTGCGTTGGTGGTGGAGGGAGTGAATGTTGAAGGTGGTGGATGGGTGCCAATCAAATGGGCTTCTTTGTCCTGGATGGTGTCAAGCTTCTTGTGTGTTGTTGGAGCTGCACTCATTCAGCCAAATGGAGACTATTCCATCACACTTGTAGATGGCGGTCAGGCTTTGGGGATATAAAGTGCAATAAAAATGCAAGTTGCTGTTAATTTTTTGGGTGACGGATAACTGAAAATATATGCAAATTACACTACAATTATTTGTAGCACAGGTGCAGCATTCAGCAAAGTGCACACAACATGGGTTATTTACTCGAGTTAGACTTCAGAATAAAAAATAAACTTTTTTGCATTTCTGAAATAGGAAATGTCCATGAGGCTCGGTATAAATCTCTGATGTAAATCCCTTGTGGATTTTCACCAAGAAATCAAAAGACAGTGTACATATTTTAGACAAGTGCCTTATGATGCATGAACTGACATGGGCTGATCGTCGTACAAACCCTGGAGAAAACTGCATTCATTTAGAAATTGCTTGCAATCTCCATGAATTTGGAAGTACTTTGTAAATGGAAGCTTTGAAGAAGATAGTTTGATGAATGAAATTAGGTCTGCCTTTTAAGGTGGTGTGAGCTTTGGTGTCGGCGGGCTATTTGACTGTTAAGGGCATCCCAGTTGAGGCCAATCTTGCCTTCAATCGATGCCCGCAAATGCATACTTTTTAGTGGTGGGGAATTGATAACAATTTGAAGCAAGCATCCTGTACTGTTTCCTTTTTCTAACTTGGAGTGCTGAGGACATTTACCAGCAGCTCCAACTGAAATCAGCTGACCCAGCAGAAAATGGGGTATAAACATGCAACTCAAAATATTAATAAGAACTGATGATTTCTCTCTATCCACCCTATTTCCACTGGTTGGGGAATTTAGGACTAGTTGACATGCCTAAAAACAGAGCCAGGCTTTTCGGAATGAAATTAGGAAACATTTCTATGCACAAAAGGTTGTAAAAGTTTGAGGCTAGATTGTACATGCCGCCCCCCCCCCCCCCCCCCACCAATGGTGTGTGTGTGTGTGTGTGTGTGTGTGTGTGTGTGTGTGTGTGTGTGTGTGTGTGTGTGTGTGTGTGTGTGTGTAAAATTGTGTGGTGGGGGGGGCGGGGGTGCCATTCCCGTTGCCTTCCCACCTCCACTGCAATTTTACAAATGGCAAGGGAGGTTACAAAAGGCCCCAGGCCAATTGAGGCTCTTAACTGGTCTATTATTTTATTAGTGGCAGCCATGTACTTCACCTGTGGAGGGCTCGGGGGTGGGGTGCGGGGTGGTGGGGTCCTCCTGATCAGGCACCGTGTGCCCCTCTGAAGGCCCCACAGCAGCACAAGTCGCCCCAGCTGGAGCATCTCTTTTTCTTTCTTGCCCCGCCCCCCAATGACCCGCAGGTCCCTCGCCAGGACCCAGCTGATTGATCCCAGCGAGGCCTGAAACCCCACTCACCTTTATGGAGGCCAACATCCACAGTCGTCTTCTGGATGGGTGCAGTCCCAGCAGTGACCACCGCTGCCAGTGGTACTGCTGGGACTGAGGAGCTGTCGGCCTGTGCTTCACCTAATCACTGGATCGACTTGCTCAGCCTTTGTGGGGGAGAATAGTTCATATTTTTAGTGCATGCACTCTGTTTAATACATCAAAAATTCTGTCTAACACATTGAATTTGTAAGTTTATTACTAGAAAATGTTAGTTATTTCTTTGCTTTGTGATCAACCTTTAGTTTATTATTCTTTCACTGGATGTGGATGCCGCTTGCAAGACAAGCATTTATTATCCATCCCTAATTGCCCTTAAGGTAATCGGCCACCTTTTTGAATCACTGCAGTCTATGGGGTGAAGGTACTCCCACAGTATTGTTAGGGAGGGAGTTCCAGGATTTTGACCCAGAGATTGATGAAGGAATGCCGATTATGTTTCCAAGTCAGGATGGTGTGTGACTGGGGGAACTTGCAGCTGGTGGTGTTCACAAGCGCTCGCTGCCCTTGTCATTCTAGGTGGTAGAGGTCATGGATTGGGGAGTTGCTGTCAAGGAAGCCTTGGTGTGTTGTTGCAGTGCATTTTTTACCTGGTACACATTGCAGCCACAGTGTGCTGGTGATGAAGGGAGCGAATGTTTAAGGTGATGGATGGGGTGCCAATTAAGAGTGCTGTTTTGTCCTGGATGGTGTCGAGCTTCTTGAGTGTTGTTGGAGCTGCACCCATCCAGGGAAGTGGAAAATATTCCATCATACTCCTGACTTGTGCCTTGTAGATGGTGGACAGACTTTGGGGGTCAGAAGGCAAGTCACTCGCTACAGAATTCCTTGCCTCCAACCTGCTCTTGTAGTTACTATATTTATGTGCCTGGTCCAGGAGTGTTTCTGATCAATTATGACTGCACTGTCCACCCTCTGCCCTGACTGCACTGTCCACCCTCCGCCCCCACCCCCAGCCCACCCCATCTCCAGGATGTTTCTGTTAGAGGGTACAATAATGCTAATGCTGTTGAATGTCAAGGGGATGTACTTAAAGTCTCTCTTGTTGGAGATGGTCATTGCCCAGTACTTCTATGGGGCCAATGTTACTTGCCATTTATCAACTGAGCCTAAATGTAGTCGAGGTACGGATTGCTTCATTATCTTCAGAGTTGTGATTGGTACTGAACACTGAAATCTTCAGCGACCATCCCCAATTCTAATCTCATAGGAGTGAAGGTCATTGAACTGGCTGAAGGTGGTTGAACCCATATCATTACCCTGAGGAACTTCTGCAGCAATATCCTGGCTGGGATGATTGGCCTCCAACAACCACAACCACCTTCCTTTGTGCTAGGTATGACTCCAGCCAATGCAGAGAATTCGCCCTTCAATTTTGCTAGGCTCCTTGATGCCACATTCAGTCAAGTCCTGCCTTGATGTCAAGGGCAGTCCCCCTTGATGCACCTTTTGAAATTAAGATTTTTTGTCCATGTTTGGACCAAGGCTGCAATGAGGTCTGGAGCCAAGTGATCTTGGTGGAATCCAAACTGAGCTTCAGTGAACAAGTTATTTGGGAGTAAGTGCCACTTGATAGCACTGTTGCTGTTCCCTTCCATCACTGTGATTGAGAGTAGCCTGACAGGGTGGTAATTGGTCAAATTGGATTTGTCCTGTTTATTGTGGACAAGACATACCTGGGCAATTTTCCACATTGTTTGGTAGATGCCAGAGTTATAGTTGTACTGGCATTTATTGGTTAGAGATGTAGCTAGTTTTGAAGCACAAGTCAGCACTACAGCAAGGATGTTTTCAGGGGTCTATAGTCTTTCCCGAATCCAATGCACTGAGCCATTTCTTGATTTCACATGCATGGAATAGAATTGGCTGAAGACAGCTGCTGTGATGGGGCACTCAGAAGGAAGCTGAGATGAATTGTTCACTCGGCACCTCTGGCTGAAAATGGTTGCAAACATTTTCCACTTGCGTGCTGGGCTCAGCAGTCATTGTGGATGGGGATATTCATGGAGCCTTCTTCTCTCATGAGCTGTTTAATTGTTCACCACCATTCACAACCAGATATGGCAGGACTGCAGAGCTTTGATATGTTGGTTGTAGGATTGCTTGCACAGATTGTGGTTGAATGCAATTCTGCTGCTGTTGGTGGCTGCAGTGTTTCATGGATGCCTAGTTTTGAACTGCTGGAATAAGAGCAAAACACTGTGCATCCTGGAACTCTGAAATGAGAACAGAAAGTGCCAGAAATACTCAGCAGGTCTGGCAGCATCTGTGGAGAGAGAAACAGAGTTATCGTTTCAGGTATGTGACCTTTCATCAGAACAGAACAGTTACAGGTATGATTCCGAAAGTATGACAATCTGAGACATAAGTATCTAGATATTCGTGAGGAAGACCTTGCAGGCTTGACTGGGCTGGGTGTGCTTTTTGACGTGTCTGAATCCAGGTTGATGCTGGGGTGGTTCATCTGATTTTATTCTTGTAGCTTTTTGGAGCGGGTTGACACAACTGAGTGGCTTGCTAGGCTTAACAGAGGACTGTTAAGAGTTAACAACATTGCTGTGGGTCTGGAGTCACAAAGGCTGGATAAAGACTGAGATTTCCTTTCCTAAAGGACATTAATGAACCAGATGGGTTTTTGACAATCTGGTGGTTTCATGATCAACATTACCGATACTTGTTTCCTTATTCCAGATTTGTTTAATTAACTAAATTTAAATTCCCCAGCTGCCATGGTGGGATTTGAACTCATGTCTCTGGATCATTAATCCAGGCCTCTGGATTACCAGTCCAGTAACATAATCATGATGCTACCCCTGTTGTTTTCTCCCTAGGAAAGCAAATCTTTTTATTTGCAGGGACAATAAATAGCTGCCACAATAAATCATTACCAAGGTCTATTAATCATCAAGCAGACATCCTTGGTGTTTCAGTGTGCCTATTTGTAATCACACTCATAACCTTTTTAAGATAGCCTGTTGTCATAATGTTTGAGGAATATTACAGGCACCACCCCCATGAATGCAAAATATAAACTGTCTTCCTGCTCAATGGGAAAGTAGTAATTTTTTAAAATAAAGATTACATTTTCATCTACACAAAACAATGCAGCATCTCCAACAGGGTGATGCTTGGTTGCAGCAATATAATTTGAATATGAAAGATGAAAAAAATTATAGTTATGAATGTCATAGACAATCAAATTTAAAGTATAAATGGGCTACATTACAACACCTTGCGTTGTGCTATTCAAAGCAGATTTACATAGCACTTAACTGCCAGTCCTCAATACTTTTATAATTAAGAGTACTAAAAGAGAAAAAAGGCACAGTGCAATATTGACAGGGATCAAAATATATTCTTTAGGCTACTTATGAGATAGTTAGATTTCTAAGGGATACTTTGGGGTGAAATATCATGGGCAAATTGAGACACAAGTGATTTACCAGAATGGTACTAGGGATGAGGGACTTCAGTTATGTGGGAAGAATAGAGGAATTAGGATTGTTCTCCTTTAGAGCAGAGAAGGTTAAGGGGGAGATTTAGTAGAGGTGTTTTGATAGAATAGTGTCAAGAAAACATGCTGTGCTAAATGAGAATTTTTAAATTATCAGTTGGAACCTTACATTAAACGTAAAAGAAGGAAAGCTGGAATATTACAGACAACTTTTGCAAAGACTTTGTCACAGCTAAAAATGGCCGCCACCATTTGCATTTGAAAATCTTGCACATTCCTAGGCATCAAAAGTGGAGACACATGTCTGATCAGCCTGTTCCCAAAAACAATGGCTCACCCTATTAATTGAACTACCTGAGATTGCTTTCATTAGCAAGACATTCAAAACCATCCTGGGACATTAACATTGAAAGGACAAATCCCTCCGGGGTGAACATTGATCATGAGGCTTGAGAGATTGAAATTCATAAACTTAAATCTCATTAGAAGATACCCGAGAATGCACAGACAGTCATGTGACTGTCTGTCCATCTCTATGAAAGCTGGAAGTTTGTGCAATCTGTGCAGAGCCAGAAACCACCTCTGCCTGCCTGCCTCTCCAGAAGGCCTGGTGGGGCGTGCAAAGGCTAGCTGTTGGCTGCTGGATCCAAGACAAAGACAATGAGAAGGAAGCCCTCTGCTCAACTGATCCAAGGACAACTACCAACGCAGAACTTCAGGACCACAAATTCAATCAGAAGACCACTGAAGTCACCAGACAACACAGACTGTGTATTACTTTTATTTGTTCTGGACTCCAATACAAAAAATCTGTTCCTCATCACTCTGTAATCTATTTCTGTGTGTGTGTGATTCTCGTGTGCGTGTGTGTGCAAGAAAATGTAGCGTTATTTTATTTAAATTGGGTTTAGATTTTTAAATATAACAAACTCACCTCTTGCTTATTTAAACTTGAGAAAACCTGTCTGATTAGTTCTTTTATGATCACAACAAAGTTAAAACACTCACCTGAAGTGGTAAGCACATCCACTGTTTAAAAAGGAATAAACCCTGTCGTGGTCAAATAAGAGGAAGGTTGCGGGGAACCTTGTGACTCCTTCTCATCTGATCATAACAATAATTAGGGAAGAGTCTTTTCACTGGCAGGAGGGTCGGTAACCACATGGAGACTTGAACTAACTCAGGCGAGAGTGCTAACAGTTAGCCACAGCTGGCCATAATCATTAATGTCAATTAAGGTGGGGTGTGGGGGATTCTTGGCACCTCTGAAGATTTACTTAAGAACCCTGGAATCATTTGAATGGCAAGACACCTGCAATTAAGGGAGTGGTGCAATTGGCTCGTTAGACAAACTGTAAGGCAGTACCTGTTATCAGAAACCACACACAGTTGTTATGATATCAGTTTAAGATAGGAAATCCACTAGGTCATTTTGGACCCATTTCTCTATTGGAGCTCTTTGGTCTAACTGATCGTAATCTTTGAGTGGTGGTCAGCTGATGATGCCAGAGTTGGGGGAATACTTTCAAGAGAGAAGGGCCTTTTGCAAACCTTGCGTCATTTTCATCAAAAAGTGATTGTATATGAAAATCAACTGATCTTCAAGGACATGTTAACTTTTTTTTAGGGGGTTTGGTAAAAGTTGAAGGTGATGTAGTGGGCTACCATACCATTCCTTCACTTCTAGAACTTGGCTTTGACTTCAGTCCAGGTTGGTGGGTAGCCTTTCTCAATTCCTAAAGCACAAAACTGTTAACACAATCCTGGAAAATTTATACTAAATTAGTAGCATTGCTTAGAAAAGTGATGAGTAGGACTGGAGACTTTAAGAAAAAGTCAGAATGGCACAGCCAAGGATACATGTTGTGGGAAGAGCACAAGCAGTAGTTTAAACTAGGACTGGGAAAATCTAAGTATTGCATTAAATTTACAGCTTAACCAGTTAAACTAAATGTAACTAATAAATAATCATTGAATTAACTAACTAAATAAAATAAGGATAGTCTAAGATATATGGCAGAGCAGGTTGTGTATCTGGACTGCAGGATGTGGGAGTTTGCCAAAGGTGAGACTGTCTTAAGCAAACGCATCTGCAGGAGATGTCTCCATCTTGAATCTCCAGCTCCGAGTCACTGAGCTGGAGTACAAGTTGGGGACACTCTGACACATAAGGGAGGGGGAGGAATTTCTGGCCAGTTTTATCCAGAATACAGTCATCCCCCCACCCCCCCCCCCCCCCCCCCCCCACCCCCAGAGGTGGGGAAGACACAGGTTCAGGAAAGGGAGGATGTGACTGTTAAGGAGCCAGGTGGTGGGGATTTAGGAAAGGTTGAGAAGGAGTTCCCACAGACACTGGTCTTGTCCAAGAGGTGCAATGTACTTATTCCCTTTCAAGGACAAGGAGAAAGACTACAGGGAGGACAGTCACAATGCAGACCAAAGCACCGCGGCTCGAAAGCTGTCCAAGGGGAGGCAGAGTGGAATAGAAATGTGATAGTAATAAGGAACTCTATAATTAGGGAGATAGATAGCATTCTCTGCAGCCAAGAACGTGAATCCCGAATAGCGTATTACCTAGCCAGTACCATGGTAAGGGATATCGCATGGCAGCTAGAGAGGAGCTTAGAAAGGGAGGGGGTAAATCCAGTTGTTGTGGTCGTAGATATGAACAGGGAGGAGGTCCTGCTGGAAGAGTATCAGGAGTTGGGCTCTAATTAAAAAGCAGGACCTCAAGGTTGTTAATCTCTGCTTTATTTCCAGAGAGATAGAATTGAAAAGTAAGGACATTATGCTAAACCTTTTTGGAACCTTGGAGTATTGTGTACAGTTGTGGTCACCATGTTATATACAGGATATAGAGGCATTAGAGAGGCTACAGAGAAGATTTGCAATGATGGTATCAGAAATGTGTGGGTATACATATCAGGAAAAGATGCACAGACTGGATCTCTTTTCCCTTTTTGGGTGGTGGGTGGGGGGGGGGGTGGCGTGGGGAAAGAAGGCTGAGGGATGACTTAATAGAGGTCTTGAAAATTTATGAAAGGCTTTGATAGAGTGGATACAGAGGGAATGTTTCCACTTGTGGGGAAGAGCATAACTAGAGGCCATCAACATAAGATAGTCACCAAGAAATGCAATAGGGAATTCAGAAGAAAGTTCTTTACTCAAATAATGGTGAGAATGCGGAACTCCCTACTACAGGAAATGGTTGAAGTGAATAGTATAAATGCATTTAAGACGAAGCTAGCATATGAGGGAGAAGGGAACAGAGGGTTACGATGATCGATCTCGATGAGGGAAGATGAGAGGAGGCTCGAATGGAGCATTATAGCCGGCATGGACTAGTTGGGCTGAATGGCCTGTTGCTGTGCCTTGTATCCTATGTAATGTAATCCTATGTCTACTACATTCCCAACAATGGTGCCAATGTAATGCTTTATGCTGACATCCAATTTCTAACCTGTCATTTTGGATCAGTTTCTTTATGTAATTTGCAGATGTACCCTTAACCTGTATCTATCAATTAGGCAACTGGCTGGATCTGGACTGCACGAGCCAAAATTCTGCAAGACCAAGTTGTTTCAAACTTCCATAAAGTTAGTCCTTTCTCATTAAATCTTGGATTACCAAGAATATTAAAGCAAGTTTAAACTTTACCTGCTCCTCAAAGGGTTATGAGGGTATTATAGCTTCAAACTAGAAAGAAGAGCAGTGCAGAGATATGCTGCCCTTAACAGTAGACAAAATACTGAACTGATAGCAGCAGAGAGAAAAGCTATAGTATTATTTTGTGTAAATATAGGTTCAAATCACTTTAATTTCAGTAGTAAATATATTTTATTTTACAATGCTGATTTGATTGAATTAGAGCATTTCTAATTGTTTTAAAATTCATTCTCAAACGTATCCTTTTTATATCACTGTACTATCTATGGCAATTCTATCCTTTCATAATGTCTTTATTGACATTAAAAAAGCAAGTTTTCTCTATTTCTGGTTGTACATTAAATCAGGGAAGCTCAATGCCATCCAGGACAAAGAATCCTGCTTCATTGGCACCCCTCCACCACCCTAACATTCATTCCCTCCACCACAGGCGCACAGTGGCAGAAGTGTGTACCATCTATAAGATGCAGTGCAGCAACTCACCAAGGCTCCTTCTACAGCACCTTCCAAACCCATGACCTGTACCATCTAAAGGAACAAGGGCAGCAGGCGTGTGGGTACGTGCAAGTTCCCTTCCAAGTCACACACCATCCTTACTTAGAGCTATATTGCCGTTCCTTCATTATTACTGGGTCAAAATCCTGGAACTCCCTCCCTAACGGTACTGAGCGTGTACCTACACCACATGGATGGCAGCGGTTCAAGAAGGCAGCTCACCACCACCTTCTGAAGGGCAAAGATATGGGTGATAAATGCTGGCCCTGACGGTGACACTCGCATCCCATGAATGAGTTAAAAAAAAAATGAAGCCTTTGCACTTTGATAGGTTTTAACCAAACCTCCTGCAAAGCATAATAAATCTGTTTTCTGTAATGCTGTGATATACAAAGAGCATTTAAACCAGCGTGAAGCCAATGCACATGGGGACTGTACAAAAGGAGGAGGAATGAAATAGAGGAGTAATTGCTGACAGAAATAGTCTTATCCGTTGAGTGGAGGGGGTGCAGGAAGGTTCTGTTCATTTTAAAGATCAAAGCTTCACACTAGTGCTTGGAGGAAAAAAATAACAGCTGGAACCATATGCCCCACTCTTCCCCAGACGTGGGTTGGAGGTGTGGGGGTGGGGGCGTAACATTGAGTGGGAGAATGGGGGTGACTTTCTGTCGCCTACCCACCCTGCTGCCATTTTAACAGCAGCGGGAAAGGTGGCAAATGGCTCACGCTGCCCCCTTGCAGGCCAATTGAGGCCTTCAAGTAACAAATTAATTGCCACTTAAGAGCCTCCTCCCACTGCCGCTGGTATAGTACCAGCGGCGGATGGGCTCTTCAGCTGAGGGGACAGCTTGGTAATACCAGAAGGTCTCCTTGGGTGTCCGGGGTGAGTGCTTTCTGATCGGGCACCCTATGCACCACAGAGGGTCACCAGTAACACAAGCCACCCCAACCTCCACCCTGCCTTGCCGGGGCCCAGCTGATTTGTCTCTGGTGAGGTCCAAAGTACCAATTACCTTTTATCGGGGCTGGCGTCCCTGTTGCTGCTCTTGCTGGGTGCAGTCCCAGCAGTGGCCACCGCTCCCAGTGGTACTGCTGGGACTGAGGAGCTGCTGGCTTGCTGATTGGCTGGCAGCTCACAGAGGCGGGAATTCCTGTCTCAGAGGGGCAGAAGCCCTGACCGAGGTCAATTAAGGGCCTGGGCTATGCAAAATCGCTGCGTGGCTTCCAGGCCTGGCGGAGGTGGGCTTACCCTCCGACTTTTTAGCCAGTGATGGGGCCATGCCAGGACATAACATTCTGGCCAACATTTATGTTGGCATTACATGGGGAAAAAAAACTGGGATGATCTTCTGTATGTGCAATATTGACTATCCACTAACACTTGGAAAAATAATAAATATATTTAGAAGGTCTTAATTCATGGGAACATTGCTGTCCTTTCTGTATGCTGCTTTTACTGATCTATTTCTATTGTTGTATTAAAGCAAGGACTCCAGTTTAACTTATTCCTCTTAATGAACAATGAATAGACCAGGGAAACAGATGAGAAGCAGAGACAAAACAATGGTCTGAAAACAGACCAGGGGCATTTGGAAATTTCCAGTCGAGGGGAAAAATAATGTAGGAGTTGCCCTCTGGCACTTTTGCAAGTTACCTTTCTTCATACATGAACTTTGACAGTTTTATCAAACTACTGATCTGTGGAGTGCATCACAAATACAATTCTCTCCTCATCTGACACATACACATGCCTTTTTAAGATGCGCACTGAGGATAATTGCATGATGCTATGGCTAACATCAGCAATCTTTCTGCAGGCCAAACATCTACTACTGCAATTTTTAAACCTTCTGTGGGTGGCTCCAACTCACAATGACTGTGGAGGACATTGCTGTTTCCTTTCATTGGCTACCATCAATATCACTTTTTTTTCTTTGATTAGATTAAAAATCAATAGTGAAGTAGAAGATTGTGTACAATAAACTGGAATATAAACCCCCACCCCACCAATCTATGTTCAAGTGGGTGGGAGTGCTATTTGCAAGATGTGTACTGTTTTCAATCTGTTGCCTATGCTCTGTTTTAAAGCATAGGAGGAAGTATTAAAGGACCATATAGAGTTATAGAGTCATAGAGTTGTACAGCATAGAACCAGGCCCTTCAGCCCACCGTGTCCATGCCGACCATAATGCCTATCTATACTAATCCCACCTGCCTGCATTAATTCCATATTCCTCTATGCCTTGCTCATTCAAGTACCTGTCCAGATGCCTCTTAAATGTTGCTACTGTTCCTGCCTCCACCACCTCCTCGGGCAGCTCATTCCAGATACCCGCTATTCTTTGTGTGAAAAATTTACCCCTTTGAACCTCTTTAAACCTCATCCCTCTCACCTTAAATCTATGTCCTCTAGTTTTAGTCACCCCGACGATGGGAAACAGACTCTGGCTATCTACCCTATCTATACCTCTCATAATTTTATATACCTCTATCATCTTCCCTCTCAGCCTCCTTCGCTGCAGGGAAAACAGACCCAGCCTATCCAATCTCTCTTTATGACTCAAGCCCTCCAAACCAGGCAACATCCTTGTGAATCTTTTCTGCACCCTCTCTAGCTTAATCACATCTTTCCTGTAGTGCGGCCACCAGAACTGCACACAGTACTCCAAATGTGGCCTAACCAATGTTATGTACAACTGTAACATGACGTCCCAACTCTTGTACTCAGTGCCTCGGCTGATGAAGGCAAGCATGCCATACGCCTTCTTCACCACCCTGTCTGCCTGTGTTGCCACTTTCAGGGAACTATGTATGTATTTGCACCCCACCCCATATACTGAGGGAAAGGGCTTTTGAACCATTACCTTAAATTAACTTCAGCTCATATGGGGAGGAGGGGCCTTTGAGATTTTTATTTTTCTCTCTCAATCAGTATCTATGTGCTTTAAAATGCTTTGTTCATTTTTCAAATAAGTGTGGAATCGCGTACAATTTGAGCATGCAAGGGGACAAGTTGGCTTTTAGATTAGATACTGTTAGGTGGTGGAGCATAATTGTGTTCTGGCCAACAAACTGTCAGAATTCTTCCCCCGCCCCTGCCCCCACAATCACGTGCATATTAGACAACTTGGGATACAAGGAGGTGCCAAAGAAAGTTTATAGTTTTTTTTAAAAACAAGACTGTGGAGATGGAGTATTCTGCCTATATTGGTTGTTGGTTATCATAATTAAGGAAATGGAGCAATTACAGGAACAATTTCCGGGAATATTTCCTGCGTGTGTAGTCGCCCGAGCAATGGCTAAACCGGATCCATTTTCGGAGGTAAAAGGGGCACCACAAATAGATAACCAAGTATCTGAAACCTTATTTGGGTATTTAGGTAATCCAAATGAGTTGATTTAACAGATTGTCTATCATTGCAGCACAGAAAGCTGATCCAGAGATATACCGAATAACACAGACGGCTCTGTCAGAAGCTGAAGCGAAAGGAGTTCCGGAAGGCTATTATATGGCAAACTGGGTTTTGAGGAGGAAATGGAGTTGCTGACAAAGACTGGACAGTTGTTGACCAGATAGTGGTACCACCTAAATATTGCCAGGATTATTAAGGTTAGCACATGACATTCCTTTTGCAGGACATTGGGGAATTCGGAAGACCAAATCACGCATAAACCAACATTATTTCTGGCCAGGTTTTACAAAGGATGTGAGACAATTTTTGTAGGACATGCCATACCTGTCAAATAGTGGGAAAACCACAACCTACCATAAAACCAGGGGATGAAGTATTAGTGTTATTATCATCACAGGGAGAACCATTAAAAGTACAGGTCAGTGGCCCATATAGAGTGATCAAAAAAGTGGTTAAGGTAGATTATTTGATTGACACCCCTGATCACTGGAAGAAGAACCGGTTGTGTAACATCAATATGCTCAAACAATATTACTGCAGGGAGGAGGATAAGCCAGTATAGGTATGTCAGGTATTCGGGACTGTTGAGAAGGAAAAAGCAGAAGTAGGCCTAGGAAATTCTCATATTGAACCTCCAACTATCTGATTCGCGAATACAGCATGGCTGGGAAAATTAAACAATAGGCTTCTAGACTTAGAGGAAAACAGCGTGAAAACCTAACCAGGGTTTTCACAATGTTTCAAAAAGTTTGTAGGAATAAGCTAGGATGTATAACCTAGCTACACATGATGTGAGTATAGTGGGGAACCATTCCTTTAAAACAACATCCTTACCACTTAGGTCTAGACAGACAGGCCCAAGTGGAAGCAGAGGTACAATGCATGCTGAAGGGCAGCTTAGTTGAACCTAGTCAGGACAGCTGAAATTCACAGATGGTCTTGATGCCTAAACCTTGTGGAGCAGCTCAAACTGGCATACACAATAGAAAAGTCACTACGGTAAAGAGGGCAGACTCCTACCCAGCTTCTCATTTAAAAGACTGTATGGACAGAGTGGACAACACCATGTGTCTTAAAGAGACAGATGTGTTGGAGGGACACTATCAAATTCCTTTCACACCTCAGGGTAAGAAAAAGTCAGCTTCTGGTACACAGGAAAAGGTTTTCCAGTGTAAAGTGATGCCACACAGGTTAAGAGATACTCGAGAAACTTCTCAGAGAATAATGAACCCAGTGGTGGTCAGTGCTCCTAGCTGTGCAGTTCACCTGGCTGAGGTGATGGACAATAGGGACACTTGGAAGGAAAACACAAAATAACTGGAAAATAATGCTTGGAAATTCGAAATGGGTTAATTGGAATAACCTTTTGAAAATTTCAAGCTGAAAATGTTCTGCTGGAACTTGTTGCTATAATCTTACCATTTCAGAAATGGTATATCTGTAAATGTGGGAAAAAATGTTAGTGTTTTTTTTTCAAATTGTATTTTTTACTTATTGAAATGAAACTCTTTTCAGGAATAGCGTTTCATTTCACCAGGGGTGGAAGTGTTATGATCCTGTATTTTTTTTTCCTGGTAAGTATGCAGTGTGCCTTTAAGGCTGTAACAGGTTCAGTACTGCTTTAAGGCAACTAGCTCCAGGGACTGAGTCAAATAATACATTCTCATTGCTGTAGGATACAGCCAGCTTCAAATGTGCATTCTCGTTGCTGTAGGATACAGCACTCAGAGACTGAGTATCAAGAGAAACATTGTTGCTGATTGACGTTTGAAACTAGCTGAAAAACTAGCTTTTGAGACACAGTTAACAGACACAGACAGACAGCTGGACCAGCATGAATGGAACAGAGATCTCTGATAATTTAAACTGCAGGAACGGAAGTTAGACTGACAATCTTTTATCCTTCAAAAGATTCTAAAGCCAAATTGAGTCATTTAAAAGTATTTGCAAATTGTTAATTGCTGAATTCATCACTGGAGAAGAAAAGCATCACTTCAACTGCTGTTGAAGAACGTTGAAGACCTTTCCCCTCACCTCCCCCCCCCATCGGATGGCTGTGAGGACTTCAAGAAACCTTGGACAGTTCCACATTGGAAGATTTCACTTTGGCAGGAGCGTAAATCTGCAAGGACACTAATTTTCTATTTTAAATGTTTATATCTTGGTAGTGTTTATGAATTAATTTTTTCTAATTGGTTTGGTTAGCCTCATTCGGGGATTAATAGGTGGTCAATTTGGCCGTGGTTTTCTTTAATTTGGAAAGTTTTAAAAATGATATGTTAGGTGATCTGTGGAGGAGCAGGACTGAATCAACAGTGCGTTTCTCCCACAACAATCAGAATTATATGTTTTGATTGGGGGCTTTGTCCTGAGCAGTCGGTTGTAACATATGGTACTTATTGAAGAAACAGGCTATCATAAGAACATCATCCAAATCAGAAGTGCACCACATTTGCATTCTTCTGAACAGATTTAAACCAATCTAATTTGGTTCTGTTTATGCTCAGACATTGCATCTTAGTCATCAACACTTGCACAGACACCAATTGTTTTTTAATACATTTGTAAGTTCGCTTTTAAAGTTAGAATCAAGTAACTTGATGACAAATCCCCATAGTAACGTGATATTCCACATGTCTCAAACTTTTGTCATATCCTGTTTACATCAGAATCCAATTTGTATTATGGGCTAGTTGTACTGGTTCTAGGAAGAACTTACCACAGAATGCATCACATGACAATAAACAAGTGATATGAGTGTCAACTCATAATGCATTCAAGAATGCATATCCTAAGTCTATAGCATCTTCTAGTTTCATGGTGTAACCAGATGCCACAAAACAGGAGTGAACCTGGATGTCCTGCTGGCTAGTTCAACTGCCCAATTTTAAAACCAGTTGGGATTTCTATGTGTCACATGCATCTATCTTAAAAATTGTTTCTCGCCCACATGGTATGAAAATAATGTGCAATAGCTATATGTTTTGCAATACTTTGAATACACAGGACAGGAATTATCTAATGATTTGAAACGGGCACATGATATGCCCATGGAAGAACATTGCATTGTACCTCTGGAGACCCATGTTCAAATCTAGCCCAAGGAAAAGTTAAGGAGGTCTTCTGAGTGGTAGATGACCGCATTATTGTAATCCCGTGTGCACATGAGCACATATCATAGAAGCTGTTAACAAAATAAATCTAATTTAGTACTCTTCGATCTCCAAAACTGAAGTTAAGTATGTGGAAAATGATTGTGCTGCCTGGATGTCTCTGGTTTTCCCTGTGGATATAAATTCATTTAAGAAGAACAGAAATAATTTTGAGCCAAGGTATAATTAAATTTTAGCAGCTTTTCTCTCCAAATTTGTTTGTTCCACTTTGAGACATCTGTCTTAGGCAGGATGGAAACATAGAAAATAGGAGCAGGAGTAGGCCATTTGGCCCTTCAAGCCTGCACCGCCGTTCAATACGATCATTGCTGATTATCCAAACTCAGTACCCTGTTTCCACTTTCTCCCCGTATCCCTTGATCCCTTTAGCCCTAAGAACTATATCTAACTCTTCCTTGAATATATTTAATGATTTGGCCTCAACTGCTTTTTGTGGTACAGAATTCCACAGGATCACCACTCTCAGGGTGAAGAAATCCCGCCTCATCTCAGTCCTAAATGGCTTACCCCTTATCCTTCGATGGTGACCCCTGGTCCTCGACTCGCCTGCCTTCGGGAACATCCTTCCTGCATCTAGTCGGTCCAGTCCTGTTAGAATTTTGTAGGTTTCTATGCGATCCCCTCTCATTCTTCTAAACTCTAGCGAATACAAGCCTAATCGACCCAATCTCTCTTCATACATCAATCCTGTCAACCCAGGAATCAGGCTGATGAACCTTTGCTGCACTCCCTCCATAACAAGAATATCCTTCTTCAGATAATGAGATCAAAACTGTACACAATACTCCAGATGTGGTCTCACCAAGGCCTTGTATAATTGCAGCGACATCCTTTCTTCTGTACTCAAATCCTCTCGCTATGAAGGCCAACATGCCATTTGCCTTCTTAACTGCCTGCTGCACCTGCATGCTTACTTTCAGCGACTGGTGCACAAGGACACCCACGTCTCGCTACACCTCCCCCTTTCCCAATCTATCGCAGTTCAGATAATCTGCCCTTCTGTTTTTGCCACCAAAATGGATAACCTCACATTTATCCACATTGTTGGAAGCTATTATTAAATATGTTATAGCAGGGCATCTAAAAAAATTCAAGGTAATCAGACAGAGTCAACATGGTTTTGTGAAAGGGAAATCAAGTTTAACAAATTTATTGGAGTTCTTGGAGAGAGTTACATGTGCTGTGGATAAAGGGGAACCAGTGGATGTATTGCACTTAGATTTCCAGATGGCATTTGACAAGGTGCCACATCAAAGGTTATTGCAGAAAATAAAAGCTCATAGTGTAGGGGGTAACATATTGGCAAGCATAGAAGATTGGTTAGCGAACAGGAAACAGAGTAGGCATAAATGGATAATTTTCTGGTTGGCAAGATGTAACAAATGATGTACCACGGGGATCTGTGCTGGAGCCTCAACTTTTTACAATTTATATAAATGACTTAGATGAAAGGACCGAAGGTTTGGTTGCTAAATTTGCTGATGACACAAAGATAGGTAGGAAAGCAACTTGCGAAGAGGACATGAGGCTACAAAGGGATATAGATAAATTAAGTGAGGGGGCAAGGACCTGGCAAATGGAGTATAATATGGGAAAGTGTGAAATTGTCCACTTTGGAATAAAAAAGAAGCATATTATCTAAATGGTGAGAGATTGCAGAGCTCTGAGATGCAGAGGGATCTGGGTGTCCTAGTGCACGAATCGCAAAAGGTTAGTATGCAGGTACAGCTCGTAATAAGGAAAGCTAATAGAATGGTATTGTTTATCACAAGGGGAATTGAATACAAAAGTAGGGAGGTTATGGCTTCAGCTATACAGGACATTGGTGAGACCACATCTGGAGTACTGTGTATGGTACTAGTCTCCTTATTTAAGGAAGGATGTAAATGTGTTGGAGGCAGTACAGGGAAGTTTTATGAGACTAATACCTGGAATGGATCGGCTGTCTTACGAGGAAAGGTTGGACAGGCTAGGCTTGTATCCGCTGGAATTTAGAAGAGTAAGAGGCGACTTGATTGAAACATTAAGATCCTGAGGGGTCTTGACAGGGTGGATGTGGAAAGGATGTTTCTCCTTGTGGGAGAATCTCGAACTAGGGGTCACTGTTTAAAATAAGGGGTTGCCTATTTAGGACAGAGATGAGGAGAAATCTTTTCTCTGAGGGTCGTGAATCTTTGGCATTCTCTTCCTCAAAAGGCAGTGGAACCAGAGTCTTTGAATATTTTTAAGGCAGAGGTAGATAGATTCTTGATAAGCAAGGGGGTGGAAGGTTATTGGGGGTAGGTGGAAATGTGGAGTAATCAGTTCAGCCATGAACTTATTGAATGGCGGAGCAGGCTCGAGGGTCGAGTGGCCTACTCCTGCTCCTAATTCGTATGTACGTTTGAGAGGAAACTGAGGACATGATATCTAAACTAACTTTAATACGGCAGAATACCCCCACCATGCAGCTCTGTATTTTTAAAAAAAAACCTTTAATAAGCTTAAGTGACACCTTCTGTTTGCCTTAATCAGTGTAGCCTGCAAGAAAACATCATGAATTATTCCTAAAGCTGTGTTTTCCCTTGCTAGGTTTAAAGGAATTAATTAGTATACATGTTAGCAAAACATTGTAATATGGAACAGGTGTAGATTTCAGATGAGCTTTCCCTTAACTTGCTGGATCCCGCTCAAATGCTATAATCCAATGCAAGGGGTGCACAATCGCTTTCCAGTTTTGATGAGCCACATCCACCCACTTTTTGTATCTGAACACTTTTTGACTGTCAAATGGCAAGTGTTTGGCAGAATTGTGTGTAAATGTTTATTCTGTCACATGCTCAAATGGAAGTTTATCCCTTGCAACTGGCAGAGCAACAATTCAACCAATTATGGGCTGTTCATTTTCATGCCTTTGTACTGGTTGGCATGGTATCCATGTAGTGAAATTGACAAGAGCCTGCTTCTTAAACAATTTGAAGAAAGCAGAAAGCTTGAGCTTTAAAAATCTATCTATAATTTCTGGAAATATATATAATTTTTGAGTCAAGAGGTTTAAGTGACTTCTTTCCATGGTACATGGCCGGAATTTTTCGTTGGGCGAAAGGCCCTGTCCACCGGCTGAAAAGTCAGTGGTGAGCCTGCCTCCACTGGACCTGGGGTGCCAGGCCAGGATTTTCCATTTCCCAGGCCTTTAATTGGTCTTGGGTGGGACTTCCACCTTCTTGAGGCAGGAAGTCCTGCCTAATGGAGCTGCCGGCTACTCAGCAGGCCAGCAGCTCTTAGTCCCACAGGGCCACTGGAAGTGGTGGCCCCTGCTGGGACTACATGCAGCCATCACAAGCAAGATGAAGGGAGAACCAAGGTAAGTTTTTTTTTTTTTAGGGCCTTGCGGAACCCAGCGAGGTTGTGGGGGGTGCCGGGGGGTGAGCATTGCGCATTGGGGACAGTCCTCCGTGGGGCACAGGGTGTCCGATCAGGAGGGTCCCCCCACCAGCCTGCAGGAAAGCTGCCTGGTTTCACCAGGCAGGGTTTTTGAGGTTTTTGTCGCCCAGCTGCCAAGGATGAAATACCCACAGTGCCCCTTAAGTTCCAGTTAATTGGCCACTAAAGGGCCTTGATTGGCCTGGAGCGGGTGGACCATTTTTCGCTGCCGCTGCCCCGTGTTAACTTGCAACACTGCCTCCTCAATTTTACGTGACCCTTACCACCAGCCTGCACATTTGGTAGGTGTAAAATTCCAGCCCATAAATCTAGGGCACCAATTGTCGGTTGCTTTCTTTTCATATTCTTTAAACCTGCATTGTTCCCCAGGTGTATGCTCATTTGTTGCATTTAATGAGTTACAAGCTGCCTATTGGGCCAAGCCATACCATGGTTAATTCCTTTTTAAGCATAAATAAGGATCTCTGTTAGGATTGCATTAATAACAGTAAGTTCTTTTAAAGGAAAATTGTTTTTAAAGTCTAAAATCACCAGTGTTTGTTTCATTTCACTTTACCTCCAGGAAGTAATCAGATGCAGAATTGGAAGTAGCCCACACTGTGCAACTGATGTCAGCTTGTGATCTTTCCCTCTGCATAAGCAGTTTTAGTGACATCCTCCTTAATCATAGCTGGGAAAACTTGATCTGATTGCTGCTGCTGCTGCTGCTCTTGGGCCTTCTCAGAGCTTACATTATCTCTGAATAATCTGAAACTGTTTTCCAATTTACATCTTCTATCTTATTTTATCTGATACTGTTGTATTGGCGCAGACTGCTGAATCAGTAGCAAAACCAACTGGGAAACTTCACAATCACAGTCTTTAAAAAAAAACCATGAGGGGTTGGTCTCTCTAACTATAGGTGTAAGTTGTTCAATCAAAACCAGATCACTTTAAGACTTGAATACCAGTTCTGTTCCAAAAGCATATTTCAGAATTCAGCTCCAGGAAGCAAGGTCACTTCCTAGGTCCAGTACCCAATTTAGCAGCACAAGATTGGTATGTACAGGAAAGGCACCAGCAAAAAGTGTCTGGTGCAGTAGTTTGGAGTGGAATTCTCTTTGCTCATACCACAAAATTAATTACATTCTCTGCAAATGTAAATGTGTGTTTTTAATGACTTTTTTAATGAATGCTTTTGCTCATTAAGGTAAGAGATATTAATATTTCATCAGAGACACCCAGGAATTGTAGCATAGTTAGATGTAAGGATAGAAGAAATAGGAACAGGAGTAGGTTGTACAATTCCTCGATCCTGTAACACCATTTAACAAGATAAGGTTGCACTTCTAAATCAACTCTTTCTCGTCCTATCCCCATATGCATAGATTTTCAGCCATGAAGGGAATCGACCACTTTCAGCCTTGAACATACTGATGGACTAAACATCCACAGCCCTCTTGGGCAGAGAACTCCAAAGATTCAGAACCCTTTAAGAGAAGAAAGTTCTTCTCATCTCAGTCTGAAATGGCCAACCCTTTATCCTGATACTGTGACTCCCTAGTTCTAGACTCTTGTTATGACCAAGTTGGGAGGAGTGCACAGTCTTCTAGTTCCACTTCTCCACAGGTCACAACATATATTTAAATGTTACCCAGTTACCAATGTGGTCAATCATATACTCTACTCTTTATCCCAGAATAAAATACAACCAACAGGTTTCTTTAATAAACAACAAAATTATCAGTTTGTTATCAAACAAGACTTATCCAGTAATGAAGCAAATCATGAACACAGATTGAAATATGAAAGTTCCCTTTTTAAATTCCACCCCCCCCCCACACACACACACTCTGAAAAAAAATACAGAAATTCTCTGTGCAGAGGTCTGTTACAAAAAGAGAATACTTTGGCCAAATACTTACTAATTCTTGAAGAAAAAAAGAGAAGATATGGAATGAAGTCAGTTGTCCCTTTTTTGGTCTGACATTCAGTTATACGGAGACGAGTCACTGGGATCGTTTCTAAAGCAGATTTTTCTCAGGTGTCATTGAGAATTAATATGGCAGGTTTTTCCAACTTCTCAGGAGAGGTGCAACATCAGGGATTTTATTTCTCCCATACTGGATCGTTGCAGGGTTTCTTCAAAGAGGTAGAGAAAGAGACAAGCTGGATGGTTTTTCCTTGGCAAGTTGATCTCCAACTGTCCTTAAAACAGTTCACCCTCCAAACAGAAAGTCAACCTCCTGACCTCCATAAACCTTGACATGTGGCTTCTCTGTAAACATCTTCCCCAGGTCACCAAGGTTTCTGTTGTTTGTTGAGCTTAAAGCACATGATTTCCAGCACAGGTGATTTTCAAACAACATCTCAAGTGTCCTTTCAGTGAATTTGGTTTAAAAAAAAACATATCCATGGAATCTTTTCAGTTTTAACACAAGTCCTCAAAATTTTTTTTTTAAATGGAAGCACTTTCTTAATACTCTCTAGTCAGGTGAAATGTCCTCTCAGCATCTACACCATCAAGACTTCTAAGAATTTTATACGTTTTAAATAAGATCATCTCTCATTCTTAACTCTAAAGAATATAGACCCATTCTAATCAGTCTCTCCTCATGGGATAGCCCTTTAATCCCAGGAATCAACCTTTGTTCCACCACCTCTAAGGCAAATATATCCTTTCTTGGGTAAAGAGATCAAAACTGTATACAGGATTCCAGGTGTGGTTTCACTAAAACCCTTTACAATTGTAGCAAGACGTCCTTAATCTTAGACTCTAACCCCCCTTGCAATAATGGCCGCTGTACTATTTGCCTTCCTAATTGTTTGTAAACTTCCTGTGATTTGTGCGCAAGGCCACCCAAATCCCTCTGAGTGGATAATTTCACATCCTCACATTATAATCCTTCTGTCACCTCCATGCACAATTACTTAATCAGTCTATGTTCATTTATAGCCTCTTTTACACCCTCCTCACAGTATACTTTCCCACCTACCTTTGTATCATCAGCTCATCTGAGTCATTGATATAGGTTGTAAATAGCTGAGGCCCAAGCACTGATCCTTGCGGCACTCCATTAGTTACACCCTGTCTTTTTGAAAAATTACCCATTTATTCCTACTCTGTTTTCTGCCTGTTAACCAATCCTCAATCCATAGTAATATATTATCCTCAATCCTTTGAGCCCTAATTTTGTGTAACATTCTTTTGTCTGGTACCTTATCAAATGCATTCTAAAAATCCAAATTACCACACAAACCTTTTATAAAGCTCTGGTTAGGCCCCAACTAGAGTATTGCATCCAGTTTGGGAAGGATGTGAAGTTCATGAGAGGGTGCAGAGGAGATTTACCAGAATGGTTTCAGGAATGAGGGGTTTTTAGCTACAAGGCTAGGTTGGGGAATATAGTGTGGTTCTCCTTGGAGCAAAGAAGATTGAGGGAAGATTTGATAGTGGTGTACAAGATTATGACCCATTTAGTTAAGGTAGACAAATAAAAGCTGATGGTACAAGGACTTGGAGACACAGATGTAAGGTTTTGGGCAAGCCATCTAGTTGAATGGCCTACTCCTGCTCCTAATTCCTATGTTCCATGCAGGAAGCACTTTTTAAAAACGCAGTGAGTAGTAATGACCTGGACCTCGCTGCCTATGAGGGTGGTGGAAGCGAAGACAATCAACAGTTTCAAAAGAAAATTGGATGGACACCTAAGGGAAATAAACTTGCAGGGCTACAGGGATAGGGCAGGGTAATGAGACTGACTGGGTTGATGTACAGATAGCCAGCATGGACTTGATGGGCTGAATGGCCTCATTCTGTGCTATTATTTGACTCTATCCAATAGTCCCCCTTATCTACCCTGCTAGTTACACCATCAAGAAAAATCTCCAACAGATTTGTCAAATAAGATTTCCTTTTCATAAAGCCATGTTCGCTCTGCCTAATTGTATTGTGATTTTCTAACTGCCCCGTTATCACTTCCTTTATAATAGCTTTTAGGATTTTCCCTACGGTTGATGTTGGGCTAATTGGCCGATAGTTCCTTGTTTTCTCTCTCCCTCTTTTCTGAAATAGTGGAGTTACATTTTTTACCTTTAAATCCATGGGAACTTCTAGAATCTAGGGAATTCAGCATATCAATTATTTTTGCAGCCACCTTCTTTTCAAACTTTAGGATATAGGCCATTAAGTACAGGGGATTTGTCAGCTTTTAATCCTGCCAATTTCTCCAGTACTATTTCTTTACTAATATTAATTACTTTACTATTTTACGATTCAGAACAACAATGATGAAACTCGCATATTAATGTGTGGTTAGCATATCTAGCAATTGTGGCTCTGGTGTATCAGTCATGATTTCTGTTCCCAGAAATTGGGCTCTGATATTATATAGGTGGTTTGTTATTGGATAGCATTGTTTCTGTGATTCTCTATCAAGGTGCTTGTCCTCAGTATCCATTTTGCCTTCTCCAGCTGGAAAACCTCTGTGGGCCCAGGTCCCTTGGAATACTTTTAAGTTCCTCAGTCTCATTAGACCCTTGATTCTTGATGTATGTTTGGTTGGTATGCTGCCATCTTAAAACTCTGTCAAGCTTAGAGAGATTCCTTACTCTTAAGTACTTAGAACATTAACCGTTATGTACAACTCCACACTAGTCTGTGTATCTCCTCTGAAACCACACTGTATCTCTCTTCAAGTCTCTTACATGTGATTTCTTACATCATCATGGTAGGAAGTATTCTTTACACTTTCTCAATATTAATCGGTATGTTCTTTGTATCTTCTACTTTGAAAACAGATATGAAATATTGTTTTAATATCTCTGCCATTTCCTTATTCCCAATTATAATTTCTCCCGTTTCAGCCTTTAAGGGACTCCTGTTTACTTTTAATAATCTCTTCCTTTTTACATGCTTGTAAAAGCTCTTAAAATCTGTTCTTGTATTTCTTGCTAGTTTATACTTGTATTCTATTTTCTCCCCGCTTATCAATTTTTGGTCATCCTTTGCTGTTCCTTAAAACTCTCCCAATCCTAAAACTTATTTGGCAACATGATAAGCCGCTTTTAATCTAATACTATTCTTAACTTCTCCAATTAGCTATGGCTGTACCACTTTTCCAGTGGAGTTTTTATTTCTCAAGAATGTATTTCTTTTAAATGTACCTTTGCCCAAATTCAGAAGAGCACTCCCTTATGCACCAGTATGACATTTTCCTATCCCTTGTACTCCCCAGCCTGTGATCCCACTGAGTAGGATTATCAATTACTGTCAAATTCGGGATAGTTTTGTACCCTGGACCTATTCCCACTAGAAGATGGACTGAAGTTTCCTGTGTTCATTTCAAATAGGATCTTTTGCAGGTGAAGGTGGCTTTTGTTCTGACAGTCTGAACTAGATTCAAGCCCAAGTCTTAGCGGTGAAAGGGACTATACCATATACCTCCCCTCTTAATTTTCTAATGAAGCTTATGTAGATTAAATTCCAAAACACTTCATGGCTTGCAGAGTTCATTATTTCTGATCTTCATGTACCTCACTCTATATTGGGTACATATACAAGCACCTTAAATGTCCCTTGATTATGTAGTGCATGCCTATTGGTCAACAGTTTGTGTATGTAAAGCCATATTAAGTATTTTAGTGAACTAAGGGAATGTAGCCACAGAGAATTGCTATGCCCGGTGTACATACATAAAGATTTCAAGTACAACATAGGCAACTGTTTGCCAGAAGAACATATACAGTCCATTGTGTTCATATCAGGATATGTATTAATTGTATTACTATTGAAACTGTTGCTATTTGCTTGGCTGCAGTTTTAATTTCGTCACTCTGAGACTGAAAAATGTGCAGTGTCCTACTATGAACTAACCATCTATGTCGAATTACTTAGAATAGGCAGCACATCAACAGGCCATTCAGCTCAACTAGTCCTTGCTGACATTCATGCTCCACTTGAGCCTCCACCCACCCTTCCTTATCTAACTCTATTGCCTTCTCACTCAAATATGCTTATCTAACTTTCCCTTAATTGCATCTATGGTATTCACCTCAACTACTCCCTGTGGTAGCAAGTTTCATAAAGGAGTTTTTTCTTAATTCCCTATTTGATTTCTCAGTTAATTCATATTGACGGCCTCAAGTTTTGCTCTTCCCCAAAAATGGAAACAGTCTCTCTGTATTCACTCTTTTTAAAAAAAAACTTAAAGACCTCTATTGGGAAACCCCTCAGCCTTCTCAGTTCAAGAGAAAAGAGGCCCAACATGTTTATACTTTCCTGATAGATCTAACCTTGCAGTCCTGATATCACCTTGTAAATCCTTTTTTTGCACCCTGTGCTGTGCCTCCATATCCTTTTTCATAATGGTGACCAGACTGTACACCGTACTCTGAGTGTGGTCTAACCAAGGTTCAATACAAGTTTAGCATAACTTTTCTATTTTTCAATTCAATCCCTCCAGAAATAAACTTTGGTGATTGATTTATTTTCTTTATGGCCTTATTAACCTGCGTTGCTACTTTTAGTGATCTGTGTATTTCTACTCTTGAGATTCAGAGAAACATAGAAAAATAGGAGCAGGAGTAGGCCATTCGGCCCTTTGAGCCTACACCGCCATTCAATATGATTATCGTCCAAACTCAGTACCCTGTTCCTGCTTTCTCCCTGTATCCTTTGATCCCTTTAGGCCTCAGGACTATATTTAACTTTCTTGAATATATTTAATGATTTGGCCTCAACTGCTTTCTGTGGTACAGAATTCCACAGGTTCACCACTCTCTGGGTGAAGAAATTCCGCCTCATCTCGGTCCTAAATCGCTTACCCCTTATCCTTAGATTGTGACCCCTGGTCCTGGACTGCCCCGCCATCAGAAACATCCCTTCCTGCATCTAGTCTGTCCAGTCCTGTTAGAATTTTGTAGGTTTCTATGAGATCGCCTCTCATTCTTCTAAACTCTAGCGAATACAAGCCTAATCGACCCAATCTCTCTTCATACATCAATCCTGCCATCCCAGGAATCAGTCTGGTGAACCTTCGTTGTACTCCCACCATAGCAAGAATATCCTTCCTCAGATAATGAGAACAAAACTGCACACAATACTCCAGATGTGGTCTCACCAAGGCCTTGTATAAATGCAGCAAGACATCCTTGCTCCTGTAATCGAATCCTCTCGCTATGAAGGCCAACATGTCATTTGCCTTCTTAACTGTCTGCTGCATCTACATGTTTACTTTCAGCGACTGGTGCACAAGGACACCCAGGTCTCACTGCACCTCCCCCTTTCCCAATATATCGCAGTTCAGATAATCTACCTTTCTGTTTTTGCCACCAAAGTGGATAACCTCACATTTATCCACATTATACTGCATCTGCCATGTATTTGCCCACTCACTCAACCTGTCCAAATCACACTGGACCTCTGCAACCTCCTCACAGATCACACTCCCTACCAGCTTTGTGTCATCTGCAAACTTGGATATATTACGTTTAATTGCCTCAGCTATATCCTTGACACCATCTAGGTTGTTCTTTTCCAAGTAAAAATTGCCCTCACTCTTATCTATTTTTAAATTCATTTGGAAATTGTGGCCAGAATTTTATGAGGCCCCGCCCACTGGCCAAAAGGTTAGGTGGGGGGGGGGGTGGTTGGTGTGGGTTGAGCCTGCCTCCACTGGACCTGGGAGCCATGCCAGAATTTTATGCCCCCCCCAGGCCTTAATTGGCCTGGGCAGGACCTCCACCCTTCTGAGGCAGCAAGTCCAGCCTCCGAGAGCTGCTGGCAAGCAGCGGTTGGGAGTTGGGGGGTTGGGGGCAGGGGCAAATAGTGTGGTGGGGACGCTTGGGCCTGTGGCACAGGGTGCCCGATCAGGAGGGGCCCCCTGCCCCAGCCCGCAAGGAGACCGCCATGTTTTACTTGGCCTCCTGGGGTCCTCAGCTGCCCGTTGGCTGCTGGTAAAATACCAGCAGCGGGAGAAGCCCCTTATGTGGCAGTCAATTGGCCACTTAAGGGTCTTGATTTGGCCTGGGACGGGTGGGTGCTTTCTCGCCACCGCCCCTCATAAATTTGCAGTGGGGCGGGAAGGTATCTGGAGCGGCACCCCCCCCCTACCCCCCACCACCACCCACCACCACCCACTCAATTTTCGCTCCCCCCCCCCGCCACCAGTCAGCTCCTGTGGAGGGACGTAAAATTCCTGCCTATTTGTCCATTCTGCAAGTTTATTAATGTTAACTTGTAATTTGCTGCAGTCCTTCTTAGTATTGACTATCACCTCCCTGCTTCCCCCATCCCCCCCACAATTTGGCGTCATCCACAAATTTAGAAATTATGATTTTGATTCCAAAGTTTACATTGTTGATTATCAATTGTGAATGACAGTGGTCTCAGCACATTTTCTTGTGGGTCCCCATTTCCCACCTGCTGCCTGTTTGAATAGCCACCCTTAGTCCTACTCTCTGCTTTCTGCCTTCCAGCTAGCTATCCATTCTGCTACTCTTTTGACTCTGCATACTTTAATGTTATTCATTAGTCCATTATGTAGTACTTTATCGAAGGTTGAAATTGTTGCTAATGCAGTTTCACATACACTGTTTTAAAGAGGTAACAAATATTTTAAAAATTCACAAATTAATAACATAATATAGTAATGTAACTGTATAATATTACAAGTCATCATCACAGCAAATCTGACATCTTTTACTTGTAAGTAGAATTAACATTTGGCAAACATAATGATCTTCTATAATGCTGCATTTTTCCAAATTTGCAACCGCTGCTGCATGAATTATTCAATGTGACCTGGACCTTTCACATACACATCCACATTCTGTATCCTGCAACTACATTAAGGATTCTTTATATTTGAAAGTCAATTTGAAACATGTCCTGGAGATTTGGTGCTGTTCTGCAGCAGTTTCTTGCTAGGTTCATTGGTTGGGAAACTGGCTGTGATGATATAATGTTGAGGAGGCCTATTACTAACGAACCATCAGCACAGACTGTCACTTGCTGTCGATCTTTTTTTTAAATTGAACTTGTATAATTTGCTCGTTACTTTGTTAATTTCTTTTAAGCTGAACAATTGTGGCATTTGTTTTCTAACCATGTGGATGCAGATCAAAAGAATTTATTGACAAGTGGCTAGTTTGTTCCCCATAAGTCATATAGACTCAGGATAATTTGCTGATAACTGGAGTGATTCTGGCAGCGCCGAGTAGAATGGCAGTTATATAGTCACAACTATTGCAGCATGGGCTTTTGTTAAATCATACAACAGCTTGGATTTCAGCAAGGTTTCACTGTCGACTAATGGATCCAATTTTGATATTTATTCAGTGGGATTATTAGATGAGGGCCACCGGTGTTGTTGCATTAAACAGTTTTGTGTTTTGCTTTGTAATAAGCATTGCCTAGCCAAACATGGAATGAATCAATTTTAACGCAAGACTTACGCCAACAATGAACTGTAAGGCTACAGCAGGACTGCAAATAAGGACTTGAGCAAAGTGCAAAATCATGAGTGATAGAGAACCTGCAATTCTGAGCATCATAACATTTGCCTGTATCCTCATTTTACATGCTGTCTTCCACAACATCATCTGAAGACATGCCGTCAGATTGCATATGCACACTGACAAACTTAGCTCTACCTCTATCACCCCTTTCGATCCCTACACTGTTTCTCTGTTGTCAATCTGAGGCGAGTAACTCATCTCCTGACTCCCCAAAGCCTGTCCACCATCTACAAGGCATAAGTCAGGATTATGATGGAATACTCTCCACTTGCCTGGATGGGTGCAGCTCCAACAACACTCAAGAAGCTCGACAACATCCAGGACAGAGCAGCCCACTTGATTGGCACCCGATCTACAAACATTCACTCCCTCCACCACCAATGCACAGTGGAATCTACAAGTTACGCTGCAGCAACACACCAAGGCTCCTTAGACAGTACCTTCCAAATCCGCGACCTCTACCACCTAGAAGGACAAGGGCAGCAGTCGCATGGGAACACGATCACCTGCAAGATCCCCTCCAAGTCACACACCATCCTGACTTGGAACTATATCGCCGTTCCTTCACTGCCGCTGGGTCAAAATCCTGGAACTCCCTTCCTAACAATACTTTAGGCGTACCTACCCCACATGGACTGCAGCGCGTCAAGAAGGCAGCTCACCACCACCTTCTCGAGGGCAATTAGGATGGGCAATAAATGCTGGCCTAGCTAGAGATGCCCACATCCCTGGAATGAATAAAATAAAATCTGCTTGTCCAACCATCAGTCCCGATGAGCTGCAATTTCCTCCAATTAAATATTAGGAAGACCAAAGCCATTGATTTTAGCCTTCCCCACAAACTCCGTTTCCTCGACGCTGATTCCATCTCCAGCCTGGCTGTCTCTGGCTGATCCAGAGGTGCAAATTCAGCATTTTATCAGATCCTGAGCTAACCTTCAGACCCCATATGCTCTTCATCACAAAGACTGACCACTTCTACTACTGTCTCTGCCCCTGTCCTTAGTCCATCTGATGCTGAAACCCTCATCCATGTATTTTCACTTCCACACTTGACTATTCCAATGTTCTCCTGGCTGGCCTTCCATGCTCAATTCTCTATACCCTTTAGCTTATTCAAAAATATATTGCCAATATCGTAACCCACACTAAGTTCCACTCATCTATCACCCCTGTGCTTGCTGACTTCTGGTTCCCCCAATATCTCCTGGTGAAAGTTGATGATCTTTATCTGATTATGCTTCCTGTGTTAAAGGTGCTATAAAATTGCAATTTTTTTCTCTTATTTGTCTACTGTACTACTGAAGGTACTGAGTTGTGAATGGTACAGTTTTACATATGTCAGACTTGCCACCTTCAGGTATTTGATCAAGTGTGAGACTAAACATTGAGTATCAGTAGGCTATCTAACCATGCGAGGACCATCATGGATGAATCCTTGCCTCATGTCCACATAGGCACACTTTTCAATCAGTTTGGTAGCCAGCATAGGAGATGGAATTCAAACTCTCTGCCCTCTGGGGACGCTGAAGCCAAAGGAATCATCTCTGCCCAGTCCTAGCTGGAATGAGCAAACTCAATCCAGACTGGGAATTAGATTTGGGACCTTCATGGTTTGAATGGCTCAGTCCGACATTGGTGATATATATGTCTTTTCTTTATAAGCAAATATATCATCAGATGAATTTTGTGCTGTTTAATCTAGGCTGATTTCTAGATGATGTAAGAATTCTTTGAATGTCTCCTTTTCACAGCTAAACCTCGAAATTCCTGTGAGCAATGTTATTGTCACAAACCCTTTTATTGTGCTCATATCAAATTTCTTACTCCATTATTTTAATGGAGGTGTTAACTCATTTATTTTACATGGATTAATACCTCCTTTTCAAATAGCGGATAGAGGAATGCATTAAACATTTGTATGATTGCATCACTCACAGTAATTTCCAGGTACAGTTTCTTGGTTTCCTGTACCTATGTGCAGCATCATATGTTTGTATTTTGCCTGCCAGATGCAAAAGATCATTAATCTATGAATATTGAAATACAGTTTTATTGGAGTATAGTTTGAAATTAATGAGAGAAGATGTGGGGATCAAAAAAGTAAGACGATAGATGTCCTAGGCAGCTACTTGATTCATCTACCACTAAAGTAAACTCTGCTCCCATTGTAATATTCTTGTTAATTTTTTCAACTCTTCCAATTTTCCTCTCTAGTCAGGCAGAATTTACTTGGGTGTCGCTTCACTATTAGAGGCAAATCTCCTGTACCCTTCTCAAGTAGCAGATCTTCACAGGTAAAGCTGAACAGTGAGTGCTGGAGGGCTTTCTAACCCTCACACCTTTTGAGCTTCATAGGCCAAGATTAATTCCTGGTCTATGTTACTATTCTTGACTGTACCCACACATGTTCGAGCCTATTTGGTGGCACTGGATAAGAGTAAGCACTTTAGGTGATTTTATTTTTCCTTCCCACACCACTTTCCCAATATCACCGACGCTGATGGTTGTATTACCCCAGTTGTTGCCCTAGCTAAGATCAGATAATTTAGCACAGACTAGTATCAAACGTGGAGCCATCTTGGTCTCTGGGCTCAATGGCATACCATGTAGTCCTTTAGTCCACTAAACCACTGAAATGGGAAATCCTATTATACCACTTGTGCTCCTCGCATGTTGAGTCTTTTGGAACTAGCACTAGAAGTAGTTATCTACAGTTCTGTGCTGTATATTTGTCCAGTGAGAACTAAACCACGATTTACCAGCACTATTCAGAATCAATAAATTCAGAATATCTTCACCGATGTTTACCCAGCTTCATACTTGTTTATGACAAGTTTAATAGTGAAACATAGGAACATAAGAGCAGGCGTAGGCTATTCAGCCCTTTGAGCCTGCTCTATCATTCTAGATCATGGTTGATCATCTGTCTTATCCATTCTGAAGGGGGAGGGTGAACAGCCAGCAGTCATGGTCCACATCGGAAACAACGACATAGGTAGAAAGAGGAATGTGGTCTTGCAGTCAGTATTTAGGGAGTTCGGTAAGAAATTGGCAAGAATACATCAAAAGTAGTATTCTCCGGATTATTCCCAATGCCATGCACAAGTAATTATATAAATAGAAGGATAAGACAAATTAATGCGTGGCTGGAAAGATGGTGCAGGAGGGAGGGATTCAGATTCCTGGGACATTGAGATGGGACCTGTACAGGCCGGCTGGGTTGCACCAGAGCTGGGACTGAGTTCCTTGCGGGACATTTTGCGAGTGCTGTTGGGGAGGGTTTAAAATAGTTTGGCAGGGGGATGGGGATCAGACTCAGCTGGGACAAAATCAGAAATTAAAATGGAAGGTGAAAAATTAATGGATGCATCTGGAAGACAGAGCAAATGAGGGTTAGAAAATAAAAAAAAGAGTTTGGCAGTGCTCCAGGGTATCTATTTCAATGCAAGGAGAAGAGCAAATAAAGCAGATGAGCTGAGGGCACAGAGAGACATGTGGCAGTATGATATCCTAGCTATTACAGAAACATGGCTTAAGGAGGGACAGGAATTGCAGCTCAACATTCCTGGTTACAGGGTTTTCAGACGCTATAGGGAGGGGGATAAGAAAGGAGGGGAGTGGCAATTTTGGTCAAGAAAACAATTACAGCTGTGAGGAGGGATATGTTGGAAGGCTGATCAAATGAGGCCATATGGATTGAGCTAAGGAACAAAAAAGGGGCGATCACACTGCTGGGAGTGTACTATAGACCCCCAAACAGTCAGAGGGAGATAGAAGAGCAGATATGTGGGCAAATCTCTGAGAAGTGCAAGTACAATAGGGCAGTAGGGGATTTTAATTGCCCTAATATTAACTGGGATAGTTTTAATGTGAAAGGAATTGAAGGAGCAGAATTCTTGAGGTGCATTCAGGAGAACTTTTTCACCCAGTATGTAGCAAGCCCAACAAGAGAGGTTGCAGTTTTAGACTTAGTTTTAGAAAATTAAGATGGGCAGGTAGAAGGAGTGGCAGTAGGAAAGCATTTTGGTGGTAGTGATCATAATTTAGTCAGTTTTAACATAATTATGGAAAAGGACCGAGTTAGAACAGGAATTCGAGTTCTCAATTGTGGCAAGGCATATTTTACTAAACTGAGGAGTGATTTAGCGAAAGTGGACTGGAAACAGCTACTTGAAGGTAAATCAATGTCAGAACAATGGGACACATTCAAAGGGGAGATTCAAGGTAAACATGTTCCGACAAAGAAAAAAGGTGAGGTGGCCAAATCTAGAGCCCCATGGATGTCAAGGAGCCTACAGGGTAAGATGAGGCAGAAATGGAAAGCTTATGTCCCACACCGAACTCAATACTACAGAAAGCCAAGAGGAATATTGAAAATGGAGTAGTGAAATCAAAAAGGAAGTTAGGAAAGCAAAGAGGGGGCATGAAAGAATATTGGCAAGCAAAATCAGGGTGAACCCAAAGATGTTTAATCAATACATTAAGAGTAAGAGGATAACTAAGGAGAGAGTAGGGCCAATAAAAGACCAAAAAGGTAACCTACGTGTAGGAGCAGAAGATATTGGTATGGTTCTGAATGAATACATTGTGTCTGTCTTCCCAAAAGAGGTGGCCGTTGCAGATTAGTTAAGGCGGAAGAGTGTGAAGTATTGGATGTGATAAACATAGAGAGAGAGGAAGCATTAATGGGATTAGCATCCTTGAAAGTTGATAAATCACCAGGGCTAGATGAAATGTATCCTAGGCTGTTAAAAGAAGTAAGTGAGGAAATAGCAGAGGGTCTGACCATCATTTTCCAGTCCTCACTGGATACAGGTGTGGTGCCGGAGGATTGGAGAATTGCTAACGTTGTAATTCTATTTAAAAAGGGAGCAAAGGATAGACTGAATAATTACAGGCCAGTAGTCTAACCTCAGTAGTGGGCAAAATATTGGAGTCTATTCTGAGAGACAGGATAAAGAGTCATTTAGAAAGGCACAGGTTAATCAAGGATAGTCAGCATGGATTTGTCAAGGAAAGATCTTGTTTGACTCTTTTGATCGAATTTTTTGTAGAAGTAACAAGGAAGATAGATGAGGGTATTCCAGTTAATGTGGTCTACATGAATTTTAGCAAGGCTTTTGACAAGTCCCACATGGCAGACTGATTAAAAAAATAAAATCCCATGGGATCCAGGGAAATGCAGCAAGGCGGATACAAAATTGGCTCAGTGGCAGGAAACAAAGTGTAATTGTTGACGGCTGTTTTAGCGACTGTAGGGCTGCTTCCAATGGCATTCCGCAGGGCTCAGTCCTGGGTCCCCTGCTTTTTGTGGTGTATATTCACAATTTGGATGTAAATGTAGGGGGCATGATCAAGAAGTTTGTGGACGACACAAAGATTGGCCATATGCTAGATAGTGAGGAGGATAACTGTAGGCTGCACGAAGATACTGATGGTCTGGTCAGATGGGCAGAAAAGTGGCAAATGGAATTAAACTTGGAGAAGTGTGAGGTGATGCATTTGGGGAGGTCAAACAAGGCAAAGGAATACACAATTAATGGGAAAATACTGAGAAGTGTAGAGGAAGTAAGGGAGCTTGGAGTGAATGTCCACATATCCCTGAAGGTAGCAGGAGCAGGGAGATTGTGCTGGAACTGTATAACTCATTGGTTAGGCCACAACTTGAGTACTGTGTGCAGTTCTGGTCACCTCATTACAGAAAAGATGTAATTGCACTAGAGAGGATATAGAGAAGATTTACGAGGATGTTGCCAGGCAAAATGCAGCTATGACGAAAGTTTGGATAGGCTAGGGTTGTTCTCCTTGGAACAGAGATGGCTGAGGGGAGATTTGATTGAAATGTACAAAATTGTGAGGCGCCTGGATAGTGTGGAGGTGAAGGGTCTTTGCACCTTTGCAGAGAGGTCAGTGACGAGGGGCCATAGATTTAAAGTGATTGGGAGAAAAATTAGAGGGGAGGTGAGGAAAACCTTTTCACCCAGAGGGTGGTGATGGTCTGGAACTCACTGTCTGAAAGGGTAGTGGAGGCAGAGACCCTCAACTCATTCAAAAGGAGTCTGGATATGCACCTCAAGTGCCGTTAGCCGCAGGGCTCCGGACCAAAAGCTGGAAGGTGGGATTAGAATAAATGGATTATTTTTCAGCCGGCACAGACACGATGGGCCATGTGGCCTCTTACTGTGCCTTAAACCTTCTATGATTCTATGATTCAATGCCATATTCTCGCACTATCCCCATATCCCTTGATGTCATGAGCAACTAGAAATCTATCGATCTCTATTTATTTTATTTATTTAGAGATACAGCACTGAAACAGGCCCTTCGGCCCACCAAGACTGTGCCGACCATCAACCACCCATTTATACTAATCCTACATTAATCCCAGATTCCTACCACATCCCCACCTTCCCTCAATTCCACTACCACCTACCTATACTAGGGGCAATTTATAATGGCCAATTTACCTATCAACCTGCAAGTCTTTGGCTGTGAGAGGAAACTGGAGCACCCGGCGAAAACCCACACAGTCACAGGGAGAACTTGCAAATTCCGTACAGGCAGTACCCAGAATTGAACCCGGGTCTCTGGAGCTGTGGTGCTAACCACTGCGCCACTGTGCCGCCCACTTGTACTTACTCGGTGGCTGAGCTTCCACCACCCTCTGGAGCAGAGAATTCCAAGGATTCACTGCCCTCTGAGTGAAGAAGTTCCTCCTCATCTAGTCCTAAATGGCTTGACCTTTATTCTGAGATTGTGTCCCCTGGTTCTAGACCCACAGCCAGGGGAAACATCTTTTCTGTATCTGCCCTGCCTATCTCTAAGAATTTTGTAAGTTTCTATGAGATTGCCTCTCATTCTTCTAAACTCCAGAGAACACAGGCCCAGTCTCCTCAATCTCTCCTCATAGGACAATCCCACCATCCCAGGAATCGGTCTGGTGAATCTCCACTGCACACCCTCTATGGCAAGTATATCCTTCCTCAGGCAAGGAGACCAGAACTGCACACAATATTCCAGGTGCGGCATCGCAAATGTTGTATACAATTGAAGCACGACTTCTTTGCTCCTGTACTCAAACCCATGGTGGGACAAAGGATGCAACAATAAGAATGTTATTACAAAGCACAACAGGTAAAATGTTACAAGACATAAGTATGACACTTCCAGAAGCTGCACATCAATGCAAGAGTTTCTATGTGCTATAAATATTTGTACTGTGTGTATAATTTTAATTCTATAGTGTCAGCTTGAAATGATGTCCAGATGCTTTCTTGGAACACTAATGGCTGTCTGAGACAGTTTGGGGTGAAATTTGCCTTTAGCGAAAAGCAAAATGGCTGATAGCAAATTGGCAGCCCATTTTACATCCTGCCCGATTGTTTCTTTTGCATTGACTTATGAATATTGAGTAGGGTGTAAAACGGGCTGCCATTTTGATAGCGCCCATGTTGCAGTACCCCCAAAGTCAAATTTCACCCACAGTGGCTCTAGCCCAAAGCTCAATAAACCTTCTGATTCAGTTTACTGAAACAGTAGATTCTTTGAAGGACAGTAGTATTTCACAAGTGAGGTTGTGTTGTCCAATTGTTGTCAAGTGTTAAAAACAAATAGACTATCGGGCTGCCCAAAAAGCTCTGTTTATGATTTGTCCATTTAACTGTTCAACAAATGTTAACATTTTCATTGCCTGGCTATTCCAAAGGAAAAGTTGTCTTCTACCCCATAGACAATCGAGGGAGCTTCATGCTTCTAAGTTTTCCAACTTTCACATGCAGTGCAAATCGGAGCTGCAGCTATGATCTTCATGATCACCATTAGGAATTTGCTTCTATAAAAGAAACCGTAAGGACTTGAGATTTTCTTCTTCAACAAAATTAAAAACATTAAAAATGATAAATGAATTGCTATACTGATTGCATTAATGTATATGTGGAACACTAGTACAACTATTTCTTCAGACTTGTATGTTATTCTCTTCAGAATGAAGAATGTAGTAGACTTTAGAACTTTCCTCCTTCACCACCTCTCCCTATATCAGTTTGATTATTCTGTCTGGCTCTGTTTGAGCAGTGAATGCTAAATTTGGGAAATGACTTAAGATCAATATACTCACAATTCATAGTCGTTTATACTGACAAAAGACTTTCGGGCCGTTAGCAAAATAGTCAAGATACTACATCATTGCATTGTTCAGTTAAAGTTGCTTCTGTGTTAACAGTAATGCCAACCCATGTTCTTCAGGAATTGCTGAAAATCTTGGTACTAGGTTTATGTTTCAGTTCCTTTGTTCAGGCAAAAATGGATTCATTATTTACTGTGTAAATGACAAAATGCTGGGATTTTTGTTAGCTTAAGCTAGGCTCTTATCTTTTGTGGAAGCACTTTTATCCCATTATAATTTGTAGCTTCTTCACAGTAATTTAGTTCTCTAAGGAACCACTGCCAGTACCACTTCTGAATTCTGTTAAATGTGTTCTATTAAAGCACAATGGGGAGCAGTGGTTTACTGGAAAATACGCCACCTTTTGACATCAGAGCACTTACCATTTGGGACTGTCAATTATGGACTTGAAGTCACTAAAGACTTATTTTCCAGTAAGTCTAGTTGATTCATTTATCACTTATTTTAACCATCTGGGCACTGCAAATGCTTTTTGGCTTTTCAGCCAAGACACTGTAGCTTAGGCTTTTCAGAATGCCTATTGGTGAGTTTTAAACATACTGAAATGAAAGTATGCTGTGTACATCCAATTATCTAATGTCAGCTCCGCAGCATAGTAGTTACAGATTCAGATTGGTGTAGGGGGCAAATTGTGGGGGGTAGGAGGGACAAATTGTATAAACAAACTAAAAGGGTGGGCCCATCAACAAGAGTGGCTTAAAAGACATTTAAGCCCATTAGCAGCCATTCCCAAGACTGAAGGGACAGAGCACTAAAAAGGGGCAAAAATGAATGTAAAGGAGCACTACGGTGAAGGTGTGAATCTAACAGCAAGTGACCTATCAGCCCAACACCAGTTTCCTGCTTGAGTGCTTTTGAAGTGAATGTAATGCTGCTTGAGGTTGCTGCAAGAAGCATTGCCCTCTGTGCCACTCCATGTCACCATCCCTATAAATTAGCATGACTATATTGCTGCAAGCAGGTGGAGCCAGGTTTCAGGGCACAGCTGATTATTGATGTTCCTGGTGTCCTGGTAATATGTTGCATGATCATGGCAGCTGTATTTGCAATAGATGGCAAAGTACTGCATCAGCTTCTGTACTGATCTGGACATTGAGAAGGTAGTTCAAATTGGTGATTTGGGAAGAGCAGTTTTTTTTTTAATTTTAGAGATACAGCGCTGAAACAGACCCTTCGGCCCACTGAGTCTGCGCTGACCAACAACCACCCATTATACTAATCCTACATTAATCCCATATTCCCTACCATCTACCTACACTAGGGACAATTTACAATGGCCAATTTACCTATCAACCTGCAAGTCTTTGGCTGTGGGAGGAAACCAGAGCACCCGGAAGAAACCCACATCACAGGGAGAACTTGCAAACTCCGCACAGGCAGTATCCAGAACTGAACCCGAGTCGCTGGAGCTGTGAGGCTGCGGTGCTAACCACTGCGCCACTGTGCCGCCCAAAAAGTTCTCCTTTCTGTCTTCCCTAGCAGCAATTGTATAAAGTTTCTTCCCACACATCTGAACACAGCTCCAACCTGAATTACGGATTTCCAACTTAAAAGTTCATGGTGGCACAGCAGATCTATTTAAAGGTGATGTGTGCTGGACTATAGAAGCTGGTCAATGACTTTGCAACTCTAAAGGGGTTCAGTGCTGCACTTGTTTAATAAAATATTTATAAGATAAAAGAGACTTGTTTTGTCTTTCAGTTGAGCAGATCATTAAAGATCTGACATTGTATTTAGGAGATAGACTCTGTGTTCCTGGAACAATTTGCAGTTATCAGTTTGATATCTGCCAAATAGTTTCTAGAGAAATTGGGACTAAGAAACTTGAATTGCTGTTAATTTTAGTGAAAAAACTCGGTACAAATGGGATTTCCTGTGTTACCCCCTTAAGTTCCAATTTTTTATTTGAACTTTTACATAATTTTTATTGCCATATATGATCGGAGATGTGATCTCATTACTTGCATCCCATTTGCAAACTCAAATGTATTTAACAGCATTAGATGATAATGCCCCTTTGAAGGACGTATTCTGTGTAAATGCAGGTAAAGAATGGATGTGTACAAAAGCAATGTAATGTTCAGATTATTATCTGAACGGCTATAAACTGAGAGAGGGGAATATGCAACGAGACCTGGGCATTCTCGTACAACAGACACTGAAGGTATGCATGCAAGTCCAATAGGCTGGTAAAAAAGGCAAATTGTATGTTGGCTTTCGTAGCGAGATTTTCGAGTGCAAGAGCAGGGATGTCTTGCTGCAATTCTAAAGGGCCTTGGTGAGGCCACACCTGGAATATTGTGAGCAGTTTTGGTCTCCTTATCTGAGAAAGGATGTTCTTGCTATAGAAGGAGTGCAGCGAAGGTTTACCAGACTGATTTCTGGGATGGTGGGACTGACGTATGAGGAGAGATTGAGTTGGTTAGGATTATATTTGCTAGAGTTCAGAAGAGTGAGGGGGGATTTCATAGAAACCTATAAAATTCTAACAGGACTTGACAGGGTAGATGCAGGAAGAATGTTCCCGATGGTGGGGGAGTCCAGAACCAGGGGTCATAGTCTAAGGATACAGCGTAAACCATTCAGGACTGAGATGAGGAGAAATTTCTTCACCCAGAGAGTGGTGAACCTGTGGAATTCGCTACCACAGAAAGTAGTTGAGGCCAAAACATTGTATGTTTTCAAGAAGGAGTTAGATATAGCTCTTGGGTTTAAAGGGATCAAAGGATATGGGGTGAAAGTGGGAACAGGTTACTGAGTTGGATGATCAGCCATGATTGTAATGAATGGCAGTGCACGCTCAAAGGGCCGAATGGCCTACTCCTGCTCCTATTTTCTATGTTTCTATGTAAGACTGTGTTTTTGCAATTGGAAGAGGCAATGAATATTGTGTGAATTATTTAACTGCCAAAATAGCAATCAATCGTAGTGAGAGTCAAATAGCATGCAGCCCAAAGCAGGTTAAATGTCTATAGTAGGAAGAGATTAACTAGGATTAAGGAAGGTGAGGTAGACAAGGTAATTAATCAACTAATGATAACTGTCACATACATGTACCAAAAGTACTCTTGCTTGAAGTGAAGATGTAAACATCCTGAAGGCTTTCACAGGATGTTATGCCCATTAGGCAGCATTCTGTACAAGTTTAAAATGATATTAGATCCCATTATCTGGTTAGATATTTCCACAGAATAATAAATCTTCACACACACACACCATGTTTCAGCATTATTTATTGATCACTCACTTTATTAATAAAGATAGAACATAGGATGTAAAAACACCAGAAAATCCATAGGGTTGTAATTCTGGTAGTTTGCATATGCTACAAAACTCTGGTGGAGGGGCCTGCAGGAGTAAACCTTCAATTGGTGTGGGAGACATCAATGATCTCTCCATCAAAATCTGTGGCCTTAACGGCCCACTTAAACCACTCCAACCTCTCTTCCTCACTTCCCCAAAACATTTTTGCCTCATCTTCAGGGGTTAAGAATTGACTCTGGCCTGGATTTGCAAGAGGGACCAACTTCTAACGAAATCGTGCAAGTGTGCCCAGTAGGACCAAGCATGCCTATGTCATGGGTGTGCTGAGTCATAGCTGAGGGTCTAGAGGTGCAAACTCTCAACAAAACCAACGCTGCTGCTGGCTCTGACCCTTAAGTCAATGGTCTTGTGTAACCAATTGCATCTACTCCACCTTTTTAATTTCTAATACCAAGAAGAAATGAAACTGTTAACTGCCTTTTATATTTTATTTCACAAGACATACAAAATCTCCCCCACCCAACACCACTTCTTCTTTGCACTTCAGTGCAAATTTTACCCACTTTAATACATACTGAGTGATTTTTTTTTTAGAACAAGCCATATCTGGCTGCTTGAAAATCCATGGTGCACTGAAAGCTGCCCTTTAACATTCTCCCGTGACAGTTTCCAATGTGGCCTCTCTGCCTTAACAACTGATTAGTGAGCTTAATGTAGTCCCACATCACTGATTAAGTAAATGTTTGGTTTCCAAACAAGTTATCTTCATTTATCTTCATGTTCACTATTGTCATGCAGCTACATAACAGGTTGTTGAATATTCAATTCATTCTTAACCATTTTCTCCAATATTAAAATCAACATCACCCTCATTAGCTCAAATGATTTTTGAGTGGAAGAGCTTATGCTGCCACTGCATGATGAGGGAGGGGCTGTTCGCAGAGCGCATACATACTTATTGTTCTTTATGTTCCTCAGACTTTGCTCAGTGCGGAAAAACGGATGTTGATAGTACTGTACGTGAAGTTCAAACAAGCTCTCGCCCGGCCTAATGAGTTTCCCAGTGAGGGGCTGAACGGTGCAGATCAAGAAGATTCCAAATTTAATCTCCATTCAGCAAAGCGTTTGCTGGTTCTAACCAGAACACTACTAGAGTTGCTACAGCTGGTCTCAGATTTGAATTAGGGAAGGCAAAACTGGCTGTCGTACCCATTGCTGGTGACAATGACCCCCACTAGAAGCGGATATCTGTGGACATGTAATGAGGACAAGGGTTAATCTTCTTTGTGATACTCCAGTGTTGAATAGTATGCAATATTCATTTGCTAAGGTTAACATATAAATAATAATTTGGCTGAGGAGTTAGCAAGTGGCCTGTGCCCAAGAAAATACTCCCACAAAGAACTGAAACCTTCCAAGAGGGAACAAGAGAAGATTGTTGAGGGGTATTTCAGACGAGAGATGTTTTTAAGAAAATCTGCAGCTGACTTGGAAAATTTGTATTATGGCTGTTTGTAATGTGAGAGGGAGTTAAAGATTAACTCGGCGTAGGCTTGGAGGGCCGAAGGGCCTGCTCCTGTGCTGTAATTTTCTTTGTTCTTTGTTCTAACTGCATGGGGAACAATATTTTCTTTGACCAAAAACATGGGTCTTAATTACAGAGAGACTTTACCGAGAGCTGAGACGTGGATGTTGGCCCAAGGCAAACAAACAGCTGACACCTCAAACCCTCCCACTCACTCACTCAGTTTGCTGAGAATTGCCTACTCTATTACAATTGTTTCTGAGAATACAAATGTATTGTGCCCATAGATACATTACATTGTAAAAGGGGCATAAATACATTTTACATTACGCACCCCTTAGGGATAAGGATTTGGGTTGATTCAACATGAAATTGTTACATGTGGGCATTGCAAAGCTGACAATCCTGGCAGTCAGTGTAAAAGCCTTCATATATCACCAGACAACAAGAATGCAATCTACCTACGCTTACATATGAATTAGGAGTAGGCCACTCAGCCCCTCAAGCCTGCTTCACCTTTCAACAAGATCATGGCTGATCTGATTTGTAACCTCAACTCCACATTCCCGCCTATCCCCAGTAACCTTTTACCCCCTTGCATATCAAGAATCTATCGACCTCTGCCTTAAAAATATTCAAAGACTCTGCTTCCACCACCTTTTGAGGAAGAGAATTCCAAAGACTCAAGACCCTCTGAGAAAAAAATTCTCCTCATCTCTGTCCTAAATGGACGACCCCTTATTTTTAAACAGTGACCCCTAGTTCTAGATTCTCCCACAAGAGGAAATATCTTTCCCCATCCACCTAGCCAAGATCCCTCACCTCTTATTCTTCTAAACTCCAGTGGATACAAGCCTAGCCTGTCCAACCTTTCCTTAGAAGACAAACCGCCAATTCCAGGTATGAGTCTAGTAAACCTTCTCTGAACTGCTTCCAATGCATTTACATACTTCCTTAAATAAGGAAACCAATACTGTACACAGTACTCCAGATGTAGTCTCACCAATATCCTGTATAACTGAAGCATAACCTCCCTACTTTTGTATTCGATTCCCCTCGCAATAAATGATAACCTTCTATTAGCTTTCCTAATTACTTGCTGTACCTGCATACTAACCTTTTGCGAATCATGCACTTGGACACCCAAATCCCTCTGCATCTCAGAGCTCTGCAATCTCTCACCATTTAGATAATCTGCTTTTTTTATTCTTCGTGCCAAAATGGATAATTTTACATTTCCCCTTGTTATACTCCATTTGCCAGATCTTTGCCCACTCACCTTAACCTATCTGTATCCCTTTGTAACCCTGTTTTGTCCTCTTCACAACTTACTTTCCTACCTATCTTTGTGTCATCAGCAAATTTAGCAACCATAGCTTCGGTCTCTTCATCCAAGTCATTTATATAAAATTGTAAAAAGTTGAGGCCCCAGCACTGATCCCTGTGGCACACCACTCGTTGCATCTTGACAACAAGAAAATGACCTGTTTATGCCTACTCTGTTTCCTGTTAGCTAGCCAATCTTCTATCCATGCCAATATGTTACAACCTACACCATGAGATTTTATTTTCCACAATAACCTTTGATGTGACACCTTTATCAAATGCCTTGTGGCAATCCAAGTACAATACATCCACTGGTTCCCCTTTATCCACAGCATATGTTACTTCCTCAAAGAACTCTTATAAATTGGTTAAACTATGTTGACTCTGCCTGATTACCTTGAATTTTTTAAGTGCCCTTCTATAATATCTTTAATAATAGCTTCTAATATTTTCCTCTGACAGATGTTAAGCTAACTGACCTGTAGTTTTCTGCTTTCTGTCTCCCTCCCTTTTTGAATAAAGGAGTTACATTGGCTATTTTTCAATCTAATGGAACCTTCCCTGAATTTAGGGAATTTTGGAAAATGCAAACCAACGCATGAACTATCTCACTAGCCACTTCTTTAAAAACCCTAGGATGAAGTCCATCAGGACCCAGGAACTTATCAGTCCACAGTTTCAACAATTTGTTCAGTACTACTACTTCCCTGGTGATTGTAATTTTCTTGAGTTCCTCCCTCCCTTCTATTTCCTGATTTACAGTTATTTCTGGGATATTAATTGGTATCCTCCATGGTGAAGACCAATGCAAAATATCTCTTCAATTCATCTGCCATTTCCTTGTTTTCCCTTATTAATTCCCCAGACTCATTTTCTGTAGGACAGATGCTTACTTTGATAATTCTTTTTAAAATATTTATAGAAACTCTAACTACCTGTTTTTATATTTCTAACCAGCTTTCTCTCGTACTCTAATTTTTCCCTCCTTATTAATCTTTTAGTCACCCTTTGTTGTTTTTGGTATTCTGTCCAATCTTCTGACCTGCTGCTCATCTTTGCACAATTATATGCTTTTTCTTTAAGTTTGATCCTATCTTTAACTTTTTTAGTTAACCACCGGTCCTCCCCTTGGAATTTTTCTTTCCTGTTGGAATGTTTGAAAATAGTCACATACTTAGATAAAGAGGTCACTTCCCTCTTGGATTGATTAATCGACCAATATGACCAGAAAAAGTGGCTACATTCCAATAATCATCTTCTCCCCCACCCCATCCCCACTGGAGACGAAGCTATCGGTTAAGTAATAAACACACAGACATCTAATTTTGATGCTGTGGTCTGAGCTGTTGATGGGAACCAAATGATTGATGTGTAGCTTAATGCTTTTTAAAAGCAATGGTTGAGACATGCACTTTTGCTTATGTTTGGTCTGTCCTTTTCAGAAAACTAAAGCACTGTTAATTCAAAAAGGTCTGAGCAAAGTCAAATCTAATTATCCACAAATTAACCTCAAATACTCTAATTTGGTGATCAATTTAGTTTGTCTCTTGTCTCTTTTAGTATTAATTACCAAAAGAAACCTTTAATCCAGGTTTCAATAGTCAAGGAAACTGTAATAATCTACTTTTAAAGAAATTAAGTTATGAGATTGATTTTTTTTTTACAATGCAACCTACAATGAACATCAAAATATGGCAGGATATTATGAGCCACTTAAATCAGCGGAGCATTCCTGTATGTGATATGTATTCTACATCCCTTGCAAATTCCTGTTGATGTTTAAAATGCGAATTGGCTAAGATATTACCACAGCAACAGCATCTCTGTCAAGCTGAGGTGCAGGTTATGCAGCAAACACAAGGCAGTATTTATGCTGTACTCAATATGGTCTCTAGTGAACTCTCGCATTTTATCAAAAGTAATGGTCCAGATTTTACAGTCGGCAGCAAAGTGATGGTGCTTGCCACTGACCTCAAAGAAAGCTGCCCACAAAGATCTAGCAATCTCTACATAATCCATTTCACCCTCCCTGGTGTCAGTTTCACTTTGGTGCCAGCTATAGGGGATCTCTGGCATCTAGCAACAGCGATGTCTTCAAGCAGACAAAGCAGCCAATCACATTGAAGAATTCTGAGACAGCAAACCAGGATGTTACAAGCAGATTTTTGCATTCACTTTTTATGCTAACAAAAATTTATATAGCGCCTTTATTGTAATAAAATGTTCCAAGGCGCTTCACAGGAGCATTATAAAACAAAATGACATCAAGCTACATATCAAAGCTTGGTCAAAGAGGTAGGTTTTATGGAGTGCCTTAAAGGAGAAAAGTGAGGTAGAGAGGCTGAGCGGTGTAAAGAGTGTATTCCAGAGCTTGGGGCCAAAGCAGCTGAAGGTGCGGCCACCAATGGTGGAGTAATTAATACTGGGGGATGCTCAAGAGGCTAGAATTAGAGCAGTGCAGATATCCCAGTTGGTTGTAGGGTTGGGGGAGATTACAGAGATAGGCAGGGGTGAGGCCATGGATGGATTTGAAAACAAGGATGCAAATTTTAAAATCCAGACTTTGTTTGACCGGGACCCACTGTAGGTCAACAGGCACTGGGGTGATAGGTGGACAGGACTTGGTGCAAGTTAGGACATGGGCAGCAAGTTTTGGAAGACTTCAAGTTTATGGAGGGTAGAATGTGGGAGACCATCTGAACAGATGGTCTTGATCTTAGTGACAAAGAAGGCAATGAGCTCCTCACACTTATTGTTGGGAGTGAGGGTGAAGCAGACAGGGAGATGGGTGTAAGAAGATGGTTTGCAGTAGAGAAAAGAAGCCAGGGGTTATCTTTGCATTCCAGGATGATCCTGGAATAGTGAGCAATTTTAATAGATGAGAGCAAGACCTGATTAGTGTTTAAGTGGTCCAGCCAGATCTGGCGGTTGATGGTTAAACTGGTTGTCCGCTATATCCTTTCAAGTCTGTGTCCCATGGACTTAAGGGAGTGGAGATGAGGATTGTACCAGGAAGAATGGCCAGGTTGCAAGAGAGTATTGGTTTTATTGTGGATTAGGGCATAAAAGGTGGAGGTAAGGTGCAGTTCAGCAAAATCAGTAGCTGCAGAAATTTTGTGGTGAACAGCCAGAGACTAGATAGTTGGGATCATGAAAGTGCAATTGTAAGTGAATTAGTGGATAGTTTTTCCAGGGACAAATACAGAAGGCAGTAGGTTTGGGACATGGAATGGGGGGTATGGGTGGAGTGTGGTACAAGGAAGTGATCAGAGATGGCCTTACCTGTAACTGATGTGATGGGACTAGCAAAACCAGGTGTGATGACAGCCATGAATATGGATTGGGGAGTTTACATGGAGGGAGAGATTCAGGGAGGATAAGGGGACAGTGAACTGGGGAGAGAGAACATGATGAGTTGAGTTGGAGGTTGAAATCACCGAGGATGAGAAAATGTTCGGGGCAGAGGCTGAGGGAGGAAAGCAGTGAAGATATCTCAGTGAGAACATTTTTATCATATTTGGGAGGATGGTAGAAAATGAGGATTTTGAAAGAGAGATGAAAGGGGTGGAACAAGGTGAAATGCTCACAGGAGGAGAAAGTACCAGAGGAGTAAAGGGAGAGGCCAAGGTGTGATTTGGTGTCAAGTGCCATACTGCCACTGTGACATAGCCAGGTGGTGAGGCTTCATTTAAGTGGCAAGGTGTCATCACGCCTCAGCTAGGTTTCTGTTAAAGCCATGATGTAGACGCAATCGTCCACAATAAGTTCATGGATGGCAAAGGCCTTGTTCACAAGTGAACGGACATTCTGAAGGAAGATACGTAGCGGGGTGGTGAGACCTGATCCACTGGCTGAGTCCCCAGGGTCAGCAGTGGGAGGGGAGAGTTGCACAGGTAAACGATTGGCAAGAGCTATGATGTTACAGCAACTGAAATAAAGTTTGTAACATATATATCGAGTTAATGCAAAAGCTGAAATATAAACGTAAAAAAAGTATTAAAAATCAATGGAAATTTTAGCATGGAATGGAGACATTTGACATTCTACAAATATAAAATGAATCTTTCAGGGCCAGAGAGGTTTTTCATCAGTAATTATGGCTTGGGACCCTGTTAAAATCCAGTTACACCTCATTCAGCAAGGTGTAATATTTTTAAGGCATTTTATAGCAAGATTAATACACAAAAAGTAGAAATTCATGTAAGTTCAGTGATTTCTAATTGATTTTTATCTGCGATGTCTTCAACAATGCACCCTGTGGAGGATTGGGAAATCACTGACAACTTCCATATTTCCCTGTTTAACTCTGCATGTACAGATGCCAGAAGTTGCTGTCAGTTTCACAGAGTAATTATGGCGAATGCTGATGGTTTCGCCGTTATTAGAACAGCAAATTCCAGCCAATATTGTCAGCTGTGTCAACTTGACTCGGTTGGTAACACGCTTCCTGCAGAATCTGCAGATTGAGGGTTCAAACTTCACTAAAATTTGATCATAATCTTAAGTTATGCTTCAGTACAGTGCCAAGGGAGATGCTTTGTTGTCCAACAAGATGCTAAATGGGGGTCCATCTGTGGAAATGAACCCATTGAAGAGAAGATATCCTGGCCAACATTCCTCCCTCAGACAAACACCGATTAATTGGTAATTGGTTTGCTGTTTATTAGACCTTGCTGTGTGGAAACTGATTTCCGTGCTTGCTTATGTAATAAAGCGACTGCTCTTTGGGACCTCCTGAGGATCTGAAAGGTCTTGTTTAAATGCAGAGAGCAAAGGATGAGTACTTGCTGACTATATTTGCAATGCTTGATCACTCTTCCACTAGATGAATGGATCTGTCGACCAGCTACCTTGTCACAACTGCACACTTTGTACCTTATCCATTGCTGATCAGTCCTCCTACTTTTATCCAATTGCAGTCTCCCATTCCACTTGTGCAAAGCTGGTCTACAATTTCACTTTATCCAACATACATATTTAGCTAGCAAATAGATCGCCATCTTATAGATACATATATATGTGAGGGATTATGAAGTGCTAGAATCAAAAAGAACGAGAGATGCAAACTCTCATCCAATAAATTATTGGTCTATCCTACAGGTTGCTAATTAAACCCTATCTATTTCCTCCTCATTACATCTCCCACAGTTTATTCTCATGGCAATAGTGAAGGGTAGAAGGTCAAGAACAACTAGTCTACAGCTCTCACATTACAATTACACGAGTAATGGGTGTCTAATTGGCTTTTTAGTTTCACTGTGGGCTGCAGGACTTTTCTAAGTACTCTGCTTAATGGCCTATTCCGTGGCAATTCTTCATCTGCGAGGAGGCCATAAGTAGTCTGTTTTGGAAAGCCTATTCACCAAAGATTTAGTTCTTAACTCTTTATTAGCCAAAACATTTTGCAACATTATATTTCTTGTACTCTTAACATGTAGTACTTCATCTAAGCTTTGCATTAGTAATAGGAGTTATTCTTCCAAGAATGTAAATGCCATTTTGAAATGTTGCCTGGTATCAGATTTAGTGCTTCCATTATCTATGTTTGAATTTTAAACTTGGGGTCATGTAAGTGATATAACTTAGGTCTGACTGGTTTAATACCATCGACAGCGATAATGCGGACATTCCCATCCCTAATCCTCCTGGCATGTTTATTCTATCTGCCCTGACATTCATCCTAAAGATAGTGATGCTGACCTAAACCATTTTTTTAATGTCTGCACCAGTTGCAGAATTATTGCAAACCCTGCTAATGCCAGACCAGCATTAATCTTTTTTAGATCTTGCAAGATGGCATGTAACCTATTGGTACTGACCCTGTATTGAATGTCAGTGGCATGCCAGGATAAGGGCAAATGTAATAACCATAAATATTAGTAGTATAGTTTCTGTGAAACTCCTTTGCAGCTATCAATTAAAAAAAATTCTAAGGTTATGTGATACATTTGGTCTTGTATCACACATTGAAACGTACAACTCTAGTGAGGTGTAAAACAGGTGATATTGGATTGGCTGCTGTTTATACACAGAGGTCAATGACTGTTTCCATTGAAGTCAATGGAAAATAAACTGGGTGTGCCAGCTGATGCAATATCGCCCATTTCATTCCCCCACCAAAGTTGGAAGTCCTGTCTATCATGTGCAAGGATGTAAAAAAAAAAGGAGGCTGTATGACAGCTTAGTGAGTTTGCGGAATAATAACCTAGTCAGGCAGCCATGAAGGCCTTGGGTTCAATCACAAGTCTGTGCTGTGTTAGCTAGTTTCAACTGGGGCAGTGGTAGGAGCATTTTAATTGGTTTCAGGGTCCCTGAATTGAGCAAAGTTAATCCGAGCTACTAATTTTCTCTTGGCGTTTCTACGCCAAATCAGTATCTCTGGCTGGAAATGGATACAATACAGTGGGGCAAAATCAGGATTGGCCCCTGCAATTGAATAGCCCTTTAACATTCACTATCAAAGATCATCTATGAATAATGTTCAGTTAGACATGGTCTGAATGGTGCCTGATGACAAAGGAATTGTATTCATCAAGGAGCCAACATTCTGAGGGGAGGAGCATATTAATGAGAGAAGAACACATGACATTGGACTGGAGAGGTTTTTGAATGTGCAGAACTTCTCTTCAATCCATGCATAGCAGCAACAGTATAGACACAAAAATATCCAGTGTATTTTATTGATATCAATAATTTGCAATTTAAGATGCTTACAGTAATGCAGAAGAGGACATTGAGTACAGAATAGCATTGTATTTTATAATGGCAGATATCCCATTCATGCATGCCAGAGGTGATTTTTAACTCTTTCTGGTCCCCGGGAACAGAATGTGAGTACAGTTGAAATGGATTCAATTTTCTGCTTTATTCCCACAGAATCCCCATTTTGCCCACACTGTTTTGTTGGTGGATGAGGTGGCTGTCGTCTCCACTGGGAGCCTCATTAATACCCATCATTCGAGGCCCTCAGATATCCATAGGGCACTGATGACATTTTAACATGCACCTTTAACTTGCAGCGGCAACTCTGCCAAGTAAAGCTGTCGGGGAGCCAAGAAGGCCAATGAAGGTTATCAAAAAGATTTTCTTTAGTAGAGTCAGGAGCAGCAGGAGTGCTCCTCCAGGGCCCACAAGGAACGTCTGCACGTCTGTTGCTCCGGACTCCCCTCCACCAGCCGTAATAAATCTGGCAGTTAAAATCTGTCAGGCTTCTGACTCAGACTCCCAGGTGGAAGGGCTTTCCTGTCCTGCTGGCTTCCCCCCGGAGTTAAAATTGACCCTGAAGTTGCAGCCTCACTTCTGGCGAAGTTACAATGGTGGGGTGGCGTCAGCTGTGAGGAACTTCCCAGACCTGGATATTTATGGCAGTTGGCAGCTTTGACAGGTGACACTATTACTACTGAAAAGTATGATAAATAAATGATGCACTTGTAAAGTTTCTATGAACACTCTGTCTATTGTGATGAACGCATCCCTATGATTCTCATTGCTTTCTTGCACTGCACAGATTTACTGTCATGTTATGTTTTGGCAATAATTCCAGTTTTATGTTTGTAAAGGTGTTAAACCATGACTCTCCCACATTACATAATGTAAAAGCATTTCAGTGACATGCCAAAAAGATCTGTTGCTTTTAAAAGCATCTTACACAGTAGAGGTTTTGCTTTTTTGCACTTTAGAGGGTATGGGACCATTCAGAGTGAAGTGATGAGAGCACATCTTTTTTTTGCAATTATCAATAGTAAGTTACCACAATAGTGCAGGTCAAACACACATCTGGTGATGCATCTGGGTTGGGTGGGGTGGGGGGCGGTGGGGAGGTGGGGCGGTGTAAAATACCAGCAAAGGCAAATGAAAAGACACCAAATCAAAGCAGCATGGGAGAATATGAGGGAACACATGTTCATCAAATAGATGCCAAACTTGTGCCAAGGTTGATCTTTGGTATTAACCTTTTTCAAATCCAGTGATTAGGTGATAACTAATGTCTTCTTTTCTGTTAGTGAAAGTAGAGATCATGTTCTGTTTATTGTTTTTTGGTTCTTGAGAATACTTATTTCAGCAGATGAAGAAAATTAGAAAGGAAAGCCTGTGGATCTCCCAGCATCGAAATCATTGGAGACAATTGGGTCAATCTCTGCAGGGATTTCTGGGAAAAATGTAAAAAGAACTCTCAAAACGGCAAATCACTTGTCAGTCCTGAAGCAAAAATGCACAGTTGCACATCAGATCTTCTTCCTATCTTATCTAATGATATCTAATCATGTGACACTTGTTCTGAGGATATTCCTGCCACGTAGCTTGACCTATGCAAGATGGGCACTGGTATTACCTTGCAGATATTCAGTAACAGGGACTAGGGTGCTCCAGCATCAATTTAACACATCTCTAGAAATAAATTGGAGCTTGTTTAAATATTTTCCAAACCAGAGCTCCCAGAACTCAAATTTCAAACACATGGAGTAGGGGAAGATGGGTGGTGCACCATTGATTTTTTTCCCCCCAGTGGCTCTTGTTGGAGAAATGGTCCAGGAGTAAGGTTAATACCAGAGAAGCAGCTCCAGAAAAAACATACACTTGCCAAAGAAATAGGTTTGCAGTTATATTTTTTCCTGACAATTGCCATGATGGCCAACAAGTAGATCAATTGCACAAGATTTGCTTTAAAGCTGCAACATAGGAATGGCAAATTCTCCATTGGAGGACTAGAATTCCAATTTCAGCCCTTACCGTCATTTGCATATGGGCTTTCCCTCCCTCTCTTCTGAGCAGTGTTATCCATGTTAATTAGTGAATGGAGAGCAAACTAAACAGCTCACATCAGGCCAGATAACAAGTGTGACTGATGGCATCCATGGCAATATTTTTGGGTTGGACTGGCCTGCCCTCCTGCACAAGAAAGATAGCAATTAAGGTGGAAATGTTTAATGTTTAGTTCAAATAATGTGAAAATTGTGCAATTAAGCAAGTTCTTTGTTCTTGCATTTCTCTTGCAGCTTATAAAAGATAACTAAAGGTCTTCCAGTATTCATAACATTAAAAAATATTTTAAAAGGTGCCCAGTTAACATCATCATAAACATGGTACAGCAGATACAGAAGAAACACACACAAAATTCTTGTAATAAGGTTTTTTAAATGAGACTAAAAAAAGGTTCATAGTGCATGCACCTAATGTGTTAATGGTTGCTATAAACCTCAACCAGAAATACTGAGGAGTTTGTGGAATTAAAATGATACATGTAATGAGATCAAAGTGCTTCATATTACTAGATTGCTAACTTAATGAAGAAATAAAGTTGTTGGCTCATTAACTTGCCTCTCTATATGGGAAAAGTCTTAAATTAGGAATGGTTTATTTTAAAGAACTCCAAACTAGGCTGTTTGATATAATTCTGTGAGAACTAGGTAGAATTTTGCACCAAAATGGAAATTACCATGTTAATAGAAAAACTTAAAACTTAAATCTTAAATCAGGCAAGGCTGCCTGAAAAATGTTCTACACTAGGCAAAAAAGCTGGCTAATTAGCCAGAGGCAAGTTACTTTCTTTAGCAGAGCTTGAAAAAAGCTTCCCATTTACAAGGAATATTGTGAATGTGCTACTCTGATTCTTTGGAGCTTGTCACTCTAACTTTTTCCATAAGTATCATCAGAATTAATTTCATTTGGCTAATATTCTGCCGCTATTATAGGAGCACCCGGATCAGTGTCCGAAGTGGTCTTTTCCTTAATTTATTCATCAGAAAATACTGTAAAACTGTATCAAAACCAGAAGAGCGGATTAAAATTGTAACCCGCAGGAAGGCACAAGATTGATGGGGGTAAGTGGCTGTGGCCATTTTAACTACCAGCCTGTTTTCTGCCAGATGGGCAGAGATAAAATAGGCCCTTTTCGGTCAGCGTACTTTCTAAAGCAGCATGTTTACAAATCCAAAAAGGAAAATGTCCCAGATGTCCTCTCATCTGTACCTAGTTTAGGGAAGATCTTGTCATTGATATATTCCAGGATAGGCTTTCACAGAATCTTCACTCATTACAGGCCTTCTTTAACAAAGCAACAATACTTCTCCAGTTTGTTCTTCAGGAAATTCTATTATCATCTTCTGCTAAACCCAACCAATTCTTTTCCTGGGGAATTACTGTTTTTGCCAGCTGCTTTCTTGATCAGATTTAACCACAAGGGGTTTATGCCAACTATTTCCATCAGCTCCTTGATGGCAAACTTGGATTTGAAATGCTGCTTTTTTTCCATAGGATGCGAGTGTCACTGGCAAGGCCAGCTTTTATTGTCCATCCCTAATTGCCCTTGAGCAGGTGGTGGTGGTGAGCTGCTTACAACTGAGTGGCTTGCTGGGCAGTTGAGAGACAATCACATTCACTGGTCACATGTAGGCCAGACCGGACAAGGATGGCACATTTCTCCCATGAACAAGTATGAGTGAACCAGATGGGTTTTTGTTTTAACGACAATCTGGTAGTTTCATGACTAGCATTTTATTTCAGATTTATAAATTAATTGAAAGTAAATTCTGCCAGCAGCCATGGTGGGATTTGAACTCATCCATCCAGAGCATTAGTCTGGGCCTCTGGATTACTAGTCTGGTAACTTCACTACTATGCTACCACCTCTGCCTCCACCCGCCACCCGGCCCCCACCCGCAAGGCTATAGGAGTGTGCACTGTGACTTCACCCTTGCTTGTCCCTTTTTTTCTCCAAACCTAACGATTCCATAAACTATCCTTCAACCTGTCATCTTCACACTGGCACCCCAACTGGCTCCAACTATAAAACAAGAGGAATCAAGAAGACTCTGACCATGCTACATTAGAAGAAAAGCTAAATGTTTTATCAAGTACGTCTTTAATCACCTCAGGTGATAGACATGTCAATCGCCAATTAATCTATTCCTTCCTAATATAATTTATGTGTAACACTGTAAAGGTGCAGCACTCAGTGCATTACAATGTTGTGAATTAGAACTTCAGTCAAAATTTATTTATAGAGTTAGATGAACATTAATAGTAATTTGAAAGCTGTAAAAGTCATTCAGCACTCAAAGCAATATATAATGTGTCTTAGTGCTGTCTTGTTAGACTCATTCTATGCTTCTGCTCATAACATTTTTTAAAGTATGTGATTAGTTATTATCTTGAGTACTTCACTCAGCATGTGGAACTGTAAAGTGTCACCTGAACTGTATGTCACAGAGGAGTCTGAGGTAGTACTTTATTAGTGAAGGCACATAAATTACAAAAAAACGTTATATCAGTTGTTTCCATAATGAAAACAATTTAAAGGGTGTGAGACTGAGGTTGGAGGAATGCATTGTCTTTCTCTTGTTACACTACTCCACCAGTCACGACATATATTTAAATGTTTTACCCAGTTACCGATTCGGCCAATTATATACTTTATATTCGTTTCAGAATAAAAATACGCCAACTAGGTTTCTTTAATAAACAACAAAATTGTTGATTTATTATTAAACAAGACTTATTCAGCTTACTAACACACAGTTTGAAATATGAACGTATAATTAACTACCCTTCTAAAATATCCTAACACACTTGTGTGCGCGTGTGCACACACAGCTTAAAGAAAAAATAAAGAAAAATGAAAAACTGTCTTTGCAGAGATCAACTTTAAAAAATAAACAATTCTTTGGCCAAGTCATTGTCAATTCTTGAAGTAAAAGGATAAGATGTAGAATGTTCCAGATGGCCCTTTGGTCTGACGTCTGGGTACATGTAGACAGCTGTCACTGGGATCTTTCTGGAGCAGTTCCGTTCAGGAGACATCGAGGAGTAGTCTTGCAGGCTTTTCAGGAAATTTATTGCATCAGTAGGTTCAGCTATCACACTGGATTCTCAGGGTTTCTCAAAGAGGTGGAAAAGGATGAATTGGGTGGTTTCTCTCTTAGCAGGATACACACCAACTGAACTCCAAACAATAACCAAAAATGAAGCCAAAACTCCTAACAGTTATAAATCCAGACATGTGACTTCTCTAAGTCCAAACAGTTCCCTAGTCCATAAGGCTCCAGCTGTTAGCTTTAGACATGTGACTTCCAGTAAGTTTTTTTATAGGGTCACTGGAAGGACACTTGGGACTTTGTTTAAATAATACAAGTCTAGGCATCTTAGGTATTTTTCACAGTCTTTGAAACACAAGTCCTCAAAAAAATTAACATGGAAACACTTCATGACAAGGGAATTAAATATTTGAGGGAGTTAAGGTTGTAAACAAATTTTATCTCATTATTGTGGTATATATTAATGATTTGGACTTAAAAGTGGGAGGCATGATTGGGAAATTTGCTGATGACAAAAATTGGCCGTGTAGTTAATCGTGAGGAGGAGAGTCATGGACTCCAGAATGATATCAATGGTTTGGTTGTGTGGGCGGAAAAGTAGCAAATGGAATTCAATCCTGAGAAATGTGAGGTGATGCATTTGGGGAGGGCAAATAAAGCGAGTGAATATACAATAAACGGGAGGATATTGAGAAGTGTAGAAGAAGTGAGAGACTTTGGAGTGCATGTCCACGGGTCCCTGAAGGTGGCAGGACAGGTAGATAGAGTGGTGAAGAAGGCATATGGATTGCTTTCCTTTATTAGTTGAGGTATAGAATACAAAAGCAGGGATGTGATGCTGGAGCTGTATAGAACGCTGGTTAGGCCACAGCTGGAGTATTACACGCAGTTCTGGTCACCACATTACAGAAAGGACATAATTGTCCTGGAGAGAGTGCAGATTTACAAGAATGTTGCCAGGGCTTGAGGGTTGCAGCACTGAGGAAAGATTGGATAGGCTAGGGTTGGTTTCCCTGGAATTGAGGAGGCTGAGGGGTGACTTGATTGATGTGTACAAAATTATGAGGGGCCTAGATAGAGTAGACAGGAAGGACTGTTTTGCCTGGCGGTGTGGTCTGTTACCAGGGGACACAGATTTAAGGTGATTGGTAGAAGGATTAGAGGGGACATGAGGAGAAGCTTTTTCACCCACAGGGTGCTGGGTGTCTGGAATTCACTGCCAGGCAGAGACCCTCAATTCTTTTAAAAGGTACCTGGACATGCATCTAAGGTGCTGGAACTTGAGGGGCTATGGACCAGGTGCTGGAAGGTGGGATTAGTTTGGGTGGTAGCTTATTCGGCCGGCGCGGACACGACGGGCTGAATGGCCTCCTTCTGTGCTGTATTTTGTTCCATGTTCTATTCCTACCACAGGCACTCATAAGAAATACTTCTTTGTTACTACTAGAGTTGTTGTTATTATATCTATTCTATTTTAATATACTATACTGGCACATGTGATTCCTATTCACAAGCCTTTTCTTACTGCTGCCTTTTTATGAGGAGCTTAACAAATTAACTAACTCTGGACATATTATTTTCCTGGTCCCATGTATTTGTAACAATGACTTTTGACAATTTTTGAAAACAGATCTGTAAAGTGGGAGTTGGGTTTGGAGTCTTTTGAACTGGGGAGATAGGAAGCTAGTAGAGAGCAAAGTATCTGGAGGGAATATTTAATCTAAATTACATTCACAGTTTGTGTTGTGAATTATGTATCTGTATACATATGTCTGTGTACCTATAATATATATGTCTGTGTGTGTGTTGTTATGACTGAGGCGGGAGAATTGCACTGTTTTTTCTAATTCCACTTGTCCACAGGTCACAATGTATATTTAAATATTTACCCTGTTATCGATACGGTCAATCATGGACTCTATTTTTATCCCAGAATAAAATACACCAACCAGGTTTCTTTCATAAACAACAAAATTATCAGTTTATTATGCAACGAGACTTAACCAGTAACGGAGGAATGCATTAACACACACATTGAAATGTGAAAGGCCCCTTTTTACCTTAGCCCCTCTCATGCACACACACACCCCGGTTAACCGAGAAAGAGATTTTCTCTTTAGAGCTCTGTTACAAAAAAAAACAAAGAAGAATACTTTGGCCAAATGTTTGCTAATTCTTGAAGCAAAAAAGAGAAGATATGGAAAGATGTTAGTTGCCCTGTTTTGGTTTGGTGTTTCAAATACACATAGACGACGGTCATTGGGATCTTCCCAGAACAGTTCTTTCCTGGTGACTTTGAGGATCAGTTTGGCAGGCTTTCCAGGTGAAATGCAGCAACGGTGTTTCTGGCAGGCCTTTCAGGAGGAGTGCAGCATCAATTTATCTATTTATTACATTGGCTTCTAAGAGCTTCTCAAAGAGATGGGAAAGCTGGTAGGCTTTTCAAAGAGATGGATAAAGGCTGAGCTGGGGTTTTATCCTTGGCAGGTTGATTCTTCAACTCCTTTCAGAACACTGTCCAAAGCGAAACCAAAAACCAACATCTCGAGTCAAGCCTCCTGATCCCTATAAATCTTGGCCTGTCACTTCTTGGTAAACATCTTCCCCAGGTCAGAAAAGACCCCCACTGGATATTTATCTGAAGGTAACTTGCAGAAAATGTTGCTTTTAAACAAGACCTCTCAGTGTCCCATCAATGACCCCAGTGAAAAAAAATCCATGAAATCCTTTTCCGTTTTCCCAAATAAAACAATGTCCACAATTCTAAAATGAGTCCTCAAAAAAATGTTAACAAAAAAATAGAAGTACCTTTATAAGTGTGTGTGTATATCTGAGTGTATGTGTATTTACTTTTTAATTCCGAGGCAGTGATGACAATTTCTTTGTTGGCATATCTAAATAAATTTTAAATCAAAATAATTGCATTAAATTTTGACACCTGACCGTAGTTAATTCAATGGTTATAAACATTTGAAATTTACTTCAAATGCAAATGTTGATTTCTCTTGAAACACATAACTTCCCTCTCGACAAGCAAAGGGAGTTTCAATAAACCCTGCTACTATTCCTCAATAAGTGTGTCTGTTTTACTGTGGCGCCTGTCCTTCCAGAGCCCTTTTCCTCCTCCAAAAGCAAACATAAATGTTGCTTCATGTTCTCGCAGTTCCTGGGATTTATTGAATTGCAGCTATCTGTTACCTGTATTGGTCAACCCATCAGCAGTCAGTCTTAATCAAGTCAATTTTAATATGGAGATCAAAAAGCCTATGCTTGCTTCAAATCAGAATACTTTGATATGTCATACCTCTACCCAAATCCTTTGAGTTACCTTCAGGAGTGGAGAGCAGGTGGACCTGTGTGGAAACAACTAGAACCGGGAGCAGATAAATCCAGTGCGAGGCTCGGGGCCTTCACTTATCTTCAGGAATAGAGAGCAGTCAGACCTGTGTGGAAACAACAATGTGGATTCAATTGTAAGGGGAACAGATAGGCATTTCTGTGGCCACAAAAGAGACTCCAGGATGGTATGTTGCCTCCCTGGTGCTAGGGTCAAGGATGTCTCAGAGTGGTTACAGGACAGTCTGAAGGGGGAGGGTGAACAGCCAGTGATCGTGGTCCACATTGGTACAAACGATGTAGGTTAAAAAAAAAAGGATGAGGTCCGAAAAAGAAGAATATAGGGAACTAGGAAGTAAGTTGAAAAGTAGGACCTCAAAGGTAGTGATCTCGGGATTACTACCAGTGCCACGTACTAGTCAGAGTAGAAATAGCAGGATATATCGGATGAATACGTGGCTGAAGAGATAGTGTGAGGGGGAGGGTTTTAGATTCCTGGGACATTGGGACCGGTTCTGGGGGAGGTGGGACCAGTACAAACTGGACGGGTTACACCTGGGCAGGAAGGGGACTGATGTCCTAGGGGGTGTATTTGCCAGAGTGGTTGGGGAGGGTTTAAACTAAAATGGCAGGGGGATGGGAACCTTTGCAAGGAGTCAGAGGAGGGGGATCAAAGACAAGAACAAAAGACAGTAAGGGGAATAAGAAAAGTGATAGGCAGAGAAATCAAGGGCCAGAATCAAACAGGGCTACAGTGAAAAATAGTGGGAAGGGGCCAAGTAATGTAAAAAAGACAAGCCTTAAGGCTTTGTGCCTTAACACACGGAGCATTCGCAACAAAATGGATGAATTAATCGTGCAAATAGATGTAAATGGATATGATATAGTCATGATTACGGAGACATGGCTGCAAGGTGACCAGGGATGGGAAATGAACATCCAGGGGTATTCAGTATTTAGGAAGGACAGAAAAAAAGCTAAAGGCGGTAGAGTTGCAATGCTGGTTAAAGAGCAAATTAACGCAATGGTGAGGAAAGATATTAGCTCTGATGATGTGGAATCTGTCTGGGTGGAGCTGAGAAACACTAAGGGACAAAAAACATTAGTGGGGGTTGTATGTAGACCCTCAAACTGTAGTGGTGATGTTGAGAATGGCATTAAACAGGAAATTAGAGACCCATGCGATAAAGGAACATCAGTAATTATGGGTGACTTCAATCTGCGTATTGATTGGGCAAATCAAATTAGTCACAAGACCGTAGAGGAAGAATTCTTGGAGTGGATAGTTTTCTGGACCAATACGTTGAGGAACCAACTAGAGAACAGGCCATCCTAGACTGGGTATTGTATAATGAGAGAGGAATAATTGACAATCCTAGTTGTGCGAGGCCCCTTTGGGATGAGCGACCATAATATGATCGAATTCTTCATTAAGGTGGAGAGTGACGTAGTTGATTCTGAGACTAGGGTCCTGAATCTTAGTAAAGGAAACTACGAAGGTATGAGGCGTGAATTGGCTATGACGGATTGGGAAACGTTACTTAAAGGGATGACAATGGAAAGGCAATGGCAAACATTCAAAGAGCGCATGGATGAACTGCAACAATTGTTTATTCCTGTCTGGCGCAAAAGTAAAACGGGAAAGGTAGCCAAACCATGGCTTACAAGGAAAATTAGAGATAGCATTAGATCCAAGGAAGAGACAAAGAAATTCGCCAGAAAAGACAACAGACCTGAGGATTAGGAGCAGTTTAGAATTCAGCAAAGGAGGACCAAGGGATTGATTAAAAAGGGGAAAATAAAGTACGAGAGAAAGCTTGTGGGGAACATAAAAACTGACTGTAAAGGTTTCTATAGGTATGTGAAGAGAAAAAGATTGGTGAAGACAAATGTAGGTCCCTTACAGTCAGAAACGGGAATTTATTATTGGGAACAAAGAAATGGCTGACCAACTAAATGCATACTTTGGTTGTGTCTTCACAAAGGAGGACACAAATATCATACCAGAAATGTTGGGGAACACAGGGTTTAGTGAGAGAGAGGAACTGAAGAAAATCAGTATGAGTAGAGAAATGGTGTTGGCCAAATTGATGGGATTGAAGGCCAATAAATCCCCAGGGCCTGATGGTCTGCATTCCAGAGTACTTAAGGAAGTGGCCCTAGAAATAGTGGATACATTGGTGATCATCTTCCAAGATTCTATAGACTCTGGAACAGTTCCTAAAGATTGGAGGGTAGCTAATGAAACCCCACTATTTTAAAAAGGGAGGTAGGGAGAAAGCAGGGAATTATAGACCAGTCAGACTGACGTCAGTAGTGGGGAAAATCCTAGAGTCCATTATCAAAGATTTTATAGCAGAGCACTTGGAGAACAGTGGTAGAATTGGACAGAGTCAGCATGGATTTACGAAAGGGAAATCATGCTAGACAAATCTACTAGAATTCTTCAAGGATGTAACTCGTAGAGATGATGAGGGGGAGCCAGTGGATGTGGTTTATTTGGAGTTTCAGAAGGCTTTCGACAAAATCCCACATAAGAGATTAGCCTGTAAAATTAAAGTGCATGGGATTGGGGTAGTGTATTGCGATGGATAGAAAATTGGTTGGCAGACAGGAAACAAAGAGTAGGGATAAATAGGTCTTTTACCAAATGGCAGGCAGTGGCTAGTAGGGTACCACAGGGATCATTGCTAGGACCCCAGCTATTCACAATATATATTAATGATTTAGATGAGGGAACTAAATGTAATATCTCCAAATTTGCAGATGACACAAAACTGGGTGGGAGGATGAGTTGTGAGGAGGATGCAGAGAGGCTTCAGGGTGATTTGGACAAGTTGAGTGAGTGGGCAAATGCATGGCAGATGCAGTATAATGTGGATAAATGTGAGGTTATCCACTTTGGTAGCAAGGCAGATTATTATCTGAACAGCTATAAACTGAGAGAGGGAAATATGCAACGAGACCTGGGTGTTCTCGTACACCAGTCGCTGAAGGTAAGCATGCAGGTCCAACAGGCGGTTAAAAAAAGGCAAATGGTATATTGGCCTTCATAGCGAGAGGATTCGAGTGCAGGAGCAGGGATGTCTTGCTGCAATTATACAGGGCCTTGGTGAGACCACACCTGGATTATTGTGAGCAGTTTTGGTCTCCTTATCTGAGGAAGGATGTTCTTGCTATAGAAGGAGTGCAGCGAAGGTTTACCAGACTGATTTCTGGGATGGTGGGACTGACGTATGAGGAGAGATTGAGTCGGTTAGGATTATATTCGTTGGAGTTCAGAAGAGTGAGGGGGGATCTCATAGAAACCTATAAAATTCTAACAGGACTTGACAGGGTAGATGCAGGAAGGATGTTCCCGATGGTGGGGGAGTCCAGAACCAGGGGTCATAGTCTAAGGATACGGGGTAAACCATTCAGGACTGAGATGAGGAGAAATTTCTTCACCCAGAGAGTGGTGAACCTATGGAATTCGTTACCACAGAAAGCAGTTGAGGCCAAAACATTGTATGTTTTCAAGGAGGAGTTAGATGTAGCTCTTGGGTTTAAAGGGATCAAAGGATATGTGGCAAAAGCAGGAACAGGTTACTGAGTTGGATGATCAGCCATGATCATAATGAATGGCGGAGCAGGCTCAATGGGCCGAAAGGCCTACTCCTGCTCCTATTTTCTATGTTTCCGTTATGTTTCTATGAGTTTTGGGAGTTGATGTGACCAGGGGTGTATGCAGCTCAGATAGCTGCTGCATATTCTCACTTCATCATCCAATTACTTTGTGCTGTTCTTGCAGAGGTCCTTCTCTTACGAAGCAACAACTGAAATTCTCTTTACTCAAAGCACAATGGACAGTTCACTGATTGTCCAAGAGTGTATAAATATCTTAATATTTCCCACTTCATGCTTTTTGTTTGTGATAGGGAAAATCTAAGTGTATGATACATTGTTTAAAAAAGCTGCATTGTTTGAGTATATTCATTCAATATTTTCTGGAAATTGCTACTTAACAAGTCGTCTTTTCCTTGTGTGATGGATCTTGAAATTTGTGGTTGAAATGCAGCCTTTGCCTGAGCAAGAAGACGAGGAAAACAAACTGGGTGCTGTAATTAGTCTCCAAGCTTCTATTTTTCAACAGATTTATAATATTGAGACATAACTAATAGATGAGTAAGGGCAACATGCTGGCACAAGAGCTTTGAATTACTTATTACAATTATTTTTGTTATGTTTTAAACCTACAACCACAAACATTCCTGGCAAGCCTTCTACTGTTACAATATGTACTCTCACCAATGACAAGTTGTTTCACAGACAATTTACAGCAGGTTCTTGGCAGGTTTGACTAAACAATGATTAGTAGCTATGGTTTAATAAAAGGAAATGAAAATATGTAATTGTTGCTGTCATAAATATAAATCTTCAATAATTGCAGACTTGATATGAATCATCTAACTGAATTGACTTCCATTGGAGGCAAATAAATTCAAGCAAATATTCCAACAATGTCCTGGCATTGTTATTTCAACAATTATATTCATAGGAGCCTGGAGTGATGGTTATATGGTGGGAAGAAGTGGAATAGCTCAAAGTTGTACTTGAACTGAACTTGAACCCACTCAAAATGGGGGCAAAAAAAAGTGAACGAGAAAAGATATGAAAGACAGAATGGATTAAGTATTGAATGAGTCTGAGTTGTACAATGAGGGAAAAAATTGTAAGGCCGATTAAGTACATTTGAAGTATAATAACTTTTGTAACTTAGGAAGTGTGACAGCCACTTTGTGCACAGCAAGCTCCCACAAACGGCAATGTAATAATGCGCATATAATCTGGTTTTTTTTCTAATGTTGATTGAGGGATAAATATTTACCAGGACGGCAGGAAGAACTCCCCTGCTCTTCCACGAAATAGTTACGAGGGATCTTTTCTGTCCACCTGAGAGGGCAGATGGGGCTTTGGTTTAATGTCTCATCCGAAAGATGGCACCTCTGACAGTGCAGCACTCACTCACTACTCAAAACCTGTAGTGGGATTTGCACCCACAACCTTCTCTCTGAGGGTGAGTGCCACCAACTGAACCACAGCTGATGCTAAAAATCCCTTATTGTGGACACTGCCAGAGCCATTATGTTATGTGGCACTATCTAAAGTGCAGACATTTAAAGTATGTGTGTAGACTTTGTCATAGGGATTGGCCTGAACCCAGGATTTGTTTTGTCAATCTGTTTTAATGTCCAAGAAGTGAGGAAAATTTAAGGGTGATCCAGGAAATGCTGGGCGAGTTGCGACTTAGTCATTTTGAAGAAACGGGATCATGTTTAAATTTACTAGGAAAATCTAAATATTCTAAGATAAAAATAGAAGGGTAAGAGTATCCTTGTATGTTGTGTTAAACTACAGTAATGAAAAGTCAAACCTTTGGAGATGCACCAAGTAGGTTTTAAACAATTGCTCATTTTAGTGCTGGTGGTAGTGATGCAGTTTTACTAATTATGACTTTTTGTTGCTGTCTTGCAGTTACGTTGAGCACAAGTCTTGCTACTAAATATGAAGTAAATGAGCAGTGATCCTCATATGCATCTAATATTACTTCTGCTTTTCTGCAGAGGCTTCTCTTCATATTTTTGTTTATATTCGTAACCCAGTACTGAATCAAATGACAGTAATTTAGAAAAAAACACAAAGCAAAATACTGCAGATGCTGGAACTCTGAAATGAAAACACGAAATACTGGAAATGCTTGGGTCAGGCAGCATCTGTGGGGAGAGAAACGTGGGGTTAATGTTTCAGGTCATTGACCCATCAGAAAGTAATTTGCAAATCATTTGGGGATGAGGCCACCTGTTCCTGTCTTCCTCTCGAGAAGGAGACAGATAAATTAAGTGTGCTGGGTCCACTTTTATGAAGGTTGAAATTTCAGCTGCTGTGCTGAGAAGATCAATACAGTAGGATACTGAAATGCAACCAATTGCAATATTAGTCTGGAAATTCTGTGAGGGTTTCACTGGACATGTGGCAGAACTTTGTCAGAAATCACTAGAAAACGGCAGGGTTTCACTTGTGCTGGTTCTCCAAAATTTTCAGGATTTTCCCACCTGCATTGTAAGGTACGGGACCTTGTAAAAGTGTCATCAGGAGGGTAGAGCTAGAGTAAAGCCGTGGCTGGGGACTCCCTGTTTCTCTGTTCCTCCTTGTCCAGCTAAATTTGAATGTGATATAGTACTGGAGGTGTGAGTGTGAGGCAGTTGAGCAGCAGTGGGCCTCCACCCTGGGGGTTCAGACCAAGGAACCTGGCCCCCTGAACAATTCCCAAATTGTCTAAACATTGAGATCCACCCCTTAATGTTGTGGGCTGATGAAAGACTGCAAGGGATCTTGGGAGGCAGGCTGGGCAATTATCTGGAGGTGTTGGAGATACTCTTGTAAAGGCATTTGCGCTTACAAATTCAGCACAAATTGGGTGCCCTCTCACTGTCGCTGCAAACTCCAGTGGGATCAGCCTCTGGTGTTTTCCTTCACCCATTAAACAGATTTGTGCAACTAGAGACAGTAGTATGTAAATTCATTTCATTTACTATTGACGTAACATCAATCTTAAACACCCTAATCAATATACAGAATAACCCACATTAGTCCCACATCCAAAGCTTACTGTGTGTGGATTTGTTGAGGACCCGTGGCGATGACGTCCATAAGCCTGTTCACAGCATAGGGTCTTGAAGGTAGCAGAGATCTCTCTTTCTTTCTTTGTCCGACTAAGCAAAAACATGGCATCTGTTTGTACCATTTTCTACCTTTTGGATGCAACCCTTTCTGATGTTCTCTGACCACCCAATTGTACAGACAATTTGCCAAACTGAGATGAGAGAGCCCATGTCTTTTCATGCCTAACTGGTACTCCCATTTATTGCTTTTACCAAGCCATGGATTTGTAATACATCAACCTTTTGATGTATGTACTCCTGGTAGTATTTGTATTGCTTGACCTTACACTACCCCCTGCCGTGATGAAAAGCATGCGTTTCAAAAGCTTATGTATCTTAGCATCAAGGGGAATAGACAGACTTTTCAAGAACAATCTGTCTATATTACTTGTGTTTCTGAGACAAGACAGTAATGTAAAAACATATCTATTCTTACAATCAATTGATGCATTCCCAGCATTCTGCAGATTTTCAGGGCCAATGAAATAAAGGCACATGGCAGACCTGCCAAGCCAGGTTTGCATCCAGCTCCACATGCTAACCTACACTTTGAACAGCTCATTCTGCATAGACTCTTGGGGTGGCGTGGGTGCCAATTTGATAGCTTAGCCATGCAGTTCTGATACATAGCACCACACATTTCTGTGTACATGGCTTGTCAGTGATTATCGTGCAACAGCACAAAACTGCAACACTGACACATAGATAATTCTATGCATTTTGTTATCCCTTCCTTGAACATTCTCCCCATTTCCCTGAATCAGTAACTCATAACAGTAAGTTAATTGAACTTAACATAGCAATGCAGATGAAATAGGATCTAGAACACATACAACAATTTCTTAACACCCATTGATATGAGGAGGGACCCAATACCATGTATTGAATCCCAAAGGATGTTTTGAATTTTGTTTGTCCTCATTCTAGTGTTTAATTTGCTGGATTAAATCATACTGGTTGGATTGAGAGACTTGAGTAGAGTGTGGAACTGTTAGTCTGCAGCTGAAATGGAAAATGAAAATGCTGAGAAAAATCATTGGGACATTTGCTAAGGAAAGTATCATTAGGCTGTGCTAAGCAGAGTACTGGGAAGTTTTTACAAATGAGAAAATGTATTTAAAAGGTTTCTGGGACTTTACTATGCTTCAGTCACATTTTTGTTATTGCATATTCTTGTTGCCAAAGTTGCAGTTCTACAAATCTTCAAAATTTATCTCCATTTCACTCTCTGGATATAGAAACCCTGTAAATTCCCTATTATTCTATAGCACTAAGATTTTAGAATAACTCCAAAAATATTAATTAGGACCATTAGTGTCAGCCTTGACTCAGTGGTAGCACTCTTGCCTATTGCACCAAAGAAGGAGAGATTAAGAGATGTGACCAAAAATTTGGTCAAAGAGATCAGTTTTATGAAGGGTTTAGAGAGTGGGACCTCAGCAGCTAAAGGCATGCTTAACAATGGTAGGTGAAGGAGGGGGCGTGTGAAAAGCAGGAGTTAGAGGAATGTAGGAGTTTATTGATGTGGGGAGGGGGAGGCCATTGAGAAATTTAGGGATACAATTTCAATTTGAGGCACTGGAAGAACTGAGAGCCAATGTAGGGCAGCGAGGATGGAGATGATGATGGACAAGTGGAACTAGTTGTAGCAGAGGGTACAGACATAGAACCATAGAAAAATTACAGCATAGAAGGAGGCCATTCAGACCATTGTGTCTGTGCGGCCAAAAAACTAGCCACCCAATCTAATCCCACCTTCCAGCACCTGATCCGTAGCCTTGCAGGTTACAGCACTTCAGGTGCATGTCCAGGTACCTTTTAAATGAGTTGAGGCTTTCTGCCTCCCCCACCGATATGGGCAGTGAATTCCAGACACCTACCACCCTCTGGATGACAAAATTTTTCCTCATGTCTCCTCCAATCCTTCTACCAATCACAAATCTATGCCCCCTGGTAATTGACCACTCCGCTAAGGGAAACATTCTTGAAAATCTCCTCTGTACTCTCTCCAGAGCAATAATGTCCTTCCTGCAATGTGGTGACCAGAACTGTACACAATACTCCAGCTGTCGCCTAACCAGCGTTTTATACAGTTCAGCATTACATCCTTGCTTTTGTATTCTATACCTCGGCCAATAAAGGAAAGCATTCCATATGCCTTCTTCACAACTCTGTCTACCTGTCCTGCCACCTTCAGGGACCTGTTGACATGCACTCCAAGGTCTCTCACTTCTACCCCTCTCAATATGCTCCTGTTTATTGTGTATTCTATTGCTTTGTTTGCCCTCCCCAAATGCATTACCTCACAGTTCTCTGGATTGAATTCCATTTGCCACTTTTCTGCCCACTCAACCAAACCATTGGTATCATTCTGAAGTCTACAGCTATCCTCTTCAGTATCAACTACACGGCCAATTTTTGTGTCATCAGCAAATTTCCCAATCGTGCCTCCCACATTTAAGTCCAAATCATTAATATATACCACAAACAGCAAAGGTCCCAACCCTGAGCCCTGTGGAACGCCACTGGAAACCACATTCCATTCGCAAAAACATTCGTTGACTACTACCCTTTGTTTCCTGTCACTGAGCCAATTTTGGATCCAATCTGCCACATTCCCCTGTATCCCATGGACTTTCATTTTACTGACTAATCTGTCATGCGGGAACTTGTCAAATGCCTTACTAAAATCCATGTAGACCACATCCACTGCACTACCCTCACCAATCCTCCTTGTTACTTCCTTAAAAAAAACTCAATCAAGTTAGTAAGATGTGACCTTCCCTTAACAAATCCATGCTGACTATCCCTGATTAATCTGTGCCTTTCTAAGTGGCAGTTCATCCCGTCCTTCAGAATTGATTCTAATAATCTACCCACCGCCAAGATCAGACTGACCGGCCTATAATTATTTGGCCTATCCCCCGCACCCTTTTTAAACAATGGAATAACGTTTGCAGACCTCCAATCCTCTGGCACCTCGCCCGTATCCAGTGAGGATTTGAAGAAGATCCTCAGTGCATCCGCTATTTCTTCCCTGGCTTCCTTTAACAACCTGGTATGCAATCCATCAGGCCCTGGTGATTAATCCACTTTCAAGGATGTCAGACCCTCTAGTACTTCCACTCTCATTATGCTTATCATATCTAATATTTCACATTCCTCCTCTTTTACTACAATGTCTGCATCATCCCTCTCCTTTGTGAAGACATCAGAGCTTTGGACGAACTGAAGTTTGCAGTGGCCGGCAAGAAGAGAATTGAACAATTGAGAAGATTTTGAGTTTGTGTAATTGTGTAAAACAGGTGATCGTAGATCGATAGTCCATTTTACATCTTTCCTGATTTTTATTTAAAAGGGCAATGAAAATCAAGAGGGCTATAAAATGGGCTGCCCATTCACTGTCATCTGTTTTACACTATCACATAAAGAAAGTCGAGCTCTACCTCATTGAGATCTGGAGGTGACAAAGGCATGAACAAAGTGGGCACTGTTATATAGGTGGAAGTGGGTAATCTTTGCGATGGAGAGGATATGGGGGCGATAGTTTAGCTTGGGATTGAATGGGGTAAATGTGTCTAGTTTAGCCTGAGAGAGTAATTGAAGATGGTACGGTGAAGACGGGGATCAAGGCAGTGGTGGGGATCTGGAGTTTGTAGCAAGGACCAAAGGTAATGTCTTCAGACTTTTTAAAAAATGTATTTGTTCTTGGATATAGCTGTTGCTGGCAAGGTCAGTATTTATTGTCCATCCCTAATTGCCCATGAGAAGGTGATGGTGAGCAGCCTTCTTGAACCATTATAGTCCATGTAGTGTAGGTACATCTACAGCATGGTTCGGTAAGGAGTTCCAGGATTTTGACCCAGACTACCCAATGTTTATTTGGAGAAAGGTATGGCTTATTTAGAAATGGATGCTAGACGAACACTGAAGGAGTCAAATGAGGTGGTGAGATGGTGCTGGATGTCCTGAACATAAACACTGAACCTGACCTCATGTCTGTGGATGATGTCTCCAAGGGGCAGCGTGAAAATAAGGGACCAAAGATGGATCTTTGAGGAACGTATGAGCTGATGGTGTAGAGGTGGAGAAGTTAGGTGATTGCTAGGGATGCTCTGGCTACAATGGAATGCTACAAGGTCAGTCCCACAGTGCAGAGCAACAAAGGAGAAGTATTAAAAGGGATGATGCAACCAACTGTGTTGAACGCTGCAGAGATAGCCTAGACAGTGCTGAAACATTGAGGGTATATTGAAATCTAGGATTACATTTTTCTATACAGCCAACAGGTTGCATACCTGAGCAGACTTGAGGTGCACATTTACATGTAGATGTACCAAAAATGCTCACATCTGCAGGAAGTTTATTTTAGTAATAAACTGCAAAGGCAGAACATTTGGCCTTTCATGCTAATTATGCAAATATTAGAACCCATCTATGAATATACATATGCAAGAGGTGTGGAATGATGAGAATGTACAAGAGGAAAGGATCAAAAGAAGAAAATTACCTCTGTAAGAGGTGGATTTTCTAATGCAAGATGTGCACGATGGTCATAATGCCTGTGGAAATGAAAGAAGGTGCATCATAAACATTGGGTGGTAAATAATGTAGTACCAGGGATGTGAGAATGAAGAAGTGGAGGAGGCAAGAGTGGCAAAATGTGTTTTTTCAATACAGGAAATACAAAAATAACCGGACACCCCAATGATTCACAGTGTGTTTGCTATGATTCAGTTCATCGAGAGTTAGAAACCAAAATCCACCATTCTCTTCCATCCCATTTGCTCCCCAAATGCTGAAAATCTGGGAAACTGTTTTTGAAGCACCTATCAGGATCCTCATCTGGTAACAATTAGGCCAGGTGAACTCTGACATTGTGTAACGTGACAACCTGGTGGGTGGCGTGAGCAAACAAATGCCAGAGGGCTACATTCTTTTAGGTATAAGGATGCAAAACCAGTGGGGTGAAATTGGTCTTTGATTATCGTCCATTTTGTGTTACTGCCAATCAGCAGGCTGTTTTAGATCCTGTCAGAATGGGTGCAAAATGAGCTGCCAATTCCCTGTTGCTCATTTTGAGCCACCACCGAAGAACAACTTCACCCCCAGTGTATCTTCTAGTCTTGGTTTGTGTGGAGCATTCAAACTGAATCTCTTGCACTCCGTAACCTTTAATCATTCTCCAGAGCCTTATCAATAAGACATCATCATTTATTATCATTGCAAATTGAAGTCAGCATCTACCGATGAAAGCAAGAAATATTGCAAGGGCTACCCAATTCCAATTGTAACAGATTACTCAGCGATGACTTCATTGAGCTAATAGCTTCTAAAGTTTATTTGTTGTGGATCAGCAGAGGTGAAATAATTTGGCATTACTGCTATATATGGAAATTCTGTGGGAGTGGCTTTAGAAATAAAAATCAGGAGGCTTATAACATGAGCTACTGATTCACTATAATGTGTTTTACACTATCACTCAAAATTTAGGTTTACCAGATCAAAGTGGGAGCCCTTACACAAAGATCACAGAACAGCAGGAGAAAATGGAGATGGTGGCTTTGCTTTTCCATTCTCTTTTTTCTTAAATCAATGTGCACTAGCCCTCTTTCTTTCTTTCTTTCTTTCTTTCTTTCTTTCTTTCTTTCTTTCATTGTATAGATGCATACACATTTAATATATAGTTTCGCTACTTTTTTGACATCAATCAAATGATGTAAACTGCCTCCAGAATTTGGCTTTTTCTGCTCACCAGAAAATTGCACAAGGGAAAATTTTCCTTGTCTGCAGTTCCTTTGAATACACTCTGGATGTAGTTTGAGATGGTGAGGCAGTTTCTTTGTGCATGATGAATACTCAATCTGGAAGATCCAAGTGGTATATACAGGCAATCTTTGCACACACTGTCCTATATAGTTTATATAGTTTTTAAATATATAGTTTTTAAAAATTTGTTTCATGAGATGTGGCCTTGCTGAGAAGGCCGGCATTTGTGCCCCATTCCTAAATGCCCTGAGAAGATAGTGGTGAGCTGCCGCCTTGAATCACTGTAGTCCATCTGGTGCAGATACACCCACAGTGCTATTTGGGAGGGAGTTCCAGGATTTTGATCCAGCATTAGTGAAGGAACGGTGATATATTTCCAAGTCAGGATGGTGTATGGCTTGGAGGGGAACTTACAGATGGTGGCATTCCCACGCGTCTGCTGCCTTGTCCTTCTAGGTGGAAGAGGTCAGGAAAGGTGCTGTCAAAGGAGGCGTGGTGAGCTGCTGCAGTGCATCATGTATATGGTCTACACTGTTGCCACTGTGCGTCAGGGTGGATGGAGTGAATGCTGAAGGTGGTCGATGGGATGCCAATCAAGCAGGCTGCTTTGTCCTGGATGATGACTAGCTTCCTGTGTGTCATTGGAGCTGCACTCAGCTGGACATGTGGAGAGTATTCCATCACACTCCTGACTTGTGCCTTGTAGATAGTAGATGGTGGACAGGCTTTGGGGAGTCAGCAGGTGGGTTACTTGCTGATGAATTCCCAGCCTCTGACCTACGCTTGTAGCCATGGTACCAAGTGTACTATTTATACGAAATGTTTCAGTTCAGAGAGTATTGTGCGATTTTTTTTTTTTTTGTCTCTGGATTGCAAATTGTGGGATGTTGTCATGCTAGGCCTCCACCTGCCAAGAATGAGGCACATTAATGTTGTCGTGCACATTGATTTTAAACTGTTGCGGGAGTGACTTATTAAACAGATCAGCCGTGGCTGAAAAAGAGATTTGTGTATTAACAGACAGTGCTTGAAAGGACAAAAGGCTATTCCCTGACACATTCAACTCACAATGGACCTTGATCACCAGGTATTGTGTGTAAGAGGAGCATTCCAGAGACTGCTAAGGTGATACAATTCAGGACTGGGTAGACCAGTTGGTCACATGACCAGCTGGCTGTACCAGGGTCTTTTGAACAAGCCACAGAGAGTTTGAACTCATACTATTTACTCCTACACTGAACAGATCTCTCCTGTCTGCTCTCATCTCTTTCTCACAAGCCTCTGAATCGACTGAATACACATGAACCCCAAGAGAGAAAAATCTCCTACAGTGAACAAGGTTTAAGAAGAATACTGGGCCCCAACGAAAAGCAAGATCTACCTACAATCAAGGACATTACAGTGAGATCGAAGAACCATAACAGAAACTCTCAGATGTTTCCTCAAACGTTTCCACTTTATTTTTCTTCTGCTCTTTTGTGTCTCTATTTGCATGTGTGTATTGCCTATGCATGCTAGCATGGGTGCGTCATGAATCTGCAGGCATCAACTGAATTAGAGTTTAAGTTGAATAAATTTCAACATTTTTTCTTTAAACCTAAGAAAGTCTGTTTGTGCTGATTTCTTTGCTTTATAATTGGAAAGTAGTGAACAAGGATTTACCAACGGGGAGCTAAAAACACAGTGTTTTAATAATTAAATCCTGTTATGGTAAGACCAGGTGAAGGCTGAGAGGGGCCCCTAGACACCTTTCTCGCCTGGTCGTAACAGATGCGTTACGATGACTGACTGAAATTCAGTATGGAGCAGAGGTATCTAGTTTCCATAAAGAAAATATCATTCAATTTTAAGTCAGGTGCGACTCGGTTGGTCACGCTTTTGCCTCTGAATCAACAGGTTGTGGGTTCAAGTCCTACTCCAGGACTTGAGCACAAAAATCAAAGCTGACATTCCAGTGTAGTACTGCGGGAGTGCTGCATTGTTGAGGTATCGTCTTTTGGGTGAGATGTTAAACTGAGGCTACATGCTCAGGTGGATGTAAAAGATCCCACAGCACTATTTTGAAGAAGATCAATGGAGTTATCCCTGGTGTCCTGGCCAATATTTATCCATCAGTCAACATGAGGGAAAAACAAAAGATTATCTGATCATTATCACATTGCTGCTTGTGAGAGGGAGCTTGCTGTGCGTAAATTGGCTGCTGAGTTTCCGAAACAGTGACTACAATGCAAAAGTACTTCATTAACTGTAATGTGCTTTGGAATGTTCCGTAGTCTTGAAATGATCCATATAAATAAAATACTTTCTTTGTTATTTCTGGACATTTTCATCAGTGGATATCTCAACAGAAAGATCATGAGTCAATTCCATTTTAGAAACAAAATGATGGAAGCATCCCACAATTTGTTTATTATGCTTGTACTTTACTGGTTTTGGCTGCCTTTATTATGCCATGTGGTGTAGTGACTTGAATTTTAAAATAAATGACTTCCACAGCTGCCATCTGTTGTATTAATAAACAAAATATGATACTGCTGACTTGACACTGATAATATTGGTGCAAGTAGGTTTGGATCATCTTTTCTCAGGAGATATAACAGGAAAGACAAGAATGATCACTGGTCTGAAATTTTAAAATAAGAATGATTATTTGAACGTAGGTTTTAACTAACACATGCCGTATACCAGTATACCGTAACAGCATAATACTGTGGATGCTGGAAATCTGAAATAAAAACAGGCCAGGCGGCATCTGCGTAAATGCCAATGAAAGATCATTGACCTGAAACGTTAACTCTTTTTCTCTCTCAACAGATGCTACCTGACCTGTCACCCAGAATTTTCTGTTTTTTATTTCTTCAAGTATTATTGAAACCTTTGCAATTTTTCAGCCTCACCTCTGGAGGACCACATCATTACCACCTAAGTGATGTCAAGTTTATAATGGCATTGCTATGAGTAGTGTACTGAGATGCTCATGTGCAACAGGCCTGCACCATCTATCCTCAGAGTACATGATTGAGGTCTAATGGTACAATAAACATTGTCTAAGATTGGCTAGCACTCTCAGATGCTATCTGTAAATACTGCAACATGTTATTTGTCTCTGCAGCAATATATTAAGTTGCATCACCTTGAACAACAACATTTCATCATTTTCTATTGGACTCTGCACCTTCACCTCTACACCTGAATTTAAATGGGCACATGCATTTGATTATTCCCAAACCTGGGTGAACTCTTGTTTACCTAAATGAGTTTCATTTATTTCCAAGTAGGCATGCAGAGTGCCTGCCTTTGACAAGGTGCCACATGGGAGACTTATCAAGAAAGCAAATGCACATGGGATACAGGGTAACTTGAAAAGGTGGATTCAAAATTGGCTTAGCTGTAGGAGACAGAGAGTGATGACAGATGGCTGTTTTAGTCAGTGTCCAGTGGTGTACTACAGGGATCTGTGCTGGGTCCCCTATATTTGTCATTTATATAAACGACATAGATGACTATGTGGGGGGTGGGATCAGTAAGTTCGCGGATGACACAAAGATTGGCCGAGTGGTTAACAGTGAGGTTGAGTGTCTTGGGTTACAGGAAGATATAGACGGGATGGTCAAATGGGCAGAAAAGTGGCAGATGGAATTTAGCCCTGAAAAGTGTGAGATGATACACTTTGGAAGGAGTAATGTGACAGGGAAGTATTCAATGAATGGCCTGACACTGGGAAGTTCCAAGGAACAAAGGGACCTTGGCGTGTTTGTTCATAGATCCCTGAAGGCAGAAGGGCAGGTTAATAGGGTGGTGAAAAAGGCATATGGGACACTTGCCTTTATCCAATCGAGGCATAGATTACAAAGGCAGGGAGGTCATGTTGGAGTTGTATAGAACTTTGGTAAGGCCACAGCTGGAGTAATATGTGCAATTCTGGTCACCACATTATAGGAAGGATGTAATTGCACTGGAGGGGATGCAGAGGCGATTCACCAGGATGTTGCCTGGGATGGAACATTTAAGCTATGAAGAGAGGTTGGATAGGCTTGGGTTGTTTTTGCTGAAGCAAAGAAGACTGAGGGGTGACCTGATCGAGGTGTACAAGATTATGAGGGGCATGGACAGGGTGGATAGGGAGCAGCTGTTCCCCTTAGTTGAAGGGTCAGTTACTAGGGGACACATGTTTAAGATGATGGGCAGGAGGTTTAAGGGGGATTTGAGGAAGAACTTTTTTACCCAGAGGGTGTTGGCGGTCTGGAATGCCCTGCCTGGGAGGGTGGTAGAGGCAGGTTGCCTCACATCCTTTAAAAAGTACCTGGATGAGCACTTGGTACGTCATAACATTCAAGGCTATGGGCCAAGTGCTGGCAAATGGGATTAGGTAGACAGGTCTGGTATCTTTAATGCATCGGTGCATACTCAATGGGCCGAAGGGCCTCTTCTGCGCTGTATTATTCTGTGATTCTGTGATTCTGTCTGCGGCACATATCACTTAGCAAGAAATTTGGATGCTGTAATGTGTTCTTTATGTTGTCTGATGCAACATTGAGATTTGTGGAGTCCAGTTCGTTGAAGATCTCAAACAGGTTTATTAACTGCTAAACTATTATATACTTTACAGAGCAAACTATTTACCGAACCTTACTTAAGGTGTTGTAGTTGCAGAATGACTCTGGCTTGTAGTTGCACGACTGCATTCTGGTACTTAGCTCATTCACGTACTGAGATCTTAAAGGGACATAACTCTGAAGGCAATCATACAGCATCCCCTTTCTTTCCAAAGATAAGTCTTGTATGCTACAAGTAAAAACACAGAAAATTAGATATATGGGATACAGCTTATAAAATTTACACGTGCAGAAGCTTAAGAGTCCGTATATCTTTTCAGTGGTTTGACAACTCTTCCAGCTGTGGTTATGGTATAACCTTCTGAGGATGTGGATTTCACCCGTGGCTGTTTTTGTTTTGCAGGCATATTGTCAATGTGTTGGTTGCTGTTCTGTTGTTCCATCACATCCTCATCATTGGAGTGTGGTCTTTCGAGTCCACTGCACAATTGGAGTATTACACACTTCTCTTAGTTGGCTTTGGTTCCTTCTCAACACTGCTCCGCTAGATGTTGTAATCTCATAGGACATAGGCTCACTGCATACTTCGGATACCTCTGCTGGTAACCATGTTCTCATTGTGGGGTGTATAACCCTGATGTTTTGTCCTACGTGTAGTTGAGGTAGTTCCGCTCCTGAGTGTCGTCATGCACCATCTGCATTCTCCCTTGTTTCTCGAGCAGTGTCTCCTGCATCTCAGAGAATTGGGGCGGCACAGTGGCGCAGTGGTTAGCACTGCAGCCTCACAGCTGCAGGGACCCGGGTTTGATTCTGGGTACTGCCTGTGCGGAGTTTGCAAGTTCTGCCTGTGTCTGCGTGGGTTTTCACCGGGTGCTCCGGTTTCCTCCCACAGCCAAAGACTTGCAGGTGATAGGTAAATTGGCCATTATAAATTGCTCCTAGTGTAGGTAGGGAATATGGGATTACTGTAGGGTTAGTATAAATGGGTGGTTGTTGGTCGGCACAGACTCGGTGGGCCGAAGGGCCTGTTTCAGTGCTGTATCTCTAAATTAAATTAAAATTTGGACAGATGATGCCTTGGCAGGGTCATTTGCACTTGTCTGCCAAACATGATTGCTGTTGGTGACTGTAATCCCATATCCGTAGGTCTAGCTCTGAGGTGGAGCATGGCACCACAAAAATCTTGTTTCATTGTCCTACACATCAGGATAAGTGATTTGACTGTGCGAACCATTCACAGGGCAAGAACATTAGATCTAGGGTAATGTGGTGAGGACATCACATGCTTTATGCCCCATTTGGCGCACATATCCCTGAAAGTCTGCCTGTATACTGTGGCCCACTGTCAGAAATAATTTCTTCAGGTGCACTGAATATGGCACTCAATGTATCTGCAATGACTGTGCTTAAAGTGTCTTTTACCTGTTTGACAATTGGAAATTTGGAGAAATAATTGGTGATGAAGATAAAGTCATCTCCATTAACGGAAAATAGATCAGTGGCGATTTTGGACCAAGGGACTGGCAGAATCTCGTGAGGGTGTAGAGGTTCTTTTGCGTTGTTGTGGCAGGTGACTCTGGCATACCTTGCACATCCTCACTAAGCTTTCAATGTCACCATTGATCCCTGGCCAATAAACAGTGTCTCGTGCCAGTCGTCTTGTTCACTCTAAACCCACATGGCCTTGAAGTTGTGATAAGTTGTCCTGTTGGAGAGCTTTGGGCACAAGCACGTATTTTCCCTTGAAGATGATGCCTCTCAAGATACCGAGTTCATTTCTATAAGGCCGAAAGCACCTGAGTGTTTCTGGATCCTCTTTTACCATATCTGGCCAACCTTCTATGATGACTCTGCATAGTGCCTTTAGTTGTGAGTCATTGGTTGTTTTTGATTGCAGTTGGTCACATTTGTGCTGACCAAAATGCAATAAATCAATTGTAGCACATCTTCCACCTTGATGTCCATTCAGTCTACTTGTGGATCCAGTGGAACCTCTTCATTTTTGCTTAGGCTTGGCAATCTGCTCAGTGTATCTGAGGTGACCATTTTGGTACCCGGTTTGTAGCAGACGAAGTCATACCCGTGTACTTTCACTAAGAGTCGTTGTAGTTGAGGTGGTGCGCTTGTCAAAGGTTTGCGTCAGAGCATCTTCTGTGGTTTGTGGTCGGTTTTCCAGTTCGGGGCAGGAGGAGTGTTTAATTCACTGCCACTTCTCTTCCAGGAATGCCTATCTTGAAGAAATTCTGCTCTTCTTTCCGATGGGATTTTCGTTTGTCTCTTTTGCCTTGTTCACCTTCTTGCTTTCTATTTCCCTCCTGGTGTTTGATAAAGTATACTGGAAAACTTTATCAACTTTGCTTCCAATTTCCACCCTTCTCTCACCTTTTACATGGTCCATCTTCAACATTCCCCTTCCCTTCCTCGACTTCTCTGTCTCCATCTCTGGGGATAGGCTGTCCACTAATATTCATTATAAGCCCACCAACTCCCATAGCTCCCTCGACTACACTACTTCACACCCTGCCTCCTGTAAGGACTCCATTCCATTCTTCCAGTTTCTCCGTCTCCAACGCACCTGCTATGATGATGTAACCTTCCACAACAGCGCTTCTGATATGTCTTCCTTTTGCCTCAACCGAGGATTGACCCCCATTGTGGTTGACAGGGCCTTCAACCGTGTCCGGCCCATTTCCTGCAATTCTACCATCATCCCTTCCTCTCCCTCCCAGAACCGCGACAGGGTTACCCTTGACCTCACTTTCCACCCCACCAGCCTCCATTCGAGAGGATCATCCTCAGCCATTTCCGCCACCTCCAGCGTGCTGCCACTACCAAATGCATCTTCACCTCCCCTGTCAGCATTCCGAAGGAATCATTCCCTCCACGACACCCTGGTCCACTCCTCCATTACCCCCAACACCTTGTCTGCTTCCCACGGCACCTACCCATGCAATCGCAGGAGGTGTAATACCTTCCCTTTTAACTCCTGTCTCCTCACTATCCAAGGCCCCAAATGCTCCTTTCAGGTGAAGCAACGATTTACTTGTACTTCCTTCAATTTAGTATACAGTAGTCACTGCTCATAATGTGGTCTGCTCTACAATGGGGAGACCAAATGCAGATTGGGTGACTGCTTTGCAGAACACCTCTGCTCAGTCCAAAAGCATGACCCTGAGCTTCCAGTTGTTTGCCATTTCAAAACCCCACCCCTGCTCTCATGACAACATTTCTGTCTTTGGCCTGCTCCAGTGTTCCAGTGAACATCAACATAAGCTTGAGGAGCAGCACCTGATCTTTCGATTAGGCACTCTACAGTCTTGTGGACTGAACATTGAGCTCAATAACTTCAAAGCATGACTGGCCTTTTTTTAATATTTTATTTTTTAACCATGTGCCTGTTTCCCATGTAGTCAGAGCAGTTTATTATTCTGCTATTAACAGTCTCTCTGGACTAATGATTTGTCTTTGATCACAAGCATTAGCACACTCTTTGCCTTTGTCCCAGGACAGCTTTGTTATTTACTCTCTCCTGCCCTCTGCCCTATCACACACCTTCTCCTTTGTGCTCTCCCCCACCCCCTTCCCTTGACTTGCTTAAAACCTAATTCTTATCTAACCTTTGCCAGTTCTGATGAAAGGTCACAGACCTGAAACGTTAACTTTCTTTCTTTCTCCACAGATGCTGCCAGACCTGCTGAATATTTCCAGCACTTTTTGTTTTTATTTGATTTCCAACATTTGCAGTATTTTTCTTTTATTCTAGTATTATCTTCTTCCTTGGTTATTAATACTGTAGGCTACAGGTTTCTGCTGACAATGCTTGTTTGAGAAACTCACACATACGCTGATGGTCCTCCTGCCATACATATGGTACATCTTTCTTTAAGAGCTCTCTCAGTAATGATGCTTTGTCAGAAAGATTTAGAATATATGGTGCCGAGAAGTTGAAAAATCCGAGACAACTTTGGAGGTCTTCCTTGTCTTGTGGGGTGGGCATATGCCTTACATCTTTGATTTTGCCTGGGTCAGGATGGATTCCATAACCTGAATAGATGGAGGCAAAGAAATTGATCTGACTTGGATTCACCTGGTACTTCTTGCTGTTAAAAACAAGCCCGTTGCGACGAGCTACTGCCATCAGTGAATGAAGATTTCAATCATGCTCTTCTTTGGTGTTGCCCGTTACCACAATATCATTGACAATGCATATACATCCTGGCATGTTTTCTATCATTCTGTTGATATGCTGCTGAACCAGATCTTGACTGACAGATAAGCTGAAGCTTGAAGCAATATCTTCCAAATGGTGTCCTGAAGGTGGTGACTTCCTGAGATTCCTTTGCTAAGTGTACCGACCAATATTCATGTTTAGCATCCAATTTGGAGAGGAATTTGGCTTTTGTGAACTTGGCATTCAATTTCTCTAATGTCGAAATCTTGTGGCGGCATATCTTTAGGGAGAGGTTTAGCGGCTCCGATATAGACATACCCTGATTGCTCTATCCTTTTTCAGTATGCACGTAATTGAGCTGCACCAGTCTATGTGATGATGCACACGATGGATGATGCCTTTGCATTCCATGTCATCTAACTCATGCTTCAGCTTTTCTTGTATGTACGCGCTGCACTTTCTGGGAGGGTCGATTGACGGAATTTGATCCTCCCCGAGGAGCAGCCTTTGAAGTCTCCAATGGCGTCGAACCTGTCCGGTTACATTTGTTGTAGGTCGTGGACTGACTCAATGTGGGTACCCTTGGTCTCTTCTGCTGTAATGGGTACCTTGGTGATTTTTCATGGATAGTTATGATGTTAAAGTCCTTACATGCTGGTAGTCCTGCCACTGCTGGTCTGCTCCTGTCTACCAGGTAAAATATTTGTGGTTTCCATGCCGACTTTCCATACCTGCATTACATTGCCAGTGTGCCACTGGAAGGGATGGGTGACCCATTGTATGCAGAGAACTTTGCAGTTGTCGCTTGTATCATTCATTTCCAATGACTCCAGTACATATATTCATGGAACTTTTTTTTTTCTCCTCAGTTTACAACAGTGTACCCTTAAGACTCTGTCTAAAAACAGCGTACCTTTAAGACAGAGTGAGAAGTTTTTAGATTCTTTGATAACAGCAGGCCCATTCCCTAGGACAGCAGGAGACATGCTGTAATGTTTCAATTTGACTGTGTGCAGGGACTGGCTGAACCCAGTCTGATCTGGACCCCAATGAAGTGTGCTTACTGCAAAAAAAACTGTCTATATTTCAGCAGAGAAAATCTACATTGAGCTCAGACTGTGTTTACCTAAGGAGAAAAGAAGCCCCTGGAAAGAACATTTTCATTGTTGAAGGTAGTAAATTCCATTTTACTTCAAAACTCTAAGAAGTTTTTGCTACAGAAGTAACTCTCTCTATTGCTTGTTTGTGTTTGCTGGAATTCTCAGTAAAGTTCTACCAAAAGACTGCCAATTTAAAAATTCAAGTAGACCTATTGCTGTACACCTTATTGAAAGAACTGTGTGACACCTGCTGTGGTTGAAATACTATCTATTAAAGGCTGTTTCATCAAATTTTCCTGGAAACTTTGAGTAGCATCTGATTATTCTACTCTGGGACACCTCATTCAACTGGCAATGTAATCCACCAGGACTTAAAACCCAGCTACCTATCTTATTCCTAAGAAATACCAGTTGATTTTTGAATGCATGTGTGTGTGCATGGGGGTTGGGATACATAAGAAATTATAAGGTCTTTAGACATAAGTTTATCTTAATAGTGTTTAAGATTTAGTTTATTAACAAATAGTTAATTTGTTGTTGTTTAAAGATACCTGGTTTGGGGTTAATAATGTGTTTAATTTGGCTAATATTTGGTAGGTGGGAAAACTTTAATAATATGCTGCGACCTGTAGAGTATTGGGACTGAATTGACAGTGCATTATTCTTGCCTCGGTCATAACAATATCCTTCAGGATTCGGACTGGTGGGATATTTGCTCTAGTTCTGGTGTCATTCTTAACCCTGAGTGTGTGTTTGCCAACTTTCTTTGGGCACATGATGTTCATAGTGGTGAAAGCTTCCAGTTGTTTGACTTCTTCAACACACTGGGCTAAATTTTACCAGCCCTCCAATGTCGGGGGTTGTGGCTGGGGGGCGGCCAAAAAAATACTTATGGGAGAGGCCCACCACGGGCCTCGATGCCGGGAAGGCTCCGCCCCATTTTACTGGTGGCGGCGAGACCTCGAGGTGGGGATTGGGGAAAACTCATCTAATTGGTGGGGGGGGGGGGTGGCGATGGTGAGAAGTGGTTGAGGGTTAACGTTAATAAAGTTCGGAGGGGAAAGGTTGGGATCGAAATAAACATTTTATGGTGGGGGGGGGGAAGTGCAATGAATGAATTGATTACTTATTGGGGGTGTGGGAGAGGGGAATGAAAATGTTAATAAATGTCTAACTTTATTTTTGAACATTCTGTGACTTTAAGAAATTAAGTGTCACTGAAGGGCTTGAAGCCTTTTCAAATGGCGCCAGCGCCTGCACAGTTGCGCCAGTCACCATTACCAATGATGGTGCGCCCGCCCCCTCTACATCATTGGGGACAGGTGCTCCGCCCCCTCCATGTGAATGAGCAGCCACGCACGTCTCACGTGTGCACCGCACACTTTATGAAGCTCGCCGCCAAGAACGAGCTATTAAAATTCAGCCCAATGTGTCAGGTTCACAATGTGGAATGCCTGCTCATTTTCTGGTTGAGAATTGCTCTGCTCTGAGTCTTGTCTCGTGTCTGTTTCACTGTGGAATTTGTGTATTAGCCAGCATTTATGCAGGTCTCTGGAACTCTCCATGCTGCTCTTGCCCCGTTTCTGCGCCTGTCTTCTGTTTGTGTCCTACTGAGACTTCTGGTTGCATCTTTGGAGCCAGATTTCTTGCATAGGTGGGCCCAGTGTCTTTTTGCATTGCATGTCTTGCACAAATCTTGAAATGCAGGATAAACCACACTTGCCACACAGCTTGCTTGCTTTTTGTGACCTGGTGATCATGCCGATACTGTTGGCTGCGCCTAATTCTTGCAGGTGCTGTTGTCCAGCTACAATGGCTTTGTACTTCCTGCCATCTTCTAGCAGTGCATCAATGCTGTGACCTTTTCTTTTTTCCCCAAGAGGTCCTTCTGAAACGCTTCAATGGGTGTTGAGACAAACTCCAGCTCCATTAGTTGCTCTGACAGCTCAGTTTCTGAAAAATCACACTCATTGCCATTACTACAGCATCTACTGATGAACTGATCTATTGATTCCTGTGGCTGTTGCCTGTAGGACATTAATTCCAGATGGTGAATTCTAAAATTCGCTGTTAATCGGAGCTGATCTTCGAGCACTTTCCGTATCTTTGTGGGATCTTTTTGCTCCTCTTCAGATAAGCCAGGGTGTTGATTCTGTGTAATCCCTCATTTCCAACTGCTATCAATATTTTTACAGCCTGCATCTCTGGTTCTTCAATCACTTGCTCTATGAAGCATAACTGCATTCTTTCTTTAAAAAGTTTGAACTTGGATAGGATATCAATGACCTTCCAATTCATGCTGGGAAATTTGGTATCCATCTTTCTGCAGTTCTTTTGCTTTCTGCTCTATATTTAACTTTGTTCTATTCACTCTGTGCTGTTTCCCCTTTAAGACTAGCTGCCTGGATGGAGAGTGACAGGTGTTTGACAGTGTTCTGTGTTTATCTTGCTTGCAGCACTTAAGCTTGTCTGTTTACACAGCTATTCGATAGGCAGTTCAATTGCTTTTTTTTGCTAGAGTTTGATTATGTTCACACTTGAGTGGTTTAATTTTTTTTACTGTGGCTGTGTGAATGGTGATTGTTCTTCATGCTAGAGTGGTTTAATTTTTTTTAAACTTTAGCTGCATGAACGGAGACTCTGCAGTGTTCCGGGTATACCCGAGCTTTTCGTTATCGGATGCCTCCTGTAATGGAGCCAACCTTGATCGGCTTGGGAGAGGAATTGGGTTTTCCCCTTTTTTTAATGGGCCTTTGAAAAAATATCAATCTTTTATGCTCTTCAAAGTTTCTTTAAACCAGTATCCTTTGGCACAATGTCTCACCTGGTTGCAGGAACCCACTTGTAGCCTGGCATTCTGTGCTCTGTCTTCTCCAGTTGGAGCTAAGTTCTGTCATCTTTCGACTGTTTTGGCTAGTATTTCTGTTGAAATTTCTCTCTTTTGGCTTTAGGAAGGGACGTTTTCAAAGCTGCTTCACTTGTGGTCTTCAGCTTGGATCTTGTGTTTTTTCACCACAGCTGCCACCATGTAATGTGTTCTTTATGTTGTCTGCTGCAACATAAATGAGATGCTGGAGTCCAGTTCGTTGAAGCTCTCAAACAAGTTTATTTCTTTTGGGCCTCCTTATCTCGAGAGACAATGGATACGCGCCTGGAGGTGGTCAGTGGTTTGTGAAGCAGCGCCTGGAGTGGCTATAAAGGCCAATTCTGGAGTGACAGGCTCTTCCACAGGTGCTGCAGAGAAATTTGTTTGTTGGGGCTGTTGCACAGTTGGCTCTCCCCTTGCGCCTCTGTCTTTTTTCCTGCCAACTACTAAGTCTCTTCGACTCGCCACAATTTAGCCCTGTCTTTATGGCTGCCCGCCAGCTCTGGCGAATGCTGGCAACTGACTCCCACGACTTGTGATCAATGTCACACGATTTCATGTCGCGTTTGCAGACGTCTTTATAACGGAGACATGGACGGCCGGTGGGTCTGATACCAGTGGCGAGCTCGCTGTACAATGTGTCTTTGGGGATCCTGCCATCTTCCATGCGGCTCACATGGCCAAGCCATCTCAAGCGCCGCTGACTCAGTAGTGTGTATAAGCTGGGGGTGTTGGCCGCTTCAAGGACTTCTGTGTTGGAGATATAGTCCTGCCACCTGATGCCAAGTATTCTCCGAAGGCAGCGAAGATGGAATGAATTGAGACGTCGCTCTTGGCTGGCATACGTTGTCCAGGCCTCGCTGCCGTAGAGCAAGGTACTGAGGACACAGGCCTGATACACTCGGACTTTTGTGTTCCATGTCAGTGCGCCATTTTCCCACACTCTCTTGGCCAGTCTGGACATAGCAGTGGAAGCCTTACCCATGCGCTTGTTGATTTCTGCATCTAGAGACAGGTTACTGGTGATAGTTGAGCCTAGGTAGGTGAACTCTTGAACCACTTCCAGAGCGTGGTCGCCAATATTGATGGATGGAGCATTTCTGACATCCTGCCCCATGATGTTCGTTTTCTTGAGGCTGATGGTTAGGCCAAATTCATTGCAGGCAGACGCAAACCTGTCGATGAGACTCTGCAGGCATTCTTCAGTGTGAGATGTTAAAGCAGCATCGTCAGCAAAGAGGAGTTCTCTGATGAGGACTTTCCGTACTTTGGACTTCGCTCTTAGACGGGCAAGGTTGAACAACCTGCCCCCTGATCTTGTGTGGAGGAAAATTCCTTCTTCAGAGGATTTGAACGCATGTGAAAGCAGCAGGGAGAAGAAAATCCCAAAAAGTGTGGGTGCGAGAACACAGCCCTGTTTCACACCACTCAGGATAGGAAAGGGCTCTGATGAGGAGCCACCATGTTGAATTGTGCCTTTCATATTGTCATGGAATGAGGTGATGATACTTAGTAGCTTTGGTGGACATCCGATCTTTTCTAGTAGTCTGAAGAGACCACGTCTGCTGACGAGGTCAAAGGCTTTGGTGAGATCAATGAAAGCAATGTAGAGGGGCATCTGTTGTTCACGGCATTTCTCCTGTATCTGACGAAGGGAGAACAGCATGTCAATAGTCGATCTCTCTGCACGAAAGCCACACTGTGCCTCAGGGTAGACGCGCTCGGCCAGCTTCTGGAGCCTGTTCAGAGCGACTCGAGCAAAGACTTTCCCCACTAGGCTGAGCAGGGAGATTTTACACCTAAACAATATTAACACCTAAACAATTACATACATTACAGAGCAAACTATTTACAGAACCTTCCTCTAGGTGTTACAGTTGCAAAGTGGCTCTGGCTTGTAGTTACATGACTACATCCATGTACTTAGCTCATTTGCATACTGAGATCTTAAAGGGACATCACTGTTACGTCATAAGGCACATCATACAACAGATGCCTCAGCTAAAGAAGGCTGGGGCGCACCAACATTATGGGAATTGCTTCCCTGAGCCTCAATGCCCACCATGATTGCATATCTGATACTAGTAATTCAGGTGAACTTTTGTTCACCCTAAGCTATTATATAGATGATCTGAAAGATTCTCCAGTTCCCCAAGTAACAAAACCCTTACCAATTATCTTTTCTTTGCCCGTCTATTGATCATTTATATAACTGGGAACTCACTTGCAAAATCTCTTTAATGTCTTAGGAAGATCAGAACAGGCAATCTTTATTGAGCTATATAATAGCTTTTAGTCATGGAAAAGTTACTAAAAGCAAATGTATTCATCTCTGTCTTGTTCTTGCACAAACAGATATGTTGTTCAAAAGACACACATAGGTTTTAGAGAGATGGGAATGAACCATTTCTCAGATTGACTCCGAAACATCCTTTTATTCTTACAACTCAGGAAATACAAATGATTCTGTTAATGACTTACTTTCATATATACCTTCTGTTATCTTATTTATTAAACCCTATGTTCAGGAAAAGGCTTGATTGTAGTAGTCAATAGAACACAACATAAATAAAGTATCAATGGTATATGTTTTTGAAGATCAGGCATTTACATATTTGCAGGCCTCTGGTCTTCAAAACTGTTCCATTATGTTTTGACATCTCAAAGATCCGTAAATTCCATAAAATATGGAGATTTCAGTACTATAATCTAGCAACCAGACAGCACTGTTCGATTTTGATTGTAGATCAGCCCTACTGCTGAATTACTGGCTCCATTTTGAGAATCTCAACTGAGTCCTTGTTCCATCTGTGCATGTTGACTTAGCAGATTGGTAATATAAATGCTAATAATAAATCTGTTTAACTAGAACTTTCTGGAAGCAGGTAGTGTATTTGTGCACCAAAAACCAAAAGAAGATGTAAATTTGTTTTTTACAAATTGGGATCATCATCAGACTAAATTTTTTTTAACTTCCTGCTAGGCTGATTAAAAATAAAACACGGGTTCAAGTTGGATTTAAAAAAAGATATGTTGACAAAAAAGCCTTTATTTTAAAACTATAACCCCAGTTATCATTGGTCCATTCATCTCACCATGATGCTAGCTCATTGTGAAGCTAGTGTTACGACCAGGTGAGAAAGAGGTCTAGGGTTCCCTTTCAGCCTTCAACTGGTCTTACTGTAACAGGATTTAATTTTAAACACACCGTGTTTTTCGCTCCCCTTGGTGAATTCTTGTTCACTACTTTCCAATTATAAGGCAAAGAAACCAGCACAAACAGGCTTTCTTAGGTTTAAAGAAAAAAAGTTGACATTTATTAAACTTAAACTAATTCGATTGACGCCTATGGATACACGATGCGTCCACACTAGCATGCATACGTGATATACACATACAAATAGAGACAGAAAAGAGCAGAAGAAAAATAAAGTGGAAAGGTTTGAGGCAATATCTGAAGAGTTGTTACGGTTCTTCGAGCTCACTGTAGAGTCCTTGATTGTTGGTAGATCTTGCTTTTCATTGGGGCCCAGTATTCTTCTTAAACCTTGTTTGCTGTAGGACACTTTTCTGTCTTCAGTGGATTCAGAGGCTTGTGAGAAAGAGATGGGAGCAGACAGGAGAGATCATCTCAGTTCAGGAGCAAACAGACTTTCTGCCCAAACTGTTCGTACAAATTCAAAAACTCAGTTTGCTCAGCAGATTAGTCATGTGAGTAGCTGGTTTGACCATGTCCGTTTGTGTATTCGGCCATCTTAGCAGCTAATCTGGAATGCGAGCTCCCCCACCTTCCATGTCTGGTGTTCAAAAGTCCATTGTCGGTTGAATGTCAGGGAATGGCTGCTTTGTCCTTCCAAACACTGTCTGTTAAGATGCAAATGTCTATTCCAACTACGGATGATCTTTTAACAAGTCCTTTCTTCACTCCAGTAACAATTTAAAATCAATGTTCATGACAAAATTAATGTGCCTCATTCTTGGCAGGTGGGGGCCTAGCATGACACTAGGCAGCACTATGGCCTAGTCGAAATAACTGTAGTAACAGCTACAAGATGATATATATCTTGTATGCAGCAAGGTGAGTGATGTTCATGCTAGGCAATAAATTATATTCAGGGTCAGCACTAAGTGCTCCTGGGTCAGGAATGGGACAGGTAGCATGCACAGTTAAGGTCGCATTACACTGCTCTCAACAATGTGCCTAAGCACCAAAACTCAGAATAGAATCCCAAACAATACTACTCTAAACTGGAAGCTAAAAATTCAGTTTCCAAAATAACTGCCACTGATGGCATCACTGTGTAAGATGCAATTAAAGGCAAATTATAGACATATTTCTGCTGTGGACTTGCATCTGTGGCTGGAGCCTGCCCAAACTATTTTTACTTAGCACCATTACAGCTATCAACTATCTGGAGTGCATTGAAACCCAGATCCTGAAAATGAAAGGACAGTAGTGAAATACACAGTGCCATGGAGCCCTTCATAAATTAACATCCCTTTTATAGACATGTTTTTTACTTTGTGGTGATGGACCCATTAAGAGAGCTATAAAAGCAAAATACTGCAGATCCTGGAAATCTGAAATAAGAACAGAAAATGCTGGAAATACTCAACGGTTCTGGCAGCATCTGTGGAGAGAGAAACAGAGTTAACGTTTTGGGTCTGATGACCTTTCGACAGAACGTCCTGATGAAAAAAATCACAGACCATAAACGTAACATCTGTTTCTCTCTCCACAGATGCTGCCAGGCATGCTGAGTATTTCCAGCATTTTCTGTTTTTATTACAAGAGCTTCAAATTTGGGTTTTAGATTATTTTCTCTAGACAGCTTTTCCATTTCCTCATTTATCATAACCCATACAGCTTCTGACAAATTTCACAAATTTGATATTGAGGCATCTAATCAATCTTATCTGACCTTTGTGTGTCCATTACACCTCCACAGTGACTCTCATTCAAAATAATTTGTATCCTAAGTCCCTCTGTATTGGAGTTAAAGTTAGCTTTAGTGTATTTATTAATTTGGCAGGTAAAATTTGACTGTTTGTAGCCTCATGGGGGCAAGGGTTTCTCTGTGGACTAGGTGTAGTGAAGTCAGAATAAGTTCACTATTTCATGCCACATGATACACAAAGGAAATCTTCCCCCTAATTCAAACTTTGCAGAAGCATCTACAGCAGTGAGTTTATATTAAAGCAAAACCAGTGCAGCTTTTGTTCATAATTTGTGTTAGATGCTTACCCACCTGACTCTCATAATATCCAAAGCTCCGAATGGAAGTAGGGCTTGGGGTGGGGTGTAAATACATATGAGTGAGAAGTAGTATTTTATTTAGAATTGTTTCAATTTTAATGCTTTATTACTAAAAACATTACTTTTACTGGAAAACTGGGTTGGATGGGGGAATGTCAGGATGGCAGCTCAAACCATGTTCACAATGTTTAGAGTGAGTTTTTTTTATTCATTCATGGGATGTGGGCGATGCTGGCCAGGCCAGCATTTATTGCCCATCCTTAATTGCCCTTGAGAAGGTGGTGGTGAGCTGCCTTCTTGAACCGCTGCAGTCCATTTGGGGTAGGTACACCCACAGTGCTGTTAGGAAGGGAGTTCCAGGATTTTGACCCAGCGATAGTGAAGGAATGGCGATATAGTTCCAAGTCAGGATGGTGTGTGACTTGGAGGGGAACTTGCAGGTGGTGGTGTCCCCATGTATTTGCTGCCCTTGTCCTTCTAGTTGGTATAGGCTTTGTGGACTGCTCCATGTTTTATTTGGTGTTTTCATATGTCTTTCATAGTTAGACATGAATAGAAGCTACAAACAAAAACAGGCCAGCAGTCCAACAGTCTGTTTTGAAGTTTGCCCTCCATGCCAGCAAACAACTTGGTGTAAAGGAGTTTCTTTTGGCCTTTTGTTTTATGGCCCCTCATTCTTGGCCCTTCAATTACTGGAAATGGACATCCAACCATATGAATGGATAGGCTGGTCCATTCAACCATCCTTCAAGGAGGAAGCATGATCTACAATACCCAACCACCAGCAGCCGTGTATTCTTCTGGGACAGGCGAATAAACAGATTTTTGAAAAATTCCATGGGCTAATTCAAGGTTATGTGCAGTACAGACTGTGGAGATGCCAAACTGAGGTCTTACAGCATCACCAGTGGTGGGAGGGTGTAAATGAAGCATGATAGGTTTACATAGGCAGTTTCCATTATACTTGTGTTTATAGGAATTTCTAATGGGTGGGTGTTGTGTTTGGATTATGGACTTTGGCACCAATGGGGAAGAGGAAGAGTGTGGGAGGGGTTCAGCAGTGGTGTAGGGAGGGGTTATGTTGTAATATTTGAGTATTGAAGAAAAGGTTTGTAGCATTGAAGTAAGGCTTGTGCACTGAGGAAGGTTTCAGTATTATGATGCATAATTAAATATTTCTGAACAGTAATTTGGAATTTTAAGAATAAGCATCATCACAGAGTTGTAAAACATTTCCCATTTGTCTACAAAGTAAAAACATATTAGCTTAAATGTCAAAAAGATTTCTTGCATTCATCTTCGTGCCTGTTTTTAAATCATTTACATAAAAACATAAATAAGTGCAGGAGTAGGCTTCAAGCTCGCTCCACCATTCAATAAGATCATGGCCGAGCATTTTGCCTCAACTCCACCTTCCCGCACTATCCCCATATCCCTTAATTCCCATAGTATCCAAAAATGTTTCAATCTCTGTCTTTAACATACTCAATGTCTAAGCATCCACAGCTGTCTGGAGAAGCGAATTCCAAAATTTACAACCTTTTAAATAAAGAAATTTCTCCTCATCTCAGTCCTAAATGGCTGATCCCTTTATTGAGTCTGTGACCCCTAGTTCTAATATCTACAGCCAGGGGAAACATCTTTCCAGCATCTACCCTGTTAAGCCCCATGAACATTTTATATGTTTTAATGAGATCACCTCTCATTCTTCTAAACGCAAGTGAATATAGACCATGCTCAAAATACTGTTAGTAGCCTGAGAAAATATATAATTCAACACTTATACCAAGAAAATAAACTGCTTTTGTAACATATAATTATTTATGATTTCTGAGTATGAGCAAAATAAAGTTCAGGTGGTATAATCACCCCTGTTTGAGTTGTTCTTTGTCTCTGATTCATTCTCCAGTTCGCTTTGTTATTTATGAAAAAAAAGGGACTCAGCAAACCCATTAAAGAATGAAGAATGGCAGACTTCCAATTGCACTGCATCACGTTTATGCATCTGAGAACATTCCTTTGCACTATATGTACTCAGACTGCACCATTTTGGTAATTACAGGCACAAGTGTAAATTGGTAACTCTTTGGAACTGAATAAGTGATAGATGGATGTGGTAAAAAGTATCAACTGGAAGCCCAGGTTTTTAAGAGAGGCTGAACAACAACATGTATTTATATAGCACCTTTAACATAGTAAAATGTCCCACGGCACTTCATAGGAGCATTAACAAACAAAATTTAACACCGAGCCACATAAGCAGATATCAGAAAAAAAGAAAGAGAATGCTTGCATTTATATAGTGCTATTCATGACCACAGGGTATTCCAAAGTGCTTGACAGCCAATTGGTACTTTTTGTGAAGTGTAGTCACAGTTGTAATATTGGAAATGTGGCAGCCAATTTATGCACAGCAGGCTCTCAAACAGCAATATTGTTATGACCAGATAATTTGTTTTGGTGATGTTGATTAAGCGAATAATCACTGCCAGGATACTAGGAATAACTCTCCTGCTCTTCAAAATAGTGCCATGGAATAATTTGCATAACTGGAGAAGGCTGACAGGACCTCAGTTTAACCTGTCATTGAAAGAACAGAATATCTGAAGGTGCAGCACTCCCTCAGTACTGCACTGGAGTGTCAGCTTAGATTTTTGTGCTTAAGTTCTAAAGTAGGAAGTGAACCTGCAACTGTCTAATTCAGAGGCGAGAGTACCACTGACTGAGCCATAGCTGACATGCTATTAAGTCTCAGGACAGGTGACCAAAAGCTTGGACAAAGACATAGGTTTTCAGGCATGCCATAAAGGAGATGAGAGAGAGGTAGAGAGATGGAGAGGTTTAGAATTTCAGACTTTGGAGCCAAGGTGGCTGAAGGCATGGCCACCAATGGTAGAGTGATTAGAATCGGGGATGCTCAAGAGATTAGAATGTGCAGATATCTTGGAAGGTTGTGCAGTTGGAGAGGATTACAGCAATAGGGAGGGGCAAGGCCACGGAGGGATTTAAAAACAAGGATGAGAATTTTAAATCTGAGGTGTTGCTGGACTTGGAGCCAACATAGGTTGTCAAGCAGAAGGGTGTTAAGTGACTGGGACTTGCTGTGAGCTAGGGTATGGCAGCAGAGTTTTGGATGAGCTCAAGTTTATGTAGGGTGGAAGATGGGCAGCTGGCCAGGAGAACATTGAAATAGTCAAGTCTAGAGGTAACTCCGACTGAAGTCATGGTTTTTAATGTATTAAAAACTTTATTTTAAGCCATAATGAAGCTACTCAGATATAAATCCTGTATTAATGTGTTAGTTTTATTTTAACTCTTGTAAATGACAGGATAAGGATAAAACAACTGACAAAGTAATTTGTGTAATTTAATTGATCTGCTTTCTTTTTATAAGGAGATGTTACTTCATGCTTGATTCATTGCTGGTTTGTTTACTCTTAATTTGTGCACTTTCTAGCTATTGACTTATGATTTGTTGTCATTGTATAAATTTTAAAGCATGTCATAATTATTGCTGAAAATAGAGACATGTTGTCGAAGCTTTTCGTCTTGCACTCATCAGGACAATACACGAGTAACCAATGTAAGGGAAAACAATAACTTATACTGCATGAGAAGAGAGCGCTGATTGGTTGGCAAGTGAACTCTGATTGGTAGAGGCGTTGCCATGAAGAAAGCACCAGGTTATGCTGACTGACAGTTAACTGCCAAGCTTTGTTTGAAATTTAAACCAGCCAGCCTGACTCTGATTGGTCAAGGCATTGCCCTGAGGAACGAACCAGCAAATGGCTGTCAGTTATTTTGTTCAGCTGAAACAGGCGCAATGTGTGTACATGTTCTTCCTGTCTGCAAAAAACAGGGCCCTTTGTATTAATATATGTAGCCTACAGTACACGCAAATGCACCACACTGTGTGCCCTACTGACAATCTTAAATTGGTTGTCAGCGTAATTCTTAGCACACTGAGGATTATTTAGCAAATGTTGTCCAATTGTGGAATCACATCTAATGTTGGACACTGTGTTTTGAGTTTTGCAAGCACGGGCTGGTTGAGTATGGCCTGTACCTTGCCCTTGGCGAACAGCGGAAGGGACATGTTTGATACGATCTGCCAGTCTTTGGGACGTATGGCCTATATACCTAGCATCACATTGGCATTGAAATTCATATATCATATTACTCATTTGTATGATAGGCAGGGTTTCTTTTTGGCTTCACGGCAGCATCCTGTTAGCGGCGAATACCACACGTGTTGCTACTGCATAGTAGCAGCATAAAACAGCTAGCTTTACCTGTTACTCAAATCTTTGGGATACATTACCCTTCCAGGGTAACTTGAGGTAGACTGGGCTCTTTTCAAGGCTGAAAATGACGGCCTTAGGCCCGTTCATAAGTTTGTGCGATATACAAGGAGAAATGATCTGATCAGGGTAGCCATTGTCAAGCAGGATGTCTTTGATTTGCCCTATTTCAGCATCAAGCTTGCATGGTGAGCAAATGACTCAAAACACAGTGTCCAACATTAGATATGATTCTGCGATTGGACAACATTTGCTAAATGATCCGCAGTGTGCTAAGAATTAGGGGCGGCACAATGGCACAGTGGTTAGCACCGCAGCCTCACAGTTCCAGGGACCCGGGTTCGATTCTGGGTACTCCCTGTGCGGAGTTTGCAAGTTCTCCCTGTGACCGCGTGGGTTTTTGCCGGGTGCTCCGGTCTCTACCAATCCCACAGCCAAAGACTTGCAGTTGATAGGTAAATTGGCCATTGTAAATTGCCCCCAGTGTAGGTAGGTGGTAGTGAATATGGGATTACTGTAGGGTTAGTATAAATGGGTGGTTGTTGGTCGGCACAGACTCGGTGGGCCGAAGGGCCTGTTTCACTGCTGTATCTCTAAATAAAATAAATTACACTAACAACCAATTTAAGATTGTCAGGTCTCACAGTGTGGCCCATTTGCACATACTGGAAGTTACATATATTAATACAGAGGGCCGTGTTCTTTGCAGGCATGTACACACATTGCGCTTGTTTCAGCTGGTTCATTCCACAGGCCAATTCCTTGACCAATCAGAGTCAAGCTGCCGGGTTTAAATTTCAAACAAAGCTTGGCAGTTAACTCTCAGTCACCGTAATCTGGTGCCTTCTCCATGGCAATGCCTCTACCAATCAGATTTCACTTGCCAACCAATCAACACTCTCTTCTCATACAATATAATGTTGTTGTTTTCCCTTACATTGGTTATTCTTGTGTATTACCCTGATGAGTGCAAGATGCAAAGCTTCGACATATCTCTCTTTTCAGCAATTCTCAAGTTCTGTACTCCCAAATGACTACATGTCATAAGTGTGGTGAATCAAGAAGTGTACTGTGAAAGTATTAATGAATCCAAAAGTATGACTCCAAAGTGCAATGCTAAAGTCGTAGCTCATACATTTTAAAAAAAAAAATCACAGATATAAAGATAGATTTTCCTGCCTCTCTTTTCTCCCCACACCCCCGTAACTTCAATGCTAAATCGAATCTAGCACCAGCGAAAGTGGCAGAAACATTATATACTCTCCACAGCATAACTTATCTTTTCTCTTTGCTGTCTTAAATCAATTTGATTTCTGTGACAGCATACAATTTATCCAGTATACCTCATTATCTATGTAGAGTTATGAGCCTTACATGAATCGTAAAAGTATTAGTGAATTAATTATCATGCATTCAGTGGGTAGATGTAGTTAAGGTACAGATCAGCCATAATCTAATTGAATGGTGGGTGAAACAGGCTTGAGGGGCTCAATGGCCTACTTCTGCTATGTATCAATATCATATCAATTGGTTGGATAGCTTGACTGGATTAGTACTCAAACATGATCATGAACGGTGCTCTATATCGCTCCTGTTGAATGTCTTTCCAAAATTCAGATCTTTTTACACATGCTTAGTTTTTGGCTGGTAAGTGTGCTTGATTATTATTCTTAATAGATGGAACTTGAGGATTCTGGCTTGAAGGTGATTATTTTGATATCAGTCCTTCAATCGCAATAAAACAAAGATTTAGAAATGCATTTTCATTTTAATGTCTATCTGTACGTGTGTTTCAAAAGAAAATCTCTTCAACCAATTAAACCTACCTAGTAAAACTTTGTAGACTTGCTACTGTATTTGTAGACTTCATTTTGTGTTGAATTCATGATCCTATCACTCAGAAGATATTGATTTTTCCAATCCATATGCCCAGTGATAGAATAAGAAGCAATATGGGACCTCAAAAGTCATGTCAGCATTGATGTACTGTGTAGTAATTTAAACTGATGGATGTTGTCCAGGAAAGCCAATGAATACTTTTTCATTCGGTCTTGGGACTATATATTTTTCGAAGAAGTGGTTTTGTGTTTAATAGCTCATAGTATTGCAACACGGACAAAAAATATTTCTGTTGTATTTCATAGCTTGGTAATGTATTAATTAGATGGCAAACATAGCACCAAGCCTGAAGGGGGAGGAACAGAAGAATATAAATCATAAATTAGGATAAGCCTTTTAACTCATCTACAGTATTATGATCTCCATTGAGATCAACAAAGAAAGAACAGAATTTACCAGTGGTCCCAATAAAAAAAATGGACAAGATTTCACTTTGGTATATATAGTTTACAGATTTACTGGGCAGTCCTCTCACCGAACCAAGCAGCTACAAAGTTCCTCAAAACTATGAACTACTTCAGGTACATTTCCAACTCCTGTCCTCCAAGATGCAAATACCGATGTAATGTCTTCTTGTCTATAGCGAGCATTACAGTCTTCACTTCAATGTTTCCATCTTTTCACCTCTTGAACGTCTTCAGCCCTGCTCACGACAGTCTTGATGGCATGGTTTCACCAGTAACTCTTTAAGTCACCAAATGAAGGGTCGCAAACCTGAAACGTTAACTCTGTTTCTCTCTTCACAGATGCTGCCAGACCTGCTGAGTATTTCCAGCACTTTCTGTTCTCATTTCTAAATTTGTAAGGGCTGTTTATATTAATATCCAATTGGGAGTCTCGCCTGCCAGCCATGCACACTGCCCATGATGTTTCATTTATTTAAATGACTGGACATTAAAATAAATAATTTCCAAATGTGCCCAGCTAGTGAGGAAGACTCCCTGATAGTACTATCCATTTGTGAAATCAGACCTTTAGTGTCCATGGGAAACACTGCTCCATAATTTATATTAATTTTTAAATGCCTGCAGTTTATTATCTAATTTACTACTCTTTAGTTTGAAACATTCCATATTAAGCCTATTGATTACTGCCACAATTTTAAACCCATTGGATGGCTTTGCTGCTTCTAGCACATTGATTTAGCACCCGATGCAATTCATCGTGCCCTTGCTTACTTCATTTTTGTAAGATGATAAGTAGTTAGCATCATCTTTGAGAACTGATTAATGGATTTGACGGCTGTGATTTGCTTTACTTTTGTGTGCTCACGAGCCTATCCAGCAATTTTCCCCAACCATTAAAATGAAGGTGGGAGGGGGAGCAGTGGAGGGGAGGATGGAGTTGGTGTTGCTTCATGATCTGGTGAGTGCATGGTGGAAAGCCTTGGTCCAAGTCTGATAAATTTTAGAAAATAGTGAATCCATATCCAGAATAGTAAAATAAAACTGATATTTATCATCTGTGTACATGTGTGTATGTTTCTTTAAAATTTTGGGAATGGGAATAGAGAATTTTGAGCTATGTGGATATTTGCAACATCGTAGTGGGTTGTAGGAGGCACTCAAAAGCATATCTGCACCATAATTGAAACTTACCATCACTTTTTTATTATGCATTTTCCACACAATTTTTATTCCTCCTATCAGAAATATCCTAGCGAGCCCCTGCAATAATTGGCACATTTTTAGATTTATATATATATAATAGATATTTATATTTAAAAAATATAAAGTTAAATCACATTGAGTTGCACGGCTTTGACAGCCAACCAGATTTGATTGATTGCATTTTGCAAACTTCTGCTCACTGTGGACCAATTACAACCTTAGCTATGTTTTGCTTTCATAATGTTCCTGACCCAAGTGATGTTCATGTCATTGTCTCTGATTCATTTGTCAGGTGCTTGTCATATCGTGATGATATCATCACAAAATCTCTGGTCGCTCGATGGAGCTATAGACTTTTGGTCTGTGCACCACACGTATTATGTAGTATATAATTAAAAAAATGTACTGTGGTTCTCAATAACTGACAGAAAATGCATTAGCTCCTTTGATGATTTGTTGGGCAACTGCGTTTCCTAGTGTAGTACTGAGTCATACAAACCTGGATGCTTTCAGCTTTTAATGAACAGTGTTTGGGTGCTATATTTGACTATAGCCTGTCCTGATTCACGACTGCGAAAAGAGTGTCTTCAGTTGGAAAGTACATGAGTGGGAACATTGGACAAAGACTGGGCCTAAAAATCAGTTTCCACCTGACCTTTGGGCACAAACACAGTAGCAGACGTAAACCACTACCCTGAAACTGATGAGCAAGAGGACTGAGCAAACTTGGTCCTGCTGTGTCATCAGGATGTGATTGGTGTGTTGGGGATCCGAGAGGCAGCGCACCAATTGTGAAAAGGATGAAGGTCGACTGTTGGGGGCACTGACACCAGAGCAACTGTAAATCTGGTGGAAGGACGGCAGGGGAATGTTCCTTCTGCCTCCACATACTGGTGAGTAAAATATTTTATTTATTTATCTGTTTGGCAGCCTTCAGCAGTCCCTTTAAAGATTGCTGGTTTATTTGCTGTGCACCTGAAAAAGCTGCGCATGCTGCAGTCAGGAACCAACCAATTTTTGGAACGGGCCTGAAATAGCCATTAGGCTCATTTCCTGTACAGTTCAAAGGTCTAACAACTGTTTCAGGTGGGCTCTGTGGATGACTACAGGGCACCCGCAACCAATATAGCATGCGCCCCTGTCCAGCGGGGAATGAGCACCTGCAAGCCGCACTTGGTATTGAACCCTTCATTGTCTGAAAAACATTGTGCAATTTAATTTCTTGGCCATGATTAAACTTGGTGGTGGTACCCTCTAGTGTAATATCCTACTGACACTCATTGTCTAGCCTCACGCATCAAGAATGGCTACTTGGGTGAAGTCACCACAGGTTGACTGATGCTGGTGGACTCATAGCTGAGCAAGATTCAGCACATTTCATGTGGGGGGAACTGGAAATGAAACTTCATATTACTTCAGAATGCATCCTATAATTTCTGTCTCAACTTCGGGATTATCAACACCTTCTACATTTACATCTGCATCACAACAAATAAATAAACATTGTGAGGTAGAACTTCTGATTGGTGGAGTTTCCTTGCACTACATTCCTGTATACATTTCCTATGTAGTAGTAAATCTGGTTGTTTTAAATGGGTTGATGCCTGTATGAAAATAGTGCATTCCTCTCTGCACTATCATATAAACATTTGAATTCGAAGCAGGAGTAGGCCACTCGGTCCCTCGAGCCTGCTCTGCCATTTAATACGATCATGGCTGATCTGATTGTAACCTCAACTCCACATTCTCTCCTCCCCCCAATAAGAGTCGCACATGGATGTTTGCCAATTGGAAATCCTATCCATGTCTGCATTGCAAATGGTATAAATTGGATAGAATTTACAATCTCACCTGAACTCAGCAGTACTGAACACTTCTAAACATCTACTCTTCTATGGGATTGAATAATAATTGACTGTTACTGCTTTCAACAGTGGGGAAATAAGACAAAGGTGAAATAATATTTTCATTTAATGCAAATTACAACCTACCAGGACAAACTAGAAAAGGTCACTGAGTAATTAGAATTGTTCACTCAAGATTGCTGAAAATCATGCTTTTACACTTACACAAAATAACTACCTATTTCCAGCTGTGAGCTGCACAGGCCTGGCACTTGTGTGAAATGAGCCTTTTTATCTAACAATGTCTGAAAATTTGGTACTCCCATAGCATTCACTGCACTGTGATATTTTTAGTGTGTCTTGAAAAGTCTGAAGGCTGTGTTGAACTTGACTGCCTTCCCGTTTGATTTTTCTCTGAAGGAAGAAACCAGTGTAAAGCCTCAATGCACTAAAATGCTTTAAGTTGTGTTTCCTTAGTGATCAAGTTTTGTTTAACTATATGCTGGATCCATTTTTATTTGACTCCCGACTAACTAATTGTGAAGGCAGAATCAGCTGCTAACAACTCCTAGCTTCTGCAATCTCAGCTGCTGTTAAAATCTAACAATAGGAAATGCCCGGCATTGCAATACCGTCTACTCCTCCTCATTCAAATTATCCAATAATATAATTTTTTCAATAATTAATCCCTATTACACTGATTATTTCCAGTTAGAAGCTAATTCACTTTTAAATGCAATAAATTATTTTGAATTAGCAGGAACAGACCATGTAAGTCAGAGGCTTCAGCAGTTAAATTTCGAATTCTGGGGACTTTAAAAAAAAAACCTCTACTTTTTGTCACGCCAAAACAAGATGGTTATGGCAGGCGGACCTACTAGCCTCCATAATCACAACCAGTTTTCATGGGTTGGAGCTCATTTCACAGCCACTAAAAAGTGACTCTTCATGATGGAAAATTCCGCAGCACCCAAACAGGTGGCAAGGATTTAAAGAGAGCACAAGAGCTCTAAGGAACATAAAAAGATCAATCTATTCAGTCCATAGAGTGGGAGTGGATAGAATCATAGAATGGTTACAGCACAGAAGGAGGCCATTCAGCCCATCATGTCCATGCTGTCTCTCTGCAAAAGCAACTCACACCCAGTAGCAATTTTTATTCTCTTCAACTAATTATCTAATTCCCTTTCGAAAGCCACAGTTGAATCTGTCTCCAGTGCAGCGCATTCCAGATCCTAACTGCTCACTGCTGTCACAAGAGTTTTGTTTCTTTAAAAACTAAGCGGTCTGTGTGCCTTTAACACTAAAAAAAAAAGGACTTTCTGTGAACACTAAACACAGACTTGGTGTTCGAAGTATGCAGGCTGGAAAACTTGTATCCAAGCAGCAGGAGTATTTATGACTGTCTTGTGACTTGGTTGTTGGAGAGTTTCAGTTTCAGTTTTGCAGTGTGAAACAGACCAGGGAGCTGGGAGCAGCTAGCAGTCAACTGTAGCTGTGATTTGCTGATAGACCAGAGAAAAGACCTAGGACTGGATTTTACGACGGGTGGACGAGAGCTGGCCACCAATGTAAAAGTTGGTGGCAAACCCACATCTGGCCAGCCCGAGGATCCGACCCACATTTTACGAGTCCCCGGGCTTTAAGCGTTTAGAGGCGGGACTTCCACCTGCTTGAGGGAGGAAGTCCTGCCTCATTGAGCTGTCGGCCAATCATCAGGCCGGCAGCTCTTCGTCCCAGCAGCATCATCGGGAGTGATGGCCACTGCTGGGATTGCAGCCCAGCCGAGGACATGGATCCAGGACAGAGGTAAGTTTGGTTTGCCTCGCTGGGCAGATGGGTCACAGCCCAGCAAGGCAAGGGTGGTCATTTGGCGGGAAGGGGGGGTGGGTGGTATCAGGCCCTGGGGGTGGTTGGGGAAGCAGGGGCGGCCCTCAATTGGGCACTCTGTGCCTAATTGTCAGGCCAGCCCCCGGTACGCTGGAAGGCCGCCAGGAATCACTCTGCAGCCTTTCACGTCTACCGGATGCCTGCTTGCCATGGGTAAAATGCCACTTAAGGGCCTTGATTGGCCTGGGGCACGCAGCCCATTTCTCATCCCCTCTGTGGCCCATGTAAAGTGGGGCGGAGGCAGGAGTGGGCCGGAAAGGCATCCCGGAGCCTCCTGCTCCATTTTATGCCACCTCCTGCCACCATCCGGCTCGCTGGGGTGGCGTAAATTTCCTGTTCTATTCTGTCTGAAAAATAGGCCTTGTATCTCTTAGAAAGAAATACTACCTTTAAGGTGTGGTTTTGACCTGCCTGATGAAAGAGAGAAGACCCAGGGGAAAAGAGGAGTTGCTATACTCTGTGGAGAAACACTGCTTTGGAGAAAGGAAGCCTTGTGTTTCGGCTGTGCTGTTGCCTCCAGTCTCAAGAATCCCTGCTTCAAGAGTGAGTCCTGTTGCCTTTTTTGTTTTTGGCAGATCCTGAAATCTCAAGAAAGTTTCTACTGTTAGACTGCTACTTTAAAAATCCGAGTAGACCTGTTGCTACACCTTTTTGCTAAAAGATCTGTGTGACACCTGCTGCGGATGAATTGCCTTGAATGCCTACCCGTCACATACTGTTCATTAATCTCACCTGGATAAACTTGGCGTGGCATCTGACTGTTTGACTCTGGGACACCTCACCGATCTGGAAATATCCTACCAGACTGTAATAACTAACTATTTTATTATTCCTAAGAAACCATTGCAAGTTTAAACAACCTTTTAAAAACAGTTGGTTTTTAAATGTATGTGTGTGTGCATGAGGGTTAGGAAGAATAAGAAGTTACAAAATGTTTTCATATAGTTTATCTCATTATTTTAAAACTTGTTTTATGAATAAGTAGTTAATTTTGTTGTTTAATGAAACCGAGTTTGGTGAGCTTTATTCTGGGGGATAAATAAAGTGTTTAATTTGGCTATTTTCTGGTAGGTGGGAAACTTTACTAATATGCTGTGATCTGTGGCATAGTGGGACTGAATTAACAGTGCATTACTCCTGCCTTGGTCATAACACTGCAGAAAAATGTTTATCCTCATGTCGTCTTTTGTTGTTCTTTCGTTTACCTTTAAATTAGTGTCCCCTGATTCTCGACCCTTCCGCTAATGGGAACAGTTTCTCCCTATCTACTCTGTCCAGACTCCATGGCCAGGAGTTTCAATTGCTGGTGGGGTTGAGAAGGAGTTCAGGCAAGATTTGAAAACTGCATTCCCGGAGGGTGGCACTGAATCCGGCTACCTTGGATTCTGGAAATTGTCTGGGTGTTGGGTTCCTGATCCCAATTTGAAAATCCAGCCCCATAATTTTGAACACCTCTATCAAATCTGCTCTCAACTTTCTCTTCTCTGGAGAAACTGGGGCTTTTCTCAATCTATCTACGCAACTGAAGTCCCTCATCCCTCAAACCATTCTCATAAATCTTTTCTGCACCCTCTCTTGCATTGAATCCTTCCCAAATTGTGGTGCCCAGAATTGGACACAATACTCCGGTTCAGGCTAAACCAGTGTTTTATGAAGGTTCAACATAACTTTCTTGTGTTTGTACTCTGTGCCCCTCATTTTCATACAGCCCAGGATCCTGCATTCCTTTTCAACCACTTTCTCAACCTGCCCTGCCACCTTCAACTCTTTGTGCACATCTACCCCCAGGTCCCTCTGTTCCTGCCTCCCCTTTAGAATTTTACCCTTTATTTTATGTTGCGTCTCCTTTTTCTTCCTACCAAACTGAATCGCTTCATGCTTCTCTGCATTAAACTTTAACTACCATGTTTTTGCCGATTCCACCATTCTGCCTACGATTTTACGACCGAGATGGGAGGAGTGCACTGTCTTTTCTAGTTCCACTTCTCCACAGGTCATAACATATATTTTTAAAAATGTTTACCCAGTTACGAATGCAGTCAATCATATACTCTATTTTTTAAATCCCAGAATAAAATACACCAACCAGGTTTCTTCAATAAAGAACAAAATTATCAGTTTATTATGAAACAAGACTTAACCAATAACAAAGCAAAGCATTAACACATAGACTGAAATCTGAAAGTTCCCCTTTTCAAATTCCCCCCACACACAAACTCTCATACACACGCTGAAAAAAAATATAGAAATTCTCTCTACAGAGATCTGTTAGAAAAGAAAGACAAAAAAGAATACTTTGGTCAAATACTTGCTAATTCTTGAAAAAAAGAGAAGATATGGAAAGATGTCAGTTGCCCCTTTTTGGTCTGGCATCCCAAATGCATATAGATGGCTGTCACTGGGATCTTTCCAGAGCAGTTCTTTTCAGGTGATGTTGAGGATCAGTTTGGCAGGCTTTCCAGGAGAAATGTGGCATCAGGAGTTTCTGGCGGGTTTTTCAGGAGAAATGCAGCATCAGTTTCTCTGTTTCTTACACTTGATTCTCAAGAAGTTCTCAAAAAGATGGAAGAGGGTGAGCTTGGCTGGTTTTCTCCAACTGTCTTCAAAACTGTTCATACCCCAACACACTGTCCAAAGCTAAACCAAAAACAGTATCTCAAGAGTCAAGCCTCATGACCTGTCACTTCTATGTAAACGTCTTCCCCAGGTCACCAAGGTTTCTGTTGTTTATTGATTAAAGCACATGGCTTCCAGCAAGGCTGTTTTTAAACAACATCTCTGTGCCCTTTCAATGAACTGTCAACAGCAAAGCAAAGTCAAGCTTCTATGAAATCTTTAGCCGTCCAATGAATCCAACATCACAATGTAAATATAAGTCCTCAAAAACATATACTTAACAAAAAATATCAAAGCACTTTCATAACAATGCCCTCTTGGAAGTTTATCACTATTCTTCCAAGTTTCATGTCGTCTGCTAATTTTGAAATTGTGCCCTTTACACCTAAGTCGTCTTCTTCTTTGGCCTCCTTGTCTCGAGAGACAATGGGTAAGCACCTGGAGGTGGTCAGTGGTTTGGGAAGCAGCACCTGGAGTGGCTATAAAGTCCAATTCTAGAGTGACAGACTCTTCCACAGGCACTGCAGATAAAATTGGTTGCCGGGACTGTTACACAGTTGGCTCTTGCCTTGTGCTTCTGTCTTTTTTCCTGCCAACAGCTAAGTCTCTTCGACTCGCCACACTTTAGCCCCGCCTTTATGGCTGTCCGCCAGCTCTGGCGATCACTGGCAACTGACTCCCACGACTTGTGATCAATGTCACAGGACTTCATGTCGCGTTTGCAGACGTCTTTAAAGTGGAGACATGGACGGCTGGTGGGTCTGATACCAGTGACGAGCTCGCTGTACAATGTGTCCTTGGGGATCCTGCCATCTTCCATGTGGCTCACATGGCCAAGCCATCTCAAGTGCCGCTGGCTCAGTAGGGTGCATGTGCTGGGGATGTTGGCTGCCTCGAGGACTTCTGTGTTGGAGATATGGTCCTGCCACCTGATGCCAAGGATTCTCCAGAGGCAGCGAAGATGGCATGAATTGAGACATCGCTCTTGGCTGACATACATTGTCCAGGCCTCACTGCCGTAGAGCAAGGTACTGAGGACACAGGCTTGATACACTCGGACTTTTGTGTTCCGTGTCAGTGCGCCATTTTCCCACACTCTCTTGGCCAGTCTGCACATAGCAATGGGAGCCTTTCCCATGCGCTTGTTGATTTCTGTATTGAGAGACAGGTTACTGGTGATAGTTGAGCTTAGGTAGGTGAACTCTTGAACCACTTCCAGAGTGTGGTCGCCGATATTGATAGATGGAGCATTTCTAACGTCCTGTCCCATGATGTTCGTTTTCTTTAGGCTAATGGTTAGGCCAAATTCATTGCAGGCAGCCGCAATCCTGTTGATGAGTCTCTGCAGACACTCTTCAGTGTGGGATGTTAATGCAGCATCGCCAGCAAAGAGGAGTTCCCTGATGAGGACTTTCCGTACCTTGGTCTTCGCTCTTAGATGGCGAGTTGAACAACCTGCCATCTGATCTTGTATGGAGGAAAATTCCTTCTTCTGAAGAATTGAACGCATGTGAGAGCAGCAGTGAGAAGAAGATCCCAAACAGTGTAGGTGTGAGAACACAGCCCTGTTTCATGCCACTCAGGATAGGAAAGGGGTCTGATGAGGCCATGTCTATGTTGAATTGTGCCTTTCATATTGTTATGGAATGAGGTGATGATACTTAGTAGCTTTGGTGGGCATTCGATCTTTGCTAGTAGTCTGAAGAGACCACATCTGCTGACGAGGTCAAAGGCTTTGGTGAGATCAATGAAAGCAACATAGAGGGGCATCTGTTCTCAGCATTTCTCCTGTAGCTGGCGAAGGGAGAACAGTATGTCAATGGTCGATCTCTCTGCTCGAAAGCCACACTGTGCCTCAGGGTAGACACACTCAGCCAGCTTCTGGAGCCTGTTTAAAGTGACTCGAGTGAAGACTTTCCCCACTATGCTGAGCAGGGAGATTCCACAGCAGTTGTTGCAGTCACCGCGGTCACCCTTGTTCTTATACAGGGTGATGATATTGGCATCGCGCACGTCCTGTGGTACTGCTCCCTCATCCCAGCACAGGCAAAGCAGTTCGTAGAGTGCTGAAAGTATAGCAGGCTTGGCACTCTTGATTGTTTCAGGGGTAATGCCATCCTTCCCAGGGGCTTTTCCACTAGCTAGAGAATCAATGGCATCACTGAGTTCCGATTTTGTTGGCTGTTCGTCCAGCTCATCCATGACTGGCAGAGACTGGGCTGCATTGAGGGCGGTCTCAGTGACAACATTTTCCCTGGAGTACAGTTCTAGGTAGTGTTCCACCTTGCGGTCCATTTGCTTGTGTTGGTCAGTGATTGTGTCCCCTGATTTAGACTTGACGGGGGCGATCTTCCTGATGGTTGGCCCAAAAGCGCTGTTAATGCCATCATACATTCCTCTGATGTTTCCGGTGTCGGAGGCCAGCTGAATACGGCTGCATAGGTGTTGCCAGTAGTCATTTGCACAGTGCCTGACTGTTCTTTGTGTAGCGCTTCTGGCTGCTTTAAGTGCGACAGATGTTAACTCGCTGGGGGCTTTCTTGTAGTTCAACAGTGCAATGCGCTTAGCGGCTATGACGGGTTCCAGCTCTTCAAAGTGAGATTGAAACCAATCTGCGTTCTGCTTCACACGTTTGCCATAGGTGGTCATTGCTGAGTCATAGATGGCACCTCAGATGTGGGCCCACTTGGTCTCTGCATCCCCTGTAGGAGTGTTTTGAAAGGCTTTTTCAAGTGAATTTAGAAACTTATTTAACAGCTGTGGATAAGAAATTCAGCTAGTGTTGATGCGCGGGCGGCCCTTCTGCTTGGAGTGATGCAGCTTCTTTGGTTTGAGTCTAACCTTGCTGCCAAGGGAGTGGTCGGTGTCGCAGTCCGCACTGTGGAAGCTGCGTGTGATTTGAATGCTGTTTAAAGAGGCTCACCTTCTGACGATGAGGTCCAGCTGGTGCCAACGACGTGATCTTGGGTGCCTCCAAAAAACCTGGTGACAGGGTTTAGTATGAAAGAATGAGTTGGTGATGCAGAGGTTGTGATAGGTACACAACTCAAGCAGTCTCTGTCCATTCTCATTCATCCTTCCAGTGCCATAGCGCCCAAGGCAGGAGGGCCCTGAGTCATGGTCGGCCCCAGCCCTGGCATTAAAGTCCCCCAGCAGGAACAGATGTTCGGTATTGGGGATGCTACTAATGATATTATGGGGTTCCTCGTAGAACTAATCTTTAACTTCAGGTGGGGAGCGGAGTGTTGGATCTTGGATGCTGAGTAGGTGTTCTGGACCAGAGGCAGTGAGCAGTCGGATGGACAGTATGCGTTCCGAGCCATTTGAAGTTGGCTGTATCATACTGAGCAGGGAGTTTCTGATGGTGAAGCCCACTCCATGCTGTCTTGGTTCTTCAGGATCCCTACCCTGCCAGAAGAAAGTGTAGTCTTGCTCTCTTCGAGATCCGCTCGCAGGGAGGCATGTCTCCTGAAGTGCTGCAATGTCCACATTGAGTCTACTGAGCTCGTTGTTAATGATGGCAGTCTTCCAAGAATCGTTGATTTGTGTAGGGTCTTCCGTCAGGCCAGGACACATAGTTCTGACGCTCCAGCTTGCAAAATGAAGGGCTGGTACCTCTCTCATTTTTTTGTCGTGCTGTTTGGTGCGGTGTTACAGTCCACTTGTCGGGCAGTGACCCTGAGCTCCAAGCACCCATTGAAGCAGGTGGACTGTGGCGGGACAGAAGCTTACTGACCGGGGGCTTCCCGGTTTGAGGCGGACAGTAGCTGTCCAGTGAGATGCGATGACCTCTCCCACCGACAAAGGCAACCCGTGGCGCCCAATCTCTATGCCAATTGAGCTGGACTTATAACCCGTAACTGCTGCCTTCCGTGTTGTTTCAGTCGCTGTGAGGCGACTATGGAGTGACCTCTCCATGGCGCATGTCTGGGCGGATGTATGGAGGTTGTGAGTTGCCCAAGCGTCAAAACCCCCCTCTCTGCCTTCCTGGTGGTGTCCAAAGGAGTGCTGAACACGACGTTTGGCACTGGTATGGCTGCAGTAACTGCCGGAAACATGCCAAAGGTGACACATGACTGCCTTCGGGGTTCCGCTCTGGATTTTCTGTTAGGGTTCAGTCCCTTAGCCTTGGTCTCTCCCGAGACGCCCACAAGGCAGTGGGGTTGTTAGGACCCTTGATCAGGGATAGTTGGATGCTGGTGGGAGGAGGTGGGGGGGGGGAAGGTTGTGAGGGGGAGGGGGTGGAGGGAAGGGGGTGCGAGGGGAAGTGTGGTGCGAGGGGGGAGCTGGGAAGGGGTATCTAGGAGCTCGGGAGCTCCGGCCTTGGTATGAACGGCTGAGCCTCTGCTCGATGGCTCAGGAGAAGATGGTGCCGCTGGCTCCAAGCAATGGCGGCGGTGGCCTGTGGAGATCCAACAGTGCGCCCATGATCTACGGCTTGAGTGACAACGCTCAGGCCATTAATATACATTAAGAAAAGCAGTTTTCCTAGTACCAACCCCTGGGGAACCCCACTGTATATCTTCCTCCAGTCCAAAAAACAACTGTTCACCACTTCTCTCTGTTTCCTGTCACTCCTGGACCACACTTCCTTTTCAGAATTTATATATGAGGTGATGGGAAGGGCGACCATCCCAGCAGGAGAGGGGAAATTAAGACCTGGGCAAGAACCTCATTGCTCGTTTTGTTTTTTTCCCGGGCAGGCCAGTGGAGGAAAATCCACCCTCTAATTCCCCAAACGTGCCTCATGCAAATACACCTTACACTGCATCTGCATCTTCCTTGCTGGCTTCTTCTGACCACTATCTCTGCAAGAATATCCTGGAATAATGCACTCTCTGTAAATTAGTTTGGTGTTGATTTGTCATTTTAGGGTAACTTGTTTTGGTGATGTGCTCCCAATTTTCCAGTATTTAAGATTGTTTGCTTGGAAAATTGGCATCACCACGAATTGGGCATCCCAATGTCTAGACCTGTTTTTTTTTGGTCTGTTCCCATTGAGTGCGGCTCCATGCCTTGCAAAATTTAACCTTATTAATATGGCCAAGTAAAAATGATGATTTGTTTCTTTCTAACTAGCACCAATTACCTTTGTATTAATTCTTATTGAACATATGAAAGTTGCTTTTAGCTCTTAAATTATTCTTCACTTTGAAAATTCTAGCATTATCCATGATGGTCATTTCTCCGGTGATTTCATTACCAATGTTATGTATCTCTGACATTGAACATTTTGATGACTCACTTGAATATTTCCAAATCCTTTGGCAAGGTTTGACACCATTTACTTCTAAATAAGTTATTGTGAAATAGCTTCCCATTGAAGCTATCTCTTTCAGATCATCCTATTTGTACAGTTGAGGATGTTGACTATTCTTTCCCATAACTGAGTGAGCTCTAGGAATCTAGTCTCTCCCTCTGTTCCTACTTCATAGCAATAATCATCACTCATCTTAAAACCCTATCTATTCTTGAAGATTGCTATGCATTCCTGGTATCCTTCAGTCCTACCTCAAACCGTCATAGGAGCATTATCACCACAAGGACTGCAACAGTTCAAGGAGAAGGTCCGTCACCATCTTGGGGCAACTGGGAGCAGGCAGTAAATTTTTGAAAATAGTCATCAGCTTCCTGCACATTGTATCTCCTCCGTGCTGTCAACTCCCTGCCCACTTGAAATACAATGGCTGTGTCACTGGACAGAATGCAAGTAAAAGCTTACTGTAGTGTAGCCAATCCTCCTTCCAGTTGTATTTCCAATCCCTATTCTTCCCACGCCAAAGTTTTTTGATTTTCTCATTTATTTATACTATTATGATCAGTGCTCCTCTTATTTCTCTTGTGCTTCTTTTAAGTTCTAGTTATAGAGTTCTACATGCTTTTCCTCTTCCCTGCATCCCTGTGCTGCTGCAATGGAGACTGATTGATTGCACAGTCTCCTACTCTAACTCATTTTTTCACAGGTCCTCAAAACTGTGGAACTCCGTCTTACATCGCTTCAGTCTTTACCTCTTACCATCTTCAAGCATGATAGCTACCTAATTTAGCTCTCCCCTATGTTCTACCTTTTAATGTCTTATACTGTACTATGAACCTTGACCTTTCCCCTTGGAGAATAAAAAAATGTATACTGTTACAACACTGTGCGACTGTGTGGCTGCAGCTGACACTAACAGCAATGTTATTTTACGTACAATATTGAAATACAATAAACTGGCAGACCCACATTTCATGTTTTTCGACAAGAACTGTCAGCTTTTAAAATTGATATTCACACTGTCATCCTACCAGTTCATCACAGGTGTAAAAGCATAGTAATATTAAAGACAGGGTCTTAATGAGCATGACTTCACTGTGGCCTACTGTGAATTAAGGAGTTATTCAACATTGATGACATCATGTAGGCAGATTTTGGTGCAATATCTGACTACTGAAACCATTTTATTGTAATTGAATATCAAGAGCCTTTTGCTTTTGCATTCAGAACACACTTTGGGTTGTCTTGGTTCCCTGCCCTGATTTATAGCTGAATGTTTGTTTATAGTAACATTCGTTGCTTAATAGGATGGATGACATTTAGCCTAATGTTTAAGATGCTAGGAACTTCTAAATAAAACATCCCCAGAATAGATTCCATGCATTAAAGCCATTTGTTAAGATGTCAAACATACAACATTTAAAATGTTCTTCGCCAAATGCTACTATTAAAATGATTTTGTGAAAAGGTCACAAATTTTATACAACTTTTATGAATGCAGCTACAATAAAATATATACGACAGCGACAATATAATGTATATGAGAGCGACAAATCAATTAGAGAAGCTTTGTCAAATTAACACATATGTACTATCTGTAAAGATTTTTCTTTCGACCTTGGTCACAAGACATTGATCACAAGTGCTCTCTTGTGCCTATCCCAGGCTTGACTTTCTCTTTGGTAAGCCTACAGCTTCTCTCTGTGCCTTCCCTTGGCATCCTTCGATGGGCTCATCGAGGCACTTGGCGTTGGCTCATTATGAACAACAATTCCAATTGCCCATCCTACTCTCTCGTTGTCCTTCCCACACAGTGTGCCCACTGGGGGCTAATCTTGCCAATCTTCCTCCTGTCCAACTCACCCCTCCCACTGCTGACCTTGTTACCTTTGCCAGCAGATCAGCTCTCAACACCCCTTGATGTGTCTCCCTCCAGAATGTCCGTTCACTTGTGAATAAGGCCCTTACCATCCATGAATTTATCATGGACGATTGCATCGACATCATGGCCTTAATGGAAACCTGGCTGAGGAGTGAAGAAACCTTTGCACTTAATGAAGTTTTGCTGTCTGGCTACATCTTCAACCACTTTCCCTACAAAACTGTCGCTGTGGCGCTTATTACCAGATCACACCTTGGCCTAACCCCCTGCTCCTCTGGCACTTTCTCCTCCTTTTGAGCATCTCACCTTGTTCCATCCCCCTCAATATCCTCATTCTCTTTCACCCTCTCAAATACTATAAAAATTTTCTCGGAGATATCTTCACTGTTTTCCTTCCTCAGGCTCTGTACCGAACGACTTCTTATCCTTAGTGATTTCAACCTCCATCTCAACTCATCATGTTCTCTCTCCTATGAGTTCACTGCCCTCTTATCTAAATCTCTCCCTCCAAGTAAACTCCCAACCCATATTCACAGCCACTCCCTCGACCTTGCCATCTCAACTGATCTTGCTTGTCCCATCATATCAATTACCAATAAGGTCATCTCAATCACTTCCTTGTATCTCTCTCCACCCACATCCTTCTTCCACGCCCCAACTCTGCCTTCTTCTGCATCCTATCTCCCCTCATGCCCTCTACGATCTTATCTGTCAAAGGAGGCGTGGTGAGTTGCTGCAGTGCGTCTTTTATTTGATACACATGTCTGCCATTGTGCGTCGGTGGTGGTGGGAGTGATTGTTGAAGGTAATGGATAGGGTGCTGATCAAGCGGGCTGTTTTGTCCTGGATGTTTATGAGCTTCCTGAGTGTTGTTGGAGCTGCACTCATCCAGGCAAGTAGAGTGCATTCCATTATACTCTTGGCTTGTGCCTTGTAGATGGTGGACAGGGTTGGGGAGTCAGGAGGTGGATTACTCATCACAGAATTTCCAGCCTTTGACTTGCTCTTGTAGCCACAGTATTTATGTGGCTGCTCCAGTTCACTTTCTGGTCAATGGTAACCCCAGGATGTTGATAGTGGTTGATTCAGCGATGGTAATGCAGTTGAATGTCAAGAGGAGAGGGGTTGGATTCTGTCTTATTGGAGATGGTCATTGCCTTGGCACTTGTGTGGCATGCAATTTACTTGCTACTTATCAGCCCAAGCTTGAATGTTGTCCAGGACTTGCTGCATATGGACACAGACTGCATTAGGATCTGAGGAGTTGAGTTGTACTGAACATCATACAATCACCAGCGAACATCCCCACTTCTGACCTTATGATGGAGGGAAGGACATTGATGAGGATCTCCAGCAGTAATGTCCTGGGGCTGAGATGATTGGCCTCCAAAAACCACAAACATCTTCCTGTGTGATAGGTATGACTCCAACTAGTGGAGAGTATTCCCCTGACCTCATTGACTTCAATTTGGCTAGGGCTCCTTGATGCCACAGTCAGTTAAATGCTGCCTTGATATCAAGGGCAATCACTCTCACCTTGGCCCCTTGGCAACATCACCAGAAAGCAAAGTGTTAGTTTTCACATATATGCTGATTACTCCCAGCTCTACTTCATCACCATCTCTCTCGATTCTTCCACCATTGCTAATTTATCAAACTGATTATCTGACATCCAGTACTGGATGAGCAGAAATTTCCTCCAATTAAATATTGGGAAGACTGAAGCCATTGTCTTTGGTTTCTGCTGCAAACTCTGTTCAGTAGCTACTGACTCTGTCCCTCTCCATGACAACAGTCTGAGACGAAACTAATCTGTTCACAACCTTTGACACCGAGATGATCTTCCGACCTCATATCTGCCCCATCATCAAGACTTCCCATTTCTACCTCCATAACTTTACCCAACTTTGTCCCTGTCTCACCTCATCTGCTGCTGAAACCCTCACTTGTTATATCTAGACTCAACCATTCCAATGCACTGCTGGCTGGTCTCCCACCTTCTATCCTCCTTGTAGTCATCCAGAACTCTGCTGCCCATGTCTTAAGTCATATCAAGCCCCATTCCCCTATCACCCCTGTCCTCGGTGATCTACATGGGTGGCACAGTGGCGCAGTGGTTAGCACTGCAGCCTCACCACTCCAAAGACCCGGGTTCGATTCTGGGTACTGCCTGTGTTGAGTTTGCAAGTTCTCCCTGTGACCGTGTGGGTTTTTGCTGGGTGCTCCGGTTTCCTCCCACAGCCAAAGACTTGCAGGTGATAGGTAAATTGGCCATTGTAAATTGCCCCTAGTGTAGGTAGGTGGTAGGAAATATGGAATTACTGTCGGGTTAGTATAAATGGGTGGTTGTTGGTCGGCACAGACTCGGTGGTTCGAAGGGCCTGTTTCAGTGCTGTAAAAATTTATTATTATACATTGGCTCCCGGTTAAACAATGTCTTGATTTTAAAATTCTCATCCTTGTTTTTAATTCTCTCCATGGCCTCGTCCCTCCCAAGTCCCTGCGCTCCTCTAATTCTGGCATCCTGAGCATCCCCCATTTTAATCATTCCACCATTGGTGGTCCCGCCTTCGGTTCCCATGGCCCTAAGGTTTGGATGTCCCTCCATAAACCTCTCCGCCTCTCTACCTGTCTTTTCTTCTTTTAAGATGCTCCTTAAAACCTATCTCTTTGACCAAGCTTTTGATCATCTGACCCAATATTTCCTTATGTGGTTCGGTGTCATATTTCATTTTATAATGCTCCTGTGAAGGGCCTTGGGTTGTTCTATTATGCTAAAGGTGCTATATAAATATAAGTTGTTGTTGTATCAGAACACAGACAAACCAACTTATGATAGAGGTCACACTCAGTCCAACTGACTCATGGTTCAGGTAATAAATTCTATTTTTTATGTTGATGGTAACTGGATGTTTTATGTTGTTGTTAAACTGGACACTGTGCACAATATTACTCTGAAGATAGGGACTGAGTGGTTCTTGTCACGAAAATAGCAATTTTCTTCTTGGTGGTTGCCTTGGTAACACTAACTAAAATGTGTATTGTTCTTTTCCCAAGCTTGAAATGGAGAATAAGAGATGTTCTATCAATGAGAATTCAGAAACTTACTTTTGATCAAGGATTAATTAAGATAATGTCTTTCTTTGACCCAGTGAGTAATTGGTGACTGCATCTAGAGCTGCAGCTGAAGATTGCAACATGTCAGTACTTGAGCAAATACTTTGATAATTCTAACATCAGAGTTCGGCATTGTATAGTGGGTTTATTGCACTAAGTATTTTTTTAAAGGAACTCCATTTTAGCTATTCACAGCATTTAAGTTCCTGCAATTTTGCATTTGAATCTTTAGAGAACTGTTAAGAGAGTCTGCACTTTTCCCCCATGTCAAAATAGTAATATTCCTGAAGAGTCTTATGTGTAAAGGAAATTTGGCTTTGTGAGCTGAAGGCTTTTATTTTGCTGAGGAGTCCTGCATATAGATTGAGAGAGAGCTTTGAGAGAATGCAAGGATTGCAGTGGAAACCTGCTATGCAACAAAATGCATTTAGATGTTTTGGTTAATAACTGAGTTAATACCTTCATTAAAATAAAGGGCAAAGGAGGTTATGTTGAAATAAAAACAGGAAGTTCTGGAAATACTCAGGTCAGGCAGCATCTGTGGAGACAGAAACAGAGTTAACATTTCAGGTCTGTGACCTTTCATCAGAATTGGCCAATTTCAGATTTCCAGCAGCTGCTGTATTTTGCTTTTATTTTAGAGGTTATGTTGAACTTGTATAAGACACTAGTTCGGCCTCATTGTATTGTGTCCAGTTCTGGGCGCCGCACTTTAGGAAAGATGTGAAAGCATTGGAGAGATTGCAGAAAAGATTCACAAGAATGGGTCCAGGGATGAGGAACTTCAGTTATGAAGATAGATAGGAGAAGTTGGGACTGTTTCTCTTAGAGAAGAGAAGGCTGAGAGATGACTTGATAGAGGTATTCAAAATCTTGAGGGATCTGGACAGAGTAGATAGGGAGAAACTATTCCCACGCGTGAAAGGATCGAGAATGAGGAGACACAGATTTATAGTAAATTGGCAAAAGAAGCAAAAGCGACATGAGGTAAAACTTTTTCACACAATGAATGGTTAAGGTCTGGATTGCACTTCCTGAGAGTGTGGTGGAGGCAGGTTCAATCGAGGCATTCAAGAGGGAATTTGACTGTTATCTGAAAGGGAAGAATGAGTAGGGTTACTGGGAGAAGGCAGTGGAATGGCACTAGGTGAATTGCTCATTCGGAGAGCCATTGCAGACACAGTGGGCCGAAAGTAATAACTGTGATTCTGTGAATGTTAATACAAATACACAAATACATTGTTATTGATGCTGAGCAGCTTGATTTCAACATCCAGTTTGGTGCCAAAGGGGCTTTGGAGAAGCATTTTTAAAAAGATTATCGAAAACCTGTTTGCAACTGAGAGGTAAATGTTCTGTGCAGACTGATGCTTTAACAGATTTTATAAACTGCATGTGTTGCCTTGTGCTCTATAATATATTGCCTACTTCTTTTGCATTATTTATGCATTTGTAACTTAGCATTGTAGTAATTTCTGTTTAAAAAGACTGGCCTGGATGAAAGAAAGACTTGCAGTTTATATTTTATATAGTGCTTTTCATGACGTCAGTGCACCCAATGAAGTACTTTTTTGAAGTATAATTACTGTTGTAATGTAGAAATTGCATCAGCCAATATGCGCACAACAAGCTGCCACAAATAGAAATGTAATGACTAGATAATCTGATTTTTAGTGCTGTTATTGAAGGCTAGTTAGATATTTCTATGCTCAAATTGACAGGAGAGTGAATCTTTCTTGAAGACCAATGCATAGCGTTATTGCAAAACAGGATAATTGTTAAAACTCTTTTCTTTTTGGGCCTCCTTATCTCGAGAGACAATGGATACGCGCCTGGAGGTGGTCAGTGGTTTGTGAAGCAGCGCCTGGAGTGGCTATAAAGGCCAATTCTGGAGTGACAGGCTCTTCCACAGGTGCTGCAGAGAAATTTGTTTGTTGGGGCTGTTGCACAGTTGGCTCTCCCCTTGCGCCTCTGTCTTTTTTCCTGCCAACTACTAAGTCTCTTCGACTCGCCACAATTTAGCCCTGTCTTTATGGCTGCCCGCCAGCTCTGGCGAATGCTGGCAACTGACTCCCACGACTTGTGATCAATGTCACACGATTTCATGTCGCGTTTGCAGACGTCTTTATAACGGAGACATGGACGGCCGGTGGGTCTGATACCAGTGGCGAGCTCGCTGTACAATGTGTCTTTGGGGATCCTGCCATCTTCCATGCGGCTCACATGGCCAAGCCATCTCAAGCGCCGCTGACTCAGTAGTGTGTATAAGCTGGGGATGTTGGCCGCTTCAAGGACTTCTGTGTTGGAGATATAGTCCTGCCACCTGATGCCAAGTATTCTCCGAAGGCAGCGAAGATGGAATGAATTGAGACGTCGCTCTTGGCTGGCATACGTTGTCCAGGCCTCGCTGCCGTAGAGCAAGGTACTGAGGACACAGGCCTGATACACTCGGACTTTTGTGTTCCGTGTCAGTGCGCCATTTTCCCACACTCTCTTGGCCAGTCTGAACATAGCAGTGGAAGCCTTACCCATGCGCTTGTTGATTTCTGCATCTAGAGACAGGTTACTGGTGATAGTTGAGCCTAGGTAGGTGAACTCTTGAACCACTTCCAGAGCGTGGTCGCCAATATTGATGGATGGAGCATTTCTGACATCCTGCCCCATGATGTTCGTTTTCTTGAGGCTGATGGTTAGGCCAAATTCATTGCAGGCAGACGCAAACCTGTCGATGAGACTCTGCAGGCATTCTTCAGTGTGAGATGTTAAAGCAGCATCGTCAGCAAAGAGGAGTTCTCTGATGAGGACTTTCCGTACTTTGGACTTCGCTCTTAGACGGGCAAGGTTGAACAACCTGCCCCCTGATCTTGTGTGGAGGAAAATTCCTTCTTCAGAGGATTTGAACGCATGTGAAAGCAGCAGGGAGAAGAAAATCCCAAAAAGTGTGGGTGCGAGAACACAGCCCTGTTTCACACCACTCAGGATAGGAAAGGGCTCTGATGAGGAGCCACCATGTTGAATTGTGCCTTTCATATTGTCATGGAATGAGGTGATGATACTTAGTAGCTTTGGTGGACATCCGATCTTTTCTAGTAGTCTGAAGAGACCACGTCTGCTGACGAGGTCAAAGGCTTTGGTGAGATCAATGAAAGCAATGTAGAGGGGCATCTGTTGTTCACGGCATTTCTCCTGTATCTGACGAAGGGAGAACAGCATGTCAATAGTCGATCTCTCTGCACGAAAGCCACACTGTGCCTCAGGGTAGACGCGCTCGGCCAGCTTCTGGAGCCTGTTCAGAGCGACTCGAGCAAAGACTTTCCCCACTATGCTGAGCAGGGAGATTCCACGGTAGTTGTTGCAGTCACCGCGGTCACCTTTGTTTTTATAGAGGGTGATGATGTTGGCATCGCGCATGTCCTGGGGTACTGCTCCCTCGTCCCAGCACAGGCATAGCAGTTCATGTAGTGCTGAGAGTATAGCAGGCTTGGCACTCTTGATTATTTCAGGGGTAATGCTGTCCTTCCCAGGGGCTTTTCCGCTGGCTAGGGAATCAATGGCATCACTGAGTTCCGATTTGGTTGGCTGTATGTCCAGCTCATCCATGACTGGTAGAGGCTGGGCTGCATTGAGGGCAGTCTCAGTGACAGCATTCTCCCTGGAGTACAGTTCTAGGTAGTGCTCAACCCAGCGGTCCATCTGTTTGCGTTGGTCAGTGATTATGTCCCCCGATTTAGATTTGAGGGGGGTGATCTTCTTGATGGTTGGCCCAAGAGCTCTCTTCATGCCATCATACATTCCTCTGATGTTTCCGGTGTCTGAGGCCAGCTGAATATGACTGCATAGGTGTTGCCAGTAGTCGTTTGCGCAACGCCTAGCTGTTCTTTGTGCAGTACTTCTGGCTGCTTTAAGTGCTGCGGATGTTAAATCGCTGGGGGCTTTCTTGTAGTTCAAAAGTGCAATGCGCTTAGCGGCTATGACAGGTTCCAGCTCTTCATTATGAGATTGAAACCAGTCTGCATTTCTCTTCGCACTTTTGCCGTAGGTGGTCAAAGCTGACTCATAGATGGCGTCTCTGATGTGGGCCCACTTGGTCTCAGCATCCCCTGTGGGAGTGTTTTGAAGGGCTGTTACAAGTGAATTTAGAAATTTTTGTAACAGCTGTGGGTGAGAAATTCTGCTCGTGTTGATGCGCGGGTGGCCCTTCTGCTTGGAATGATGCAACTTCTTTGGTCTGAGTCTAACCTTGCTGCACACCAGGGAGTGGTCGGTGTCGCAGTCCGCACTGTGGAAGCTGCGTGTGATTTGAACACTGTTTAAGGCGGCTCGCCTTGTGACAATGAGGTCTAGCTGGTGCCAACGACGTGATCTTGGGTGCCTCCATGAAACCTGGTGACAGGGTTTAGTGTGAAAGAACGAGTTGGTGATGCAGAGGTTATGATAGGTACACAACTCAAGCAGTCTCTGCCCGTTCTCATTCATCCTTCCAACGCCATAGCGCCCAAGGCAGGAGGGCCATGAGTCATGGTCGGCCCCAACCCTGGCATTAAAGTCCCCCAGCAGGAATAGGTGTTCGGTGTTGGGGATGCTGCTAATGATGTTATGGAGTTGTTCATAGAACTGGTCTTTAGCTTCAGGTGCGGAACAGAGTGTTGGAGCATAGATGCTGAGTAGGTGTACTGGACCAGAGGTGGTGAGCAGTCGGATGGACAGTATGCGTTCCGAGCCATTTGAGGGAGGCTCTATCATGCTGAGCAAGGAGTTTCTGATGGCGAAGCCCACTCCATGCTGTCTTGGTTCTTCAGGATCCCTGCCCTGCCAGAAGAAGGTGTAGTCTTGCTCTGCTAGAGAGCCACTCGCGGGGAGGCGAGTCTCCTGAAGTGCTGCAATGTCCACATTGAGTCTACTGAGCTCGTTGTTAATGATGGCGGTCTTCCGAGAATCGTTGATTTGTGTAAGGTCTTCCGACAGGCCAGGACACATAGTTCTGACGTTCCAGCTTGCAAAGCGAAGGGCTGGTACCTTCTTTCCTTTTTTCATGTTGTTTGGTGCGGTGTATCAGTCCACCTTTCGGGCAATGACCCTGAGCTCCAAGCACCCATTGAAGCAGGCAGACTGTGGCGGGACAGAACCTTATTGACCGGGGGCTGCCCGGTTTGAGGCGGGCGGTAGCTGTCCAGTGAGGTGCAATGACCTCTCCCACCGACAAAGTACTTTTTTGAAGTATAATTACTGTTGTAATGTAGAAATTGCATCAGCCAATATGCGCACAACAAGCTGCCACAAATAGAAATGTAATGACTAGATAATCTGATTTTTAGTGCTGTTATTGAAGGCTAGTTAGATATTTCTATGCTCAAATTGACAGGAGAGTGAATCTTTCTTGAAGACCAATGCATAGCGTTATTGCAAAACAGGATAATTGTTAAAACTAGGCTATAGAATTTACAACATATACAATGGCCCAGATTTTGCAGACAGCAGTCTGACCTCAAAGAAAGCTGCCCACCAAGACTTAGTGGGCCCTGTGGCACCATTTTCCCCTATTACAGCGTCAATTTCATTCTGGCACGATCTACAGGTGATCTCTGGCATCTAGACATAGTGAAGTCATCAAGCAGGCTGAGAAGCCAATCAAATTGAAGAATTCTCACAGATAGCAAACTGGAAAATGATTATCATTCACTTTTTAATGATTTTACGGACAGCAGAATACATTTTGGAACATACACATGGGATTAAGGTAGAAGCTGAATCTAATAAACATATATATTTTTTAAAACTCAGCAATTTTTATCTTGGAATGGATGGAATGACACTCTGGACTTCTAAAATTAGTTTTTCAGGGCTAGAGAGGTTGTTCAGTAATTATGACTCAGTATGCCATTAAAAGCTCAGTTACACCTCATTCAACAAGGCTTAACATTTTCAATAGTTTTTAAGAGAAAATTGTGCGTAAAATGTTGAAGTTCATTTCAACTCATTGATTTCTCTGATTGCGTCTGTGAAGACTGCAACAACACACCCTGTGGAGGACCAGAGTATCGCTGACAGCAACTTCTGGATTTCTGCATTTTGCTGTGCACGTATGGATGCCAGAAGTTATTGCAAATTTTACCTATTAATGTTGGCAAGTGCTGACATTTTTGTCATTATTACAACTGCAAATTCCGGGCCATTGAATCACCTGGGGGCAACTCCATTGTGGGGAGTTTGGTACTGTATGGTATGATTTGTAAACTTAGTGGATAATTGTTTAAATTATATGTAGGCCTCCGAAGTGCCAACTTTTTAAAGAGTATGTTTTCCTTTCCTTGTGAATAATGGGTTAGTCGCGAGTTATGAAATTTCTGCCTTTTATTTCTCAACCTCAACGCGAGGTTTTTTCAAAAAATTAATATATGATTGGGCTCTTTTAATTTCATATGTGTTAATTAGCTTATGTTCATGGGGGAAAATGGCTTAATTAGTTAGTTTAACGTGTAAAGTACCGATGTCAGGTTTTGAATTTAGCAAATGTTAATAGAATAGAATTCTATAAATTGGTCCTAGCCATTTAGTTCAGAATCAGGAATTGTAGGTAAGTTCAACATCTGCCATGGTCCAATTAAACCTGTTTTACCTGAAGGTAACACTTGATTTTCACGCTTGTGTAACATGATGGAAGATCAACTTGTCAGACTTTAATATACTTTCATTGTAGTTTTGTGTTGAAAACCAAGAGATGGTTTTAACTGCTGGACAAGGGCTAATAAAGCCCTTTAAATAAACTGTATATACAAAGAAAAGAAAAGTCTTGCATTTATATAATTCAATTCGTGCCTTCAAGATATTCCAAAGCACTTTGCAGCCAATCAAATGCTTTGAAGTGCAGTCACTGATGTGATGTATGAAACACAGCAGCCTATTTGCACACAATAAGCTCCCTCAAACAGCAATTAAATAAATGGCCAGATCATCTGTTTGAGGCTGAGGGACAAACATTGCCAGGATCCTGGCAGAAATCCCCTTCTGTTTTCCAAATTAGTGGAATCTTTAACATCCACCGAAGAAGGGAGATAGGGCTTTGGTTTAACATTTCATCCAAAAGATGAAACCTCTGACAGTTCAACACCCCATCAGTATTGCACTGAAATGTCAGCCTAGGCTGAATCCTCTGGAATGGGGTTTGAACCCACAACCTTCAAAAATGCTACCCCTGAACCATGGCTGGTTCCATATAAATCTCAGTTGCCTCATACTTTAGCAGTAGTCTAATTTGCTGCAGTTCATAATTGAACCAGACTTTTTTATTAAATGCATTTAATGAATTGTATTAGCTTGTTGAATCTGTGTGCCATAGTTCGACTGATTTAATTAGAGTGAAGATATAGTTGCAATCCTATGTAAATTCTGTTACGCAATTTACCATAGTTGGGGTAATTATCAGTTCTGGGTCCATGCATTCTGCAGGGGTTGAAATAGAAAAGGAGCAGATTTCATGTCATAAGTGATGGAGTCTCCCAGCAGGAAATATCACCAAGCTGTTGGAAGAAAATCCAGTATTGTAATATTATAACATTACTGATTTCATAGATTTTTAACAAGGCATAGATAAATTTATCCAGTAGCAAGCAGTTGGTGGAAGCAGAAGTACATTCTCCAATCATGATCCACATGTTCTTTGCAAGTTTTTCAGGTACCCACATGCAGCATTTAGACTGGTTAAATGCTAGTTTTATGTTCATTTAGTTACACATTATGAGTAACTTGGGAAGATTCGCAGAGCTGGATATAGAGTTACTGATGGACTGACTTTCAAAAAACAATGCTTTTTGGTCCATGTGTCAATCCAAAAACCTGCTTTAGATGCAATGAGCCTGACAGTGCATGACTCAATGGGTTAACCTGTTATTGACCAGTGTGAGAACCTGATCGGAGGTCTACAAGTGTACTGATTTGCACCAAGATAATGCTAAAAAAAAATCTGCTGTAATGTGGAACCACAGGAGCCAATTTGTGTACAAAGGTCCCACCATCAGCAATGAGATAATGACCAGACAATCTGTTTTAATGATGTTGGCTGAGGGACAAATATTGCCAGGGCAGCAGGAAGAACTGTTCTTTGAATGGTGCCATGGGATTATGTCTACCTGAGTGGATACTCAGTTTAACTTTCATCTGAAAGATAGCTGCCATGGCAGTGTGGCACTCCCCTGGAGAATTAGAGTTTGTGCTCAAAGTCTCTGGAGTGCAACTTGAACGCACTACATCCTGACCCAGAAGTGAGTCTGCTACCACTGAACCACGGCTGACACATAGGGAAATAGTTTGACAGCGTGTGGCTCAGATGTGGAGCAGAGCAGGTGATCCAATCTGCATCCTTCTCTCTGGCGTTATAATTTGGTGTTCCAACCTGCAGTGCCATTGCAGAACACTTTTTCATTTATTATTGTTGCTGCCAATGAGAAGACTTGTATTTTTAGGAAATCTCCAACTATTCACGATGACTCGGTTTTTAAACTACTTTGGAAATAAAAGGCCTCATCTGAAACAGATGCTGACAGACCCTGCTACACGTTGCATGCTACATTTTATGTTTTCTTCCAGATTTTCAGAATTCTTATTTTTACATGCAAATAAGTTTTAAGTTAATAATCCTGATGCCATCCCCTACATAACAAACAGTATATCCTCTAACTCACCATAAGTAACACGACGGAAAATTAACTAGCACAAAAATAATTATATTGCATAAAGCATATGATGCTAAGGATTTCGCATCAGAAAAGAGAATGTGACACCTCAGGGCACAGCTCCTCAAGACTCTGTTGGAGCAAAAGAAGATGATTGGCCGGAATTTTCTGCCACCCCAACGAGCCGGATGGTGGGGTGGGGGGGGTGGCTGTGGCATAAAATGGAGCGGGTGGCTTCCCGACCCGCTCCTGCCTCTGCCCCACTTTACATAGGGTGGGGGGTAAGGGGGGGTGGCGAAAAATGGGCTGCCCACCCCAGGCCAGTCAAGGCCCTTAAGTCGTCAATTAATGGACACTTATGGGCCTTCGCCCGCCTCCACACAGATTTTACGCAAGGCAAGCGGGCGTCCTGGAGCCGGGAAAGGCCGCCCAGGAAATGCTGTCGGCCACTCTGCGCCCCGGGGGTGGCCTGACAATCGGGCACAGGGTACCCAATTGAGGGCTGCCCCCACTTCCCCAATGACCCCCTTCTCCCCAAACAACCACCCTTGCCCCGGCGAGGCACCCCAAACTTACCTGGACTCCTGGCTCCATGTCCTCGGCTGGGCTGCAGTCCCAGCAGTAGCCACCGCTCCCAATGGCGCTGCTGGGACTAGGAGCTGCAGGCCCGCTGATTGGCCGGCAGCTCAATGAGGCTGGACTTGCTCCCTCAAGTGGGTGGAAGTCCCACCTCGGGACAGTTAAAGCCTGGGGACCTGTAAAATGCGGGACGGATCTCCAGGCGAGGCGAAAGCGGGTGCACCACCAACTTTTACATCGATGGCCAGCTCCTGTCCGCCGATCATAAAATCCAGCCCATTGACTTAAATAACCATTGCATGTTAATATTCCCACTGATAGAATGAAAAGCAATGGATAAAAAAAACTACCTCTATGTGCTAAACAGGTCCTAATTAGTAATGAACAAGTGCCATAAACCTACCCATTCAAATCAATCATCGATTTCATACTCAGCAATGTGAAATCAGCAATCATCACAGACTGAACTGATTAATTTGCTCAAACAAAATTTTAAACTGCTGTCATCCTTATTTGAGTTCATTTTATACAGCTAAAAATGACATTTTAACAACTACATAAAAAAAAACATACATTTCTGAAAGTAATTACTAAACTAGTCATTGTTATGTGTAATTCCTGTCAGAAGCTTCCCCCCACACACATCTTACTGGAAATTTCACATGGGTTGTCTTGGGTGTAGTGGAGTTTGAATTTGTTAACAAATTGTATGAGCCCTTGCCTTGCTTCAGTAAAACCATAGTACTGAAATGTGAGTAGTGATGAGGCAAGCCCAATGTCAACTAGGTGAAGATCTTCCAAATAACAACTGGGAGGCAGAAACAATGGAGGAAAGCCTTATCAAAAATAATTTATGCATAACTGATATGATCTTGAGAATTGGGCGATTAATATACTGATATCAGATTTGAGTTATGGCAAATTGTGACAAGGATTATAGAGGATTTCAGCAGGGCGATGGTTTTAAAAAAAACTAGGAGCAATGGAGGTCCAAAAACATAGGTGGCAGATTCAGATCAATGTCTAAAAATGTGAAGCTATACAGTTTAGAAGTAAGAACAGGGAAAGAAAATACCCTTTAAATACTAAAATTTTGAATGGAGCGGAGAAATCCTGCTGTGCAGATAAGAAGGTCATTAAAAGCTGGCAATTCAAGCATATAAGGCTATAAAATGGCAAACAGCATCTTTAGTTTTGTATCTGGAAGAACAGAATAAAAAAGCAAGGTGGTAATGACGAATCTTACACCAGACATTATTTAGGCTGCAATTGGAGTATTGTGAGTAACTTTGTGCTCCGAGCGAGCTTCCACATTCATAGTGAGTGTAGGTCAGCAGATCGGAATGACAATGTTGTAGCCCTCTGATCAGCACTCACTGGGAGTGTGGTTCTCCTTTGAAGCATGGGAACATGGATTTAACACATTATGTACAGTTTTGGGTACCTTATTATACAAAGGCTTTAAGAACAATTAGGATGTTACCAGGAGTTGTGAAGAGAGATCTGAGAAGTCATGAAGGTTGGGGGGGGGGGCGGGTGCATGTTCAGTCTATACCTAGCAAATCAGCAAGATGTTAACAAGAGGACCATATATTTAAGACAAAGTAATGGTGAACTTAAAAAATTATTTTACACAGAGGGTAATTAGAACAGTGAATTCTTTGCCATAAATTACTGGAGCAGAATCTGTAAATTATGTTGAAAGTGAGTTAGATAATTTCTTGAAAGGAATATAGAAGTGAGCAAGAGAGTGGGATTAACTCACTGGCTCATATAGAAAAACACCACTACTGACTTGGTAGGCCAACTGGCCTGTTTGTGTGTTTGTTATAGCATATGAAATCAAGGTATATTTAAAAAAAATCCTGAGCATACAAAGTAGATTGGGATTAGGATATTTTTAAATGTCACTGAGGAGGACGAATGTGTACACTATGGTCTGAGGAGGATGTTTACGGGATGGTTTCATGCTGAGCTCAGACATTGTGATAGGAGTAGGACAGAGCAATGTATAACACATGACCATCTGTTCAAAATGTTAGTCATTGAAGACTCAACAATGGGGGAGAAAATTCTTGGTACTGAGATATGTCAATGACTGTTCTAAGAAAAAAACACAACTATTGTCGGAAGTAAGGGAAGAAAAATAGCTTGTAAATAATGTAACTACCCAAGAAAATGTGGCGAGGTTTATATTTAGAGACGGAGGATGAAAAAAAATTAAAGTACTTTCACCTTATATAAATACTACAAATAGATAAAAGGTAGATAAAACAATGTAAATGAAGGGGTTTCAGGGAGGGAAAAGCAGTTAAAATTAGTTGCATTTTAAGCAAGTCTTCTGAAGTGGGAGGAAAATAACTATTACATGTATAAAACTGTGAGGCGGTATCATTCAGTACCTGTGTAATGCTTTTACCTCTGGTCAGTTATGTGATGTATTGCTTCAAGGATTTGCTAAAGGATAGCAATTTGTTAACCTTTATCACATTTAGGCTGCAGCAGGACTCTGATTTAAAAAAAAGCAGGAGTTCCAACACCACTTAAGCTACATTGCTATAGATCTATACAATATAATTTGCAGAACTTGGCTATTTTCACTTATACTGACTTAGGTGCTGCTAGATTGGAAACATTTTAACATGTGACCTGTTTTCAACAAGGGTGACAAAACAACTGCAGACTGAAATCTTCCAACAGTAATGGAATTGATTATCAGCTGTAAATATGAGGATCAGTGTGATAAACAAAAGTCAACATGGCTTCAGAAGGGGTAAAACCCTTTCTTACCAACATTTTTGGACATGTGGACTGTCGGAAGCTCTATTTTGTGGTAGGAATTTGACTTCCTAAAAGCCTTAGAGAGAGAGAGACTTCCATTTATATAGCACCTTTCACGACTTCAAATCCTTCCAAAGCTCTTTTCAACCAATGAAGTACTTTTAAAGTGTAATCATTATTGTAAAGTAGGGAATGCAACAGCCAGTTTGTGCACAGCAAGCTCCCACAAACACCAATTTGACAATGGACAAGATAATCCATTTTTTTTAGTGATGTTGCTTGAAGGATAAATATTGGCCAGGATACTGGATAACTCCTCTGCTCTTCTTCAAAATAGTGTCATGTGATCTTTTGCATTCACCTGAGAAAGCAGACAGGGTCTCGGTTTAATGTCTCATCGGAAAGACCACACCTCCAACAGTGCATCAGCCCTTTAGTACTGCACTGTAGAGTTAGCTTAGATTTAGTGCTCAAGTCTCTGGAGTGGGTCTTGAACCCATCACCTTCTGACTCGGGAGAGTGATAACTGTTGTATTATCTCTTTCTAGATTAATGCAAACAAAGTTGAAGGGCAGACAAAGGTTTGAATGCAAAGCTTTAATGGAGATTTGTTATTGCTTCAGCTTACATGTGCTGACTGTGCAAGAGAACTGAATCATGTGATATTGCATTACCTCCTGTGATGGCATACATATTAGCATAAATATATATTTAAATGACAAACATCCCCCTTCCCTTAAAATAACAACCCCATATGGTATGAAATCAATATGTATATGAAATATGCAACCCTTATGAGATATAAGAAATTTCACAATTGTAACATTATTTACATAAAACATTCAACTGTAACCAGAACATTTGGAACATTCCTCTTCAAGGCATTGTACATTGTTTGGAACTGTACTGGTTGTCATCTGATTCGACCAGACCTTATGACAATGACATATGGATGTATTCTAGAACTGTCCGACCTCTCCTCCTGAAGTTTGTGTTTGGGAGGATTGTCCTTAGTTGTCGGTATGTTGCTTGTTGTTTCCTTGTCTTCAAAATGTATGCAGGTATGCGTAGACAATGCTGGTTGGTCGTCTTGTGCATGGCTAGCAGAGCGACCCCTAAGGTCAATTTCTTCGCAGTACTGCACCATTTGGTGTTGTCACCTCATACGAATGTGGTTCTTTGCACACCTTAGACATCTCTACTGGTATCCATGTCTGTTCTTGCGGTTGAAGGACCCTCACCTTTTGGCCAACGTATAGTGGCGGCAATTCTGCACCTGCATTCACGTCATGTGCGTCTTTCATCTTGTCTTGTTTCTGACGTAACCAGTCTGTGATCAAGGAAGACCTGGTGAGATGATATTTTAATGTGCGGTTCTCACTGGTTGACCAAACAGAATCTCAGCAGGTGATGGCAATCTGGAGTGTAATTGCATTGCGCAAAGATGCAGTAACGCAACATGGATATCTAGCCCAGTTTCCGAACATGTTTTGATCATACGTTCAGTCATCCCATTTGAACGAGGATATCAGGGTGATGATGTGACACGGTTGGTTGATCATTGTTTACACCTATCCTGGGATGGTTTTACTGTGTGTTGTGGGCCGTTGTCGGACACCACTTCTACGGGGCACCAAAAAAACTAAGGATGGCACTAACAATGTTGACCACTGCTATACTCTGTGTCTCGAAGCATCTGCACAATGGAAATTTGGAGTGATAGTAACTAGAAGATAGTGCTCTCTGCACACAGAGCAGAGATCTGTTGCTATCTTGATCCATGGTGATGATGGTATGTTATGTGGTTGGAGAGGCTGTTGTGTTAACCAGCCTGGTGTTCCAGACATACATCACAAGGGGCTGAATTTTACCAACCCTCTGACGTCAGGGGTCATGGCAAGGGGCCCAGAAAATGGTCAATTTGGCTGTGGTTTTCTTTAATTTGGAAATTTTAAAATGATATGTTAGGCGATCTGTGGAGGGGCGTGACTGAATTAACAGTGCATTTCTCCCACCGCAATCAGAATCATATATTTTGATTGGGGGTTTTGTCTTGAGTGGTTGATCGTAACACCATGAAAGAATAATTTTCAAAAAATTGGAGTAATTTGCTTATGCTGGCAATAGATATTTGAACCAAATGTGACATGCTTGCCATCTTGAAGACATGTACCGAGACCTTTCTGTGATGCATCCACATCTAATGTTATGATACTGAAGATGTGACTTGGCTGACTGTGCTTTTTCAACACACTGAATGCTTATTGGTGATCATCCTGCCATAGGAACAGAGTGTCTTTCTTCAGCAATTCTTTTAGTGGAGATGCCATCTCCGAGAACTTCGGTATGTATGCAACAAGGAAGTTGAATAGCCCTCGACACCTTTTGGAGGTTGTCCTTGTCCTGCAGTGTTTGCATTGATTAGATGTCTTCGTTCTTCCCAGGATCTGAGTAGATACCTGAACTTGAGTAAGTGGCACCGAAGAAATTTATGTGATCAGCCTGAATGGAGCACTTTCTGTTGTTGAAAACCAAACCGCATCTGGCAATCTCAATTAATAAGTGTAGGTTTCTGTCTTGCTCTTCTTCTGTACATCCTACTGTGGCGATGTTATCTGCAATACACACACAGCCCAGGACCCGTTCCATTGTCTGGTCTATATGCTGTTGAGATGCATGCTGGCTGACTGACAAAATGGCAAACGGAGGAAACAGTACCTGCCAAAGGGAGTTCTGAACATTGTTAGCTCTTGTGACCCTCTTGACAAGTGTATGGACCAATATCTGTTTTTGTGTTTAATTTGGAGAAGTGTTTCGCTCCAGTAAATGTTGGGTTTAACACTTCTAGCATTGGTATCTTATGAAGACATCTCTTTAAGGCTTTGTTTAGCCTCTTCAGGTCGAAACATAATAGAATTGAATCATCCTTTTTATTGCAGTAGTGATGGAACTGCATCAGTCCTTGGATTTTTGCACTCATCAAATGATGCTTTGTTTTTCCATTCCATCCAGTTCCATCTTCAACTTTTCTCGAATGTGCACGGTGCATTTTCTTGGCGGATCGATTGACTGTGTTCCACCTTCGATAAGGTGTAGGACTGCATCTCCGTGGAAATTCCCAACTGTGTCAAAGCGGTCCAGGTACAGCCTCTGGAGATCTTGCACTGATCCAATGGGTGTGCACCTGTTTTGGCTGCTGTCGTCTTTTGACTGGGTCAGCTCATGGATGGTGATCATGTTAACTTCATTGCATGCCAGCAGCCCTGCTACTGCTGGTCCTGACAGATCCACTGTGTAGAATATCTGAGTAGTCCATGTTGACTCTTTGTACCTGCATTCTAGTAATAGGGAACCTAGGCCTTTTATTGTCAATCTATTGTATGCCGTAAGCTTCACGCTTGTGTGTTAGACGACAGACCTCCATGCCTTGTGGTACATGTCCTTGAGAATGCAGAAAGATAGAGTGTTGGCACTTGCACTTATGTCAATCTTGTTGATGCCGTCCAGCCTTATTGAGGCAGACGATCTGGAGTGTTCTGAAAGTTTCAGTTTTGTTAACGGAATGGACCTGTTCTGCTAAGGTGTTTGTGTGAAACAGCTCTTCACCTGTAGTGTCTTCACCTCACTCTACTTCATCCATTTTGATCAGACATTTCCCCCATTTCGTGAATGGGTTTGTGCTTTTGGTGTCTTGCCTCCCTTCAACTCTGGGTGGTGGACTTCTGCAGTTTGAGCACTTCCCGCTCTGGCTTCTCCCCACGTTCCTGCTGCTGGACCTTCTGCAAAGTTTGGCCCAGTGCCCTCTGGGCCCTCATGTCTTGCAAGTTTCTGCGAATATCTGGCATCTTCGCAGTTGGTGGGAGAGGCCACAGTTACTGCACACCTTATTCTGCTTGGGTGCCTTGGATATTGAACCGACAGGCATTTCAGATCCGAAAGCTTGCAATCACTGTTGCCCTGTGATAATTGCCTCGTCGCTGCATCCGTCCTGTAGCCTACTCTCCATGCAGTGACCCTTTGGCTTTTCCAGGAGGTCTTTCTGGAAATCCTCAATAGGAGTGGAGGCAATAACCAACTCTATATAATTCATTCTGAGAGTTCAGTATCAGTGAAGATATATTCTTTTTCTTTCTCAACGGTTAATAAAGACATCCAAGCTCTTGTTGGTTTTCTGTCTATACCACATGAGTTCCAGGCAGTGTACTGGGGTATTGATTCTGCACAGACCTTTGTTTCCTAATCTTTATAGCCTGCCTCTCTGCATCTACAACTTTGTGACCTAGGAAGCATAGTTTAATCCTTTGCTTAAACAGTTTGAATTTACCTAGGACATCAGGTGCTTTCCAGTCCATCTCTAGAAATCTGTCTGGTTTGCCTAAGCCTTCTACTGTTTTTTTTTTCTCCCTCGAGGAGCAAACATTGCTTTAAAAGTTGCAGCAAGCAGCAATGCCTGCAGAGCGGAGTGGGAACGAATCCCTGAGCTGTGTTGCCACAACACAGGCTTGTGAGCTTGTAGCTGGTGTGGCCCTGGCACGAGGTCGGCAAATGGCATGCGAGTGTAGCGGTGGCAGGAAGGGATCCATGCCAAAACATGATTCTGTACTGATCTCTGTGGCTGAAACTAGCAATTTTCTTGATAGCTCAGGGCAAAACCAGGAGTGTGCTCAAATCGCCTTCGATCTCTACTCACACCGCTGCTGTCCCAATGTGAGAGCTGTGATCCAGTCGCAGCACTCGGGGTCGGACTTCTGACTTGAGTTGTCATCTTCAGCTGTTGATCAATGCTGTCAGCTCACTACCGCTGCCACCAGATTATATTACCGCTTTCTAGATTAATACAAATGTAGCTAAAGGAGAGGCATAAAGGTTTGAATGCAGAGCTTTAATGGAGACTTGTTGCTTCAGCTTACACATGTTAACTGTGCAAGAGAACTGAATCGTGTGGTATCGCATCACTTCTTGTGCTGACATACATATTAGCATAAACATATATTTAAATGACTATATTTAATGTACCAACAAATATACTATCACAACAATAATGACTGAGACATGAAAAACTGCTGCATAACCTTAAAGTAATGAAAATTCATGAAAGCACCGAATCCGTGTTAATGGAGTTCCATTGGGTGTATAGAAGTAATAAGTGTTATGCCTCAGAAAGTGGTTTTGGGCTATGCTGTTTTTAATTTACATTAATGATCTAGAATGAAAAATGTTATGTAAAAAGTTAGATTTGCAGATTTCCTAAGAGTTAGGGTGGGGTGGGGGGTTGTGGGGGTGGGGGGGGGGGGAGAAAATTTGAGTCTGAATAGATAGCCAAAGATCACCAAAAAATAGAAAAATAATTTATGTAAGTTGAGTAGTAGAGGGTGAAGTTCAATTTGGATAAACGTGAAGTATTGCACATCAGGAGCAAAATTAGTAACATAAATACACTGGGAATGGTGTTAATTGTATATCAATTGTGTTTAATTATATGCAGGTGGAGGGCATTAATTGGGATTTCATTTGAACACATCGAAAGAAATACTTAATGAAACTGTGGTGTTTGTAATGTAACTTAAAAAAAAAAGTAAAACTGAGTAAAGATTGGCTCCAGTATCATCCTTCTATTAATCCCGAATTGAACAAATGGTGTCAAAGTAGTTTAGGCTAAATTGAAGAAGATACATGGGTGCTGATAGACTCGGCACGTAATACCAATGAGCCATTTTGGACAAATTCTGTGCACACAGCAATAGTATAAATGATACTTTTGGCATTTACTCCATGTGGGTTGTTGGTGAACTAATTAAGGTGAGTTAAAAGGTCATTATTATAGTTGTATTACAATTGGCTGCATTTTCTTTCACTTTCACTTACAAAATCCTCAGAAAAGGCATGTTTCAAACTGGCACTTTCTTGCAACTTCATTAGTGAGCAGTCAATATTAATTAAAAGCGAGCTTTTCTCTTCTTTCTCGAACAGAGGAAAAATATAGCTGAGTGATTTTTCTTCCAGTAATGGATTATTTATTTTATTACTAATAGTGTAACTGCATTTTCCCAAGGATCTGAGGTTATTGATTCTCAATGTTTAGCATGTTTTCGTCACCAATGGTTTTGATTTCAAAGAAAAGGTCACGCCACTTCTGCAGTCTTATAGTGGAACACAAAGGAGGCACACAACCTGTCAGGATGAGAAATATTCTGTGTTATCTTGTTTTTGCAGCAATCTTTTCTGCCACATTATGTCTGTTTCTAAAGGCTCATTTTCATTACGTGGTGTAGTGCTAAATAAAAGGCAGAATACCAAACAAAACCTGCCATTCATTTTCCAGGCCTGTGTAATACACACCTGGTTTTGCTACCCTTAATACATCTCACATATACAATGATTCATTTTCTCTATTACTGCACAATGCATTGTTTTTCATACAGCTCTCTTGTCTACACTTCTTTTTAGATCAATCAGCTCTCCAATACAATGTAAATACTCCATTTTAGTGAGTAGCTACCATTGTAATGCAGACTTCTGAGTGTCCTGGTATGCAAATGTGGATTGTTTCACTGTTTTCAAAAACTCTCAAATATTGAGGTCTTCATTATATTTTCAAAAGCCATTAAAATCATTTCTAAGTCACTTAGGCAAACTATTTCAGTCCCTAGAGACTGAATCTAAGGGATGCCCCTGAGTTAGTCCATGTACCATGAGGCAGTAAATGAAATGAAATTATCTGCATGCAGATACTTAGTCTGATATATGTCCTGTTTCACAACTCCAGACAAAATCCAACTGTTCTTCAGTTACTTCAAGAACTTATTTTCCAATTAGACCAAACTTCTGATGAAAGAACCAAATCTCAATACATGACATAGGAATACAAATCTGTTTGCATATTGGCTGTAATGCAGTTCCTGAAACTACTATTTATCTCTCTAAAGGAGGTACTACAGCAAATGTTTCTGTGTGTGAATAACAACTGAGCATTTATTTATTCCTTTTATTTTGATTGAAGCGATGTTATTAATTTGCAAAACATGTCAATCGTCACCCTGAGTTGTTTCAGTAGTGTGAGTTATCGAGACTTGGGGCTAAAATGGACAGCCTCCGAAAACTGGCGCTGGGATTGCAATGCGCCATTACCCTGTGTCCATTCCACGTGATGTTGGCAGCCAGTGATAATCATAGCATGTAGCCAGTGATAATCATACTGAGTGGCTGCACACCTCAACAAGGTACCCAAAATCATGAGAGGCTTGCACAAGTTAGAGCTAGCTTGCTCAACCTAAAGGCAGCCTGCACCTTTCTAAAGGTGAGGTGCATTGTGGCTGGAGCAGGTGGTGGAAGTTCTCATACAAGACACGCTGACGAGGAGAAAGACTGAATAATGGCATAGCATGGGAAAGAGCAGATTTCATGGTTCTCAGATCCTGCACTGGAGGCCCTGGTGGAGGAGGTGCAAAGGAGGAGAGGAGGGAAGTACTGTATCCACAGGAGGCTCTTCAGAAGGAAGTGAGAACTGATAGCCATGGAGGTCGATGCCAGGAGTCAAGTAATGAGGACCTGGATGCAGTGCCGCAAAAAGATTAATGACCTCACAAGAGTAGACAAGGTCAGTGAATTTGTCTTGAAATAACATATCCCACCAACTGCACCACTAGCTTCAGCCACTGCACAATGCACCACACTCCCATCACTCACCTATCAAACAATCAAAAAGGGATCTTACTGAACATTCATAACTGCACCTTGCCCTCACTTAGCACTGCTGCAAGCTTCACCCTCACATCTCTCAGTCTGCGCACACTGCCAGCTATTCAACCATAACAGCTAGGTCATCTAAACAGATTGGTACACAACGGGAGTTAACTGATGAGGGACAGGCACATCTGCGTTTTCTTACACCCATTGAGGAGATTGTGCTCATCATCATCGCTGAGGAGGTGGCCAGTGATGGGGCTGAAACCCATAGATGGTGATGGTGTTCTCATAACTAATGGTACTTCTCAGATTGCACTTTTCCTGCCCCCCCCCCCCCCCCCTCCATGACCCCCATACCCCATCCGATGATCTCTTTTTTGGTTTAGAAGCTGCACGTGGTATATTGCATCTCTTGCTTTCCCCCACTTCCCTTACCACAACCTTACCCTTGTGCCTTTCACCTTTCCGATACCCAAGAACTGCCACCAGGCCATGTGTGAGATATCTGCACTTCAATAAAGACGTCCTCACTGATATCTACCACCTGCTGCACCCACAACTGCAATCTCAGAGCATCTCTCAGGATGACGGCTTTTGTCCTCTCACTACTGCCACTCCATCTGTCAGCCGGCCAGCTCAGACTGCTCCCACCAATGCCAAGATGATGCAGTCTGAAGCCAGGCCTTCTAGGGCCAGAACTGCTGGAGGTTGACCTCCAAGGCGATTTGCAATCATCTCCATTGACAGTCAGCAGCCTTCCACCAGCCATGCTGCAGCCATTGGGGCAGCACTGTGTCAGATCACTAGGACAGGCAAAGATCAGGGAAGACGGGCACTGCTAAAATGCACAAAGGCGATGGTATGCAACATGGCGTGCTTTTATTTATAACTTTGGTTTGAAATGTTTCGTGGTGGCTTTTATTTTTGCATTGTGGCCACTGTGATGCTCAGTGACAGAAAAAAGTTAAGGTCTGGGACTGTTGGTGAATGGGGAATTGGCATTGCGTTTACTGGTTGGATGAGTTGATCAATGACAGCCCAGCCTGAAAGGGGCCATCTAGGTTGCCTCCTGTCTTCCTCTTCATCCTTTTTCTTCTCCTTTGCTCTTCGGCTGGTCACTGTGGCAATGGCCGTGCCGTTATGATGGCGGAGTTGTGCAGCAGATCACCATGCATCTTGACACCTGCTGTGTCTTCCAGAGCAGTTCATGAAGTGGAAACATTGTTTCAGCATGGCACTGGTCTGCTCTATCACATTTTGTGTGGCAGCATGGCTTTCGCTGTATGCATGTTGCCCATATGCATTTGTGTTGTGCACTGGAGTCATGAGGCATGTCATCAGTTGATAGCCCTTATCCCCCAGTAGCCACCCTTTGGTTTACTGTGGTGGCTCAAATGCAGATGGCATGATGGTCTGCCAGAAAATGAAGGCATCATGATTCTTGCCAGGATACTGGGCATCCACCTGCAAGAATCTCTGTATAGTCATGCACCAACTCGACCGTTGAGGGAGTGGAATCCCCTTCAGTTGCAGTACCTGTCAGACGTAACAAGTGGCTCCCAAAGTGTACAGCCAATGACACCCTGCACCATGGAGAAGCCTGCAATCCATGTAAAGCCATGTTCTCACTCCACCTGCTGCTCCCTGGCAAGAGAGAATGAAATGTACTCAGCTCATTTTGAATAGAGGGCCTCAGTGATCTCCGTAACACAATAGTGAATGGCAAACTGCAAGAATTTGCAAATATTTCCTGCACTAGTGGAAGCATGAAAGCTCATTGCCATGGTCACTTTCACAGCTGCTGGCAATGCGTTCCTTGCCATGTTCTGAGACTGCACTGTGGGTGCAGCAGGTGGTAAATTTCAGTGAGGACATCCTTACAGAAGTGCAGATGTCGTGAATATTGTTTGTTGCTGAGGTTCAGGTCGGAGACTTGCTCCCTGAACAATCAGAGCAGATATGGCTCTTCCTGAGACCACTTCGCCCCCTCCTCCCTCTGCAAGCAGCTTGTTCTGCTCTCTGTGCCCTCTGCTCATTCTCCCTGTTCTGCTGTATTCCAAGGGGAATGCCTACTACTGCACTTGATGCCTGGGAGCAACTGGTTTGTGCTTTGATTGACATTATAAACTGTCTATTCTGCATACTTCTGGCAGACGTTCACTGCAAGCGTGCAAATGCCCATACCAATATCATATCTGACGCGACTGGCACCAGAAGTGTGTGTACACAAGTGTCCTAACCAGTCTGTACTAAAACAGTTTGTGAGCAAAGTTATAGCTCATGAAGTATAGCTCATGGGGCGGCACAGTGGCGCAGTGGTTAGCACTGCAGCCTCACAGCTCCAGGGACCCGGGTTCGATTCCGGGTACTGCCTGTGTGGAGTTTGCAAGTTCTCCCTGTGTCTGCGTGGGTTTTCTCCGGGTGCTCCGGTTTCCTCCCACAAGCCAAAAGACTTGCAGGTTGGTAGGTAAATTGGCCATTATAAATTGTCACTAGTATAGGTAGGTGGTAGGGAAATATAGGGACAGGTGGGGATGTTTGGTAGGAATAGGGGATTAGTGTAGGATTAGTATAAATGGGTGGTTGATGTTCGGCACAGACTCGGTGGGCCGAAGGGCCTGTTTCAGTGCTGTATCTCTAATCTAAAATCTAAAAGGGACAGTAGCAACATTGATACGGAATTGGCTGAGTGACAGGAAACAAAGAGTATTGGTTAATGGATGTATTTCGAGCTGGAGGAAGGTTGATAGTGGAGTTCCCCAGGGGTCAGTGTTGGGACCCTTGCTTTTCCTGATGTATGTTAGTGATCTAGACCTTGGTGTTCAGGGCACAATTTCAAAGTTTGGAGATGATACAAAACTTGGAAGCATCGTGAACTGTGAGGAGGATAATGTAGAACTTCAAAAGGACATAGACAAGTTGGTGGAATGAGTGGATAGGTCTCAGATGAAGTTCAATGCAGAGAAATGTGAGGTGATACATTTTGGTAGGAAGAACATGGAGAGGCAAAATAAATAAAGAGTACAATTCTAAAGGGGGAGCAGGAGCAGAGGGACCTGGGTGTATATGTGCATAAGTCATTGAAGGTGACAGGACAGGTTGAGAGCACGATTAATAAAGCATACAGTATCCTGGGCTTTATTAATAGGGGCATAGAGTAAAAGAGCAAAGAAGTTATGTTGAACTTGTATACGACACTAGCTTGGCCTCAGCTCGAGTATTGCATCCAGTTCTGGATGCCACACTTTAGGAAAGATGTGAGCCTCAGCTCGAGTATTGCATCCAGTTCTGGATGCCACACTTTAGGAAAGATGTGAGGGCAGTAGAGAGAGTACAGAAAAGATGCACAAAAATGGTTCCAGGAATGAAGAACTTCAGTTATGAAGATAGATTGGAGAAGTTAGGACTGATTTCCTGGGAGAAGAGAAGGCTAAGAGAAGGCTAAGAGGTGATTTGATAGAGGTATTCAAAGTCATGAGGGGTCTGGACAGAGTAGATAGAGAGAAACTGTTCCCACTCGTGAAAGGATCGAGAACGAGAGGGCACAGATTTAAAGTATTTTGTAAGAGAAGCAAAAGTGACAGTTAGGAGAATTTTTCACGCAGCAAGTGGTTAAGGTCTGGAATGTGCTGCTTGATGTGGTGGAGGCAGGTTCAATTGAAGCATTCAAAAGGGAATTAGATGTGCAGGTTTACGGGGAGAAGGCAGGGGAATGGCACTAAGTGAATTGCTCTTTCAAAGAGCTGGTGTGGACACGATGGGCCGAATGGCCTCCTTGTGTGCTGCAACATTTCTGTGATTTGCCTTTTTTGGGACTTCAGAGAAATCATTAGTGATAGATTTTACTATAGATTCAGTCATGTTCAGACAAGTGTATTGATGTCACCATATACGTTGACAGGCATTTGAAGTCAAGTATTGGGATTTATTTTAATGACCTTCCCTTTTCTTTTTGCATTTATTATCTTCTATTTCTGACATTTTGCCTATCATACAAATGAGCAATGTGATATATGAATTTCAATGCCAGTGTGATGCTAGGTATATAGGACGTACGTTCCAAAGACTGGCAGATCGTATCAAACATGTCACTTCCACTGTTCACAACAGGCGAGGTACAGACCGTACCCAACCAGCCCGTGCTTGCAAAAATCAAAACACAGTGTCCAACATCAAATGTGATTCTGTGATTGGACAACATTTGCTAAATAATTCTGTGTGCTAAAAATTATGCTAATAATCAATTTAAGATTGTCAGTTGGGCTCGCAGTCTGGCACATTTGCACATACTGAAAGCTACATATATTAATACTCAGGGCCCTGTTCTTTGCAGACAGAAAGAATATGTACAAACATTGTGCCTGTTTCAGCTAAACAAAATAAGTGACAGCCATTTGCTGGTTCATTCCTTAGGGCAATGCCTGAACCAATCAGAGTCAAACTGCCTGGTTTAAATTTCAAACAAAACTTGGCAGTTAACTGTCAGTCAGCATAAACTGGTGCATTCTCCATGGCAACACATCTACCAATCAGAGTCCACTTGCCAACCAATCAGCACTCTCTTATATAGTATAAATTCGATGCTTTCCCTTACATTGGTATTCTTGCGGATCATCCTGACGTGTGCAAGATGAAAAGCTTTGACAAAATGTCTGTTTTCAGCAATATTTAAGTTCTGTAGTACCAAATGACTATTTATCTTCTATTTGTTATATTTTCTATTTAACTTAGACAAGGTGATATTTATATAACTTGCTCAATGAGACTGCATTGAAAATGGCAGCAGGTGATCTAGCTCAGAATCTTTTGGGCGCAAAATCTCTCTGGCATTTCTTGGACTTGACCACTGCCATTTTTCTCTAGTGAATAACTAACTGCTTTTTTGGAGGGTTTCATCCAACAGGTGGCATGATAGCAGGTGAGGGAATTGCTGTCACTTCAGCTTGGGCATACTCAGCCAGGGAACTGAACACTATGCTCTCGAAGGCCAAGATCCACTCCATGTGAATTACTAGCTGTCCTGTTATCAACACTTTGGGGGTCACTTGATATAAAAATAAAAGGTTACCCTTCAATTTTGTGTTTTCCCCCACTGCCGCCCCCCCCCCCCCCCCCCCCCCCCCCCCCCACTCCGCACAAAATTTTAAATTCTGAGAATTGTTTGTTCATATAATTTGATACAATGCAACTTCTTTCTTTTGTCTATGTTGTGGAACATCCCAGACTCTGTCAATTATGAAAGCGTCATGTGACAGGCACACAGTTTGTTTTAGTTTGGATTGAATTAATAGTGGATTCAGAGCAGCCATGAATATGATCATTTAGGTGGGGTGTAAACTATGCTCAGTTGTTCAAGACTTCCTGATCATGTGTTAAAGAACAGATAAATCCCTGGATGGGTGATTTTTTTTGGCAATACAGCTGCATCTTTATTTTAGGTTGTTTTGGAAAAATAGCATTTATAGCCACATTATTTGTAGCGTAAACAAACTTTGCTTCTGTTGTCTCAGCTTGTAGCTGATGAGTTATTCTTCTTTTGTACCTATTCAAGCACCATGATGTCCTTCCCAAGATATGGTGAGCAGAAGTGTACAAGCAACACACGTTAGTGTACTTTGTTGGCTCAGGATAACCTACAGTAATTTGCTTTCTGTTCTATAGACTGTGATCTTATTTGCCTTATTTACTGCTGCCACACACTGCTCATGGCTTCAACAATTCGTCCTCCAGTTTATCCTAGCTTCTAGTATTCCAGTTCATTCGGGTCGCATCACTTTGCACTTATTGTCACTGAATTTCATTTGTCATTTCTCAGCCAGGCTAAATCAGTCTAGATCCCCCTGATCAACTTGATCAATAGGCTCTTGATTGTTTTCAATTCTACCACCCTGATGTTATCAGTAAGGTTGACAATTTGTCTGTACTCACACTTCCGAGTCATTGATGTACAAGGTGAATAGCAAAGTTTCCAGCACTGATTCCACCAGTCCCTTCCTGCTACCACAACCCAGCTCAATGCATGTCCACTCTCTATCTCCTTTGACACAGCCAGTTGCGTGAGCACTGCTTTGATGGTAGAATGCAAAGAGTAGCAATCGCAAGAGCCAGCTGCATTGCCTGCTATTTTCTTCTCATGATGCCAAGTAAGTAATTACGTAGCCGATTCTCGTTTGTTTGCTGTAATGGTGCCATGAGTGTAGTAGGCATGTCCCAAGAAGCCACTATAGCAAACAAAGGAGAATCAGCTCCACAATTACTTGGCATCATAAAATACACACAAAAACTACAGACACACAAGAAACCTTTTGGTTCATGCGGTTTTACATTTGGGTACTTCCTCATGTGCTGCTATCCTAACTAGAACTGGAAATATAAATTTGTACCAAAAATATGAAACTTGACTCTTTGGGAATGAGTATTGCTGAAAATAGAGACATGTTGTCGAAGCTTTTTGTCTTGCATTCATCAGGACAATCCATAAGAATACCAACATGAGGGAAAACAACAACTTTATACTATATGAGAAGAGAGTGCTGATTGGTAGAGATGTTGCTGTGGAGAATGTACCAGTTTATGGTGACTGACAGTTAATTCCCAAGCTTTGTTTGAAATTTAAACTAGGCAGCTTGACTCTGGCCAAGGCATTGGTCTGAGAAAGGAACCAGAAAATGGCAGTCACTTATTTTGTTTAGCTGAAACAGGCACAATGTTTGTACATGTTCTTACAGCATTGAAATTCATATACCACATGACAAGTTTATATGAAAGGTAGTGCGATGCTAGGTATACAGGCCGTACGTCCCAAAGACTGGCGGATTGTATCAAACAACATGTCCCTTCTGCTGTTCGTAATGGGCAAGGTACATACCCAAACAGCCCGTGCTTGCAAACTCAAAACACAGTGTCCAACATTAGGTGTGATTCCGCAATTGGGCAACACTTGCTAAATAATCCTCAGTGTGCTAAGAATCATGCTGACAACCAATTTAAGGTTGTCAGTAGGGCTCACAGTGCAGCACATTTGTGCATACTGGAACCTACATATATTAAAACACAGGGCCATGTTCTTTACAGAGAGAAAAAATATGTTCATTCCTCAGGCCAATGCCTTGACCAATCAGAGTCAAGCTGCCTGGTTTAAATTTCAAACAAAGCTTGGCAGTTTTTTTTTTATTCGTTCCTATGATGTGGGCATCACTGGCTATTTATTGTCCATCCCTAATTGCCCTTGAGAAGGTGAGCTGCATTCTTGAACTGCTGTAGTCCATGTGGGGTAGGTACACCTACAGTGCTGTTCGGAAGGGAATTCCAGGATTTTGACTCAGCAACAGTGGAGGAACAGCGATATAGTTCCAAGTCAGGATGGTGTGTGGCTTGGAGGGGAACCTGCAGGCGGTGTTCCCATGCGACTGCTGCCCTTGTCCTTCTCGGTGGTAGAGGTTTCGGGTTAGGAAGGTGCTGTCTAAGGAGCCTTGGTGTGTTGCTGCTGTGCATCTTGTGGATGGTACACACTGCTGCCACTGTGTGTCAGTGGTGGAGGGAGTGAATGTTTTGGGGAGTCAGGAGGTGAGTTACTCACCGCAGGATTCCTAGCCTCTGACCTGCTCTTGTAGCCATGGTATTGATATGGACACTCCAGTTCAGCTTCTGGTCAATAGTCAGCCCCCAGGATGTTGATAGTGGGGGATTCAATGATCGTAATGCCATTGAATGTCAAGGGGAACTAGTTAGATTCTGTCCTGTTGGAGATGGTCATTGCCTGGCACTTGTGTGGTGTGAATGTTTCTTGCCACTTATCAGCCCAAGCCTGGACAGTGTCCAGGTCTTGCTACATTTCTACACTGACTGCCTCAGTTATCTGAGGAGTCGTGAATGGTGCTGAACATTGTGCAATCATGAGCGACCATCCCCACTTCTGATCATCTGATTGAAGGAAGGTCATTGATGATGCAGCTGAAGATGCTTGGGCTGAGGACACTACCCTGAGGAACTCCTGCAGTGATGTCCTGGAGCTGAGATGATTGACCCCCAACAACCACAACCATCTTCCTTTGCGCTAGGTATGACTCCAACCAGCAGAGAGTTTTCCCCCTGTTTCCCATTGACTCCAATTTTGCAAGGGCACCTTGATGCCATACTTGGTCAAATGCTATTTTGATGTCAAGGACAGTCACTCTCACCTCACCTCTGGAATTCAGCTCTTTTGTGCATGTTTTAACCAAGGCTGTAATGAGGTCGGGAGCTGAGTGGCCCTGGCACAACCCAAACTGAGCATCACCGAGCAGGTTATTGCTAAGCAAGTGCCGCTTGATAGCACTGTCGACGACACCTTCCATCACTTTATTGATAGAGTGTAGACTGTTGCAGCGGTAATTGGACTTGTCCTGATTTTTGTGTGCAGGAAATACCTCGACAATTTTCCACATTGCTGGGTAAATGCCTGTGTTGTAGCTGTACTGGAACAGCTTGGCTAGGGGCGCGGCAAGTTCCGGAGCACAGGTCTTCAGTAATATTGCCAGAATATTGTCAGGGCCAATAGCCTTTGCAGTATCCAGTGCCTTCAGTCGTTTTTGTATCATGCGGAGTGAATCGAATTGGTTGAAGACTGACATCTGTGATGCTGGGGACTTCAGGGGCAGGCCGAGATGGATCGTCAACTCGGCACTTCTGTTGCAAATGCTTCAGCCTTATCTTTTGCACAGATATGCTGGGCTCCCCCATCATTGAGGATGGGGATATTTGTGGAGTCACCTCCTCCAGTTAGTTAATTGTCCACCACCATTCACGACTGCAGAGCTTAGATCTGATCTGTTGATTATGGGATCGCTTAGCGTTGTCTATCGCATGCTGCTTATATTGTTTGGCACGCAAGTAGTCCTGTGTTATAGCTTCACTAAGTTGACACCTTATTTTGAGGTATGCCTGTTGCTGCTCCTGGGATGACCTCCTGCACTCTTCATTGAATGAGGGTTGGTCCCCTGGCTTGATGGTAATGGTAGAGTGGGGGATATGCCGGGCCATGAGGTTGCACATTGTGGTTGAGTACAATGCTGCTGCTGATGGCCCACAGCGCCTCATGGATGACCAGTTTTGCATTGCTAGATCTGTTCTAAATCTATCCCATTTAGCACAATGGCAGTGCCACACAACACGATGGATGGTAAGGACTAGGTAAGGACAGCAGATTTCCTTCCTTAGAGGATATTAGTGAACTGTCAGTCACCGTAAACTGGTGCATTCTCCATGGCAATGCCTTTACCAATCAGACTTCACTTGCCAATCAATCAGCACTGTCTTCTCATACAGTATCAAGTTGTTGTTTTCCCTTACATTGGTATTCTTCAAGTTGTCCTGATGAGTGCCAGACGAAAAGCTTCGACAATATGTTTCTATTTTCAGCAATACTCAAGTTCTGTACTGCCAAATGACTCTTTGAGAATGCTTCTAAGTAACAAATTAATAAAAATCACTTTGGTAAGTTATCTTTAGATTTTGAACCTATTTTGTTCTCTTGAATATTGAACAAAATATACAAAATGCTGAATTCTAATGTATCTGCAATCTCTGTCAACAAAACTGATTAATGCTTGAACTGCACTGGAATAGAACTGCAGTTTTACAATGCAGATTTGACAAATGTTATATTAAAAGTGTGGGTTTAAGAACTGCCAAATTAAGTCAATTTGCTGTGTTTATGTAGAGAAATTTTAACACAAATAGATTAATGATACCATAACACCATTCTGTTGCCAGGAACATCGAGAGCTCCAATTGATGTGCAATTTGTTTTTTTTATCTTTTTATTGAAATATAAAGATTGCTGGAGTCAATGTGGTAACTTGGTGATCTTTAGAATAAACTGTTCCAGCCAACAGGACATGCTGAAAATTATACAATCCAGAGATGCCACATTTTTAAATTGGGTCATCCTTATACTCGATATAGTACAGTGCCAGACTTCTTCTGAAACAAAGTGAATGAATAAAAAAATAGAGAGAGCTGAATATCTGCATTGCATCAACTTCTTTCTTAGGTTCTGGTGATTTTATTTTGGTGGTTTAAAATTCCATTAATATACTGGCAAATATTCTTTTTCCTAAGACCATCTCTTCCCAATATTTATCATTTATTTGCGTCTATTATAAACTCCTTAACTTGTTTTTATAGGGAGTATAAATTCAATTCGTGTGATGTCACCTTGCACATGACTGTTCTGATCACTAAGTGTGTACTGATAAATCTGCTAAAATCAGCAAACACTTGATTACAATATTTGAAACTATTTTTTTGACAATTTTCAGCCCTCTCTTTCCCTCCTGAAGCCTTTGGCTGCTTAAAGGGTAAAGTTCCGCTGGCACCGATTTCACTTTAGTACTTCATCTTTGGCCTCCTTATCTCGAGAGACAACGGGTAAGCGCCTGGAGGTGGTCAGTGGTGTGTGGAGCAGCGCCTGGAGTGGCTATAAAGGCCAATTCTAGAGTGACAGGCTCTTCCACAGGTGCTGCAGAAAAATTTGTTTGTCGGGGCTGTTACACAGCTGGCTCTCCCCTTGCGCTTTTGTCTTTTTTCCTGCCAACTGCTAAGTCTCTTCGACTCGCCACACTTTAGCCCCGCCTTTATGGCTGCCCGTCAGCTCTGGCGAACGCTGGCAACTGACTCCCACGACTTGTGATCAATGTCACAGGAAGTCATGTCGCGTTTGCAGACGTCTTTAAAGCGGAGACATGGATGGCCGGTGGGTCTGATACCAGTGGCGAGCTCGCTGTACAATGTGTCTTTGGGGATCCTGCCATCTTCCATGCGGCTCACATGGCCAAGTACTTCATCAAAGTGATTATTATTCTTGTATGAACCATGCAGCGGGTGTTGGCAGGCTATTCCACTACACAGGGCAGGGCAGAGCAGGGCCCGATCCTGTACTCTTTAGACATTCATGCTTCAAATGGATGGTTGTGGATGGGAATCAGGATTGCTGAACCCTTAGATTTTTTTTCCCTACCCTAACTGAGGAATGCAAAGACCAATTGCATTATTTCTGTCACCCTCCCTAGGTGAGATCAGCTAACTCAGCAGAGCCTGGGGTGGATTGTGGGACTGTTCTATCCTGTATGTCTGAGCTGCTCCCTGGCTAAGTTTATTAAGTCATTGGAGGAGCTCTCATAATTGAAATTCTTTTTTATTAAAAAACAGAACTCATTTTACTAATAGTCTTTTTTTTTTATTCATTCATGGGATGTGGGCGACGCTGGTCCGGCCAGCATTTATTGCCCATCCCTAATTGCCCTTGAGAAGGTGGTGGTGAGCTGCCTTCTTGAACCGCTGCAGTCCATTTGGGGTAGGTATACCCACAGTGCTGTTAGGAAGGGAGTTCCAGGATTAATGGCCAGTAAACCTGATGGGCTCGGTGAGGGGTTCCCTCCTGATCGGGCACCGAGTGTCCCTTTTGAGGGCCCCCCAGCAGCAAATGTCACCCCTGTTGCAAGACTCCTCTCTTCCTTTGTGATCAGAGGAATTCAAAGCGGGAGGATTTTTAATAAGTTTGGAATCAGCTTGAATCAACTGAGATATCGCCTAAAATATATGGTTAGTTTTATGGACAATACACATGTCGTAGCAGTCATTTTTTTTCTCCAAATCTCTCTATTCCTAGGTGCTGCTACAAGCATTTGCAGTTAATTTGGACTGTACACCTGGATTTCAGGAGAAGAACTACCAAGTCCTAAAGTCCTCAGATTATAAAAAGGACCAGTTCATTCTGAAAGGTAAGAGCTTTCCTTGTTAGCTCATCAGGGGACATAATCCTTGATCAGCATGTTCTTGGCCCAACTAGAAAGTAGGCATTGCTGGATTTGATGCTGGGAAATGAGGTGGGCCAAGTGGACCAAGTGTCTGTGGAGGAGCATTTGGATAAGAGTGATCATTGTTGCATAAAGTTTAGACTCATAATGCAGAAAAGCAAGGAATGATATAAGGTAGAATGGCTCGATTGGAAGAGGGCTAATTTCAATACGATGTGAAGGGACCTAGCCTGGATAAAATGGAACCAAAGACTGACTGGAAAAGCTGCAACTGAACAATGGGTTATCTTTAAGGAAAAAATGTGTCAGGTACAAACCAGATACATTCCAGCAAGGGAAGAAGGTAGGAGAATCAAAAACAGGGCTCCTTGGATGATGAGGGAGATAGAGATTATGATGAAACAATAAAAGAGTGTGTATGGTGTATGTCAAGTGAATTCTTCAAGTTAGAACCAGGCTAAATATAATAAGTTGAGAGGGAGGTGAAAAGGAAAATAAGACTGGCAGAGAGAGAATATGAGAATAGAATGGCAGTCAACATAAAAGGGAACCCAAAAATCATTATCTGGCATATGAATAGTAAGCGGGTAGTAAGAGGTGGAGTGGAGCCTATGAGGGACAAAGAGGGTAATATATGCTTAGAGGCACAGGGCAAGGCTCGAATACTTAATGTGAGCACTTTGTATCTGTGTTTACTAAGGAAGAGAAATCTGCCAAAATATTGGTAGAAGTGCAGAGAGTAGAGGCAATGGATAGGGGTAAAATTGAGAGGGAGGAGGTACTGCAAAGGATGGCTATGCTTAGGGTAGATAAGTCACTTGGTCCGGAGGGCTTGCATCCCAGGTTGCTAAAGGAAGTGGGGATGCAGATACCGGAAGGGCTTGCCATATTCTTCCAATCTTCCCTGGATAGAGGGGTGGTGGCAGATGATTGGAGAGTGGCAAATGTGACACCCTGATTCAAGAAAGGGTGTAAAGTCAGCCCTAGCAACTACAGGCCAGTGAGTGTAACATCAGCGATGGGTAAGGTTTTAGAAACAGTAATCAGGCAAAAAGTCAACAGGCGCTTGGAGAGGTTTAAGTTAATTAAGGGGAGCCAGCACAGATTTGTAAAAGGCAGAGCATGTTTGAATAATGTAACTGAATTTTCTGATGAAGTAACAGAAGTTGAAGGAAATGCAATGGATTTGACTATATGGATTTTAAGAAAGCGTTTGATCAGGTACCACATAAAAGGTTGGTTAACAAAATTGAGTCTCATGGAATAGGAGGGTTCAGTATCCAATTGGATAAAAAAAATTGGCTTAAGGACAGAAAACAGCAAGTCGTGGTAAATGTTTTTTTTTCAGACTGGAGGATGGTAGACAGTGGTATTCCCCAAGGGTAAGTGCTAGGACCACTGCTTTTTTTTTGCTACATATAAATGACCTGGATTTTGGAATACAAAGTAGAATTTCAAAATTTGCCGATGATACCAAACTTGGAGTGGCAGAGCGATGATGATACAAATTGCCTACAACAAGACATAGACTAGCAGAATGGGCAGACAGGTGACAGATGGAATTGAATACAGACAAGTGTGAGATGATGCATTTTGGCAGAAGGGATAGGGTGAGGAAATATAGACTTAATAGCGTAGTTCTAAAGAGTGTAGAGGGACAGAGGGACCTGGGTGCATGTGCACTGATCTTCGAAGGTGGCAGGACATATTGAGAGAGTGGTTAGCAAATTATATGGGATTGTGAGCTTCATAAACAGAGGCATAGAGTACAAAAGCAGGGAAGTTATGCTGAATCTTTAAAAAGCGATGGTTAGGCCCCAACTAGAGTATTGGGTCCAGTACTGGTCACCACACTTCAGGAGAATGTGTGGGTCCTTGAGAGGGTACAGAGGAGATTTACCAGAATGTTTCCAGGGTTGGGGGATTTTAGTTACAAGGTTAGTTTGGAAAAGCTTGTTCTCCCAAGAGTTAAGAGAATGAGGAGAGATTTGATCGAGGTTTACAAGATTATGAAGATTCAGACTCCATTAACTGATGTACAATGACTAGGGGACACAGATTGAAAGTTTTGGGCAAGAAATACAGGTGGATTGTGAGGAAGAACCTTTTTTATGCAGCAAGTGATAATGACCTGGAACTCTCTGCCCATGATGGTGGTGGAAGCGAAGACAATCAATGATTTCAAAAGGAAATTGGACGGGCACTTGAAGGAAATAAGTTTGCAGGGCTACAGTGATCAAGTGGGGGAGTGGGATTGATTGGATTGCTCCGCGAAGAGCTGGCATGAACTCAATGGGCTGAATGGCCATCTCCTGTGCTGTAAATGACTCTAATACCAGGATAATAATGAGGAGGATATCTTAAATTTAACCTTTTCTTAGTTTCATCACTTTTTCCTTAAATTTCTTCTACATGCGTAGTGTAATCTATTCCTTGTTATCTATGAGAAGTGCTTTTCCAAATGCTTAATTTCTATACAAGTCATTATAGCTATTTCTGATTTTTCCCCCCAAAAATATGCTTTATTCATAAAATTTGTAAAATAAACGTACATTACAAAACAATTCATAGTGGACATTTCAGAATGCCTCTTTTGTATTCTTTTGATACTGAACTTTGAGGTGCCTCACAACTCTTGCCATTCCATTTTATATACAAAGTACATGTGCATTACAAAGCAAAAACATTTTCTGGTGCAGACAACCCAAGGGGTTTTACACGGGTTCCAGTCCCTCGGTATACTATGGCTGGAGGACATTACACAGTGGCCAGTCTCAAGCTTTAGTGCATCCCTCAGCACGTAGTCCTGGATCTCGAAATGTGCCAGTTTGCAACACTCAGTCGTAGACAACTCTTTGCACTTGAAGACCAGCAAGTTTCAGGAAGACCAGGTGAGTCTTTCACAGAATTGATGGTCTTCTATTATCAGTTGATGTTTATCTCGGTCTCTGGAAATAACCCATAGAGCACAGAGTCCTGCATTATGGAGCTGCTCGGGAGGAAGCTTGACAAAAGCCACTGCATCTCTTTGCAGACCTGCTTTGCAAAGGCACATGCCAGAAGGAGTTGGACGACAGTCTCTTCCCCACCTCTGCCACCTCGAGGGCAGTATGCAGAGGTGGTGAAACTCCAGGGGTGCAGGAAGGATCTGATGGGGAGGGCCCTTCTCACTGTCAGCCAAGCTACGTCATGGTGCTTGTTTGACAGTTCTGGTGATGAGGCATTCTGCCAAATGAGTTTGACAGTGTGCTTGGGGAACCATCTGGCAGAATCCACCATCTCCTTTTCCTGCAGGGCCTTGAGGACATTCCATGCAGACCACTGCCTGATGAATTTGTGGTCAAAGATGTTTTTCTGTACAAATTTTTCCACGAAAGATAGGTGGTACAGCACTGTACAACTGAATGGAGCGTTCCGCGGCAACATGGCCAGACCCATCCTTCGCTACACTGGAGCCAGATAGAACTTCAGCATGTAGTGACACTTGGGCCGGGATTTTTCGCATGGCGGACGGGAGCCGTCCACCAACCAAAATGTTGGTGATGAACCCGCCTCTGCTGGGCCTGGGGATCCAGTCCAGATTTTATGGTCCCCAGACCCTTAATTGGTCTTAGGTGGGACTTCCAACTCACTGAGGCAGGAGGTCCCGCTTAATAGAGCTCCTGGCCAATCAGCGGGCCGGCTGCTCTTAGTCCCAGCAGTGCTACTGGGAGCCGTGGCCACTGCTGCGACTACTACCCAGCTTCTACATAAAGAGGAAGGAGGGCCACCAAAAAAGGTAGGTTACTGGAGCCTCACTGAGGGTAATCGATCGGGCACCAGCGAGGCTTGGGGAGGGGCTGTTGGGCGTTGGGTGCATTGGGGGCAGTCCTCCATCAGGCACAGGGTGCCCGATCAGGAAGGCGCCCCCCCCCCCCACCACCCCCAGGCCATCAGAAAGCCACCTACTTTTGTCAGGCAGCTTTTCTCAGGCCTGGGCCACACGCCTGCCAATGGTAAAATCCCCGTTAGTTGGCCACTTAAGGGCGTTGATTGGTCTGGGGCGGGCGGGCAGTTTCCTAAAGCCGCTGCCCCGCATAAAATTGCGTTGTAGGCAGGAGTGGGTTAGGAAGGGCCCCCTGAGCCTCCCACTCCATGTTACCCCCCCTCCTCTGCCACTAGCCCGCTCTTTGGGGGAGGGGGGCTTAAAATTCCAGCCTTGGTGTTTGTGTACCGGGGGTTTAAGAACAGTTTGATGCAGCAACAGCCAAAGGTGATTATTAGGATGTGGGCGACGTTGGGTATGCTTTTCCCCCACTTTATCTAGAGGTTTGAACATCGTGTCCCTGCGGACACAGTCCATTTTCGATCTTCAGATAAAGCGGAAGATGGCTCAGGTGACTGCCACGGCTCAGGGGCTGGGTATGGGCCAGACCCCTGCATTATGTACAGCAACACTGAGAGCGCTTGCACCTGATGACCAGGTTCTTACCCACAATGGAGAGGGAGCATCGCTCCCACATGACTGGTTTCTGTTTCACCATGGCTATACACACCTTCCAGTTTTTGGTGCACGCCCCTGCCCCTCCGAACCATATACCTTGCAGCTTCAGGTAGTCTGACCTGACGGTGAAGGGGACAAAGGATTGGTCAGCCCAGTTCCCAAAGACATGGCCTCGTTCTTGCCGCAGTTTACTTTGACTCCCGAGGCCAGTTCGAACTGGTCACAGATGCTCATCAGCCTGTGAACTGACAGCAGATCCGAGCAGCAGACAGCGACATTGTCCATGTCCAGGGAGGCCTTAACCTGAGTGCCTTCACTGCCTGGAATTGTCACCCCTCTAATGCCCACATCCTTCCTGATGGACTTAGTAACAGGTTCGATACAGCAAACAAACAAGACAGGGGAGAGAGGACAGCCCAGTCTGACTCCAGATTTGATCAGAAAAAGTTCCAATTTCCAGCCATTGATTGAAACTGTGCTAGGATAATCTTCTTCTTCTTCTTCTGTGGCAGAAACTGCTGGGGTTTTCATGGGAGGGCGGGGTGGGGGGTTTGGTGGTGGTGGATTTAAATACAGGAGGATTAGCTGGATTCTCAGTCTGCCACTGGGAGACCATCTTCGCCCGCAGTATGAGGCCCATCTGCCACCGGTAACTTGGTAACTTCCCGGCATCGTCACCAATCTGGCTAAGCAATTGGCACTGATTGGCTACCAACCAGTGCTGGGCGGGTAGCTGCTTGCATTGCTCACCCGCCTCCAGTAAGATCAGCCTGAGGCACCCTGCGGCCAACCTGACAAGGCATGTGCTGACAACAGCCCCCTCCCCCACCAGAAAGGGAAATTCAGAAAAACATTTTTTTAAACTCAGGAAAGCTGAGGGATTTGCCTGTGTTCTCTCCAACCCGTGGACCAAATTAAAATGGTGCCCCTTCACAATGTTGGGCTGACAATTGTGGCCACAAATCATTTTAAATAATTTGCAATGCCTCCACCTTGACGATCCCACGCATTCTCCTGCCTGTCGCAGCAGTGCCCACCAATGCACAAACTGTACAAATAACATAAAATAAAAGACAAACTAAACAAGGCACCCTTGAAATAACAATTATTTGGGGGGAAAATGCTTGTAAAGAACTTGCACCTATTTTCTGTGCTCTCACTTGTGCTTGATGTATATATTTTAAAGTAACACTTTTAAATTAGTGAATCCAATTTCATCTCTTGTAGCACAAAGACGTACAAAATCCTTTAATCTATGAGCCTGAAGTTTCCAAGAATAACATTTTGTTCATTGAGGTAAAACCACTGTGCCCTATAGTAAATTTTATCTGTGGATGAGGTTGTACAAAAAAATAAAAATTATTTCACAATCATAAAAGAAGCGGAGCAGTGATTCAGAAAATAAACTACAGCAAAAGCTAATACTCTCATTTCTCTAAGATAAGTCAAACTTATGAATAAACTTTATCCAAGATGAGCACCTCTTTGTCTTAATAGTTGAATGAGAATTGTTGCTTAGGATTTTCTGTTAATTCCTACGATAATTAAAAAGGCAAACTCACTCAACCATTTATCCGAGACAACAGGAGATTTATAAGAATTTTCAAAGCCTAAATCATATACCATGACTGAACGTTTTGAAGAACGAATCATATTTTATGATTGAAAATCACATCTCATGCTCTCACAATGCGATTTCAATTACAGGAAGAGCAGAATAATTTTCCAAACCAACAATTATTCAAGAGGAAGGAACTTAACCACATATCCACATCTGCAATCTTCAGTATTTTCCCAATTTCTTCCCTTTTCCCTGGACGTTGAAGGCACAGACTTTTGATGAAGCAGGATTCCCAGGTGTGGGTAGCCTTCCAGTGCTCGATTCAAGTAGTTATCCTTTATGTGTCAGCCAAGACAGTGTGTGCCTGAAGGCTATTCAAGAGTTGAGAGCATCACAGATGAGTGCAAAACTGTGTTCCCCTGACATCTCTCCACGCACAAATCTAGATTTCCCAGTAAGTTTTATTGGATAGTGATGAGGTGAAAATTCTGGCTCCTTCCCTATCACTATCCCAGGGTACTGCAGCAAGTTTTAGCAACTCTATGACTACTAATTTGAGTTTAGCTAACTCAGCATAAATGAGAATCAAACTTGAGACTTCCTGGTCTGTATGCTTTAGGATCATATTGAATGGTGCATGCACACAGGTTTAACATAAGGCATGCTTTCTTTAAGAAAACTTAAAAGATCAGGCTTTACTTGTATGATATTCAGCAACTTAACTGGCTCAAAGACACAAATACTGTGGCTACAAGAGTAGGTCAGAGGCTGGGTATTCTACAATGAGTAACTCACTTCAACACTCCAAAGCCTGTTTACCATCTACAAGGCACAAGCCAGGAGTGTGATGGAATACCTCCACTTCCTTGGATGATGCAGCTCCAACATACTCAGGAAGCCCGACACTATCCAGGGCAAAGCAGCCCACTTGCTTTGCACCCTATCAACCACCGTAAACATTTGTGTCCTCCTCCACAGTAGCACCATGTGTATCATCTACAAGATACATGCAGCAACTCATGAAGGTTTCTTTGACAGCTCCTCCCTAATCTGCAATCACGACTACCTGGTAGGATAAGGGCAGCAGATGCATGGGAATACCACCTACAAGTTCTCCTCCAAGTCGCACACCATTGTGACTTGGAAATATGTTGCTGTTCCTTCATTGCTGCTGGATCAAAATCCTGGAACTTCCTATCTAAGAGCACTGTGGGTGTACCTACACCACTTGGAACACAGCAGCTCAATAAGGTGGCTCAACACCATCTTCTCCAGGGCAATTAGGGATGGGAAATAAATGTTGACCTTACCAGTAATGCCCACACCCCATGAATGAATAAAAAAAATGAAATCAGTTGACATGTTCGTTAAGATAACCTCCAGCTCTGCTATTGATAATTAAATAAAAATACAACCGATTAAGAATTTTGAAGAATCATGATCAATGGATGTGAAACTTAAGGAGCTTTTGGATAATACACGAAAAGATCAAATCTCTACTGGCAGATGTGCTTTCTTTTTCAACCTTACCTTATCCATTCCTTTGTCTCATTCTTAAAAGGAAATGTCTTGAACTTAATCATACCTTCCCTTCTCCCACCACTTTCATTTCCTCAGCTCTCAAACAGCCTTTTAAAAATCCACACTTGGTGCCACCTGATCACTTCTTGATTTGTCTACTTTCAAGGTCTTTTCAAACTTCTTGTGGAGAGTGCTTTGACCCTTCACCTACGTTTCTGAGTCAATTTTTAAAACATTGAATGTAGGAAGAAACCAATGAACTTGCTGGCATAATAAAATAAAATACTGTGGATGCTGGAAATCTGAAATAAAAAAATAAAAACAAAGTGCTGGAAACACTCAGCAGGTCTGGCAGCATCTGTGGAGAGAGAAACAGTTAATGGTTCGAGTTGGATATGACTCTTTTTCAGAACTGAAGGAAAGTAGAAATGTGATGGATTTTATGCCATTGACAGGTGGGAGGGGAGGAAGAACAAAGGGAAAGTCTGTGATAGGGTAGAGGGTGGGAAAGATTAAATGACAAAGATGCCTTGGAAGAAAAGACAAAGGGAGTGTAATAGTAGTAGGAAAAGATAAAACATTTGTCCAGAGAGAGTGTTAATGGCAGAATAATGAACAGCTCTGTCAGAAAGCAAAAATATGAAAAACAAGTTTAACACCAGCACATGGTTTAAAAAAAAATCAAATGGTCATGGTCTGAAATTGTTGAGCTTAATGTTGAGTCCAGAGGCTGTAAAGTGCCCAATTCTACGATGAGGTGCTGTTCCTTGAGCTTGCTGGCATGTTTTTCGAACTGATATCAAGAGAACTCAGGATATGACAAACTTTAAAAAAGATACATAAAGGATTTGATTAGAAAAATTCTACAAAGAAGGTACAAAAGCCTTTGTTTCTATGGTTTTTAGTATCATTTCTAATTTTAAAAAATGTGTCCAATAAATTTAATCCGAAGAGCTCATTAGAATTTTAATATCCAATTTGTTGAAGAAGAATGGGAACATTGCCCACCCATTCCCATAAACACTGATATGTATTAAACAATGACACCTTGCTACAATAAAAATGCATCCAGTTTGCACAGAAATTAGACACTGGCTTAAATTAATTATTTTTTAAATTAATGTTTTGAAACCAACTCAAATTCATGTGATGAAACGATTTGATTTTTAAACTGTAAGTGTTCTCAATGAAATTAAATTTGGGAAATTTTAACTTGGTTCCTATTTAATTTGAGCCTGCAGCTCAAAAAACTGCTTTAACCTAACGACTTATGATACTGAAAACACCATTGAGAGCTTTCATTCGTTCACTTCAAAACTGCTAAAATTTCAATACCCCATAATAGACTTTTCACCACATAATAGACTTGTTATCAAAATGAAAGCCCTTGGGATTAAAAAAGGACAGTAGCAGTACAGATACAACATTGGCTAAAGGTCAGAAAGCAGACAATAGTGGTGAACAGTTGTTCTTCAGACCGGAGAGAAGTATACAGTGGTGTCCCCTGGGGTTGGTATTAAGCCTATTGCACCTTTTTGATACATATTAAGACCTGGACTTGGGGATACAGTGTATAATTTTGAAGTTTGTTAACTACATTTCCGAGTTTCATACCTGCAATAAGGAGGGCAGTAATCAACTTCAGGAAGACATCGATAGACTGGTGAAATAGGTAGGGAAGTGGTAGGAAAATGTGAACATTGAAGATTGAGGATAGGCAATATGAACTAAATGGTACAATTTTAAAGGGAGTGCAAGAACAGAGAGACCTAGAAATGTCTGTATATAAATCCTTGAAGGCAACAGGCCAAGTGATAAAACTGTTTTTTTTTAAAAAAAAGCATATGACATCTTTGATGGTTAACTAACTTGCTTGAGTTTTTTGTTGAGCTGACAGAAAGGGTTGATGAGGGAATGTGGTTGATGTGGTGTACATGGATTTCCAAAAGTCTTTTGATAAAGTGCCATATAACAGGCTTGTCAGCAAAGTTAGAGCCCATGGAATAAAAGGGACAGTAGTAGCATGGCTACAATGTTGGCTGAGTGACAGGAAACCGAGAGTAGTTGTGAACTGTTTGTTTTTCAGACTGGAGGAAGGTATTTAGTGGGGTTCCCCAAGGGTCAGTGTTAAAGACCCCTGTTTTTCTCGATATATATTAATGACCTAGATTTGGGTGTACAGGGCATAATTTCAAAATTTGCAGATGATGCAAAATTTGGAAGTATTATGAAGTGTGACGAGGATAGTGATAACCTTCAACAGGACATAGACAGACTGGTGGAAAGGGCGGACAAGTGGCAGATGAAATTTATTTCAGAGCAGTGTGAAGTGATTCATTTTGGTAGGAAGAACAAGGAGAAGCAATATAAATTAAAGAGTACAAATCTAAATCAGGTGCAGGAGTAGAGAGACCTGAGGTTATATGTGCATAAATCATTGAAGGTTTTAGGGAGGCTTGAGAAAGCAGTTAATAGAGGCATACGGGATCCTGGGCTTTATAAATCGGGGCATAGAGTACAAAAAACTGTTAGGATAAACCTGTATAAAACACTGGTTCAGCCTCAACTGGAGTATGCTGTCCAGTTCTGGGCACCACACTTTAGGAAGGATTTAAGAGATTAGAGAGGTTGCAGAAAAGATTCACCAGAATGGTTCCGGGGTGAGGAACTTCAGTTACATGGATAGGTTGGAGAAGTTGGGACTGTTCTGCTTGGAGAAGAGAAGATTAACAGGAGATTTGACAGAGGTGCTCAAAATCATGAGGGGTCTGGGCAAAGTAGATAGGGAGAAACTGTTCCCATTGACGGAAAGATCCAGAACCAGAGGGCACCTATTTTAAAGTAATTGGCAAAAGAAGCAACAGTGATATGAGGAAAAGCTTTTTTACGCAGCGAATGGTTAGGATCTGGAATGTACTGCCTGAGAGTATGGTGGAGGTAGATTCAATCGTGGATAATTACCTGGATTGAAAAAATTTGTGGAGCTATGGGGAAAAGTTGTGGGAGTGGGACTAGTTGAGTGGCTCTTGCAGAAATCCGGCACAGACACGATGGACCAAATGGCTCCCTTCTGTGCTGTAACCATTCTATGAAAAGAGATCTACCCGTGGCTAACTGAAGACGTTAGATTAAAAGAAGAGGCTTATAATATTGCTAAGAGTAATAAGCCTGAGGATTGGGAGAGCTTCAGATACCAGCAAAATTTGATAAAGAGGGATAAAATAGAGAGAAAAATGGCCAGAAACATAAAAAATATAAAACAGTTAGTAAGAGCTTCTACAAGTATGTAAGAAGGAAGAGAGCACTGAAACGGGAACGTGTTTCCCTTGGAGGCTGAGACAGAAGAAATTAAAATGGGGAATAAGGAAATGGCAGAGGCACAATATTGTGTGTCTGTCTGCACAGTAGAAGATACAAAAAAACCCAAAAAAGTAGGGAACCAAGGGTCTAATGAAAGTGAGGCACTTAAAGTAATTAATACTAGTAAGGAAAATGTACTGGAGAAATTAGCAGGATTAAAAGCCAACAAATCCCCTGGACCTGGGCGGCACAGTGGCGCAGTGGTTAGCACCACAGCCTCACAGCTCCAGTGACCTGGGTTCAGTTCTGGGTACTGCCTGTGCAGAGTTTGCAAGTTCTCTCTGTGACCGAGTGAGTTTCCGCCGGGTGCTCCGTTTTCCTCCCACAGCCAAAGACTTGCAGGTTGATAGGTAAATTGGCCATTGTAAGTTGTGCCTAGTGTACGTAGGTGGTAGGAGAATGGTGGGGATGTGCTAGGGAATATGGGATTAATGTAAATGGGTGGTTGTTGGTCGGCACAGACTCGGTGGGCCGAAGGGCCTGTTTCAGTGCTGTATCTCTCTATGACCTGATGATTTGCATCCAAAAGTTTCAAAAGAGATGGATGCACTGGTTGTGATCTTCTAAATTTCCCTAGATTTTGTAACTGCCTCCATGGATTGAAAGGCAGCAAATGTAACATCACTATTCAAGAAAGGAGGGAGAGATAAAACTGAGCACAGCAGGCTTTGTCGTGGCTCTAACTCAGCCACGGCATTAGCATCCTGCTTCTGGGTTTCCCAACCAATCGGAGAGGGCGGGTGGGATGTCAAAGGAAGTATTTCTTGTTGAAGATAGCCTAGCAGGGGGCAGAATGACTGAACGTGACATTGATTCCTGAGGTTTCAGTAACCACAAGAATGGAAAGAAAACCTGGGAAGGCTGACCCCTCCCAGCCCCTCCTCCCAATCACCCTTGGAGGTTCTGCTGCAGGATCTGTGGGACTGAAGTGAAGTGATGTTTGTCAAGGAAGGGAGGAAGAGGCCAGCTTCTCAAACCAAGCAGGTGGTATGGAAATGGCTGAGGAAGTGAGCAGTAGGAGTGTGGTCCCTTGAACCTGAATACAATGCCCCAAGAGGTTCAAGGACTTCAGGAGGGCAGGAAAGGTGAGTGGCATAACACTTTAAGGGAGCAAGCCCCAAACTCTGACTTTCCTAGCATTCTCCTGCACAACATTCCTCAAACTAACATACCTTGTAGTTCTACTCATTGCTCTCTCTGCTGGCAGCTCCTCATATCCCTATCTGAACAACCAATACTCGCAATCACCCTCATCTTTGTGCGCAGCTCACAACCATTCCTTCAAAGTCACCCTCCACAAATGTTGTCCTTCTGTCCTTGCCATACAATCCATATCTCACTCTCAATTATCTGCTTTCTCTCCTGGCAGGAGAAGAGGGTGCAGAACTCCTCGGAGTAGCAGAGAACCTGGGGTTGGGGTGGGACGGGGGGTGGGGGGGGTGCCTTCCAGTGATAGCTACCTTGTTGACCACTGACTGTGTGCCCACCTGCTCTAATGGGAAGGAAGTCCTGTTCCAGGAGGCTGCAAATGTCAGCAACGACCTACCATAAAAGCCTGAGCCTCCTGAGGCACTGGTGCTCACAAATGTCGAGAGCTGCTCCTCTGCCTGTAGACCCTGTGTGGGGGGATCTTGACTCCTTCGAGCTGGATCTTTGTATCCATTCTCTCAGCCCTGTGGAGTGGAATGTGGCTGAGGCGAAGGCAGCTGTTGCTGCTGTTTCTCCTAGTATTGTTGGTGCTGCTCCTCTTATGACTCATTAGAGATGAAAGGTGGAACTGTATGTTGCTTCCAGCCACAGTGACAGCGGACGGTAGGGAAGTGCAGTTCAAGGTGCTCTGACTTCTACGAAGTTGGAAATGACCTGCCCAGCAGTAAGAGCACACTCTCAGAAGTGCTGTGAACAGCTGTCTCTCACCTTGGCTTGGCTGCTGCAATTCAGTTTCACTGTTTGGAGGCTTCCCAGCCTGTCAGTTTCACTGAAGAAGCACTCATTGATATGTACTTGCCCGGTTAACCCTGGTATGTTCCACACAGCTCGGGAAACCCGTGCACTGGCTGTTAACACCAGATTGCTGGGTTAAATCCTCAGTGAATTCGAGAATTAAATATTGAAATTACTTGTCCGACAGATCCATGGGGGTGGGGGGGGGGGGGTGGGGATGGTGGTTAGGGGGGGTGGTGATGAGTGGATGGAGGGGGGGGGGGGGGGTTCCTGCTCACCTGAAAACCCACCTGGGGTTAAACTTGGAAATGGGCAGGAACATATCAGGTTAAACCCCCTCCCCGCACACAAACCCGACCTCCCTTGGCATTTAAAATTCAGCTCAATATGTCTGCAAAAGGATATGAACAGGTTAAGTGAATGGGCACGAAGGTGGCAGGTAGAGTATAATGTGAGGTTATTCACTTTGGTAGTAAGAATAGATAAACAGAATACTTGTTAAATTAAAAATAAACTATTAAAATTTGGTATTCAGAGAGACTTGGGTGTCCTTGTACAAGAAAAGCAGAAAGTTGACATACAGGTACAGCAAGCAATTAGGAAAGCAAATAGTATGCTGGCCTTTATTGCAATGGGTTTGAAGGACAAGAGTATGGAAGTCTTGCTGAAATTGTACAGGGGCTATGGTGAGACTATAACCTGGAATACTGTGTACAGTTTTGGTCTGTGTAGCTAAGGAAAGGTACACTCCCTCAGAAGGGCTGCAATAAAGGTTGATTCTTGGAATGAGATTAAGTAGAATGGGAATATAGTCTCTGGAGTTTAGAAAAATGAAAGGTGATATCATTGAAATATGTAAGATTCTGAGAGGGCTAGACAGGGCAGATGCTGAACGGCTGTTTCCCCTGACTGGAGAGTCTAGAATTGGGGTCGTAGTCTCAGGATAAGTGGACGACCATTTTGGTCTGAGATGAGGAGAAACCTCTTCACTCAGAGGCGTATGAATCTTTGGAATTCTCTACGCCAGAGATCTGTGCATGTTCAGTCATTGTGTATATTCAAGGCTGAGATTGGCTAATCTTTGGACTCTAGGGGAAATCAAAAGATATAGGGATCAGCTGGGAAAGTGGAGATGCGATTGAGGATCAGCCATAATCTTATTAAATAGCGTAGCAGGCTCAAGGGCCTCCTCCTGCTCCTATTTCTTATGCTGCTATGTTAGTGGGTGAAATTTTGACAGCACCTGCATACAGACGAAAGACGTTAATATATTAGGTATCTATACAGTGTTTAACTTCCTGGGAGTGTAACATTTATTTCTACAACTTTTATTTCTATCACACTTGTTATAAAATAGGTCATCCTCCAACTCACCATGAGCAATTCCATAATAATGACAATAACCAGACCTTTTCAACTCCATTAAAACTCTCTTCAGAAATTTCTACAGCTAGTTATTCTCTATCGCCATTTAGAACAATGAGTCATACTACATTCCTCAATTGATGTCCCACTGGGCTGACATGTGATTGAATATATTATTCCCCTGATTTTTTTTTTGACGCACTTGATCGTTTTGAACTGATAAATGCCTCTTTTCAGGCTGGGGTGAGACACAAGAAGTACAGGGGATCTATTTCCTTGCATCTGACATTCTATTTTTGACCTGGGTGCAATTTACAGTAACAAGTGGGTGTAACATGAGGAAATGTGTTCTTACAACAGAAAAAAAATTGACAATGGAAAACAATTAATGTGAAATAAATGGATAATGTCAGTGCAACTCCTGGGAATAAAGGAAGATTATGTCTGTGACATTAGATTGTGGCCACAGCGGAGTGCAATCCCAGTGTAGGGAATGCTGCACAGCCTAGTGAAGCTATCCCAGGATCATGGCAAGTTGGTCAGCTGGCCTCATTGGGATAGTACCGGTGATAGTACAGGTGACATATGGGTAAAAGTATACAGTCCCAAAGGCAGCTTGCCAATCCGGGGTAGGTGGGTGGTGGTGTGGTGACATTGAAATTGGAAGCTGGGACGCTGGCTGAGGACTTGAAGTGAGTCTGGAGGGATAGGGGTATGAAATCGGAAAGGGGGCAAGCAGTGGTTGGCAGCAGCACTCCTTTTCTCCCTTTATTTTTCAAATTTATTTCATTAGTAGTGGCCTCCTTCAAGAACCATTGGTTAGGCTGCATGTAGATCTAGCAGTCCTGAATGCAGCAGGCCTGACAGAAAAAAGCAATTTCTGGGTTGGGTCCTAAAACAGGCATTATGCCCCTCTTACGAGCGAGGTGGGAGCGATACACTGTCAACTCAGTCCCATCACTCCACAGGTTGCGGCATATTATTAAAGCTTTCTCACCCAATCAGAAAACAGCCAAATTAAACCCTCTCGTAGCCCCCAGAATAAAACAGACCAAACCAGGTATCTTTAGACAACAACAAATTAACTATTTATTAAAAACTAAATCTTAAACACTATTAAGATAAACCTATGTCTAAAGACCTTATAACTTCGTATTTTAATTAACTCCCCCATTCACACACATATACTCAAAAATCACGGTTAACTGGTTTCTTAAAAATGATGTTTTAAAAATTAGATGTTTTTTAAGAATAAATAAATAACTGGCATATAAGTCTTTGTGGGTTACATTCCTGATAGGTGAGGTATTCTAATGTTAAAAATAATCAAATGCCACTCGAAGTCTCCACAGGGATTTGATAAAATAGTCTCTTAGTAGATAGGCATTCAAAACACTGGGCTGCAGCAGGCTTCAAACAGTTCTTTCAATAATGAGCACAGCAATAGGTATATCAGCAATACAAATGGCCGCTTCAAAGGGTTTTTTCCTCCTTAGGCAATTAACTCATCCTGTAGCTCCTTGTAGAATTTTTGCTGAGAGAAATAGACAGCTGTTTTCTTCAGTAGCATGCTTCACAGGTGTCTCTCAAAACTAGTTTTTTTCTCTTTCAACAATCACCCCCTCAAGAATCTAGCAAAGATTGAAAAACATATTTCCCAAGTAATTGGTGACATTCAACACTAAGTTTATCATTAGCCATGGATTTAACTGTGCCCCCAACCCCCTCCCCCACCCCCTGCCAACTGAACCCAATTTATAAGCAACTGTAAAAGACCTATCCAATATTGTTTTATCAGATGCACTAATCTTGGAAACTTCTATGGAATATTAAAGAAAAATTCTGTTGGAACAATATTTCTGTGACGTTCAGAAGAAACATTTCAGATGTGGCATGCTTACTGCTCACTGATCAATCAGTGTAGCAAGCTCCCCTGTTGATGATGTTGATAGTCACACTGGGGTTGAAAATCTTTGCAACCTACATTATACTCATATTTGGCCCCACTGAATGAACGTCATTTCCACCAGTCACACTGCAGGCAAGATGTACCTGGTTGATTCTGGGTAGGCATGTTTCCTTTAAAGCCAATTGTTGAGGTAACTGCTGATGCAAATTTGGCATTAGGAGGAGTGGGTTGCAACTACAATGGGAACGAGGCAAAGAAATAAGATTTTGAAATGTCTGACTACATTTCTGCTCTGACAGTACTTCAGGCAATCTGGCAAATTATATTGCTTTTGATCAAGACTTAATAGTGATCAGAATGGTGGTGATTATGATTACCATTTGAATTCTTGTAAAATCTACGCATGGTAATAATGGTAATGAAATACCTTTTTTAATGGGAAACAAGATCATCTTGCATCACATATATGGGCCTCAGACAGTTATCTTTGAGTTGGACAAAGGGGCTTTGTGTGCATGTTGGGTTGTAAGAAGAGCCCTCCTCAGTGAAAGCAGGCTCCTCTCATTGAAAATATTAACAAGTAAATTGATCGTTCAGTGGTGCACCTAAACATTTTAATATGTAGTTTCATAACTGGACTCAAGGTATATAGCAGACTCGGAGGGCGGAGTTCCAGAGCGGTGAGTATATAAAAAAACTTACCTTGGGGATTCTCGGAGCAGACTCGGAGGGCGGATTTCCGGAGCGGTGAGTTTACAGAGTAAGTTACCTCGGGTGGGGAAAAAAACTGAAAAAGTGATGTCACAGGAAAGCTGTGACCTGATTGGCTGGTAGGGAATCTGTACCGAATTTGAAAATAAAACTGATAACAATTGATTAAAACACTAATTAACTAATTAATAAGTAGAGTAACTAAACCAGAGGGAGGAGATTACTGTATTTAGACAGCATTTAATATTTATAGTAGAAATCTAGCACTAGGGACCACATAGTGAAGTGCATCATAATTTAGTAAGGATTTAATAAGTATTTATTTATTTTATATTAATTAACTAATTTGTGATAGAAATGTCAGTTAGAGGGGTGAAGTGCTTCACCTGTGAGATGTGGGAAGTCCGTGACGCTTCCAGCGTTCCGGGCGACAACATCTGCAGGAAGTGTACCCAGTTGCAGCACCTCACAGACCGCATGGATCGGTTGGAGCGGCAACTGGATGCACTTAGGAGCATGCAGGTGGCGGAAAGCATCATAGACAGGAGTTTTAGAGAAGTGGTTACACCCAAAGTGCAGGCAGATAGGATGCAGGGTGACCACTAGAAGGGGCAGGCAGTCAGTGCAGTAATCCCCTGTGGCTATTCCCCCTCTCTAACAAGTATACCGTTTTGGATACTGTTGGGGGGGATGGTCTATCAGGGGAAAACAGCAGCAGCCAGAGCAGTGGCACCACGGTTGGCACTGTTGTTCAGCAGGGAGGGACAAAGCGCAGAAGAGCAATAGTTATAGGGGACTCTATAGTCAGCGGCACAGATAGGCGCTTCTGTGGACGTGAAAGAGACTCCAGGAAGGTGTGTTGCCTCCCTGGTGCCAGGGTCAAGGATGTCTCTGAACGGACAGGGGGCATTCTGAAGGGGGAGGGTGAACAGCCAGAGGTTGTGGTACACATCGGTACCAATGACATAGGCAGGAAGAGTGATGAGGTCCTGCAGGTGGAGTTTAGAGATTTTGGAAAGATGTAAAGGTGACAGGGTTGTAGTGGTGGGTGATTTTAACTTCCCCAATATTGACTGGGACTCACTTAGTGCTAGGGGCTTGGATGGGGCAGAATTTGTGAGGAGCATCCAGGAGGGCTTCTTGAAACAGTATGTAGATAGTCCAACTAGAGATGGGGCCATTCTGGACCTGGTATTGGGGAATGAGCCCGGCCAGGTGGTCGAAGTTTCAGTGGGGGAGCATTTCGGGAGCAGTGACCATAATTCCATAAGTTTTAAGGTACTTGTGGATAAGGATAAGAGTAGTCCTCGGGTGAAGGTGCTAAATTGGGGGAAGGCTAATTATAACAATATTAGGCAGGAACTGAAGAATTTAGATTGGGGGCGGCTGTTTGAGGGTAAATCAACATCTGACATTGGGAGTCTTTCAAACGTCAGCTGATTAGAATCCAGGACCAGCATGTTCCTGTGAGGAAGAAAGACAAGTTTGGCAAGTTTCGGGAAGCTTGGATAATACGGGATATTGTGAGCCTAGTCAAAAAGAAAAAGGAAGCATTTGTAAGGGCTGGAAGGCTGGGAACAGATGAAGCACTTGAGCAAGGAGTTAGGAGGGCTAAAAGGGGTCATGAAAAGTCATTGGCAAACAGGATTAAGGAAAATCCCAAGGCTTTTTATACATATATAAAGAGCAAGAGGGTAACCAGGGAAAGGGTTGGCCCACTCAAGGACAGAGATGGGAATCTATGCGTGGAGCCAGAGGAAATGGGTGAGGTGCTAAATGAGTACTTTGCATCAGTATTCACCAAGGAGAAGGACTTTGTGGATGATGAGCCTAGGGAAGGCAGTGCAGATAGTCTCAATCATCTTATTATCAAAAAGGAGGAGGTGTTGGGTGTCTTGCAAAGCATTAAGGTAGATAAGTCCCCAGGGCCTGATGGGATCTACCCTAGAATACTGAGGGAGGCAAGGGAAGAAATTGCTGGGGCCTTGACAGAAATCTTTGCATCCTCATTGGCTACAGGTGAGGTCCCAGAGGACTGGAGAATAGCCAATGTTGTTCCTTTGTTTAAGAAGGGTGGTAAGGATAATCCAGGAAATTATAGGCCGGTGAGCCTTACGTCAGTGGTAGGGAAACTATTAGAGAGGATTCTTCGGGACAGGATTTACTCCCATTTGGAAACAAATGAACTTATTAGCGAGAGACAGCATGGTTTTGTGAAGGGGAGGTCGTGTCTTACTAATTTGATTGAGTTTTTTGAGGAAGTGACGAAGACGATTGATGAGGGAAGGGCAGTGGATGTTGTCTATATGGACTTTAGTAAAGCCTTTGACAAGGTCCCGCATGGCAGACTGGTGCAAAAGGTGAAGTCACACGGGATCAGAGGTGAGCTGGCAAGATGGATACAGAACTGGCTCTGTCACAGAAGACAGAGGGTAACAGTGGATGGGTGTTTTTCTGAATGGAGGGATGTGACTAGTGGTGTTGCGCAGGGATCAGTGCTGGGACCTTTGCTGTTTGTAGTATATATAAATGATTTGGAGGAAAATGTAGCTGGTCTGATTAGTAAGTTTGCGGACGACACAAAGTTTGGTGGAGTTGCGGATAATGATGAGGATACAGCAGGATATAGATCGGTTGGAGACTTGGGCGGAGAAATGGCAGATGGAGTTTAATCCGGACAAATATGAGGTAATGCATTTTGGAAGGTCTAATGCAGGTGGGAAGTATACAGTAAATGGCAGAACCCTTAGGCGTATTGACAGGCAGAGAGATCTGGGTGTACGGGTCCACAGGTCACTGAAAGTGGCAACGCAGGTGGATAAGGTAGTCAAGAAGGCATACGGTATGCTTGCCTTCATCGGTCGGGGCATCGAGTATAAAAATTGGCAAGTCATGTTGCAGCTGTACAGAACCTTAGTTAGGCCACACTTAGAATATTGCGTGCAATTCTGGTCGCCACACTACCAGAAGGACGTGGAGGCTTTGGAGAGGGTACAGAGGAGGTTTACCAGGATGTTGCCTGGTCTGGAGGGCATTAGCTATGAGGAGAGGTTGGAAAAACTCTGATTGTTTTCACTGGAACGACGGAGGTGGAGGGGCGACATGATATAGAGGTTTACAAAGTTATAAGCGGCATGGACAGAGTGGATAGTCAGAAGCTTTTTCCCAAGGTGGTAGAGTCAGTTACTAGGGTTTAAGGTGCGAGGGGCAAAGTTTAGAGGGGATGTGCGAGGCAAGTTTTTTACACAGAGGGTGGTGAGTGCCTGGAACTTGATGCCAGGGGAGGTGGTGGAAGCAGGTACGATAGCGACGTTTAAGAGACATCTTGACAAAATATGAATAGGAAGGGAATAGAGGGATATGGGCCCCGGTTAGGCAGGCATCAAGATCGGCACAGGCTTGGAGGGCCGAATGGCCTGTTCCTGTGCTGTACTGTTCTTTGTTCTTTGTTCATGCAATGTAAACAAAAGCCATGGGATGTTACACTCTGCTCATTTATGGCCTGGTTCTTGAGATTTATGGCTACTTCTGTGTCAGTTGCACTCAATGGTTTTTGTACTACTTTGTCGATTTCATGACTCTGACATTGCAGATATATTGGGCTGGATTTTACCTTTGCTGGACGGGAATTTGCCACCGACATAAAAGATGGAGGTGAACCTGCTTCCGCCTAGCCCGAAGCAGGTTCACCCCCATCTTTTAACTGTCCCAAGGCGGGACTTCCACTCACTTGAGGGAGGAGGTCCTGGCTCAGTGAGCTGCCGGCCAATCAGCGGGCCAGCAGCTGTTAGTCCCAGCAGCACCACCAGGAGCGGTGCCCACTGCTGGGACTGCAGCCCAGCCGACCAGATGGATCCAGGAGTGAAGGTAAGTTGGGCATGCCTCACCAGGCAGATTGGTCCTTCTCTGGTGAGGCTGGAGTGGTCGTTTGGGGGGAGGGGAGCATCTTGGGTCCCAGGTGTGGGTTGGAAGGCGGGGGCGGCCCTCAATCGGGTATCCTGTGCTTGACTGCCATGGTCCCCCTCCCCCCCGGGGTGCGGAAAGGCCAGCAGCTATCACTGTGCGGCCTCTCCCATCCCCAGCACACCCGTTTGCCACAGGTAAAATACCTGTGGAGGCAGGCGTGGGCCCTTACGTTGCCGTTAAGAGGCCACTTAAGGGCCTTGATTGGCCTTGGGCGGGTGGGCAGATCCCCCCCCACCACTCCGCCCGACCGCCGTAAAGTCAACCGGAGGTGGGAGCAGGGCGGGTAGGCCTCCCGCTCAATTTTACGCCGCCCCCACGCCACCAACCAACCCGCTGGGGTGGCGTAAAATTCAACCCATTATGCCCATTCAGCTTTATTTTGGATTTTGGTGTAAATAATAAATGTGAACTCAACTATAGGATTACTTTTAATTATGGACTGACACTAGGGAGAGATCTGGTGAGCTCTGATTCCTTGTCAATAACAGAATCTCCCCCAATTAACTTCAATATATTAAATCTGTAGTAAAATATTTCACTACAGTGAAAATGTATCTGCTTATGACTAATAGTTTTGATCTCACAAATTTGGGAATTCTCTACCCCAGATGGCTGTGGAGGCTCAGTCATTGACTATGATCAAGACAAAGATCAATTCGATTTCTAGTTATTGAAGATGTCAAGGGAGTATGGTGCTGAGGTAGAAGATCAGCCATGATCTAGTTGATGGAGGAGCTGGTTTGAAGGGCCACATGGTCCCATGCTTTCACTGTAATGCTTTAAAGTAATTGGCCACATCTAACATTGTTGATATTTTAAGGCCATTATGAACTATATAGAATTAGGGACTTATTGGCAGTTACGGTTATTGTATGGTTTATCAAATGTCCATTTCAGAAAACCGAAGGAAAGAGAGTTAAAATGAAACCAATAGAGTTTGCATTGTTTTTCTTTAAAATAGATTACATCACGTCATGGATGCTATGCACAATTTTATAAACTATTGAAAGAATCATTGTCATCCAAGACTGGTTGGAATGAATAACATACTGGCAAGAAGTTAATCATAGTATTCCATAACAAAATTACTATTTCCAGAAATGTAATTTTTTTTAACCAAGCATTAACCAATTAGTCAAACAGTTGGACTCCAGGTTGTTTGGTTCTATTTTTCATTGTCTGTTTACCAACTTGCTAACTTAGTTGTGATATCAATTTAGATTTCAATACTTCTAATTGATATCTAATTGAAAGCAGGAACATTCAAACAACTGTTTGCTGAATAATTTAGATAACCCCTATGGCTTTTTTTGGTTCCATTTGGATGGTTTTAATATGCTTGGCAAAGCTTAATATCCAGCCCTGTCATTGAAATGAAGATTGATACACCAGCCACTAAAATAGAAGTTCACTCTCATGATCAAGCAACACCTAAAGGATGTTTGAGAAATTGAAATGAAGCAACATTTTTTTTCACTAATAGACTTTAGGGAGTTGAATGACAGTTATTTGGAGGGAGGGGCTTTAAGCACTGTAATATTTAAAAATAGTTCAAACCCAGAAACCAGTGCCCTATCTAATGCTGGTACATCCACAGAGGTGCAATATAAGTAATAAAGTAAAATTTTATTTGCACAGAGAAAGAGAGGGAAAGGTAAATGGATAGGAAACCACTCATTCACAAAACCTTCAAATAGAAGCTGCATAATTCTTGAATGCAGTGAAGTATGTTGGCTTTTGCACAGGTGGCTTATCTTCTATGTACATAACTTCTATTGCCCATTCTTTTTATAAGTTTATAATAATTAAATGTTTGCAATATATCACACTGTAATTTATATAAAACAGATGATTAATAAAAATGAAGTTTTCTTTAAATTAGTTTTCCAGCTCCTTGATTTTGGCCTGACTTTGGTGTGAATGTAATGAGAAGCTGGGGATTTAAAGAAACATCTTCTGAGGATGTGAGGGAGACTAATTTTAAAATTAGCATACAGCAATAGAAATAATATGGTAGTTAAAAAGAAAAACAAATCTAGAAACACATAGAAACATGATAACAGACTGATAGAAGTCTAATGATCTCATGCACCCCCAAGTGTCTGTCAATCTGGTTTGAAAATCTGAAACAATCAAGTTTAAGCCATCAGTCCCAAAGATACAGCCATCATGAATTTGAAGCACTCCAGAACATAAGCACATAATGTAAATTGTCACTTTGCTTTGTCAGAGATGGTGTCCTTCAGGTGAGATACGAAACCTAAAACCCTGTCTGCCTGTTCAGGAGGATATGAAATATTCCATGGTTTTATTCAAAGAACAGGGAAGTTCTCTCAGTTTCTTGGCCACATTTATTCCTCAGCCAGAAGCAGATGATCTGGTCATTTATCTCATTGGTGTTTGCGGGATCTTACTGTGTAGAGGTTGGCTGCTACTTTTGCCTACATAGCAACAGTAAAAATACTTGAAAATAATTATTGTTGAGGATGTGAACTGTGCTAGATAAAATGCAATTCCTTCATTATTACAAATCTAACAATAACATGCATACAATAACATTGAATCAATGGATAGCTAATGAAATTTTTACGAGCAAATTTGAAGGCTTCCACAATCCCTCAGGGAGCCAGCAATGATATGCTTAATAATTACTCACTACTTCATTTTCCAATCTGTACACTATTGTGATGCTTTCTAAAATTTATTATTGTGATAATGTTCCATCATAACTATGGACTACATTTCCCAGTCCGATGCCACTTGTAGCATGTTAATTGTACTGTATTAATCATATTTATGTTTCACATATGTATGTTAGGGTTTGGATATTTTTAATTTGACCATAAATCTCACACACAACCTGCATGAAAAATGAATGCAATTACTTGAAAGTGTTATGTGATGCACCATGAATATTTAATTGGAGAAGTTGCTAGCCACTTTAAATGTCAAAACAAAAGCTGTTCTGAGGGACCCTAAAAGAAATTGTTTCTTATTATTCATTGATGACTTAGAAACATAATAGGTTTACAGAAAACGGAAATACATAGCAAAAAAGAGGATGAGTTAGTATTTCATGTGAAGGTTTTTCATTGGGACTCGGGGAGGGGGGTGCAGGTGTGATGGAGAAAGACAAAACAAAGGCAAAAGCAAATTACTGCAGATACCAGAAATCTGCAATAAAATTGTTAAATGCTGGAAATGCTGACCTCTAAGTGAGGTGGCCTCTTTGGAGACACTGGAGATTTGTGGAAAAAATCTCTTAACAATTTGGAAAGGGATGCAGTTTACTGGATGATATGCAATTGTCCCCATAACCAAGCTGTTAAAATGCATTAGAAAAATGTTATATTTTCACTGGTTTGCTGTATATTTTATATATCTGATTTATCTCAGAGCGATGTAGATATGATACTAGTTTTAAATCAACAGGTTTATTTACAGTACTTTACAATATCTGAGCACTTACATGATTTCAGTACAATGCTTTCTCAGAACACAGTCAGTGCTATATGAGAACTTTCCAGCCTCTCCGTTCCAGTTTCAAAACACTAGGCTTAAGTAATCAAGCACAGTGAACACTGAACAGTGAACAGATGAATACTATCAAACCCAGATCAATCAAACCATCGAACATCACATTTTCCCCCTTTTGGCGAAAGACATTATTTTTGAATTAAAATATTCTAAACATCAAACATATATACATCAAGTTATTTCTGAGTGGTCAACATATCTGTTTTCTCCAAGTAAAGAAGTAGTCTTTGAGATATGAAGATCTCTTAGGTCTGCGATTAAATTTACGTATTTGAAGTTGTGAATCTGTGTGGTCAGCTTGATGAAGTGGATTATTAACATCACTCATAGGAAAAGGAAATGTATCCTCATAACCACTATCCACAAAATATCCTGGTCTTCTCCCTATCAAATGTCTTGCATTCCACTTGGTGTTGTCATCCAACAGATAAGCATTGGTACTTAGCAAACATTTAATCTGCTTTAAACCTGATACTGATGAAGCAAGTTTGTGATCATGATTAGGCCATTTGATTTGAACCCAATCTCCAGCTGTAAATTGTGGTTCCCTTGTGCCTGTACATTTGTCAAAGTATGCTTTTCTATCACTAACACTGTGATAGTGTTACGGTTAAGCATATCAGTTACTCAGTTGTGTGAACCTGCAAGATACTCTACCTCGAAGTTATACTGATGTAGACCATCTGTAGATACACAGAGGTTGATGACCTGATCCTGAAGTAGCCAACAATGGAGTCAACGCTTGGTGATCAGTACAGAGAATAAACTTTCTACCATAAAGATACATGTGCCAATGTTCACTGGATGCAGTCTAGTGCTTCCCGCTCTCCAGTGGAGTATTTATGTTCAGTTTCCGACAATGGGTGTGACGCATAAGCTATTGGTCATTCGCATCCGTCAATGGACTGTGAGAGTTCACTTCTTGACGCATCTATTGTGACATACATTTCTGCGTTTGGGCTGAAATGCGCAAGGACAATTTCTGCATACTTAGGAATGAATTTGTGATAAAAGCTGGTAGTACCAAGGAACAATACCAACACTTACATTTTGGACTGTGTAAGAAACGCATGAAGGGCTTTACTTCAGCTGCTGTCACTCTAGAAAGTTATTCTCAGCTCCCGGAAATGTGCAGTTGACCTTGTTAAATGACAAATTGTGTTTCACAAGTCGAGTGAGCGCTGCTGACAATCGTTAATTATGTTCAGCTTTGTGCTTTCCATGGGCAACAATGTCATCAAGTAGGTTGAGCATTCCCTCAGCATCCAACAAGACTGAAGAAACGATCTTCTGGAATGTGCTAGGTGCTGAGCTTGGTTCATAGAGCATTCTGCAGGACTGAAACACACCTTCATGCAACAAAAACTAAGATATCGGCTTTGTTTTTCAAGAGGTATCTGAAGATAACTCCGTTGCATATCAAATTTTGTGAAGACTGGAGTCATGAAATGATGCTGACAGTTCTTGGATTGTAGGAAGTGTGTACTTGTCGAGTATGGTGTCTTGATATCTTTGTTGACTGCCTTCAGGTCAATGCCTAGTCTAAGTTCGCCATTTTTTCATCAGACAATGACGAGATTTGATATGCACGGTGATAAATCGATTCTCTCAATGATACCATCTGTTTCTAGTTGTTTCACTCCTGTCACACTTAGGCACAGATTGCAAATGGCAACTGTCTCAAATTTTGTGAAACTGGTTGAATTGTTGTGTCAACGCGAGGAGCAGGACCGTACCCCTTGCTCCCCCAAATCCAGTAAATAAGGAAGGATACTGATGTATATAATCTGCATCATCAATCCCGTAAAAGTATGCTCTGGTGAGGTCTTCAAGTTTGAATTCAAGTCTATCAAAAAGGTTTACCCCCATAAGGCTTCAGCCTTAGGCTGCATAGAAGCCTGAACCTGTTCAGGGTGACATTTTTTGTAGCGTACTGGAACTGTGATCATCCCCAAAATTGGAATGATAGTGTCATCATCGGCTTGAAGAGTATCTGTTGCAGGAGTGAGAGACAATTGTGAAAAATACCTATGGTAGAGTTTGTCACTCAAAATAGATACTTTTGTGCCAACATCGATAAGAAGTGACTGAGATGCCTGCAATCTCGACTGAGCACTCCATAAAATGACCTGGTCTTTATTTTTTGTGATGGTGTATATACATGTTGTACCTCACTCTCAGGAAGAGACTTCCCTACATGTCGAACCAATGAAGTCTTTTTCTTTGATAACCTTCATATCTTTGCAAAATGGTTCCACTTTAAGCATGAGTTGCACTTTTTTTACTCGAGCTGTTGTTATGACCATGGAGGGAGGAGTGCACTGTTTATTCTAGTCCCACTTCTCCACAGTTCCCTTTTTGCCTTAGTTCCTCACACTCCCACACATACCGGAAAAATAAAAGGGATTTTTGTTTAGAGCTCTGTTACAGACAAAAAAAAAACACTTGGGTTGAATACTTGCTCATTCTCTCCACCATTGTTGAAGAAACAACAGCTGAGATATGTTGTATTCAAAAACTGGCATAAAGTCTGGCCTCCAAGTACATGTAGATGGGTCACTGGGATCTTTTAGAATAGTTCTTTTTAGGTGGTGTTAAGAATGAATTTAGCAGGCTTTTCTTCAAAGACAGGAGATGAGATGAGTTGACACAGTGGACATCTCAGCGTCTTTTAGAGAGGTGCTGGAAAGCTGAGCTGGGTTGTGATCTTCTCTCCTTCCTTGGGTATTCGCCTCTCTCCTTGGAAGTTCTCTCCCTCTTTATACAGTTCAACCCTAACTCAAAAAATTCAAAAGCAACACTGACAACAGGAGGTTGACCTCCATCAATCTTGACATGCCACTTCTTAGCAAACAACTTCTCCAAGTGTCCAAAGTTCTCTGTTGTTTATTGAGCTGGAAGTCAGGTGGTTTCCTGGAAAGGCTTGTTTTCTTCACAAGACCTCTCAGTGCCCCCTTTCACAAAAAACATCCAGGGACTGTTTTTCAAAGTCAAGTGGCCTTTACATGACCTCCTTTGAAAACCCCAAAATTTAACATTCGTCAATATTTCAAAAATGAATTTCAAAAAATATATTTAAAACAGAGGCACTTTCGTAACACTGGTCATGGCATTTGGACTTGATGAGCATTTCCACAATTTGGGCACAGTTTTGAACTGTGATGGGGCATGTTTTGATGAGGTTGCTGAGACATGTTTTGATGAGGTTGCTGAGGTCTCATTGTCTGTAACCCTTGCTCTAACTGAAGCTGGTTAGGCAAGTTGTGTCTGCAACCCTGAGTCTAATGGTGCATGTGTGTGTAGCCTCTTTGAATCTAACATGGCCGATTTGATCTGGACTGCCAAGTTTGTGGCTTTTTCCAAGGTTAAATCATCATCCATGAGGAACACAAGAACACAAGAAATAGGAGCAGAAGTAGACCATATGGCCCATCGAGTCTGCTCCACCATTCAATATGATCATGGCTGATCTTGGGCTTCAATTCCACTTTCTGCCTGCTCCACTTTTTGCCTGCTCCACTTTCTTCCTGCTCCCCATATCCCTTGATTCCCTGCGTGACCAAAAATCTATCTATCCCAGCCTTAAATGTATTTAATGATGGGGCATCCACAATCCTCTGGGGTAGAGAATTCCAAAGATTCACAACCCTTTGAGTGAAGTAATTTCTCCTCATCTCAGTCCTGAACGATTGACCCCTTATCTTGAGACTGTGTCCCCGTGTTCAAGATTCCCTGACCGGTGGGAACAATCGCTCAGCTTCTACCCTTTCAAGCCATTTCAGAATCTTGTATCCTGAGGAGATGTTCCCTAATTCGCGAAATTGAAATTTTTTCAATTAATTGGTCACAAATTAGTTTGTTGGTTACTGTGCCAAATTTACACGTAGATGCCAATTGCTGCAAAGATGTCGCATAATGATAAATGGGCTCACCATGTCCCTGGGATCTCTGGCAGAATGTGTATTGCTCGATAATCACACTTTTCTTTGGCCCAAAGTATTTTTCGAGAGCACTTACTGCTGTATCAAACATAGAGGTATCTTTTGTGAGCTGCTTGAATATACGCTGGCCTTCTGCTCCGAGACAATGTACAAGTATTGCTTTCTTCCAGATCGCTGCTACATCCAGACTGTCCATCTGCATAGTGAGCAAGTACGTCTTGAACCCCTAAATCCATCACTTCCAGGAGATGGGAGGATTTCCCGGCATTGAAAGAAATGATTCTGGAGCTGATAAAATTAAATTTTGTTGAACCATCCTCGTTGTCACTTTGTTATGATTTTGCTGGTTTGCAGTATATTTTATATATCTGATTTATCTCAGAGCAATGCAGCTATGATACTAGTTCTAAATCAACAACAGGTTTATTTACAGTACTTTAAAATATCTGAGCACTTACAAGATTTCAGTACAATGTCTTTCTCAGAACATGATCACTGTTTTACTAAAACTTTCCAGCCTCTCTTTCAGGTTCAGTTTCAAAATGCAAGGATTAAGTAATTAAGCACTGTGAACACAGATCAATGAAAAGCCTATTACAATCAAACCCAGATCAATCAAACCATTGAACATGACAAAAGATGAGTAAAATGGCTCAAGAATAGAAGAGAATAGATTAAGTTTGACTGGAATAAACTAGAAAGAAAATGAACATACTAACGTATGAATTAGGAGCAGGAGTAGGCCACTCGGCCCCTCGAGCCTGCTCCACCCTTTAATACAATCATGGCTGATGTAATTGTAACCTCAACACCACTTTCCTGCCTACCCCCGATAATCTATCATCCCTTTGCTTATCAAGAATCTATCTACTTCTGCTTTAAAAATATGCAAAGGCTCTGCTTCCACTGCCTTTTGAGGAAGAGATTTCCAAAGACTCACGACCCTCTGAGAGAAATAAATTCTCCTCATCTCTGTCTTAAATGGGCGACTCCTTATTTTTAAATAGTGACTCCTAGTTCTAGATTCTCCCACAAGGGGAAAGATCCTTTCCACATCCTCCCTGTCAAGACCCCTCAGTATTATCTGTTTCAATCAAGTCACCTCTTACTCTACTAAACTTCAGCGGATACATGCCTAGACTGTCCATCCTTTCATCATAAGCTAACCCTTCCATTCCAGGTATTAGTCTAGTAAACCTTCTTTGAACTGCTTCCAACGTATTTACATCCTTCCTTAAATAAGGAGACCAATACTGTACACAGTACTCCAGATGTGGTCTCACCAATGCCCTGTAAAACTGAAGCATTACCTCCCTACTTTTGTATTCAATTCCCCTCACAATAAACATAACATTCTGGTTGCTTTCCTAATTATTTGCTGAACCTGCATACTAACCTTTTGCGATTCATGCATTCGAACACCCAGATCCCTCTGCATCTCAGAGCTCTGCAATCTCTCACTATTTAGATAATATGCTTTTTTTAAATTCTTCCTGCCAAAATGGACAATTTCACATTTTCCCACATTATACTCTATTTGCCACATCCTTCCCCACCCACTTAATCTATCTATATCCCTTTGTAGCCCCGTTATGTCCTCTTCACAACTTACCTTCCTACCTATTAGCAACCATATCCTTGGTCCCTTCATCCAAGTCATTTAAATCAATTGTAAAAAGTTGAGGCCCCAGCACTGATCCCTGTGGCACAGCACTCACTACATCTTGCCAACCAGAAAAATGACCCATTTATGCCTACTCTCTGCTTCCTGTTAGCTGGTCAATCTTCTATCCATGCCAATATGTTACCCCCTACACCATGAAATTTTAATTTCTGCAATAGCCTTTGACGTGGCATCTTATCAAATGCCTTCTGGAAATCTAAGTACAGTACATCCACTGGCTCCCTTTAATCCACTGTATATGTGACCTCTTCAAAGAACTTCAATAAATTGGTTAAACATGATGTCCCTTTCACAAAACCATGTCAAATCTGCCTGATTACCTTGAAGTTTTCTAAATGCCCTGCTATAACATCTTTAATAATAGCTCCTAACATTTCCCCTAAGACAGATGTTAAGCTAACCTGCCAGTAGTTTCCTGCTTTCTGTCTATCTCCCTTTTTGAATAAAGGGTGAGAGAACTTTGGTTTGAAAGTACGAAATAGATGATAAAATGTTAATCACCTCTGGGTGTGAATATGTAGGAGGAGATTTGCATGCTTTCAGCAATTTTTTTCTTTGATTTTATGTCAATTAAAAGTGGGAACATTTCATTAATATCTTAGTAATACTGTGCATGTGTTTATAATACTTTTAAATCTGTTGTACTACAAGCTTATTGGGATCTACTGCCAATTTAACTATTCTGTCAGTTTTGCCTTTCCATCTTCGAGTTCCAGGAGTTCTCTTTAGTAAGTGGAAGTGGGCGTCTGAGATAATTTAGTCACATTGTGCAGAAGTTAATGGCAGAAAATCATGGTGGGTACTGATGTGCATTCTTGCTATCTGCTGTTGGTGGGTGAAGAGCTGCACCAAGAAGTTGATTTAGTAAGATGACCCATGTATAAAGATCCAGAGGAAGAACACTTACTGCAGTTTATTTTTTGCATTGGACAGAAGTGTATTCCAATTAATAACTGTCTTGTTGTCAATGAAAGTTGAATGAACAATTTTAACTAAACACTCCAGATAAACACTTAATATATATTCCAAGTTGAAATGCAATCTCCTTTCTCCTATTGTGTGGTGGAATCTGGAATACTGGATTGGCAGGTTTAGATCATATCCATGACGCTGAAATTCTAACAAGATGGAATTTCATGGGCTGAACGTATAAATGGAAATTTGAGCTATGAAACCTTTGAGCTGAGGGAGGAGGAGATTTGTGTTACTCCCTAGTACAAACCTCATTTGAAGGTAAAACTTTTATGCAAATTGTCCTAACTTTTTCCCCCCACTTTGGGTTGGGAGTCCGAGAGGTGCACTGTTTCTGTCTCCACAGATTCTGCCTGATTTGCTGAGTACTTGCAGCCTTTTCTGTTTCTATTTTGGATTTTCAGTATTAGTATTTTGCTTTTGTATAGAAAATTTAGCAGATGCACGGGCAGTACAAAGCACTTCCTATTTTTCTTAAATGTTTCTGTGCAGTGATTTAGTAAATGTTTCTTTTTAGATTTTTCAGCAATCATGGAATCGTACAGCACAAAAGGAGGCCATTTGGCGCATTGAACCTGTACCAGCTCTTTTGAAGAGCAATCCAGTTAGTCCCTCTCCCACTCCCCTGCTCTTTCCCCATATCCTGCAACTTTTTCTCCTTCAAGTACTTATCTGATTTCCTATTGAAAGCTACTGTAGAATCTGTATCCAACTCTATCAGGAATTGCATTCCAAATCCTAACCATTTGTGGAAAAAAAAATTGTTTTTCCTCATGGCACCTCTGGTTTTCTTGACAATCATTTAAATCTGTTCCATCTGGTTATTGAACCTCCAGCAACTGGAAACTGTTTCTCTTTCTTTACTCTATCTAAACCCGAAGGCCAGGATTTTATCCGGGCAACGGGGGTCTCGATTGCCCGCAAGAGCCTACGTTGCCTCCTCTAGGGAAGGCCTGCCAGATCAAGTGCCAATTAAACACAGCAGCGGGAGAGGTTCAAGGACCCCGGTGGTGGAAGTCCTGCCTGCTGAGAGCTGCTGGTCAATCAGATTCTGGCAGCTCTTTAACTGAGCAGTGGCACCACAGAGGCAGTGGCTGCTATTGGTAATAGATCCACTGGTAGCTGTGGATCGCCGAGGGACCCAGGCCATAAGTAAGTCAGGGCGGGAGAGGTTTCGCAGGGTGGTGGGGGGGGCGCGGGGTGTCATGGGGGAAGGGTGCGTGGTGGGGAGGGGGGGTCAGCAGCAAGGGCAGAGTGTGGCCCTCAGCAGGGCTCCCCCTTCCCAATGCCAGGTCCCTCATTCAGGCACTAAGTGCCGTTCACAGGCCTTTCCACCCTGAATGTAATTTGGGTTGACGCGAGAAGGTGTCGGGTTCCCCCCCCGCTACCATCCCGCCCGATTATATGCTCTCCCCACCTCCAAACCCGACACGAGGAAGAGCATAAAATTCACCACTTTATGACTTTAAACATCTCTAACAAATCTCTTAACTTTCTCTGTTCTAAGGAGAACAACTTCAGCTTTTCTAGTTTATCAATGTAACTGTAATCCCTCATCCCTGGAACCATTCTTGTAAATTTCTTCTGTACCCTCTCCAAAACTTTCACATCCTTCCTAAAATGTGATGTCCAGAATTGGATACAATATTCCAGCTGAGGGTGAACTAGTGTTTTATATATGTTTAGCATAACTTTCTATGCTTATGTTTACAAAGTTCAGGATCATATATGCTTTATTAATTGCTTTCTTAACCTATCAAGCCACCTTTAAAGGTGTCTCTGGTATTGAACCCTCTTTAAAATTGTACCATTTTGCATGTATTATCTCTCCTAATCCTTCCTACCAAAAAGTATTATCTCTCATTTTTTCTGTTGAATTTCATTTGTCATGTGTCCGCCCAATCTACTAGCCTGTCTAAGTCCCCTTAAAATCTATTGCTATCTTTCTCATTGTTTACAACACTTCCATGTTTTGTGTCATCTGCAAATGTTGAAATTGTGCCCGCAAGTCATTAATGTATATTGTTGCCATCAAGGTGAGAGGAGTGCACTGTGAATTCAGTCCCACTTTTCCACAGGTCACAGCATATCAATAAATTTTCCCACTTACCGAAACAGCCAATTAGATACTCTATTTGTCCCCAGAATAAAGCACACCAACCAGGTTTCTTTAATCAACAACATAATTAACCATTTATTATAAAACCAAGTCTTAACCAATAATGAAATAAATCTATATACGAATTGAGATATTAAAGCTCCTTGCTTTTCCCTAGCCCTCATGCACACACACACATGCATCCAACTGGTTAATTGGGAAAAAGATTTTTTTGTTTATAGCTGTTTCAAAGGAATGAAAGGAATAATAAAAACTGTAATGATCTGGAAGGAAGTTCTTGGGTTTGGTGAGGTGTCCCAAAGTTGAATAGTTGGATGCCACTCGAAGTCTTTCCATGCGAGGTTGAGGAACAGTCTGTGATGGGTAGGCATTCAAAGAACTTCAGTGGTAGAAGGCTTCACATAGGTCTTCCATCAGGGGTATAGCAACAGGTGTCAGTTCTCACATTTGATGCAAAAGTCCTTTTTTTAAAGATGCAAGATTTCTGCAAATTCAGGGTTTCTTCAAAAATGCAGGAGGTAACAGTACCACTTCATACAGAGCTTTTGCTTTTCAAAAGCAAGGATTCTTTACAGAGAGGTAATACTTGTCTGTGGTTGTTCTGATCTCCAGGCAGGTCAAAATCAAATTCCAATTGCCTCCTTTAGTCCAAACCCCTAGCTTTTAAACAGTTCAAAAATGAAACCAAAACCTAAAGAAACAAGTCACATGCCAAGTCATAAATTCGCTCTTGTCACACAAAGGGTAGCTCTGAGATCAAAGCCCCTGCTGGTTTCCTTGAAATTACCTGGTTTCCAGTATTTGTTTACTGGTCAAAACCAGGAACCTCTTGTTGACCCTGCTTTCCTTCCAAAAACATCCATAAAGTTCAGCTATCTCCAGATGTCTCAATGTCCACTGAAATCCTTTTCAGTTTATAAAAATATAGAATCCCAAGTTTTAATACAAAAAAAAATGGAAAACCGCATAACAATATCAAAAGCAGCAGCAGTACTTAACCTTGGGGAATTTCACTGGATATCACCCTCTGGTCTGAAAAACAGCCATTCACCATAGCTCTCTGACCCAGATTTTGTGGCAATAATGAAAGTGAAACTGTCAGCGATCACTGTCATTACTCCTGTAAAACTGTCAGTGACTTTTGGCGTATGCACATATGCAGAATAAGCCAGAAATGTTTTATATTTTTCTCTTCTTACTAGTTACTAACAATGGGGATTTCAAAGTAGTAGGCACCATTCAGTTAGGTATTCCTTTTCAAATTGTTCTTGCACTAGGGAACAGTGAGGATATTCAGAGAATTCTTTAGTGTTCTGAATTCACTTTAGAGGGGAGTGGTAGTCAGTTATAGGCTGTGTGAAGAGTAAACTCAACATTGCAGCTGATCAGTGCTGTATGTCTCCTGGGAAGTGCCTGAGACTAATTGGGTACAAAAAAATGAAACCAAATCGAATCCAAAGCACTTACATCATTCACCTTGCATATTGGAGAATAAAAGACCCTGAAAGTTTACTGGTGACATGACATTTTTCGTTCACTTAAACCTGGGTGAACTGTAAATTAAATTTGTCGAGGGAAACATGCTGCCAATATGTTTAATTGCACTTTTACCGTGATTGGACTGTGTAATCATACAACAGATGTTTCTTGATGCATGATAATCAGCAAGAAAGACCACAGTGTCAAATTGGCATTCCAGAAATGTAGCAACAGCTTTTGCAAGGTCTTATTATTCTCTTTTTTTGATGCTGAGTGACCTTCCAAAATATTAGTTATTTTCAGGATTGCCTTTCAGCTACAGGAGCCTGTTGGGGATAGGGGCGGGGCCACTGTAAACAGACCACAGATTGCCTGTATATTGAGTAATTTATTAGTTGGTTGTTAACATCTAATTTCACTTATGAGTTGAATGTCACACTGAATAGCAATGAGCATAGAAAGGCTAGCATTTAAACTAGGTAAATGCTTACTGATGGCCCATTGTGGAATTTCATGCATATTCAAGTTTAACACTTCATTTGATATGTGGGAATATATTACATAATGAAATCTTGTGTTAAAGTATGCAGAGAGCCAGTTGAGACAAGGGACCTCATTTTCTTGGAGGTTATGTTACATATTTACTCCCATTTGGAAACAAACTAACTTATTTGCGAGAGGCAGCATGGTTTTGTGAAGGGGAGGTCGTGTCTCACTAATTTGATTGAGTCTTTTGAGGAAGTGACGAAGGTGATTGATGAAGGAAGGGCAGTGGATGTTATCTATATGAACTTTAGTAAAGCCTTTGACAAGGTCCCTCATGGCAGACTGGTACAAAAGGTGAAGTCACATGGGATCAGAGGTGAGCTGGCAAGATGGATACAGAACTGGCTCTGTCATAGAAGACAGAGGGTAGCAGTGGAAGGGTGCTTTTCTGAATGGAGGGATGTGACTAGTGGTGTTCCGCAGGGATCAGTGCTGGGACCTTTGCTCTTTGTAGTATATATAAATGATTTGGAGGAAAATGTAGCTGGTCTGATTAGTAAGTTTGCGGACGACACAAAGGTTGGTGGAGTTACGGATAGTGATGAGGATTGTCAGAGGATACAGCAGGATATAGATCGGTTGGAGACTTGGGCGGAGAAATGGCAGATGGAGTTTAATCCGGACAAATGTGAGGTAATGCATTTTGGAAGGTCTAATGCAGGTGGGAAGTATACAGTAAATGGCAGAACCCTTAGGAGTATTGACAGGCAGAGAGATCTGGGCATACAGTCCACAGGTCACTGAAAGTGGCAACGCAGGTGGATAAGGTAGTCAGGAAGGCATACGGCATGCTTGCCTTCATCGGTCGGGGCATTGAGTATAAAAATTGGCAAGTCATGCTGCAGCTGTACAGAACTTTAGTTAGGCCACACTTAGAATATTGCGTGCAATTCTGGTCGCCACACTACCAGAAGGACGTGGAGGCTTTGGAGACGGTAGAGAAGAGGTTTACCAGGATGTTGCCTGGTCTGGATGGCATTAGCTATGAGGAGAGGTTGGATAAACTCGGATTGTTTTCACTGGAACGACGGAGGTGGAGGGGCGACATAATAGAGGTTTACAAAGTTATGAGCGGCATGGACAGAGTGGATAGTCAGAAGCTTTTTCCCAGGGTGGAAGAGTCCGTTACTAGACATAGGTTTAAGGTGAGAGGGGCAAAGTTTAGAGGGGATGTGCGAGGCAAGTTCTTTACACAGAGGATGGTGAGTGTCTGGAACTTGCTGCCGGGGGAAGTGGTGGAAGCAGGTACGATGGCAATGTTTAAGAGGCATCTTGACAAATACATGAATAGGATGGGAATAGAGGGACATGGTTCCTGGAAGTGCAGAAGGTTTTAGTTTAGGCAGGCATCAAGATCGGCGCAGGCTTGGAGGGCTGAATGGCCTGTTCCTGTGCTGTACTGTTCTTTGTTCTTTATATGTTTCCCATTTTTATAGAATCATGGAATGATTACAGCATAGAAGGAGTCCATTCGACCCAATGAGTCCTTGCCAGCTCTCTGCAAGCACAATTTAGCTAGTCCCACTGCCCCGCCCTTTTTCCGTAGCCCTGCAATATTTTTCTCTTCAGATAATTATCCAATTCCCTTTTAAAAGCCACGATTGAATCTGCTTCCACCACCTTTCAGGCAGTGCATTCCAAATCGTATCCATTTGCTGCGTAAAAAGATTTCTCCTCATGTCGCCTTTGGTTCTTTTACCAATCACTTTAAATCTGTGCCCTCTGATTCTCAACCCTTTCTCCAATTTTTGGCTGCACTCCAGTTGCTATATTATCTTGGTCCAGAATTTCATGGAACTTTTACATTGAAACAAAACTACAGTCTAATTTCCCTGACATTTTACAACCCTGCTGAGATAGGTCCCTCAAATCCCTCTTGCTCAATCACATAGCTTCATCCTCCCACCCACATGCAAAAGACCAGGGGGCTGGATTTTAAGCGCCCGCTGCCGTGAGAGGCGGCAGATGAATAAAATGGCGGCCCGCAGATGTGAGCCATGCGCCACCATGCTGTCGCTGTCTCCTGTGCGGTGGCTCATTTAAATACCCTGGTCAGCCTGCCCTACCCCCAAATCACATGGAGGGGGCGGGCTCTCTGACGCTGGTAATGGCGTTAGTTGTATGTGCGCCGGTGCTGGCGCCATTTTTAAAGAGCAGTCAGCCCTGCGGCTAACTTAAATTTTTAAAGGAAACCGCACCCACCCCCGCTGTTCAAATCAAAATTGTATTGCCACTTTCCCACCCCCCAGTAACAATAAATTTAAGTATCTGTCCTCCTCTCCCCAAACGAAAAAAGTTCACAGTTCACCCTTACCACCATTCCCTACATTAATGACGAATGTTTGACCCTGTTATCTGCCTCCCCTCCCACCCCACCTTCCACTAGCACTAAAAATCTCATGTCACCTCCTTTCCCGCCACTTCAGCATCTGCTTTCCCCAGACGGGAAAGTGAAGGTGCGGGAATGCCGGCTGCCACTCTGAAGATCGTGGCCTGACTGTTAGATTGCAGGTAAGTGTGTTTAAATGTATGCATTTAATTAATTACTTTCTGTTAATGCACGTCCCGTCGCCCAGTGGGAGTGGGGGGGTGGGGAGGGTCACCACGCGGCCTCGTTGCCGCCGGGAACATCAAGCCCTACCCTCCCAGCATTGGGCTCTATGGTGGGCCACTGCTGGAACAATCTTCCGGCCCCCCGCCATGGAGCCCGATTTCGGGGGCCAAGTAAAATCCAGCCCCAGTTGAGAGTTCTGCATTTCCTGGCCTCTTACTGCAGTCGACAATAAAGTAATGTTCACCCTATTCAAATTGCTTTCTGATGACCGGAGAAACATTTCACACACATGCCTCTCTCCATGCTGAATGACTTGCAGGTGCACTTAAATTTGGAGGTTACGACATGTAGCCATGACTCAGACTGAATAGTCAGAACTGGGAACTAAATATACAAGATTATAAGATCTGCAGGAAAGATAGGGAAAATGGCAGAAAAGGATAAGAGGTCCTGTGAGCATACCTCATGTTGGCCTAATAACAGAAACTAGTTGTTTCTGCAGGAGTTCCAATGACAAATATCCTTGGTAGTAGGAGTTTCACTGAAATCAGCTTTCACTCAGCAATGTTAAAGACCAAATTCTCTTACAACAAGTTAATTAGATTTTTGAGTTACAGTAGGTGAAACTTGAATGGCATATTTTTAATATACTATATTCGATGCATATATTGCTGCTAGGTACCATAGTTATTACAATGTTCTTAATCACTTTTGCTATTTATCCATGTGTTCATAACTAAACAGCCTTCAGAAATGTTATTTTCAGGGATGCCCATTGGGTTCTGTATGTTTGCATTTTTTTCTGGTTCAAATATCATCTGGTCCACCTTGTTCTAATATGCCAGGTCCTTGAGATGGCACTAGCCTAAAACGCCTCGTTGCATCATGCTTCTGATTCTCATTTTACTGTTGCAACCCAATTATGACATGATTTTGAAGTATTGCTGCAACAGTTACTATCAGGAGAGCATCAGCCTGGAGCCATTTTTTTTCTTTTCAGGTGCTTTCCTCTTTCCTTTGCCCCAGGAAAACGTGCACTTATAGCATTATTCACTCAGGGATCGCAATGATGGCTGAGATACGTTTTATTGACTTGTTCAGTTGGATAATTACAACTCCATTATAGTTGGCTCCATGTGAGCATGCATTGCAATATAAGTGCAAAAGGAATAAATTTATGCATTTTCAGTCATGTTATAATGCAACGAAAAACCATAGTCCACTCAGAGAGCTTTTGAGACCATGATCTTTCTTACAATGACATACAAAGATAGTTCTGACTCAAAAAGAAAGTATGAAATGTCAGTGGTGTTTATAATTACAAACTACCGAGTTTCATTGTGCCCTTTTTCTAACCATTGTATTGTAATTGCTTAGAAAAACACAATGGCCCTGAAACTCTTCTGATCTGAAATTATAACCCCAAGGTGAGACTGGTGGGACTCAGATAAAAGTTGGGCCTTTGAAGTTTCCAGGATTTTGACCTCCTGCAGCACATGGCATTTCCTTTACAACCCGGGCGGCACAGTGGCGCAGTGGTTAGCACCGCAGCCTCACAGCTCCAGTGACCCGGGTTCAATTCTGGGTACTGCCTGTGTGGAGTTTGCAAGTTCTCCCTGTGTCTGTGTGGGTTTTCTCCGGGTGCTCTGGTTTCCTCCCACAAGCCAAAAGACTTACAGGTTGGTAGGTAAATTAGCCATTATAAATTGCCCCTAGTATAGGTAGGGACAGGTGGGGATGTGGTAGGAATATGGGATTAGTGTAGGATTAGTATATATGGGTGGTTGATGGTCGGCACAGACTCGGTGGGCCGAAGGGCCTGTTTCAGTGCTGTATCTCTAAACTAAACTAAACAAATGTCATGGGGTGGGCACTCCCTGTGGCAGTAATTTGTGTAGATCTGTCTCATTCAGAATCTGCTGTAGCACTGAAGTCTGATTATGCCCAGTGATGTGAGATGTGCTGTCCTCTAATTGGCATAAGTGGACTCGAGTGGCAGGTGTGGGGGTGATGGGCATGGGGGGAGCAGGTAAATGGCCTGGACCCCAAGGAAAAGTTAATTTTTTGACAAAATCTTGATCATCCCCTTACCCAGGGGATCAAAGCACACAGAGCTGGCTTCTGGAGGGAGGGTTGGGCCACTAGAAATTTATTTTTTTTGTGATCGTTGGTTGAGATGAAATTTTGCAGCAGTGGCATATTTTCAGTGCTGTATTTATAACTTAACTCCTACCCTTGTATCACAGAAATAATCTACCATTTGTATCTTCTCTGTAAAGATATTGTATATAATCTGTCCCACGTTCTATTTTCAGAATCATTAGCTTGAGGCAAAATGGCTTAACATTTTTTGAACTTATTTGAAAAATAGATGCATGGGATTGATTCATCTAAGAATTGAAGATAACTGAGAGAATGTTGAAGACATGAGCATTATAAAATTAACCTGAAGTCAACAGAAATGAAAATTGGACGGGAAGGAGGGAGCTGATTCGCTATCACCTGTTTTTCGTCTAACAGTAAAAGTTAAAATTACCCCCTTCGTCATGATGTTTCTCTTTTATTTTTAAATTGAGAAACCGCAGTGACCTACCAAAGCCTATAGTCCCCAATATAACTCAGGTTAATCAAAAAGTATGGCCTAGGTGACACCAAACCATTGATTTAAAATTTAAAAATGTTGAAGATTGTAGAAAGAAAGAAATGCTGAAAGAGGTAAGGAGTGCCATCGTTTGAGGTCCTTCAAAAGAATGAATTAAAGCTGTTTTGGCTATTAACCAACCTGTAAAATGCTCCAAGAAGATTTTCATACCTCCAAGTATTTGCTCCAGCTAGAAACTGCGGTTCTCATGAGCTTTTGATAGTTGTGAGAAATTTTCCACAAGATTAAAAATGCAGAATATTGTTTACTGGTGTACAATCTTTGTATTATTCCAGGCAAGTCGTGTGATTTTTTTTAGAGCATGATGAAATAAAGTTCATAATATTTTGGTGGTTGCTCAGATCCAGTATTAGTTGCCGAGACTTCCATTGCTTCCTCGTAAAGATTTAATTTGTGTTTGTATAAATTAATGCAGGCTACAATAAATAAATATGCTACCTTGCTTTCTGCCATGTGCTAATATAGTTTTTTTTGTTCGAAGAATGTACTCTGAGAAAAGGTCTAGAGAGGATGTAGCAGTAATAGAAAATTCAGTGGAAGAGAAATGCTTCGAATCATCTAATGAATGTGGTAAGGGACTATATTCCTGTGAGAAAAGGGAGATAACTAACAAGACCAAGACAGTAATAGTTGAATGAGGATAATTTGAATGAAATATGATCCCAATTAAAAATACTGCAAGGAGTAAATGTAACATGTTGACTTAAGAAATGACATATCTACTGTGTGTATATGAGCAAGTTTATATAATTTAAACAGGCATTGCAGAACTGGAGGATGTAAATATTGGCAAGCATCAAAACAGGGTACAGATTAAGATTTTTTCCCACAGAATAGAATACACTCTTACCAGTTGATGCTATGCCAGTTCTCTTATTTTAACAGCAGCTGGTTGGGAACAGTTTGAAGATGATGTGGCTAAGTATAGATATAATGGGAATGTCTGGACTATAACAGGACAGCTTTGGATATTAAAGTTTGTATGAATGGAGTGATGTATCAGTGTTTCACTTGATTAACCTCTGTGATTAGGGATAAAAATCAGTTTTTTCCTGTGTGCTAGTTGATTCCACACAGCGGTATTTCTCATGTGCCATTATTTTTGTTATAAATCTTTATCTAATTGGGAAAATGCAGGAAGGAAGCAGCATATTGATGAAGTTATGTGTGTTAAAGATGTTGGGATTGATTTCAACTTGTCAGAATTGGCATATTGGGTTCTATATCACCACGATGACTCAGTGATGGCACTATTGCCTCTAGGTCGGATGAAATGGCCTAGCCACTCAGTTCTTGGGCAATTAGGGATGGGCAATAAATGCTGGCCTAGCCAGTGATGCCCACATCCCACGAATGAATTAAAAAAAAATCATGGGTTCAAGTTCTACTTGAGAATTGAGTACAAAATCTAGACTGACACTCGAGCACATTACTAAAGGAGTGCTGGACTGCTGGAGTTGCTGTCTTTCAAATGGAAAGTTAAACCAAGGCCCTCTCTAGTGGATGGAAAAGATCCCATGGCACAATTTTGAAGAAGAGCAAGAGAGTTCTCCTGGTGCCCAACATTTAACTTTCAACCAACACCTAAAACCGATGATATGGTAATTTATTTAATTGCTGTTTGTGAGATCTAACTATGCCTCTAGCCTGATATTGGACTGGCCTGAAACCAGTGAACAAGATCGCTGGTTCTATTTAATGAGGCGTGAACCTCAAAATGCTTCCAGCTTCTTCTCTCCCAGAAGGCCATCCAAAAGTTAAAATCAGCTCTGTTCTGTGTTCAGTGGGAGGAAAAGACAATTTTAGAATGCTTATCATTAATGAAAGGGTCAGTTGCTCTGTCTTACCTACTTGTTACAGGAAGAAAGCGTTTACTTTGGTTGTGTTGGTGACTATGGTAATCTAGGCCACGAAATATCAAGGGTCTATAAAGCCAGCACTTATGATGGGATTGTGCCAGCTAAGAACCTATGCCACTGATCCTGGAAGACTTTCCAGTGTCAGGAGAATTGAGGGAGGGATGTGCTAGGACCCCTCTCCCCCTGTACAAAATTTATAAGATTCCCCCCCCCCCCACCCCCCAGCAAAGGGAGCCACTTTAAAACAATTTTCTTTTAAATTGTTGCTTTGTCTTTAGGGATGCAGGCTAGAACCCAGACCTGGCCTACCTAAGCTGCCCATATGCCAGGTCCCAATGAATGCCTTGAATGAGGGAACTCTGACAGTCGGAGTCCCTGCCCTTGCTCCTGTCTCCTCCTATGCCAATGGCCATGGTTGGGGTCAGCAGGGGCTTATCCTCAATAGGCCATTGAGCAAACTTTGGTACTCTGGTGGGACCTGACCCATGTTCTGGAGTAGTCCCTTTGAAATTACCGTGGGAGTACACCAGAATAACCATGGATTTCTGGGATCGTACTTTTTCTTTCAAATTGCGCTCTCTTACTGTTTGCTTCCTTCTCTGTTTTCTGTCTATTATACCTTAATTTCCACATTGCCCAGTATTTCAATGTTAGCTTTGACTTATATTGAACTGTAGCTAAAAGTAAGCAGAAAAATTCAGTATTGGTACAATAGGCATGATTGAAATTGCAGCTATATTGTACCCAATGAATATCTAAAATGAGACTATCCCTTTGAAGCAGAGTCACTGAACTTGCTGGACTTTGACGCTGCACCTATCAATTTACTTCCAAATTGCACACATTTAATGATGCTAGGCCATAACTGTTTTTACATTATTGTCAAATGTGTGGCATAGCTGGTCCATTAGTCACATCAAGCAAAAGTGTAAAAAGGTTATAGAAAGTCCATTTGTTTAAAATTATGGACTTTTCAGTTTTGTTCCAGACAATCAAGCAGTTATATAAATTACAGTGAATTAATTAGCTTGTTGTGGGGCGGGGGCAGTGTTGCAGGAACATATCCCTAACAGTGTCGTGAAGGTGAAAAATTGATCGCTTCCACTGATAAATTAGAACTGCTTCTCATTACATTTATGGATGTGAATGTATTGACTTGTAAAATCATTGTCACTGGGTCAAAATGCTGGAACTCCCTTCCTAACAGCACTGTGGGTATTCCTATCCCACATGGACTGCAGCAGTTCAAGAAGGCAGCTCATTGTCACCTTCTCAAGGGCAATTAGGGATGGGTAATAAATGCTGGCCTGGCCAGCGACGCCCACATCCCATGAGTGAATTTTTAAAAAATCAATTAGTGAATTGATTCTGAAATTATTTGGAGAGCTTTTCAAGTTTCCTCCAGTATCTGCCATCTCCACCCCATTAGTTTATTTCTTCATAATTTAAACAAAAGAAATGCCTTAAGTAAGTTGAAGTTTTGGCCTATCACATGACCACATTCTTGTCTGCAGTATCAAAGTTAACTGTTTAATCGGACTTAATAAGTCATGCTGTTCCATGACTCCAGACCAGCTTCTTTTTGCACCAGTGTTGTCTCCGTATAACTTGCACTAAATTATATATAACATTTTGGTGCATCTGACTGATGTTACAAATTATTGGAAAAAGATCTTTGTATTGTAGTTACTGAATATTAAGTGATATCAAATGTAGATTGACTAAACAAATTTAGACTTGCCTGATTAATTGTTTGCTTACATTGGCTTTTCTTGTGGATGGATGGGTAGCAAAATAATGTTTGAAGTGAGCAGCCTAAGTACAGCTATTATGGTTCCTGATTGATTTAATACCATTTCCACACTGCTCATTAAAGAGACTTTAATGCATTTGATGGGCAGCACGGGTTAGATTAGAAACCTATCAACTATCAAATACATTCTCTTTGTATGTCAAAGTCCCTCTATAATGTTCAAGGGAAAGTAAATTTAGTAAAACAAGGGAATAACACCATAGAAATCAGTTGTCATATTCATTCACTGACTCAAATGGCAAACTGGGCTTCAAGATTGTTGTACTCTCCCAGTGTCATTTACTCTGTATTGAATTTCTGTTTCAAGTAAATGTCGACTGTCTTCTATTGAATGGCCCATGTCATTCTGGCCAATTTTCTTTTCAGTAGACTTGCAGTTTTGTTGCAGTGAGTTGTATGTGATGATTGTATTTCTAAAACACTTACACAGAGTTAGTTAATGTAACATTTATTAGATTGTCTTGAAATTGAAAAGGGATACTACTAACGAGTGACATTGAATTGGCTTCTAGACTTGAAGTGATCAAATTGGAGAATTTTGGTTTTGTTTGGAACAAAGTTACTCAATTCATGACTTGAGTTCCAACTCATGCTAGACATAAATAGGTAGCAGTGCACATGTGAAGAGGCACAAAATATCCCTTTCTGCATTCGTTCTACTACTTAACAAGTTCTGTCGTTGTCATTTGCATATGTAGAGCAAAATTCTGTTGCACTGCACGTACATTGACCTCTTGTCGACATCTCATTTTCATTAGGTGGTATGACAGCTGTTTGATGCTGGAGCCACACAAGTTTGGTAGCCTATAAAGATATTCCAAATAATTAAATTTCAGAGCTGGCAGTCCAGTGCAGGAGAGTAGAATGCAGTAGATCAGCTGTTGTTTAAGTGCCTGGAAAGGATTCCAATCCATAGGAGGCCAGTGAGGACTTGAAGCTGGTTATCTAAAGGTGAAGTATGAGTCTATGTGTCATGATAGTCAAGTAGAGCAATATAGCTTAATTTCTGTGTAAAATTGGTGGGCTTGTTGGTTTACAGAAGGGCTCTGGATTTGATCTCTGTCTATGTATTCATCTGTATTCCTGAGTTGCATGCTGTGTTTGTGGTTATGTTTTGGGAAGGCGTAGTAATGTGCTCACCATGTAGATGAAGGAGGTTTTGTGCATTTGACTATCAGGATAGAATTTTTAAGTCTACAAATACCCACATTTTAGATTAGATTAGAGATACAGCACTGAAACAGACCCTTCGGCCCACCGAGTCTGTGCCGACCATCAACCACCCATTTATACTAATCCTACACTAATCCCATATTCCTACCAAACATCCCCATCTGTCCCTATATTTCCCTACCACCTACCTATACTAGTAACAATTTATAATGGCCAATTTACCTACCAACCTGCAAGTCTTTTGGCTTGTGGGAGGAAACCGGAGCACCCGGAGAAAACCCACGCAGACACAGGGAGAACTTGCAAACTCCACACAGGCAGTGCCCAGAATCGAACCCGGGTCCCTGGAGCTGTGAGGCTGCAGTGCTAACCACTGCGCCACTTTATGGATCTAAAGCGAAAACTGCAAAACCTAATTTTTTTAAAGGAATGTTTTCTCAAACAAAGTAATTGGCAAACTTTTATCTGTAAAGAGAGAAAAGCCAGAAGAATGTATTATTTTCCTCACAATGAAACTTCCTCTAAAGCACCCCCCTGCTCGAGCTCTGAACTTGTATCTTTCTCTAGTTTCTCTCATATTGCTCCTCATGCCACATCTGAGTTCATCTTGTACATGAGAGCAACCTCCCGTTCGCTCGACACTATTCCCATTAAACTGCTGACCACCCAAATTTCCCTCCTGGATAGCATGTTAGCTGATATTGTTAATAGTTCTCTTCTCTCTTCAGGTGTTGTCCCTTTCCTTTAAATCTGTGATCATCACCCCTCTCCTCTAAAAATCAACCCTTAACAAGACTGCCCTTGCCAACTACTGTCCCATTTCCAATTTCCCTTTCCTCATCCAAGTTCTTGAATGTGTTGTCACCTCTCAAATCCGTGCTCATCTTTCCTGGAATTCCATGTTTGAATCCCTCCAATCAGGCATCCACCCCTGCCACAGTAATGAAATGGCTCTTATCAAAGTCACAAATGACATCCTACGTAACTGTGACAAATGAAAACTCACCCTCCTTCTCCTTCTTGATATTTCTGCAGCCTTTGACACGGTTGTCCACACCATCTTCCTCCAACATCTCTCCACTGTTATCCAGCTGGGTGGAATTGCATTTGTCTGGTTCCATTCTTATCTATCTAATTGTAGCCTCTCTTCCTGCTGCCACACCAGTGCCTCTGGTGTCCCCCAAGGATCTATCCTTCGCTGCCTCATATTTTACATCTAGATGTTTCCCCTTGGTGACATCATTGGAAAGTACAGCGTTAGTTTTCACGCATACACTGATGACTCCTGGCTCTACCTCGCCACCACTTCTGTCTAATCCTCCACTGCTGCTGTATTATCAGACTGATTATCACACATCCAGCACTGGATAAGCAGAAATTTCCTTCAATTAAATATTGAGTAGACTGAAGCTATTGTCTTCAGTCCCTGGTCCAAACTCAGTTCCCTAGCTACCAGCTCCATCCCTCTCTCTGGAAACTGTAAGACTAAACCAGACTGTTCTCAACGTTGTCGTATTTGACCCCAAGATGAGCTTCCAATCACATAACCGCGCCATAACCTAGACCGCCTTTCTCCAACTCTGTAACATAGCCCGATTTTGCCCCTGCCTTGGCTCATCAGTTGCTGAAACCCTTGGTTATATCTGGATATGACTATTCCAATGTACTCCTGGCTGGCCTCCCACATTCTACCCTCCATATACTTAAGGTCATCCTAAACTGTGTTGTCCTTGTCCTTATTCACACCAAGTCCTGTTTACCTATCGCCCCTGTGCTTGCTGACCTACATTGGCTCCCCGTCAAGTAATGCCCTGATTTGAAAATTCTCATCCTTATTTTTAAATCCCTCCCATGGCCTCGCCCTTCCCTATCTCTGTAATCTCCTCAAGCCCCACAATCCTCTGACATATCTGCACGCATCTAATTCTGGCCTCTTGAGCATCCCTGATTTTAATTGATCCACTGTTGATGGCTATGCCTTCAGTTTCCTAGGCCCTAAGCTTTGCAGTTCCCTCCCTAAACCTCTCCAACTCTCAACTTCTCTTCCTCTTTTAAGATGTTCCTTAAAACCTACCTCATTGACCAAGCTTTTGGCCAATGCCCTAAAATCACCTATGTGGCTTGGTGTCTGATTTTACTTTCTCATGCTTCTGTGAGGCACTTTGGGACATTTTATTACATTAAAAGCGCTATATTTATCTAAGTTATTATTGAACAAGGTTGGTGGAAGACCTTTTATTATGTTTGTATAGAACCGAGGCAAGAAGATGAGAAGGATGTTTTCACTGATTTTGCTAATGCAAAAACACAAGAAAGAGAAGTAGACCATATGGCACATCAAGCCTTCTCCGCCATTCAATACGATCATGGCTGATCTTGGGCTTCAATTCCACTATCCCACCCCATATCCCTTGATTCCATGAGAGACCAAAAATCTATCTATCCCAGCCTTACATAGATTCAATGATGGAGCATCCACAACCCTCTGGGGTAGAGAATTCCAAAGATTCACAACTCTTTGAGTGTAGTAATTTCTCCTCATCTCAGTCCTAAATGATCAGCCCCTTATCCTGAGACTGTGTCCCCGTGTTCTAGATTCCCCGACCAGAGGAAACAATCTCTCAGCTTCTACCCTATCAAGGTCTTTCAGAATCTTGTATGGCTTAATTAGATCACCTTTCATTCTTCTAACCTCCTGAGAATATAGGCCCAATTTACTCAGCTTCTCATCATCGGACAGCCCCCTTATACCAGGGACCAATTTAGTAAATCTTCGCTGCACTGCCTTCAGTGCAAGTATATCCTTTTCTTAAATGTGGAGACCAAAACTGGACTCAGTATTCCAGGTGCGGTTTCACCAAAGCCCTGTACAATTTTAGTAAGGCTTCTTTATTCCTGTACTCAAATCCCCTTGCAATAAAGGCCAACATGCCATTTGCTTTTCTGATAGTTTGCTGCACCTGCATATTAACTTTGTGCATTCCTTGTATGAGTACACCCAAGTCTCTCTGAACATCAACACTTACCAGTTTCACACCTTTTAAAAAAAATATTCTGCTTTTTTATTTTTACGACCAAAGTGAACAACTTCACACTTCCCTACATTATACTCCATTTGCCATCTTGTTGCCCACTCACTTAACCTGTCTATATCTCTTTGCAGCCTATGTCCTCCCTGCAGCTTAACATTCCATCGAGCTTTGTATCATCAGCAAACTTAGATACATTACTCTCTGTCTCTTCAACCAAGTCATTAATATAGAATCTAAATAGCTGAGGCCCCAGGACTGATCCGATAAGATTCATGTATTGTATGATGTAATAAGTTTTCTTCTTTCACTTTCCTAACACACTTTACATGTAGGATTTTCACATCAAACTGTAGGACCTTTTAAGGATTATTCAGTGGAACAAGCTATGGAATATTTTAATATGGTGCTTCTGCTGGTTAACTGTAGAATTTTGTTGATGTCCAATGTGTACTCTGAACCTATAATCTCAGTGAACTGTGAGTCACATCATTTGAAAGCAGCATACGATTTCGGCCACTGCATCTGTGAAGAATTCAAAACTCTCTCCAATGTGGTCCCATCATTGAAATTAATTGTGAAAGCTGAAGCTGAAAATGGAAAAGAAAGGAGAGAAACTAGAGAAAGGTACAAGTTCAGAGCTCGAGCGGGGTGGGGTGGGGGGGGAGGGGAGGGGGGGGCGGTGCTTTAGAGGAAGTTTGGCCTGGTAGCCCTGATTGCTTTAGCTGAAATCATCTGTTGAAAACTTTATCAGAATATAATCATTATTGAGTATAGAATGCATCCATATTAGCTAGGAAGTTCAACACTGCAATGCCTGTTAGTTGCATTATCTTTTTGTAATAACATATTAAAAAGCTTGTGCTAAGGAGACAGATGACAAAACAAGTTGCTTCAAGTTGCATGGAATGTTTGCATCACATAAAATACAGCTGTACCAGTCAAAGTTTTGGTAAGTTTCAGTAGCTCTCTGTTTACTTTCTTGGTCGGAAAAAGATGACACTGAGGGTCAATTTTTTGGGTTTGCTCATTTCAATGGACACATAAAGTCAAGGATGGCTAACACGCGATTTTATGATCTGCACAACCAGTGAATATGGCTCTTTGCAAACTTGGAAAATTGTTTAATTTGTTCTTGGGCTGTAGATGACCCCATTTAATGTCAATTCCTAGTTGTTATGATGGCAATACAAATCAGATATTGTGGGACTGGAGTCACATGTAGGGGTTCTTTCCTCTGAAAGACAGTAGTTCTCCCAGCTGTGCATAAATATGTAAGAACATAAAGATGGGAAAAAAAAGCTGTTGTCCCTCATCAAGTGTGTTCCTTCTACAGACTATAGAATTTTACCCTATTGTGGACTGCACCCAACCTATTTCATTTCCTTGGGAAAGTATTGGTAAATTCTCCACAGTCTTTCAAAATATCAAATAAAACTCCAGAATATCTACCCATCATCACATTTCCACCATTCAATCTAGGCCTGCTGCCCTCCATAAATAAAACTGCCAATAGCATAGAAATCATTGTACTCCATTCTGTATTTAATTATCTTAGTCCATATTCATTCCAATAATCTTCAATCCAATTCCTAATCAGATATGTATGCAGTTCTTTTTTGATGAAGTTAATCAACGCAACATTAATTACTGTTGCTGGTAGTCCATATGGTAAAAATATTAATCTTAAGCATTCTTAATTCTTAAGTCTAGATCTGTTTCTACAGTCTGACTTAAATAGCTTAGTGTTACAACCAGGTGAGAAAGGTGTCTAGGGGTCTTTTGCTGTCTTCGCCTGGTCTTATTGTAACAGGATTTATTTTTAAACACACTGTGTTTTGAGCTCCCCCTTTGTGAATCCTTGTTCACAGCTTTCCAGTTATAAGGCAAAGAAATGAGCATAAACAGGCTTTCTTAGGTTTAAAGGAGAAAAGTGAAATTTATTAAACTTTAAACTTAAACTCTAATACGGTTAATGCCTATGGATATATGACGTGCCCATGCCAGCATGCACATGCGATACACTAATGCAGATAAGGACAGAAAAGAGGAGAGGAAAATATAAGGTGAAAGATTTGAGGCAGACTCTGAAGGGGGTTGCTGGTTACTGTTTCTGTGATTCCAGCTCACTGTAGAGTCTTTGATTGTAGGCAGCTCTTACTTTTCATTGGGGCCCAGTATTCTTCTTAAGCCTTGTTCAACGTAGGAGACTTTTCTCTCTTTGAGGTTCACGTATCTTCAATGGTTTCCGAAGCTGGTGAGAGCAAGATGAGAGCAGACAGGGGAGGGAGGTTTTCTTAGTCCAGGAGGAAAGTGCTTTCTGATTTCAAACACTCTTTTCTCCAATGTAAAACTCTCAGTTCAAACTTCCGCAGCAGCCAGTTAGTCATGTGACTAAAAGTGATCTGACCACTATTCTGTGTATTGGGGAAGTACCAACTGGGTCCCCATTATTCCGACACTGTCTGTTACTATGCAAATGTCTTTCCAGTCAGGGGCTTGCAATTTTAAGTTTTAATGTTCATGTGGCAAAATCATGTGTGCCTCAGTCTTAGCAGGTGGGGGCTTGCCTGACACCTTAGCTATATCTGTATTAGCTGTGCCTCTCATTATTTGAAAGATCTGATCATGTACTTGTTCAGATCCTTTTCTCTTAGAAGAAAAAGAACTTAAATTCTGTAAGTCTTAAAATTTAGAACTCTAGTGTATGGAATCATCCTGGTTGTACTCTTCTTAAAACCTTCCCAATGCAACAAAGTTGTGTATGGAGTGCCTAAAATTGCACACATTATTGTTGGTGTGACCTCGCATCCCCCTATAGGGAATTAACATGTCAACAAGATGAATTGTTATTTGATTGGATTTGATAACAGCATAATAGTGTCTGCAAACTTTCAATCATGTCCAAGTCCCTTTCCTTTACCACCTTTCTTAAAGGACATTTCTGCATGGTGTACATATGCCGTAGTTCTAGTTTCCTTTTGGAATAAAAGAGCTGTAATAAAAACACAGTGGTTAAATTAGAAATTGTTTTATTTTAATTCATTCATGTGATGTGAAAATTGCTGGCAAGGCCAGCATTTATTACCAATCCCTAATTGTCCTTGAGAAGGTGGTGGTGAGCCACCTTCTTGAACACCTGAAATCCATGTGGTGTAGGTACTATTAATGAGGAGGTTCCAGGATTTTGACCCAGTGACAGTGAAGAAACGGCGTGTGACTTGGCGGGGAACATGCACATGTGGGTGTTCCCATGCATCTGCTGCCCTTGTCCTTCCAGCTGGAAGAAGTTGCAGGTTTGGAAGGTGCTGTCAAAGGAGTCTTGTCGAGTTGCTGGAGTGTATCTTGTAGATTATACACACGGCTGCCACTGTGGGATGGTGATGGAGGGATTGAATGTTTAAGGTGGTGGATGGGGTGTCAATCAAGTGGGCTGCTTTGTCCTGGATGGTGTTGAGCTTTTTGAGTGTTGTTGGAGCTGCATTCTTCCAGGCAAGTGGGGAGTATTCCGTCACACTCCTGACTTGGGCCGTGTAAATGGTGGACAGGCTTTGGGGAGTCAGGAATTAAGTTACTCACTGCAGAATTTCCAGCCTCTAACCTACTCTTGTAGCTACAGTATTTATGTGGCTGTTCCAGTTAAGCTTCTGCTCAGTGGTAACTTCAGATGTTGATGGTGGGAGATTCATCATTGGTAACGCTGTTGAATGTCAAGGGAGATGGTTACATTTTCTTTTGTTGGAGATGGTAATTGCCTGGCACTGGTGTGGCACACATGTTAAATCAGCCCAAGCCTGAAGGCTGTCCATGTCTTGCTGCATGCAGGCATGGACTACTTCAATGTCTGAGGAGTTATGAATGGTACTGAACACTGTGCAGTCATCAGTGAACATCCCCACTTCTGACCTTACAATGGAGGAAAGGTCATAGATGAAGCAGCTGAATATGGTTGGGCCTAGGACACTGCCCTGAAGAACTCCTGCAGTGATGTCGTGAGGCTGAGATAATTGGCCCCTCACAACCACAACCATCTTCCAGGACTCACCAGCTTTTCAAATTAGTTCAGTCTGAATTCAGTAGGCTGAAGAATACCAGTGGTTATAATCTGGTTAGATCTAAGGTGATGATGGTATTAATATAATGGAGAGGGATGACCAAAGTTCAGGAGACTAGGATGTAGAAGCAGTTTGGGTAGAGATGAGAAATCATAAAAGCAAGAAGTCACTTATGGAAGTAATGTACAGGGCAGCTAACATTAACCACACTGTAGGACGGGGTATAAAAGGAAGAAGTAATGGTAGCTTGTCAGAAAGGTACGGTGATAATTATGGGGGATTTTAACATACATATAGAATGGAAAAATCTGATGGGCAGAGGTAGCCTAGATGAGGAGTATATAAAATGTTTTTGGGATAATTTCTTGGAACAATACATTCTGGAGCCAACCAGAGAACAGGCTATACTAGACCTGGTATTGTGCAACGAGATAGGATTAATTAATGACCTCATAGTTAAGGCGCCCCTAGGTAGCAGTGATCATAATATGATTCAATTTTACATTCAGTTTGAGGGAGAGAAGAGTGGGTCCAAGACTAGTATTTTAAACTTAAATAAGGGCCATTATGAGGGCATGAAAGCAGAGGTGAACTGGCAAAGTCAGTTAAGGGATCGGTCAATAGAGATGCAATGGCAGACATTTACAGGGATATTTCAGAATACACAGAATAGACACATTTCAACAAGAAAGAAAAATTCCAAGGGTGGGACCCGCCATCTGTGGTTAACTAAAACAGTTAAAGATAGTATCAAACTTAAAGAAAAAGCGTATAATTGTGCAAAGATGGGAGGCAGGTCAGAAGATTGGACAGAATATTTAAAAAAAAGCAAAGAATGACTAAAAGATTGATGAGGAAGGTAAAATTAGAGTATGAAAGAAAGCTAGCTAGAAATATAAAGACAGATGGCAAGAGTTTCAATAGATATTTAAAAAAGAAAAGTTAACAAAGTCAGTGTTGGTCCTATGGAAAGTGAGTCTGGGGAATTAATAATGGATAATAAGGAGATGGCAGATGAATTAAACAGATATTTTGCAGCGATCTTCACTATTGAGGATACAAGTAATATCCCAGTATTAGCTATAAGTCAGGAAATGGAACGGAGGGAGGAACTCAAGAAAATTACAATCACCAGGGAAGTGGTACGGAACAAATTGTTGGAGTTGTGGGCTGACAAGTCCCTGGGTCCTGATGGACTTCATCCTAGGGTGTTAAAAGAAGCGGCTAGTGAGATAGTTGATGCGTTAGTTTTAATTTTCCAAAATTCCCTAGATTTGGGGAAGGTTAGACTGGGAAATAGCAAATGTAACTCCTTTATTCAAAAAGGGATGGAGGCAGAAAGCAAGAAACTACAGGCCAATTAGCTTAACATCTGTCTTAGGGAAAATGTTAGAAGTTATTATTAAAGATGGTTTAGCAGGGCATTTAGAAAAATTCAAGGTAATCAGGCAGAGTCAACTTGGTTTTGTGGAAGGGAAGTCATGTTTAATAAATTTATTGGAGTTCTTTGAGGGAGTTACATGTGCTGTGAATAAAGGGGAACTGGTGGATGTATTGTACTTAGATTTCCAGAAGACATTTGATAAGGTGCCACATCAAAGAATATTGCAGAAAATAAATGCTCATCGTGTAGGGGGTAACATATTGGCATGGATAGAAGATTGGCTAGCTAACAGGAAACAGAGGGTAGGCATAAATGGGTAAGTTTCTGGTTGGCAAGATGCAACTAGTGGTGTGCCACAGGGATCTGTGCTGGGGCCTCAACTTTTTACAATTTATATAAATGACTTAGATGATGGGAACGAAGGTATGGTTGCTAAATTTGCTGATGAGACAAAAATAGGTAGGAAAGAAACTTGTGAAGAGGACATAACGGGGCCACAAAGGGATATAAATAGGTTAAGTAAGACTTGGAAAATGGAGTTTCATGTGGGAAAGTGTGAAATTCTCCATTTTGGCAGGTAGAATAAAGAAGCAGATTATCTAAATGGTGAGAGATTGCAGAGCTCTGAGATGCAGAGGGATCTGGGTGTCCTAATGCATGAATCGCAAAAGGTTAGTATGCAGGTACAGAACGTAATTAGGAAAGCTAATAGAATTTTATTGTTTATTGCGAGGGGAATTGAATACAAAAGTAGGGAGTTTATGCTTCAGCTATACAGAGCATTGGTGAGACCACATCTGGAGTACTTTGTACAGTACTGGTCTCCTTATTTAAGGAAGGATGTAAATACGTTGGAGGCAGTACAGAGAATGTTTACTAGACTAATACTTGAAACGGGTGGGCTGTCTTATGAGGAAAGATTGGACAGGCTTGGCTTGTATCTGCTGGAATTTAGAAAAGTAAGAGGCGACTTGATTGAAACATATAAGATCCTCAGGGGTCTTGGATGTGGAAAGTATGTTTCCCCTTGTGGGAGAATCTAGAACTAGGGGTCACTGCTTAAAAATAAGGGGTCGCCCATTTAAGACAGAGATGAGGAGAAATATTTTCTCTGAGGGTCATGAGTGTTTGGAATTCTCTTCCTCAAAAGGCGGTGGAAGCAGAGTCATTGAATATTTTTAAGGCAGAGGTAGATAGATCCTTGATAAGCAAGGGGGTGGAAGGTTATTGGGGGTAGGTAGAAATGTGGGGTAATCAGTTCAGCCATGAACTTACTGAATGGCGGAGCCAGCTCAAAAGGCCGAGTGGCCTTCTCCTGCTCCTAATTCACATGTTCGTATTGCATTTTCTTTTTCTGTTTCACACCTCAAGATCTTTGTGTAAGTGCCTTACCTCTGAATAGAAAGTCCCTGAAAGAAGAATTATAGGAGGCAATTTGTACCTTACCTCCTTGTGGCAACAGGTTATTGAGGTAATGGGCTGGGTCTTGCTGGAACAATACTCTGTGTTCACAGTGCATGCTGTTATTAATGCGCAGGTCAGCCAGCAAGTTCACTAAGTTAAGAAAGTTGTAAATCTCCAGAACTTGCTGCCAGACCTGCTGAGTGGTTCCAGCATTTCTTGTTTTTACACCACTCCACTGTTTGTTTCGTAGAAATGGCATCTCGCCCTTAGCCTCCCTTTTTTTTAAAGAACTTGCTGGAATTTCACATTAATTGCTCATTAAACTTGCTGCAAAAAGTAATGGCTAGAACTTAGTACAAATACCTTGTTAACAATGTAATAACTGATAACTGCCAATGCAATGCCAAACAACCTCGCAGACTGAGAAAGGGAACAATTTAAACTGTTCAACCTCATTCCTGCATGCAGTAAGTTGTTGTTCAAGACTATTAGTCTCACTGTTTGCTAAGGTCCCAGATGCCCTGTTGCCCTCACAATACCATTATGAGCTCGTATTTCCAACAAGCTACGGTGAGAAACAATTTTGAGCAGGAAAAGATCTAATTAACTGGTGTATATCCCACTGCAGCAACATTCAGTTCATTGAGTTATAAAATAGCAGGCTGCTGACACATTTTACAAAAAATCGGAGCTAAACTCATTGATTCAGTCAGATCCAGGCCTGACTATTTTTCAGTCAGCCTTGGGTATATAGAAAAAATGGATATTCAGCATCGCACTCAATAAAAATGCAAAGCAGAAAGGTTTAAAAAAATTGCAGGTCATGAAATCCTTTCGATGAGGCCATTCTGGACATCCTGAGCTGTCAGAACATAAATGACTAAGAAAAGTGAAGCAACAAACCTCTGCCAAATCATTCTGCTCTTATGACTTGTCCCGCTATTCATTCAACTCCACCGTAGACATACAGATAGCCAAACAAACTTCACACACACTATCAAGCAATGCAAGCTCTGTTTGAATCAACCAGAACTGCTAGTGCCCCAGAGCATGGCAGCATGGCACGCAGTATATTGTCGATCTCTTGTCAATGTGTGGCAAAGCAACACTGCATACCACACATGCTGGAAGATGTAATTGGTGAGCTTGAGCAAGTAGCTTGAGGCCAAATGCAAAGACAAGGAAGAGTAAGTGGTGGTGGCAGAAAAGTAACAGGAACTTTCTGGCTACATAGGTATTATTGATGGTGCTACTGACAAAGTCGCCATAAGGGAACAATTCTGTTTGTTGATGCATCTGTTGATAGATGATTGACTTATTTAGCTCTCTCTTGTGGCTCACGTGAGTCAGGTGGCATAAATTTTTAATAAATTATTAACAAGGAATATTCTACCCTCTGCTACAAGTTGTATGCAGGTTTGTCTCCAAATGTTGGCACAGCTATATGATGAGCTTCCCTGCAAAATGGAAACAGCTAAGACAGAGCTCCACTGCTCTGCATAAGGCTGCTTGATTTAGGAAAGGCAGGCCATGGGTAACATTGGATGTGTGTGTAATACAAGGTACAGTCACAACTGCATTTTGTATTATCTCAAGAAATTGTCACAAAAAATTAGGTTCTGTAATATCAGCTGTGCCCACTATTCACTGATGAGATTCATTATACAGCTCAGCTAAGTCGATGAACATGTCTTTCAGACTGTACCAATGCCTTTGATATTGGTGCCAATCGATGACTCGGCTACTGAAAGATTTGTTTCACAAGGTAGAAGAAATCATTAGTTCCTTTTGTCATGTTGGATACCCATATTACATTTTTAGCTTTGATTTGTTATTCGCTATCTGGTCTTGTCACAAACAGAACCATTCAGAGTAAATGCTGGCACTGGTAGATTGAAGGGTGGCTTAAAGTATGACTTAAAAAGCTACTTCAGTGCATGTTTTCCTCATACATACTAACTTGTGAAATTTTAGCTTGTCAAAGCCACAAGCTTTCTTTGACATAATCCACTTCAATCCTGTTCTGAGAGAGAAAGAGAACAAAAGGTACTTGGAATCAGACTTTTTTTTAATAGGTTCAACAGCAGTTACAAGACATTGATCACTACATAAGAAGCATACCTGGTGCTTGGTAATTTACATATATCAGGATATTTGACTGGTAGAGACACAAAGTTACCTACATCTGGGTTGAGCATTGGATTTAAGTGAACAATAATTTGTAAGTCTGCTCAGTAAGTCCTAGGAGTCATTCAAGAAATTTACTTGACAAATATTCCTATAAAATATTAATATTACTTTGCATAGGGAGAATAGAAATTTCAGTTGCACTATTTTCTGTGACTTCTCAAGATATAGTACAGGCTTGAAATGTTAGCTCATCCTCCTTTTTGAAAATTGCAATTCTTTGATCAGATTCAATGACTACGTAGTATGTTCACAGTGACACCGCCTTGAGAGAACAGGTAGGCTTCAACTTTCTTTGAAGAAAATCATATGACTGTAGGTCCTTCAACATTTCTGGAACCAGGGACCTTAAACACTATGTTGAGGGGCTTCTCGTCCCCAGCACAAATCCTCTTCTCAAACCCACCCTCCCATGCCTCCTGCACCACATTCTCCAATAACAAGTGCAAGCAGCTCATAGACATTTTTTGTTACAAAATTCAAGAGACTTTGTTCAGCTGCCTCCTTTTTCCTAGCCCACCTGGCCAAAACACCCCTTATGCACCCCACTGCCCTAGCCCTGAACTCACATTTTTAACTCTATTCTCTCCCATCTCCTGCCGTGCTCTCTCCAAGCTCATCTTGTCCATGAGACCCAACTCCTGCTCCCTTGACCCTATTCCCACCAAATTGTTGACCACCCAACCTCGCTTCCTGGCCCCGTGTTAGCTGATATGATTAATGGTTCTCTCTCCTCAAGTACTATCCTCCCCTTTAAATCTGCTGTCATCAAGCTTCTCAAAAAACCTATGCTTGACCCCCTCCATACTTACAAACTACTGTTCCATCTCCAACGTCTCTTTCCTTTCCAAAGTCCTTGAATGTTTTGTTGCCTCCCAAATGTGTGCCCATCTTTCCTGGAATTCCATATTTTCCAATCAAGTTTCTGCCCCCACCATAGTACTGAAACAGCTCTTATTAAAGACAAAAATGACATTCTAGGTGAATGTGACCATGGTAAACTATCCCTTTTCATTCTTCTTGACATATCTGCAACCTTTAACATGGCCATCCTCTTTCAACACCTCTCCTGTATTGTCCAGCTGAGTGGAATTGCCCTTGTCTGGTTCCATTCTTATTTATTGAAGCATAGCCAGAGAATCACCTGCAATGGCTTCTCTTTCCACTTGCTTACTGTTACCTGTGGAGTCCCCCAGTGATCTATCCTTGGCTCCCTTCTCTCGCGTCAACATATTGCTCCTAGACAACATCATTCAAAACACATCAGAACTTGCACTTCTGGGCTGACAACAATCAGCTCTATCTCATGACCATCTCTCTTGACCTGTTTCAAATTTATCACACTGCTTGTCTGATATCCAGTATTGGATTAGCAGTAATTTCCTTCAACTAAATATTGGGAAGACTCAAGCCATTGTCTTTAGTCCCCACGACAAAAATCTGTTCTCTGACCACCATTTCCATCCTGTTCCCAGGCAACAGTCTGGAGCTGAGTCAGACCATTTCCAACCTTGGTGTTTTGCTTGATCCTGAGATGAACTTCCGACCACATATCCGGTCCATCACCATGACTGCCTATTAACACTTCTGTAACATCACCTGACCCCCGACGCTGCTTCAGCTCATCCGCAGCTGAAACCCTCATCCGTGCCTTTGTTATCTCTAGGGCGGCACAGTGGCGCAGTGGTTAGCACCGCAGCCTCACAGCTCCAGGGACCCGGGTTCGATTCCGGGTACTGCCTGTGTGGAGTTTGCAAGTTCTCCCTGTGTCTGTGTGGGTTTTCTCCAGGTGCTCCGGTTTCCTCCCACAAGCCAAAAGACTTGCAGGTTGATAGGTAAATTGTCCATTATAAATTGTCACTAGTACAGGTAGGTGGTAGGGAAATATAGGGACAGGTGGGGATGTTTGGTAGGAATATGGGATTAGTGTAGGATTAGTATAAATGGGCGGTTGATGTTCGGCACAGACTCGGTGGGCCGAAGGGCCTGTTCCAGTGCTGTATCTCTAATCTAAAAAAAATTTGACCATTCCAGTGTTCTCCTATCTGGCCATTCCTCTTCTCCCATACATAAACTTGTGCTTATCCAAAACTCTGCTGCCTGTATCTTAACTATTTCACCCATCACCCCTCTGCTTGCTGACACACACTGGTTCCTGTTTTGACAACACCTCAATTTTAAAAACATTCTTGTTTTCAAATCCCTCCATGGCCCCTCGCCATCTCTCTAACCTCCTCCAATCCGACAAGCCTCCTCCAATTCTGTCATCATGTGCAGCTTGATTTTAATCACTGCATCATTGATGACTGAGCTTTCAGCTTCCTTGGCCTTAAGCTGTGGAATTTTCTCCTTAAACCACTCTGCCTCCATACCTCTCTCTCCTCCTTTAAGACGCTCTTTAAAACCAACCTCTTTGACTAAGTTTTGGTCATTAATCCTGTTATCTGCTTAGTGGCTCAGTGTCAAACTTTTATTTTATTGGTTACACCCTTCTCTAATGCCTTGGGATGTTTTGCTACATTAAAGGCATTATATCAATGCAAGTTGTTATTGTTTAGTAATTTATTAACAAAGCAGCCCATTTCAGTTTGACATCCTAGGCTAGATGTTCAACTTGAGCCTTTTCTTTATTCTTTCACGTGAGTGGGCATCGCTGGCTAGGCCAGCATTTATTACCCATCCCTAATTACTCTTGAGAAGGTGGTGGTGAACTGCTTTCTTGAACTGCTGCAGTCCATGTGGCAGAGGAACACCCACAGTGCTGTTAGGAAGAGAGTTCCAGGATTTTGATATAGTTCCAAGTCAGGATGGTTTGTGGCTTGGAAGGGAACTTGCAGGTGCTGATGTTTCCGTGCATCTGCTGCCCTTGTCCTTCTAGCTGGCAGAGGTCACGGGTTTGGAAGGTGCTGTCGAAGGAACTTTGGTGAGTTGCTGCAGTGTATCTTGTAGATGGTACATGCTGCTGCCACTGTGCGTTGGTGGTGGAGGGAATGAATTTTGAAGGTTGTGCTTGGGATGACAATCAAGTGGGCTGCTTTGTCCTGGATGGTGTCGAGCTTCTTGAGTTGGAGCTGCACCCATCCAGACAAGTGGAGAATATTCCAACACACTCCTGACTTGTGCCTTGTAGATGGTGGACAGGCTTTGGGGAGTCAGGAGGTGAGTTACTCGCCTCAGGATTCCTAGCCTCTGACCTGCTCTTGTAGCCACGGTATGTATATGGCTATTCCAGTTCAGTTTCTGGTCAATGGTAGCCCCTAGGATGTTGATAGTGGGGGATTCAGCGATGGTAATGCCATTGAATGTTAAGGGGAGATGGTTAGATTCTCTCTTGTTGGAGATGGTCATTGCCTGGCACTTGTTTGGCGCGAATGTTACTTGCCACTTATCAGCCCAAGCCTGGATATTGTCCAGGTCTTGCTTCATTTCTACATGGACTGCTTCAGTATCTGAGGAGTTACGAATGGTGATGAACATTGTGCAATCATCAGCGAACATTGCCACTTCTCACTTTATGATTGAAGGAAGGTCATTGATGAAGCAGCTGAAAATAGTTGGACCTAGGACACTAACCTGAGGAACTCCTGCAGTGATGTCCTGGGACAGAGATGGTTGACCTCCAAAAACCACAACCATCTTCCTTTGTTTGAGGTATGACTCCAACTAGTGGAGAGTTTTCCCCCTGATTCCCGTTGACTCCAGTTTTGCTAGGGCTCCTTGATGCCACACTCAGTTAACTGCTGCCTTGATGTCAAGGATGGTCACTCTCACCTCACCTCTTGAGTTCAGCTCTTTTGTCCTTGTTTGGACCAAAGCTGTAATGAGGTCAGGAGCTGAATGGCCCTGGCAGAACACAAATTGAGCGTCAGTAAGCATGTTGTTTCTGAATAAGTGCCGCTTGATAGCACTGTCGACGACAGCTTCCATCACTTTGCTAATGATCAAGGGTAGACTGATAGGGCGGTAATTGACCGGGTTGGATTTGTCCTGCTTTTTGTGCAGATTTAGCAGCTCAAAACTGGTTCTGCGTAAGATGCTGTTGGCTGTCAATAGCAGCAGAATTGTATTCAAGCACGATCTGTGACCTCATAGCCCGGTATATCACTCATTCTATCATTATCATGAAGCCAGTACACCAACCCTGGTTCAGTGAGAAGTGCAGGACAGCATGCCACGAGCATCACCAGGCATACCTGCAAATGAGGTGCCAACTTGGGGAAGCTACAGCACAGGACTACATGTACGCTAAACAGCAGAAACAGCATGCTTTAGGCAGAACTAAGTGATCTCAGAACAAATGGTTCAGATCAAAACTCTGCAGTCCTCCCACATGTTGTCGTGATTGATGGTGGACTGTTAAAGAACTAATGGGCAGAGGAGGCTCCATGAACAATCCTATTCTCAAAAATGGTGGAGTCCAGCACCTGAGTGCAAAAGGCAAGGCTGAAGCATTTGCAGCCATCTTCAGACTGAAGAACTGAGTGGATGATCCATCTCTGCCTCCTATTGAGGTCCCCATTATCACATTCAGCCGATTTGGTTCACTCCGCATGATATCAAGAAACAGCTGAACACACTGGATACAACGAAAGCTATGGGCCCCAACAACTAGCTACACCCCTAGTAAGGCTATTCCAGTACAACTGCTGTTGTTGAAGGCCAATCATCTCAGCCCCAGGACAACGTTGCAGGAATTTCTCAGGATAGTGTCCTAGGCCCAATCATCTTCACCAGCTTCATCAATGACCTTCGCTCCATCATAAGTTCAGAAGCGGGGATGTTCGCTGATGACTGCACAGTTTGCAACTTCTCAGACACTGAAGCAGTTACTGCCTGTATGCAATACGATCTTTCAGGCTTGGGCTGATAAGTGGCAAGTAACGTTGATGCCACACAAGTGCCAGGCAATGACCATCTCCAACAAGAGAGAATCTAACCATCTCTCCTTGATATTCAATGTCATTACCATCGTAGAATCTCCCTCATCAACATTTTGGGCATCACCATTGACCAGACACAGAGCTGGAGTAGCCATATAAATACTGTGGTTAAAAGTACAAGTCAGAGGCTGTGAATTCTGCAGTGAGTAACCCACCTCCTGACTCCTCAAAGCCTATCCATCATCTACAAGGCACAAGTCAGGAGTATGATGGAATACATTCCACTTGCCTGCAGGAGTGCAGCTCCAACAACACTCAAGAAGTCTGACACCATCCAGGACAAAACAACCCACTTGATTAGCACCTTAAACATTCACTCCCTCCACCACTGACACACCTTGGCTGAAGTGTGTACCATCTACATGATGTGCTGCAGCAACTCACCAAGGGTTCTTTGACAGACCTTCTGAACCTGCCACCTCTACTGCCAAGGAATAAAGGTAATTGGTGCTTGAGAACACCACCATCATCAAGTTCCCCTCCAAGTCACGCACCATGCTGACTTGGAAATATATCACTGTTCCTTCATCGTTGCTCAGTTAAAATTCTGGAACTTCCTAATAGCATTGTGAGTGTATCTACACTACATAGACTGCAGTGATTAAAGAAGGCGGCTCACCACGACCTTGATAATGGCAATTAAGAATGGGCAATAAATGCTGGTGTTGCCAGTGACACCCACATCCCATGGATGGCAGAAAAAAATATTTCAGAAGCAAAATGTTCTGATGCTGGAAATCTGAAATAAAAACAGAAAATCCTGGAAATACTCAGCAGGTCTGACAGCATCTGTGGAGAGAGAAACAGTTCTAATGTTTCAGATCGGTGACCTTTGATCAGACCTGGGAAAGGTGAGAGATGTAATAGGTTTAGAGCAAGTGAAAGGGGCAGGGTGGGGAAAAGAACAAAAGGGTAGGTCTGTGATAGGGTGGAATACAGGAGAGATTAAATGACAAAAGAGGTCATGGTGCAAAGGGAGTGGTAATAGGACAAGTCAAGAAACAAAAGATGTATTGAGAGGAGGTATGAATGGGAGAATGCGGAACAGCTGCGGTCCGAAAGGAGAAAACAAAGGGAAAAAAATGTAGAGTTGCGAGAGAAAAAACAAAATCAGCAAAGGAAAAGGAAACAAAATAGGGGAAGAGGTTAAAATCTAAAGTTGTTGAACACAGTGTTGAGTCTGGAAGGCCGTCTTTGCCCAGTCAAAAGATGAGGTTCTATTCCTCGAACTTGTGTTGAGCTTCATTGGAACACTGAAGAGGCCAAGGACAGAAATGCAAGTACGGGTGCAAGGTGGAGAATTAAAATGGAAGGTCGGGGTCACGTTTGTGGACAGAAAGGAAGTGTTCCGCGAAGCTTTCATACAATCTGCTTTTGGTCTCTCCAGTGTAGAGGAGACCACATCTTGAGCAACGAATACAGTATACTAATATGAAAGAAGTACAAGTAAGTCGGTGTTTCACTTCGATGGAGTGTTTTGGGCCTCGGACGGTGAGAAGGGAGGAGGTAAAAGGGCAGATGTTGCTGCATTTGCGTTTGCATGTGAAGGGGAGGCTGTGACGCGGTAACTGAGGATTTGAGGGTGTTGTGGGGAACATCCCTTCGGAATGCTGAAAGGGGAGGGGAGGGGAAGATATGTTTGGTGATGGTATTGTGCTGGTGGTGGTGAAAATGATGGAGGATGATGTCTTGATTGCAGAGGCTGGTGGGGTGGAAGGTGAGGACGAAGAGAAAATTATTATGGTTCTGGGAGGGAGGAGAAGGGGTGAGGGCACAAGTACGTGAAATGGAATGGACACTGTCAAGGGCCCAGTCAACCATGGTTGGGGGGATTGCTCAGTTAAGGAAAAAGGAAGCCCTATAGGAAGCGCTGGTATGGAAGGTTGTATCATCACAACAGATGCGACAGAGAAACTGGGAGAATTAAATAGAGTCCTCACAGGAAGCGGGGTGTGAGGAAGTGTAGCTGTGGGAGTCAGTAGACTTATTGAGTATATTGGTTGATAGCCTATCCCAGAAATGGAGAGGGAAAAGTTGAGAAAGGGAAGAGTCAGTGATGGACCATGTGAAGGTTACAAAAGGGTGCAAATTGGAAGTTGTTTTCCATACATTTCACATGCTTTTGTGGGGCAGGGGGTAGTAGGGCTGGTGGGCGGTGGTGGGGGTTGCTGTTTAGCACTTTATATTTTCAGACATCTCTCACATTCTCGCATCTGCCGATCCCTGAAGTATAAAAACCTCTCCAAACATATTGGTGCTTAATTCTCTTAACATTTGTGTTATATTTAAATCAAAGTCCCCAATGACAACTATTTTACTTTACTTGCATCCAAACAGATGGTTTAGTTCAGTAACAGTGTAAACTTCAGGATGTTCCCTGCACATCCAAAATGAATCATCAGGTCCTAATCTTAATGGCCTGGGTTTTATAGTCAGCAATGAACGAACATCCCCAGCTGTTCAGTACATTTACTCTTGCACACAGACTTTCTAGGGGATTTTGCAGTGGAACTCGTGATTAAAAATCAAAAACAAAATGGCACTCCCTACAGAGGATCTGGGATCTGGTGGGAACAAGGCAAGCAACAGTGTATCTCCTTAACGAATCAGATTGTAGAATTCTTACTGAGACACACAAACTCTAAACCAGGAAGTGTAAGTTTGAATAGTGAATTCATTGCCAAATCATGTGCAGAAAACAAAATAAAAAGAGAAAAAGAAAGATGGATTGAGAGAAAGAGAGAGAGAGAGAGAGTTGGGATTTTATGCCCACTGGGAGTGGGCTGTTCCCATTGCCTACCCACTCCTACTGTCATTTTACCAGCAGTGGGGGAGGTTGATAGCAGCCCACTAACCCCAGGCCACATAAGGGCCTCCTCACACCACTGCAGGTATTTTACCAGCAGTGACTGAGAACTTCACCTGGGGATGCCCTCCTGACCGGGCACCCTGTGCCCCATAGAGGGCCCCCCCCCAGCAGCACAAACCTGCCCTGGCCCTCCTGAATGACTCCCCCCTCCCTCCACCTCCTTGCTGGGGCCCAGCCGATTATCCGTGGCGAGGCCCAAAACCCCACTCACCTTTATGGAGGCCCTCATCCATAGTTCCCTTCTGGTTGGGTGCAGTCCCAGCAGTGGCCACCGCTCCTGGTGGTGCTGCTGGGACTGAAGAGCTGCCGGCCGTCTGATTGGCGGCAGCTCTTGGAGGTGGGCCTTTGCGCCTCAGAAGGGAGGAATCCCACTCAAGGTCAATTAAGGACCTGGGCCACAAGAAATAGCTGCGTGGCTTCCAGACCCAGCGGAGGCAGATTTGGCCCGACTTTTAAGCCAGTGGGCGGGGCTTCAACCACCATATAAAATTCCAGTCACAGGCATAAGTGGTAGAAAGAGTAAACTTTTTTTGACTTTAACTCTTTGCACTTACCAAGAATAATTGAAGTCTGAAGAAATGTGACTCGGCTGCACTTTTGTAAAAGTTAATTTTCAGTGCCAGAGGGATTGTTTAGCAGTAATGAAGGATTATCATGCTATAGAAATTCACTTACACTTGAATGTACAACCCCTAACTTTTTCTGGTGTGTTTAGTCGATATCTATCATGCAACTACCCCAACATCAGGCGCTTGCATGTATTTGAATGCCAAGTCTCTTGACGAGACACCAGTATAGCGAAGCTTCTGGAGTAGCAGTCTTGTTTGGACAGCAACTTCCTGATTTCTACTATTAAATGTCCACATGCAGTCTCTGGAATTTGCTGTCTGAATTACTCCTCAATAAGGTTGAGCACTGATAGCCTCGCTGTTACTTCTACCACAAAATCTGGGCCAATATAATTAGTTGGTGGCCACCTCTTCAACAGGTATACAAAACCAAACCAAAAAATTCTGACTCTGAGGTGAGAATACTACAAACTGAGTCTCAGCTAACAATGAAATTATGTATAATAGCAAAACAAAATTCATATTTAATTATTTTCATTACTAGGAAGGAACCAAATAGGACAGCAATCATACAATGCCTTCTTGTATATATTATTTAAATAAATTAAGACATGGAATTTTCTTGGGCTTTATTTACTTGCTTTAGGGCAAAAATGTTTCCATTGTCCTCAAATGATCAAACTGTCAGATACAAGATGTTGATATTAAATAATAAAATTATACCAAATATGTTACTTTCCAAGTATACTTTCATTGAGAGAAAACAGCTAACGTCTTTTGGTTACATTAGTATATAGCTCCCCCACCCCCCAGTCACTAGCATAAAGTGGGTCCTGCAGCACTACATAACAAAGTGCTGTTATGCTGTCCACTTTACATGTGTTACTTGGTTAAAGTAATTTGCTGCTAGATATTACTCAAAAGGTAAATTATTTTTCTGGTTTTCTGAGAGTTTGTTATAACTTTCACCAGGAGCAAGAAAAAATGATTTTCAATACATAAGAATAGCTGGAGTTTAATTTATTGACACAAATGCAACCTCAATTTCTCCGAGAATATATTCGTGAAATATTCACACAAATACACAAAACCCAAATAATAAAATAACTGTAGTAAATAGATTTCTGGTTCCTGGAATAATGAATAGAATTTCGTAGAAGTCCTTGAGGTGTGATAAAAAGTGACTTCAAAATGCCTCTAAACAATTTATGTTCATTATATGTTAGTAAGTGTACTATGTGACCACACTAATGAGGAAAATTAAATTTTTTTGAATATTGAATCCTGTTATTGTGGCAACACAAAATAATTTCATATAAAAATAATTGAAAGAGTTTCAGAAGTAAAAATAAAGAGGAAGAAAAACACAATACATGAACTCCAATACAAAATATCTAGTATTGGCAATATAATTCTGAGATATAAATTAGTTTGGGATGGCCTGCCGGCATGAACTGAGTGCAGGGAATGAATCCTGTGACAGAACAGGTAGGCCCCAGGCACATTGGCCTCAGGCCTCACATATGAGACAAGCAAGCTGCAAATGCCTGCTAGGTGACCCCAGGCAGCTCACAAGTGAAGATTTACATTTCAGCCTTTGCTTCTTCCCTTTCCCCCATACCCCTTCCCCACATCCCAGGCAAGAGCAGGAAATGATTGGAAAGGAGTAGGATGATCGGCAGGGAGGGGAGCGACTGTGGAGGAGGGATGATTAGGAGAGGGCTGGAGGTGATTGGACACATTTTTGACACTGCAGTGGACCTTGGAGGAGTGCTCCTGCTCCTCCTGGCTCCACATTCAGCTAAGATTTTTTTTTAAAGTTACATTTTTGGTGGCGGCCTCCGGTAGTCTTAAACGGCTGCATGCAGGCCACATTTGGTCTCAACCGTTTCAGCGATGACTGTGTTCAGGGGAGCTGAATTTTGCAACGAGGACCTCAAATAAGCCTTAGGCCCCCTGTTACAACCAGGTGAGAAAGAGTTCTAGGGTTCCCTTTCAGTCTTCACCTGGTTTTACCCTAACAGAATTTACTTTTAAACACACCGTGTTTTAGTTCCCCCTTGATGAGTCCTTGTTCACCGCTTTCTAATTGTAAGGCAAAGAAACCAGCACAAACAGGCTTTTTTTTAGGTTTAAAGAAGAAAAGTTGAAATTTCTTAAGCTTAAACTCTAATTCGGTTGATGCCTATGGATACACGTTGCGCCCACACTAGCATGCATACGTGATATACACATGCAAATAGAGACAGAAAAGAGCAGAAGAAAAATAAAGTGGAAAGGTTTGAGGCAATATCTGAAGAATTTTTGTTACAGTTCTTCTAGCTCACTGTAGAGTCCTTGATTATGGGTGCATCTTGCTTTTCATTGGGGCCCAGTATTCTTCTTAAACCTTGTTGTTTGTAGGAGACTTTTTCTCTCTTGGGTTTCATGTATCTTCAGTGGATTCAGAGGCATGTGAGAAAGAGTATGGAGCAGACAGGAGAGACCTTCAGTCCAGGAGCAAACAGACACTCTCCCTGAGTTCAAACTGTTTGCACAATTCAGAAAAATCTGGGTTGCCAAGCAGGTTAGTCATGTGACTAACTGGTCTGACCACGTCTTGGATTACAGCTGTCTCTGGCATTCTCCTCTTACACACAATACCTCGTGATCAAGGTCCATTGTGGGTTGAATGTGTCAGGGAATGGTCCTTTGTCCTTCCAATCACCGTCTGTTAATACGCAAATGTATTTTCCAGCCATGGCTGATCTGTTTAACAAGTCCTTTCCTCACTCCAGTAACAGTTTAAAATCAATGTTCATGACAAAATAATGTGCCTCATTCTTGGCAGGTGGGGGGCCAAGCATGACACCTCCTATTTGCATTTGCAAAGACATTAATACCTATTTGAGGCTCTGAATGCCTCTTTACCTGCCTTTACCAATATGGTGGGTGGCACATTTACACCACATAATGAGTGCTCTTGTGGCCGCCTGCCATTTTCGCTACATAGGTGCCTGTTTGCACCTAAAAAGAAAAGTTGGCCACCCTTTAATTTCGAGGCCATGAAATCTGATAACCAGATGCAAAATTGCTCTTAAGCAAAATTATTTATATTTCTCTGCATTTAGAGTGTATGAAGAATGATGTATCCAAGCAGAATAGACTGTATCTCCTGGGGCCTGAGCATAAATCTACCAATTCAGGCTAGACCAATTACAACTGCATCAAGGAGTACTGGGGCATAGTTTCTCAACCTTGATACTCTAAATGTTAGAGCACCCAGCATCAGCTATCTCAAGAAGTAGAAAAAAAATCAGCAAATCAATTCCACTAGCTGCTCTTATAGCCCACTCAGTAACTGGCTGAGGAACAGGGCAGACGGTGTTGGGAACAAGTCATCAGACAATTGCCTTAACTGGAGATGGAACATATGTCTCAGGGAAAACTAGAGGGAGAAGATGAAGGAAATATTAAAATGGCTTTGAATGTGAAAACAGTTTTTTCCCTTTATTCTCCAAATTAAATGGAAGAGCTACATCAAAATGCTGGAAATGTCTTATATTCTGTTTATAGTTTCCATAATATTTTCATGGCTAAATTTGCAATCCCGATATCCTCTTTTATTGAGAATTCACAGGGTGCAAATTGTGAGTTGTTTCAGAGTGTATTCCTGATGGTATGCAAGCAGTTTTCTAATTTGTTTTGCATTTCAGTCAATTTCTGTGATGGTTCCAGTTTTTTTCTTAAAAATAATTTTATTGTTTGTGGCAAAACAATTTGTCACCTATTAGGAAGAGCATCAAAGGAATTTCTTAATATATACCAATCTGAACTGGACTGTTTTTTGGTTATTCAGAAAATTGTACAAGCATTTCCTGTGAATAAATAATTCAGATGTACTTAGCCCCTTAAGACAATAATACTGTGCATCAAAGCTGAACAGTTCATCAGATCTGCTGTTTCTGGCTGTTATGGAAGAGCAGTACTTTATATCACCATCAACCTAGGCACCAGAAATGACAACGGCAAACCCAGCCCTGTCGATCCTACAAAGTCCTCCTTACTAACATCTGGGGGCTTCTGCCAAAGTTGGGAGAACTGTCCCACAGACTAGTCAAGCAATAGCCTGACATAGTCATTCTCATGGAATCATACCTCACAGAAAATGTCCCAGACACCCCTATCACAATCCCCGAATATGTCCTGTCCTATTGGCAGGACAGACCGAGCCAAGGTGGCGGCACAGTCAGAAAGGAGTCACTCTGGAAGTCCTCAACATTGACTCTGGACCCCATCAAGTCTCATGGATTCAGATCAAACATGGGCAAGGAAACCATGCTGATTACCACCTACCGTCCTCCCTCAGCTGATGAATTAGTACTCCTCCAGGTTGAACACCACTTGGAGAAGCATTGAGGGTGGCTAGGGTGCAGAATGTACTCTGGGTGGGGGACTTCAATGTCCATCACCGAGTGGCTCAGTAGCACCGTGACTGACCGAGCTGGCCGAGTCCTAAAGAACATAGCTGCGAGACTGGGTCTGCGGCAGGTGGTGAGGGAACCAACAAGAGAGAAAAACATACTTGACATCATCCTCACCCATCTGCCTGCCGCAGATGAATCTGTCCATGACAGTATTGGTAGAAGTGACCACCGCGCAGTCCTTTTGGAGACAAAGTCCCGCCTTCACATTGAGGATACCCTCCATCTTGTTGTGTGACACTACCACTGTGCTAAATGGGATTGATTTCAAACAGATCTAGCAAAACTGGGCATCCATGAGGCACTGTGGGCCATCAACAGCATCAGAATTGTACTCGAACACAATCTGTAACCTCATGGCCCGACATTTACCCCACTCTACCATTACCATCAAGCTGGGAGACTGACCTGGGGTCAATGAAGAGTGCAGGAGGGCATGCCAGGAGCAGCACCAGGCATACCTCAAAATGAGGTGTCAACCTGGTGAAGCTACAAGCCAAGACTACTTGTGTGCCAAACTGCATAAGCAGCATGCGATAGACAGATCCCATCACCAACAGATCAGATCTAAGCTCTGCAGTCCTGCCACATCCTGTCGTGAATGGTGGTGGACAATTAAACAGCTAACTGGAAGAGGTGGCTCCACAAATATTCCCATCCTCAATGCTGGGGGAGCCCAGCACATCAGTGCAAAAGATAACGCTGGAAGCATTTGCAACAATCTTCAGCCAGAAGTGCCAAGTTGATGATCCATCTCCTCCTCCTCCTGAAGTTCCCAGTATCACAGAAGCCAGTCTTCAGCCAATTCGATTCACTCCACGTGATATCAAGAAATGACTGAAGGTACTGGATACTGTAAAGGCTATGGGCCCTGACAACATTCCGGAAATAGTACTGAAGACCTGTGCTCCAGAACTTGCCGCGCCCCTAGCCAAGCTGTTCCAGTACAACTACAACACCGATATCTGCCCGGCAATGTGGAAAATTTCCCAGGTATGTCCTGTACACAAAAAGCAGGACAAGTCCAACCCGGCCAATGACCACCCCATCAGTCTCCTCTCAATCATCAGTAAAGTGATGGAAGGTGTCATTGACAGTGCTATCAAGCAGCACTTGCTTAGCAATTACTCTGTCTATCACATGATGCCTGCACAGTTTGGCATGCAAGTAGTCCTGGCTTGTAGCTTCACCAGGTTGACACCTCATTTTGGGTTCCACCTTGTCCATTCAGGTCCTCACCTCATTACAGACTTGGTTGAATCGTGGACAAAAGAGCTGAACTCAAGAGGTGAGGTGAGAGTGACTGCCCTTGACATCAAGGCAGCATTTGAGTATGGCATCAAGGAGCCCTAGCAAAACTGAAGTCGATGGGAATCGAGGGAAAACCCTCCGCTGGTTGGAGTTGTACCTAGCGCAAAGGAAGATGGTTGTGGTTGTTGGAGGTCAATCATCTCAGCTGCAGGACATGACTGCAGGAGTTCCTCAGGGTAGTGTCCTAGGCCCAACCAAGTTCAGCTGCTTCATCAATGATCTTCCTTCAATCATAACGTCAGAAGTGGGGATGCTTGAGAATGTTCAATGTTCAGCACCATTCACGACTCCTCAGATACTGAAGCAGTTTGTGTAGAATTGCAACAAGACCTGGACAATATCCAGGTTTGGGCTGATAAGTAGCAAGTAAAGTTTTCACCACACAAGTGCCAGGCAATGACCGTCTCAAACAAGAGAGAATCTAACCATCTCCCCTTGACATTCAATGGCAATACCATCACTGAATCCCCCACTATCAACATCCTGGGGTTACCATTGACCAGAAACTGAGCTGTAGTAGCCATATAAATACCATGGCTACAAGAGCCGGTCAGAGCTAGCAATCCTGCAGCGAGTAACTCACCTCCTGATTGCCCAAAGCCTGTCCACCATCTACAAGGCACAAGTCAGGTGTGTGATGGAATACTCTCCACTTGCCTGGATGGGTGCAGCTCCAACAACACTCAAGAAGCTCGACATCATCCAGGACAAAGCAGCCTGCTTGATTGGCACCCCATTCACAAATATTCACTCCCTCCACCACCGACGCACAGTGGCAGCAGTGTGTAACATCTACAAGATGCACTGTAGCAATGCACCAAGGCTCCTCACACAGCACCTTCCAAACCCGCGACCTCTACCACCTAGAAGGACAAGGGCAGCAAATGGTAGGGAACACCACCACCTGCAAGTTCCCCTCCAAGCCACACACCATCCTGACTTGGAACTATATCGCTGTTCCTCCACTGTCGCTGTTTCAAAATCCTGGAACTCCCTTCCTAACAGCACTGTGGGTGGACCTACCCCAAATAGACTGCAGTGGTTCAAAAAGGCAGCTCACCACCACCTTCTCAAGGGCAATTAGGGGTACGCAATAAATGCTGGCCTAGCCAGGGATGTCTACATCCCACGAATGAATAAAAAAAAATCCCTCTATTGCCCTTCCACCCACACCTCCAAAAAAGACATGTGACGAGCTCATGGACTTCTTTTTCATGAAGATTGAGATCATCCATTCACCTGCCTTGGCTGCTTCCCACCATTGCCTCCCTATGCCTGAAGTTGTATCTTTTCCCATTTTCTCTCCTATTTCATCTCATACCCTCTTTAAGCTCATCTTCTCTGAGATCCACCTCCAGCTCCATTGATCCCAATCCCACTAAACTAACTATCCAACTATCTGTCCTACCTGCCATTGAAAATGCTGCATCTCTTCAAGTGCTGTTCCCTTCCTGTCAAAACAACCAGCATCATCCCACTCCTCAAACAAACTACCCTCTGTCCTTACAAACTATTGATCTCTCTCCAATCACCCATTCCTCTCCAAAATTCTTGAATGTGGTGTTGCTTTTCAAATCTCTGCTTATTTTCCCCGTAGCTCCATGTTTGAATCTCTCCAATCTGCACCTACTGGAGCACTGAAACAGCACTAACCACGTGTAATGTGACTATGAGTTTGTGATTTTTTTTTTTCTTTCTGGTTCTCTTCAACCTCTCAACACTTCCTCACCATCACCTTTGGAGTCTCCAGGATCTATCCTTGGCCATCCTCTTCGCCATCTACATGCTACGTTTTGGCAACATCCTTCAAAGACCTGAGGGGGGTGAAATTGGATTTTGAGGGTAGTACGAAATGAACAATGAAAAGTCAGCTGCTTGTTTTACACTTGGCTCCACTTTCTTTTCCAGTGATCTATTTCACCCTTTGGGTCACCTTTCACATGTATACTGCTGGCATCCAGATCGAGCCCTCTCGACTCCTCCACTGTATCTGTGCTGTCAGGCTGCTTGTTCAACATCCTATTTTCTCTAGTTAAACATTGGAAAACCAAAGTAGTCATCTTCATCTCCCACCACAAAGCTTTTCCACTGATTTCATCCCCACCTCTGACACTGCCTGAAGTCAAACAAAGCTGATAGCAAAATCGGTGTCTTATTTGACTCCAAACTGAGCTTCTCACCCATAATCTTTCCAGCACAAACGTTGCCTACTTCCACGTACATATTATTCATACCTATGCTCCTGCCTCAGAGCACCTGCTGCTGAAACTCTCATCCATGTTTTTGTCACCTCCAGACTCTCTTATTTTGCCCCTCGCTGGGCTGACCTACTAGCCAGTATTTTCTGCAAACATTAGCTCATCCAAAGTTCTCCTGCTTCTATCCTGTTTCTCATCGTTTCTGTTTACCCACCACTCCTGTCCTTGCTGATCTACATTAGCTCTCAACCAAAAAAAAAATTATGTTTAAATTCCTTCATGGCTTCTCCCTTCCTTGTCTCTCTCATCTCCTACAGCCCTCCATCCCTTATCCTCAACACCCAGAACTTTCCATTGCTCTGCTTCTGGCCACCTTTATTCAAACTCCTTTCACTCCACTATTTGTGGTATGCCTTCAGTCTCATCAGGCCCCAGGTTCTGAAATCCCTTCTTAAACCTGACTACATCCCTCATCTCCTTTAACACCCTCTTTAAAAACCCATCTCTATAACAAGCATTTGGTCACTTCGTTTTTTACTTTGGTGTCCATTTTTGTGTGATTATGCCTTTTCTGAGGCACCTTGGGACATTTTTCTACATTAAAGGCACTTTAAAAATCCAGGTGGTTATTCTAGTTACAGTTCTTAGTTGTATATTATTTGCATGTTCAATGTGCACTCCGATTGAAGCACTGAAGGTGAAACGCTGCACAGTTCACACATGTGAGAAGATGACAGTCATTGATGAAAATAAACTATATGTTGGCCAAATATGTACCGATCCTTCAAAAATTGGTTATCTGATTAGGTTCTATTTCCATCAGTGCAGCAGGAATTGATGAGAACAGTCCAAGCTGCACTATGGCTAATCCATCCCTCTAACACATTACAAAATGTCCCTAAGCTATTTTCTCTATTAGTTGGTGAATATCAGTATCATGGGGCAGGACGTCAGAAATGCTCCATCCATCAATATTGGCGACCACGCTCTGGAAGTGGTTCAAGAGTTCACCTACCTAGGCTCAACTATCACCAGTAACCTGTCTCCAGATGCAGAAATCAACAAGCGCATGGGAAAGGCTTCCACTGCTATGTCCAGACTGGCCAAGAGAGTGTGGGAAAATGGCGCACTGACACGGAACACAAAAGTCCGAGTGTATCAGGCCTGTGTCCTCAGTACCTTGCTCTTTGGCAGCGAGGCCTGGACAACGTATGCCAGCCAAGAGCGACGTCTCAATTCATTCCATCTTCGCTGCCTCCGGAGAATACTTGGCATCAGGTGGCAGGACCGTATCTCCAACACAGAAGTCCTCGAAGCGGCCAACATCCCCAGCTTGTACACACTGCTGAGTCAGCGGCGCTTGAGATGGCTTGGCCATGTGAGCCGCATGGAAGATGGCAGGATCCCCAAGGACACATTGTACAGTGAGCTCGCCACTGGTATCAGACCCACCGGCCGTCCACGTCTCCGCTTTAAAGATGTCTGCAAATGCGACATGAAATCCTGTGACATTGATCACAAGTTGTGGGAGTCAGTTGCCAGCGTTCGCCAGAGCTGGCGGGCAGCCATAAAGACAGGGCTAAAATGTGGCGAGTCGAAGAGACTTCGTAGTTGGCAGGAAAAAAGACAGAGGCGCAAGGGGAGAGCCAACTGTGCAACAGCCCCGACAAACAAATTTCTCTGCAGCACCTGTGGAAGAGCCTGTCACTCCAGAATTGGCCTTTATAGCCACTCCAGGCGCTGCTTCACAAACTACTGACCACCTCCAGGCGCGTATCCATTGTATCTCGAGATAAGGAGGCCCAAAAGAATCAGTATGGAACAATATTGAGAACAAACGTTAAAGATATTTTTAAACATGATTGGGCAATATTCTTTGTTCTATTGTATACATTCATGTTACAAAGCATAAACATGTATCCCCACAACAAACATAGATGAATCTTGTGTGACATCTAGTCCCAGCAGTTAATAACAGCTGCACATGGAGCTGGACCAACACCATGTGATATGAGCCCATGCTTGCAGGCCAACCTTAAATGCATTCAAACTCCCAGGGCCTTTTCAGTTGCAGGGCTAGTTGTTGAGACTCATCCTATAATTCCACAAGAACCTGTTGCTGCTGTAACCTATTGTGGTACCTCATCTACCTCTCAGAACCATGTCCCAGAACCACCCCATATCCCCCTAGCACTTCCTAACTAGGAATGACTCGCCCTGTCACTGGGTACCACACATCCTAATATTTAAAACTGTAGTGCTGAAAACAGAAACATTTTGCCGAAGCTTTTTGTCTTGCACTCATCAGGACAAATCGCAAGGATAGCAATGTAAAGGAAAGCAACAAATAAATACTGTATGAGAAGAGAGTCCTGATTGGTTGGCAAGTGGACTTTGGTAGAGGCGTTGCCATGGGGAATGCACCAGTTTATGGTGACTGACAGTTAACTGCCAAGCTTTGTTTGAAATTTAAACCAGGCAGCTTGACTCTGACTGGTCAAGGCATTGTCCTGAGGAAAGGACCATCGAATGGCTGTCACTTATTTTGTTTAGTTGAAACAGGTGCAATGTGTGTACATGTTCTTTCTGTCTGCAAAGAACAGGGCCCTGTATATTAATATATGTAGCTTCCAGTACACGCAAATGTGCCACACTGCGAGCCCGACTGACAATCTTAAATTGGTTGTCAGCGTAATTCTTAGCACACTGAGTTAACTGTCATAAACTGGTGCATTCTCCATGGCAACACCTCTACCAATCAGAGTCCACTTGCCAACCAATCAGCGCACTATTCGCATACAGTATAAATTTGTTGCTTTCCCTTACATTGGTATTCTTGCAAATTGTCCTGAAGAGTGCAAGCCGAAAAGCTTCGAAAAAATATTTGTTTTCAGCAATACTCAAGTTATGTACAACCAAATGACTATTTAGAACTGTATTAGTGTCTTATTGTATTCACTTTCAAGGATTGTGAAATAGACATGAACTGTTTGGAGTCATATCCTAAAGGCATGTAAATTTCTTGTATTTTTTTGAAAGCAAAATTCCTGTTGAAAGGTAATTTTAGTTTGAGTATATTACAGCAAGTCTGAACCATAACTGGTAAACACAATCATCTGTGACTTGCGTATTATGAAACCCTCAGTTCCTTGTGTAAGGCCCAGTCTATAGCTTCATAACAAAGATTTAACAATGTTCATTGAGATTGTGACATCCTCAATTCAAGTCAGTGCAAAGAATATGAATGAACATTCACCATCTACTCTGTGAATGTTCCCTGTGTTGCTGGAAAGATGCATCACAATGCAATCATTGCAGTAGCACTTGGATGGGGAAAGAGATGATAAACCAACAGCTTGAAAGTAATAATGCAAACTAATAGCACATGCAGAGATAAATGAAACAGATGGTGAACACAGTAGTGCTAGTCACCATCTGTAACCTCTGGGACCCAAGTGAAACCCAAGAAAAGAAGATGAAATTCTCCTCTAATGACTGCTCAAGGTTACAAGTAAATTGAATTCTGGCACTATCAGTTTATTATTCATTGAAAGTGAATCAATAAATATGTCTCAGATCCAGCATCTTAATTTGCCTTCCTTTAAAACTTCCAAAATGATGAGTAGAAGTAATAGAAATGTAACCAGGAAAGCTCATCTAATGTTAGTTTAGGGTGTGTTAACAAGCTACATACAACATGCCATATATTTCTTCATTTGTATTTCACTGCTGACCAGAAAGTGTTTCAGTCTTACTTTTGTATGGTAGTTGGGAAAGACTTCATTATCCTCTTAATCTCAACATCTGATTATATTTCATGCAATTATGAGATGTTGAGTAAAGAAAAATGTCTTCCGTTTATATTATGTAGCACCTTTCATGACCTCAGGACACCCTCAAAGTGCTTTACAGCCAATTAAGTTTTTTAAGTATAGTCACCACTGTAGTGTAGGAAATGTGGCACTCAATTTACACACAGAGGGGGGAATTTTATGCTGTCCACTGTGACAGGCAGGGAGAGCACGTAATCAGGTGGGATGGTGGCGAGGGGGGTGGAGGCCCACCACCTTCCCACCTCCGCCGAAATTAAGTACAGGTTGGGAAGGCCTTGGCCTTCTCACCCCACTGCCAATTAAGGCCCTTAAGTGGGTAGTTAATGCCCAATTAAGGGCATCATCCCACCACTGCAATTAACCCAGCAGCGGGTGGGCCTGTCGCCATACGGGGAGCATGGCAAGAAAAACTGTGCGGGTTGCTTGCCAGGTCCAGGGTGGAGGTCCCTAATTAAAAGGAACTTTGTGCCTGAACGAGGGACCCTGAATCAGGAAGGGGTGAGGGGCCCACTGAGAGCCACCCTCCTGCCCTTGCTGCCGACCCCCACTACACCTCCCTCCCCTACCAGTGCCCTCCTGCCCTGACCTACCTGTGGCCTGGGTTCTGTGCCACTTTTAGGCCTCGGGTTGGTGCTCCACTGCAGCAGCCACCACCAGTGCGATGGCGTTGCTCAGATAAAGAGCTGCCAGCTTCTGATTGGTCAGAAGCTCTGAGAGGGTGGAACTTCTGTCGTCGGGGTCCTTGATCCTGTGGAAGACCCGCTGCTGTCCAGTTAATTGCCTAATTGGCACTTGATTCAGCGGGCCTCCCACAGAAGGGGCGACGTGTGGTTCTCGCCGCGCTTTTGCCGGAGTATCAGCTTAGATTAGATTTTTGTGCTTGTCTGTAGAGTGGGACTTGAACCTATAGGATTCTGACTCAGAGGGGAGAATGCTACCACCTGAGCCATAGCTGACTTTGGACAAGCCCCAATCCAATCATTTTCCTGTGCAAAACGGTTAGTGTCGAAGTCAGCCCAAGGCTTTCTCCACATTGGGCCTCATGCTTTATCTAGCAGTGCGTTGCTCGGGGCCTTGATAAATTATCCATGTAAGTCCTGGTGGGAGGGTTTAGTGGAGGAAGCAGATTGGTGGAGGGAGAAGATGCGAGCCTGGGCCTGTAGCAACCTGCAGTTTTCCTGTGGAGCCAGGAGTAGTGTTCCTGCTTCTGGTGGCTCCACATTAATGAAGTCCCTTTAAGGACTGCTGATTGGGCTACTGTCAGCCTGAAAAAACTGAGTAGAGCACGTGTGACAATTTGATAGCTGACACACTTCTGGAATAGATTGGATGCATAAGATAGTGCCTTGTTTGCCCCTATCCCACCCCAGAAGCTTATTTTCACCCAAAAATACAAGCAAAACTGAAACCAATATCTGCACCGCTTGTACCTTTGTGCTCTATTTATACTGTTTGATGCTGCTATTAAATTTATCTGTCCCATCTCAACAAGGTACGTTTAGTAATGCAGCTTTACTCATAGTTGCTAGTTTCTGTACATTGGGTATAGAATGTTGCAGGACACAAATTGAGCATTCAACCCATCAAGTCTGTGCCAGCACTTTTTCCACAGGAACTACTTAGTCTAATGCTATCTCCTGCTCATCCTCACACAGCCAGCTTGCTCTATAAGGTAATGGAGGCTGCAAAGATTTTAAGTCAGCTCAGAATTTTCTTGGAATTATTTGGATGAGCTATTATGTCTAATTAGTCTCACACAATCATAAGGCTTTCGTTGTGTACTCTGTCACTGCCATAGCTGCTGTTCGATTATACACAACAGAACAGGTTTGGTGTGTCACTGCAACAGGCAAGTTTGCCCTGAAGATTTCGGACTTGATTATTTTAGTCTGTTATTCAGACCTGGCACTGAGTTTTATTGGCAGACAGAATGGAATGATTTTTTTAGATTTTTTTTTTAGATTTAGAGATACAGCACTGAAACAGGCCCTTCGGCCCACCGAGTCTGTGCCGACCATAAACTACCCATTTATACTAATCCTACACTAATCCCATATTCCTACCACATCCTCACCTGTCCCTATATTCGCCTACCACCTACCTATACTAGGGGCAATTTATAATGGCCAATTTACCTATCAACCTGCAAGTCTTTTGGCTGTGGGAGGAAACCGGAGCACCCGGAGGAAACCCACGCAGACACAGGGAGAACTTGCAAACTCCACACAGACAGTACCCAGAATTGAACCCGGGTCGCTGGAGCTGTGAGGCTGCGGTGCTAACCACTGCGCCACTGTGCCGCCCAGTGAGTGGTTGAGTCCGAGACAATTGCATCTTTTAAGGAAAAAGTGGATAACTGTTTGAGCTACATGGGTAGACTGCAGAGCAGTGGGATTAGTTTTAGATTGCTATAGTAAAGAGCCTCCTTCTTTGCAGTAAATTTGTATGGTTCTATGGAGGGAATGACTGGACAGTTGATTGATCTATTTATTTTTTGAGGCGGTCAGGATTTAGTATAAAACACAAGGTACAAGTACATTGCTGCTAACTTTATAGAGATAAGGATGTATTTTCCATGGCAAAGTTAATGTATGGATGTCTAATGTGCTGTTGCAACATTTTGTTGTGCACTATTGTGAAGCAGGCATTAACCTGTGAAATGAGGTTTAGGAGCCACCTGCCTCAAATTTTGTACTGAAATTGTGCTTTTGGTAGAGATCAGAACAAGCATACTATATTTTTTAAATTATGTGTGTGTATCTATATTTATATACACGAGTGTGTATGTGTCCATGTCTATATTTGAACAAAATTTATTGCGGATGATTGCATTAGCACCTGACTTTGTGTGCCTGTGTGACAATTACTGAGTAGGATGAAAGGATATCAATATAATGGTACTAAATATCTCTTTAAGGGAAGCCATCTCCCACTTCTGCAATACACCCTGAGGCAATGATATTAAAGATGGTCATTTGAAAGGGGTTAGGGGTTTGTTACGACCAGGTGAGAAAGGTGTCTAGGGGTCTTTTGCTGTCTTCACCTGGTCTTATTGTAACAGGGTTTTATTTTTAAACACACTGTGCTTTGAGCTCCCCCCTTTTTGTGAATCCTTGTTCACAATTTTCCAATTATAAGGCAAAGAAACCAACACACCAGGTTTTCTCAGGTTTAAAGGAGAAAAGTGAAATTTGTTAAAACTTAAACTTAACCTCTAATATGGTTGATGCCAACAGGTATGATATGCCCATGCTAGCATGCACATGCGATATACATATGCAAATAGGGACAGAAAAGAGAAGAAAATATAGTAGAGAGGGGTTTGAGGCAATATCAGAAGAGTTTCTTCTTTACTGTGCTTCGAGCTCACTTGATTGTAGGTAGCCTTGCTGTTCGTCGGGGCCCAATGTTCTTTTTAAACCTTGTACACGTAGGAGACTTTTCTCTCTTTGAGGTTCACGTGTTTTCACAAGATTCAGTTCCATGGGAAAGGGATGGAGGCAGGCAGGACTGGAGAGGTTCTGCTCCAACCGGGAGCACACGGCTTTCTGAGTTCAAATCCTCTGTTCGAAGTTCAAGTTCAAACCCTCCAACAGTCAGTCAGTCATGTGATCAAAACTGGTCTGACCACTTCTTCTGGGTATTGGGGAAGCAACGACTGGGTCCCCATTTTTCCAACACTGTCGATTAGTATGTAAATATCGTTTCAGCCAGGTGCTTGCAATTTTAAGTTTTAATGTTCATGTGGCGAAATCATGTCTGCCTCAGTCTTGGCAGGTGGGGGTTTGCCTGACAGGTTCAAAAGGTTTTGTGTTCCCCGAGGAACGTACTTGCTTTTGACCATTATAGAACACCTGCAATCAGAAGAAAAATGCACAGATATTTAAAGTGCACAAATCAGTGATAACGTCATAAACTGCAGAGCATTTAGAGGTGTAATGCATGCTACAAATGGAAGATATGTAATCCTTTTCTGAAGCCCTTTAAAATTGTTGCTGTGCACACAGGTTGCTATTTGTGCTTCGTATTGCAAATAAATCACATTTTAAGTGTCCCTATTCAAACAAAGCAGTCCTTGGCTTGCTTCTATGTCAGTACTGCATCAGGGTAAACTGCTGTTACTGCTTGGCACCTTCCAGCATGAGCTGAATTTCTTGTGTGATGACTTGTGGCAGGTGCTTGCCCTATATCACAGTACTTTGGCTTACTTCAGCTGTTCTGTTCAAGTCTTATATCTTCTTTCTGTTATCCATGCAGAAACAGCATTCATGTTTTATGTCATCTCCACACGCTCCTGTTGCATCCGTCTCCATTCCTTGCAGAAGGGTTTCCACTTTCCTTTGTGAGAAGGCAGATTGCTTTGGAAAATTGTAGTGTTAATAGCTGTGCTAGTCTCCTCTGTGCTATTTCACGGATTTAAATGAATGCTCAAGGCAGTAATGAGTGCGAATCTACAGTAATGTGACTCCCCATTGGCTAGCGCACTCCATGGATGTTAAAGGCTGCATTTTGGTGCAGTAACATTTGGTTCAGTAACATTAGGTGCTAACCAGCTTCCCTGGACCTTTCAAAATTCTAAAGTAATCTTTGTGTTAACCCATGATAAGGCTCAGCTTCTGTGTGTTCTGACTGCTTTAATCCTGCAACAATACAAGCCAGCAGCTAAATGTTGGCTTGGAATGTGTACTTTAGTTTTTTCTTTCCTCTTAACATTTTTGAGTTCATTATTCGAGGATGTTAGTGATGGAAAATGGAAAACGTTCCATTTCTGGCACTTCATAACAAACTCTACCTAATGACCAGAACAGTACAGTACATCAATTTTAAAAAACATTTTGATGTTCAATATATCTTCCAACAATGACAAATTGGATAGTGTTTTCAAAGAGGCAGCACTGGCAGGATGGGCTGAAACAGTCTCCTTCTTTGTTCTATGATTCTGTAAGAACTTGTGTTGAGCCTTCAGCAACTTATATAGAGCCTTTAAAATAGAAAAAATGTCACAAAGCAATTCACAGAAACATATTCAAAAAAAAGGAAGCCAGCTAAAGAATGAGATACTGAAGGAAGTGGTGACCAAACATTTTAAGAATAGGCTAAAAGGAGAATGAAGTGAAAATACAGGATTTAAGGTACTTGAGGGTAGAGCCTAGCTGGCTGAAGAGAGGGTTGGAGGACATTACAGAGGTAGGCAAGAGAATGGTCAGCAAGAGATTTAAACACAAGAATGAAACATTTAAATATGAGGCATTGGAGAAATGAGAGCCAATCTAAGTCAGTGAAGATAGGGTTGCTGGGTGAGCAGGACACATACAGGTTGTGATATAAGCAGCAGAATTTTGGATGAAGGAGGTTGGAGGATGGGAGGGTGACCAGAGAATATTGGATCAGAGAACATTGGAATAATTGAGTGTGGAGGTGACAAACTCATGAATGAAGATTTTAGCAGTCATTGAGGTTGGGCCAGAGGCAGACAATGTTACAGAAGAGGAAATAGACAGTCTTTCTGATGGAAAGTGTACGGGTCGGAAGCTCAGCTTGGGGTCGAATAAAAAAGAAAGACTTGTATTTTTATGGAGCCTACCATGACCTCAGAACTTCCCAAAGCATCCTACAGCCAATGAAGTATCACTGTTGTGATGTGGAAAATGCAGCAGCCAATTTGTGCACAGTAATGTGATGAAGATCAGATAGTCTGTTTCCCTGATGTTGATTGAGGAATAAATATTGCCCAGGACCCCAGGGATATTTCTGCTACTCTTCTAAATCGCACCATTAGATCTTTTACCTTACAGAGCAGATGGGGTCTTCCGTCTCATCTGAAAGACAGCACCTCTAATAGTGCAACACTCCCTCAGTACTGTCTAGATTTTTGCACTCAAGTCTATGGAGTGGAACTGAATCCATAACTTTCTGATTCAGAGACAAAAGCGCTACCAGCTGAGCTACAGTTGGATACCAAGGTTGCAAACATTTATCAAAGCAGAGCTGATTGATCCGAGAGTGGATCGATCATCTTTGCATTAATGATACTCTGTTTCCTCTAGGAGCATTTAAAAAGAAAATCAGCTTTCTTTACCTTTTGGCCCTTCCACTACTTCTGATTTTCCATTTGAATGGTTGAGGGCTGCTCTCTTTTCCCTGACTGCAGTTGGGGTGGGAACCTCTAATATGCCTTTAACGAATGAACCACCTGCCCTGATCATGCTAATTATCCCATCTCCAGGATTTGGGTTGAGTCAATGTCTTTGTATGCTGGTGCACTTAAATTCTGCTCTTCTGCACTCTGGGATCATTGTCTTTGATAATGGTTCTTGTGAACAGCTGCATGAGTAAATTAGTGTGTGAAGGAGCTGCAGTTTTGTTTCGTGTTTTCATTTCAGTCTGGAGGCTGGAGTAAGGGTTTTTGCTCAATGAGATAGTTAGCATATTGTAGCTGGGTTCATGACAATTGGGAGAGAAACTTTTTGGTGATGGGGGCAGACTTAAATTCAGTACTCCTACAGAACCGACAAAGGGCCACTTTTAATGGAAGATAGGGCCAAATGCTGAAACATTGCTTCTCTGATCCATGCTTCCTTCAACTGCAGCTGATTCTGGGAGTGCTAAAGTTACTTGACGCTGATGTCTTTTTTCCAATTATTTCTGGGGAAGATTTTGTCCAAAGTCCTGGTCATTGGGCATTTGTTGATGTAGTTTTCAAGTATAAGTGCCTGAGTCTTCAAGAATTTTACTTGTTACCGCATGAGAGTGTAAATAATTTTTTGTAAGTGTGAATGATCTTCCAAATATTTCTTATATACTACTGCAGTTTAGTCCAATTTTACTGACACATTGCTAAGTAGACAAGAAGTACTGACTTGCAGGATAGGAGGTCTATGCCGTAAGTGGAGTATTGTTGGTATATTGCATTTACTCTCCCGTATTTTGCCATTATGTAACAATATTTGGAATTGAGTGGTTTTTCAATCATTAAATGTGTTCCATTAAAATGTCAAGTTTAGCATCTTGTGAGTTCAAGTAGCTGAGCACTTGACTCCAAATTCATATCCTGTCACTCAAACTGCTTGCTGCAATGTGATGAGTTTAATCAGTTCTTAGTATGCTCGATGGGGTGTTACACAGACATAAGCTCTGATGTTAGATAGACAGTAAACTGGCATGATCTGACTCAACCCAACTGAATCAGGGATCCAGCTGAGCGAATGTACAGAAATGACGATAACACCTGATTTACGATATTTACTATTTCTTGATTTAACCCATCCTCTCTCATCCTCTTTTCAACCGTAGTAGTGTTGTGCACTATGGACCTTGGCCATACACCTTGGCTTCTCAATAGGAACAGTTATGGAGGAGTCTGCAACGTGGTCCATCTCAGATCCTTGTTCGAGAAAAATTACAATGACAAATGACCTTCAAGTGGAAATCTTCCCACTAAATCAGCAGCAATGTAAACAGATATTGGGGGTGGGGGGGTGGAGGGGGAAGGATTTTCGCTGAATGTCTTGGGTGCTAAAGAGGTAGAGAGGTGGCCAAGATGGGGCCTTCGGCTGAAAAGCTGGCTTAGTCCATGTTTTGTGCAAGAAGCCATCTTGGTAAAGAGGTTGAAGCCAGCACTAGGAATGACTGCCAGGATGCTTGTTAAGCAGATGATTGCCCCTTAAAATGCCTGCTAAAGCTCATTGAAGAAGCTGCACAGCATATTGTTGGCTAGCGCTTCAACTAACACCCTCTCTTAACAGCGACTAGCTGTTTGGGGGGAAAACACATGCTTGATGTCGAGTTCAAGCACTATTTAAAGGGGTACTTATTATTTCATGTTCATTACTGCTGGAACAGTGAAGTGGACCTTTAAAACACATCGGGAGATTTCCTGAGACACATCGTCAAGCCTTTGCCAACAGCGACCTAGCCAGTGATGCTCATATCCCGTGAAAGAATAAAAAACAAAGTTATTCTGGAAATTCTCTGAGGACTTCACCTAAAAAGAATAAGGCCAGAATTTTACCCAAGCAGGAGGGGGCTGGTGGCAGGGGGCGTCATAAAATTGAGTGGGAGGCGGGGCTGCCGATCCCACTCCTTCCCGCCTCACGGTTTTATGATCAATGCCCTTAAGTGGCCAAATAACTGCCAGTTAAGGCCTCTTTCTGTTGCTGCTGGTATTTTATCAGTGACCGGTGGGCAACTGAGGTCCCCCAGGAGGCCGCAAAGTAAAATCTGGCAGCCTCCTTGCGGGCTGGGGGTTTCCTCCTCATTGGGCACCCTGTGCCCCATGGAGAGCCCCCCTCCCAATGGCTCAACTACCCCCATTGCATTATTCTCCCAGTGGCGCTGCTGGGACTGAGAGCTGCCTTCCCGCTGACTGGCCAGCAGTTCTTGGAGTTGGGACTTCCTGCCTCAGTGGGGTGGAAGTCCCACTTAAGGGCCTGGGCACGTAAAATCCTGGTGTGGCTCCCAGGCCTGGTGGAGGCGGGCTCACCCTCCTGCCTGACGTATAATTCCAGCCTAAGTGTTGTTACTCCACCTTATGTGAGTCACCAGCAGAAAAGGAGTGCGTGGTCGTGGACATCTTGCTTGGGATCCCTATTGGTCTGCCTGAGGAATGGAAGGAGGACATGAGGCCAGGCAGAGCTGCACCAACTACTGGAGAGAGAGAGAGCAGCACCAACTGCAGGACAGATGGACAGGAGGGTGAGATGGTCTTCCTCCCACCACCTCCCCCCCCCCCCCCCCCCCCCACCCCACCTCTCTGGGTACAGGACATCTTTCCTCCGATGAACTTCCAGTGCTATATAGAGAACCTATGTGCCAGACAGAGCATCCCACACCTTCAGTGGAAGTGGATGTGAGAAGTTCACATATATTGCTCCATGAGACATGCATCTAATCAGCACTTAAGTGCTAAACCTGCAGGTGTCTGTTTAGCAGAATCACAGAAATGTTACAGCACAGAAGGAGGCCATGCGGCCATCATGTCTGCACCAGCTCTCTGAATAAGCAATTCCCTTAGTGCCTTTCTCCTGCCTTTTCCCCATAACCCTGCACATTCTTCCTTTTCAGATAACCATCTAATTTCTTTATGAATGCCTCGATTGAACCTGCCTCTCCCGTACTATCTGGCAGTGCATTCCAGATCCTAACCACTCACTGCATGAAAATATTTTTCCTCATGTCGCCATTGCTTCTTTTGCCAATTACCTTAAATCTGTGCTCTCTTGTTCTTGAGTCTTTCATGCGTGGAAACAGTTTTTCCCTATCTACTCTGTCTCGAGCCTTCATGATTTTGAATACCTCTATCAAATCTCATCTCAGTCTTCTCTTCTCCAAGGAAAACAGTCCCAACTTCTCCAATCTATCTTCATAAATGAAGTTCCTCATCCCTGGAACCATTCTCATGAATCTTTTCTGCACTCTCTCCAATACCTTCACATCTTTCCCAAAGTGTGGTGCCCAGAACTGGATGCAATACTCCAGCTGAGGCTGAACCAGTGTTTTATACAAATGCAACATTATCTCCTTGCTTTTGTACTCTATGCCCCTATTAATTATACCCACGATACTCTATGTTTCATTAACCACTCTCTCAACCTGTCCTACCACCTTCAATAACTTATGCACATATACACGCAGGTCCCTCTGCTTCTGCACCCCCTTTAGAGTTGTACCCTTTATTTTATATTGTCTGTCTGTGTTCTTCCTACCAAAATGATTCACTTCACACTTCTCCGCATAAATTTCATCTGCCATTTCTGCCCATTCCACCAACTTGTCTATGTCCTTTTGAAGTTCTACACTATCCTCTTCACAGTTCACAATGCTTCCAAGTTTCCGTAATCATTGAAATTGTGCCCTGTACCCCAAGGTCTAAGTCACTAATATATATCAAGAAGAGCAAGAGCTCCAACACTGACCCCTGGGGAACTCTATTACAAACCTTCCTCCAGCCCGAAAAAAATCCATTACTCACTAGTCTCTGTTTCCTGACATTTTGCCCCAGTTTCATATCCATGTTGCTACTGCCCTGTTTATTCCATGAGCTTAACTTTCCTCACAAGTCTGTTGTGCGGTACTGTATCAAATGCCTTTTGGCACCTCCATACAAGTTCAAATTATGGTAACCAGCCATTAGGATCAAAATTATATGCTAAATCTGGACTTTCAACCAAGTGTCTTATTAGGTTAGCACCCATTTAGCACCCTTTTTCATCCTTTGACCAAAATAACCCCCATGAGGGGAACTACAACAATTCCCAATTCAACTGTGAGCTTAAAAAAAACCTTACTTCAATTCATATGAAAATAAACCACAATGATCTCCAATGTATACTTTGTGAAATACCAAGATGGTTGAAAATGTTGTCCCAATATCGTGCAACCATTCCCATGTGTGTTGTCCCTCAAAACTGTTATCACAAATGAAACTGATTTCCCACTTACCTGCCATAACCGGCAGACATCAACCTGCATGTTTAGAGAATCAATCTTAAGTTTCTCTCAGTTGCTAGAAGTTAGTTGTTTTGAGAGAACTGTGCTCCACTGTGCTCCTTTGTTTTTGTCTACCATTGGTCAATAATGCTGTCATTAGGAAAGACTCCAGGGTAGGCTGGAGTGGGGATGCAGCAGATTTTTAACACTTGAACGCCTGTTTTACCTTCATAAAATGAATACTGACTCTGAAAATTGGGTTGCAATCTTGTGTGTCTGTCCAATGCTGAAAACTTGGCGAATACCATTTTGGTGAGTCTACAGAAAGTTTATGACTCGGGATTTCTATCAAACTTCTGTGTGGATGAATGGGGGTGGTTCTTCGTATGGCATTGTGACTGGAAGGGAAGGAGGAGGAGGAGGTGATCAGCAGGCTGGAGTTCAGGGACCTGCAGCTGCAGAAAGAAGAAGTGAAAGGAGGGAAACTCAGAGGAGGCCCTAATCACCTCTAGTGTACTAGCCCAGACATTTGGACCTGCCATTCAGTTAGGGGGCTGTGTTTTACCAGGTAATCTGTCACAGAATTACATCAGCATTGCAGCTCAGCACAAGGTCACATGTCCTTGCTTTTGGCTCTGAAAGTCACTGTACCCCTGAATTTTTATACCTCCTGGGGCATTCTAAGCAACAACATTAGCCAATCACATGTGCTTTCCTGCAATAGTAGTTTGTATCGCCAAAGTCATTGAATTCATCTTTCCCAATGGAGTTCATAAAACAGGAAAATAGGGCTCTGTACTTAACAAAAATTGCAGGCTTCCCTAGATTAGGGTTGGCAATTGTACAGGATTATCCTAGAGCTTCCAGGAGTTAAAGATTCATCCCAAGGGCACTATTGCAAGCAACTCAGGAGGAAAATCATAGGGGTGTTTTAAGGAACTTTTTTTTCAATGTTTTCCTTGAGCATCATTGCATTAGTATTCGAATATTGGAGATGGAAAAAAGACTGCTCAGGGAAAGATGTCATTCAGGTAATGATCAATCCATTCGCTTTCCAATTGGGGTTCCATGAGGATCGATGTATCAGGTCACCAATGGTGACAGCATGGGGCCGGGACAGTTGAAGGCAGGAGGCCATGTGATGAAACCTCCAGGGATACATCTAACCAGAATTGGCAACCCTACCCAGATGCAAAGCATCATTGACTGCACAGACACAGCCTTACATACTCTAGTAGAAGAGCATGTGATTTAAATGATAGATGATCCACTCGTTAAGTATCTAGCTGGTGTACGACGACATGCACCACATCACGCCAGGGTCGGCAGCTGCTTCCATGATTCTTTTGTCCTATGCCAGTTTACAGTTCCCCCAGCTAACTTTGTGGAAACAGGGCTGGCATTGGAAGAGGCTGTGCTGGGGGAGCAGGCGTGCAGCCATCTTGAAATCGAACAACATGCGCCTCTCCCATTGTGTCACTAAAAAATGCTTGGGACACCTCATCACTCCTGTTGATCTGAGGGAGAGCATACTGTAGGAGTACTGGGACATCTTGGATGCATTCTTTCAAGCTTAGTAAGTTGGAGGAAATGATGGAGCCAAGAGCCTCCATAGCATCAGTGTGTGCATCTTGGAGATGCTACCACTGGTGCTAGAGACTCCTGGAGAGCAGGCTGAACTCCATTCAGCATACAGCTGACCATGTGTTCCACAGTAAACTGTAGTGACTCGATGCCTTGTGTGAATGCAACACACAAGTTGGAAATAGATTACACTATACTGTCCAATATGGTGCATAGGTCCCTCTGACAGGCAGTCCAATGGACCTGATAGTTCCTGGTGTGAAGCTGCTAATTGTCTTTTACAGGCTGGAAGTCATGATTTATCCCCTCTATAGTAGGGCTAGGGTACAAGCTTACCCTCCAGGGTGCCAGTTTATGAACTAGTGCTTGCAAGGGTAAGAGTAAGTGATGGGATATCTTCATTGGCAGTTTCCTGCAACTCCTTTTGTTGCCAATAGATGAGGGGTTGCTACATGACCTGAAAAGAGGGGGGAGAGAAAACGCTTAGTAGCTGGAATCAGTGGTAGTTCATTGCTCAATGCAGCACCAGACTACGATACAGTTACAGTTGGAGGAATAGTTAAGTGATAAGAGAAAAGGATGGTTAGATGGGCAAGCAGCCTGTGGCATATTTGTTCCTGCCTTGCCATCTGCTATTGGTCTGGCTTTTCCTCTGCCAAGGATATCCATGGCTGCCTCTTCTGTTGACGTAATGATGTTAAAGGATGGTGTCCCTCCTCAGGCGTGGGCTTTCTCCTTGGCATTGTGCAAGAGGAAAAGGAGTGTGTTTGAGAGTGACATGTTGAAGAATCTGTCCGTGAGGGTAGAATAGTGTGGCCAGTACTATGAAGAAGTATCAGGTGCATGCAAGAGAGGACATCGGTTGTGTGAATAGGACTGTTACCTTAGCAGCAGCAGGAGAGGGAGACTCTTAACTGCCCTCTGAAATGGCCTAGCAAGCCATTCAGTTCAAGGGCAATTAGGGATGGGCAACAAATGCTATCATAGCCAGTGACGCCCACGTCCTACAAACAAATAAAAAAAAAAGCTTAGGTCATTAAACTACTTCCTCGACTGCGTTCAGGTTGTCAGGTCTTAACTTTTGGAATGAACATAGTTGGCCACTTTTTAAGAGGTCGAAGCCAGATGGAACTGAGGAAAAGTCAATTATCAACACGATTTGCATTGACAGCTTACTTATCATATTTAAATGAGCCATGAAGCTCAAAGCAGATTATGCCTCCCGCAATGGAATTGGATGGGCAACACTGGCTAACTCACCCACTTTTCTCTCATTTTGACTGCCACTTGAAAATCTGCCCCAATGACTCATATGAGCATGTAACTTCAATCCATAATTCTAGATATAGTTTTAAAAAATTCAACTGCTGTCAAGTATGAAGTTATCTGCTGAAAAAGGTGTTCTTTCAAAGCTCTTTTAAAACAGTGGTGTTTTGCAGAGATTTTAAAATGACTGAATTTTTTTTTTAAAGCTGCGTGTCTATGTCAAAGGATTAAGTGGACAAAAATGTGTCAGTAATGGCTGACTGCCAGCACAAAGCTAGCACGCTGAGCCGACTGTGCACAATTTTGTCAGGTCAGGTTATTTGAATAATTAGCATAAGCTTCCAGCATAGCGTTGGTCTCATGCCAGCAGCTTGTCTAATGGGGCATGAGGAAAATCTGTCTGGGAGTTCAATTTTAAAGGGATGTGTGACATATGCATAAAGTAACAAATATTGTTTCAGCCCTTGTCAAGACTGTGGATGGTGGAGTGGGCAACGAGTTCTGGATAGTTTGGTGTGGTGGAATGGCACAGCACCCCTGTTTGATAACTGGCAAAGCAGATGCTCTCTTTTAGATAGGTGGGTGTAAGGAGGGCTGCTTTGTTTGGCATTAGAGGGCATCCTCTTCAGAGGGCATCAATGTACCTTATCTGTCAGAAGGTGTCAGCGGAGCTCAATTCTCTTTGCAGCACATAAATGTTGCTTGTACTCTTGAGTATTGTGCCACCTAGGAAGCTTTCTATGTTCTTTTGAGCATTACACACATCGGGCTGAATTTTATTGCCCTGCTGCTGGGAGTGGCAGGGGGTGTAGAAAATGGCGGCAGCCCCACCCAGGACCCGTGTCACCGCGATTATGTGGTGGGCAGCCACTTAACATATTGAGGGCTGTCCCCGCCTCAATCGCTTGGTGGGAGCGACATTGGCGATGCCATTCACAACGTCACCTGATGCAGGAGCAGGTGCTGCCGCCATTTTTAAAAGGCTGCCAGCCCTGCAAATAGTTCAACATAATACAGAGTTTAGTTATACTCTACATTATGCAGAGTTGACTCCTTCCTCCCTTTCCCCATGCAAATCATGCAGAGTTCACCCCTTCCCCACCTCCGTGGTGCCAGCTTCTCCTGGATGAGAAAGTGAAGGCGTGAGTGCTGCACGACAGGCTGAATTTTGTTCCCAGCCCGACATTGGGTTTCATGGTGAGGAGGCTGGAGAATCGGAGCGGCAGCAGCCGCCATGGAGTCCAATGCCGGGATTACTGGGCCCAATCTTCCTGGCGGCGAAGCTCCGTGGTGGCACCTCTGCAGCCCTGCGACAGGACCCTACTTTACATATTTAAAATATCTCTCTGCATAAATTTAAATATAATTCCCTGCGATCTTGCCTTCAGTTCCCAATCTTGAGCACTTGAGCAATCTAGAGGTGAAGGGGTCAACTCAGTATTATTTAGTGTATGGGGAGGGAGGGGTCAACTCTGTTATTTAGTGTATGGGGGGGGAAGGGGTCAACTCTATTAGTTAGTGTATGGGGAGGGAGTGGGTCAACTCTATTATTTAGTGTATAGGGGAGGAAGGGGTCAACTCTATTAGTTAGTGTATGGGGAGGGAGTGGGTCAAATCTATTATTTAGTGTATGGGGGAGGAAGGGGTCAACTCTGTGTTATTTTGTGTATTGGGGAGGAAGTGGCCAACTCTATTATTTAATGCAGGGGGAGGGAGGGGTCAACTCTATTATTTAGTGTATGGGGGAGGAAGGGATCAACTCTGTGTTATTTAGTGTATGGGGGAGGAAGGGGTCAACTCTATTAGTTAGTGTATGGGGAGGGAGGGTTCAACTCTATTATTTAGTGTCTGGGGGAGGAAGGGGTCAACTCTGTATTATTTAGTGTATGGGGAGGGAGGGGTCAACTCTGTGTTATTTAGTGTATGGGGAAGGAAGGGGTCAACTCTGTGTTATTTAGTGTATGGGGAGGGAGGGGTCAACTCTATTATTTAGTGTATGGGGAGGGAGGGGTCAACTCTGTGTTATTTAGTGTATGGGGAGGAAGGGGGTCAACTCTCTGTTATTTAGTGTATGGGGAGGAAGGGGTCAACTCTGTATTATTTAGTGTATGGGGAGGGAGGGGTCAACTCTATTATTTAGTGTCTGGGGGAGGAAGGGATCAACTCTGTATTATTTAGTGTATGGGGGAGGAAGGGGTCAACTCTGTATTATTTAGTGCAGGGGGAGGGAGGGGCCAACTCTATTATTTAGTGTATGGGGAGGAAGGGGTCAACTCTATTATTTAGTGTATGGGGGAGGAAAGTGTCAACTCTATTATTTAGTGTATGGGGAGGGAGGGAGTGGGTCAACTCTATATTATTTAGTGTCTGGGGGAGGAAGGGGTCAACTCTATTATTTAGTGTATGGGGAGGGAGGGGTCAACTCTATTATTTAGTGTCTGGGGGAGGAAGGGATCAACTCTGTATTATTTAGTGTATGGGGGAGGAAGGGGTCAACTCTGTGTTATTTAGTGCAGGGGGAGAGAGGGGCCAACTCTATTATTTAGTGTATGGGGAGGAAGGGGTCAACTCTATTATTTAGTGTATGGGGAGGAAGGGGTCAACTCTATTATTTAGTGTATGGGGAGGGAGGGAGTGGGTCAACTCTATTATTTAGTGTCTGGGGGAGGAAGGGGTCAACTCTGTATTATTTAGTGTATGGGGGAGGGAGGGGTCAACTCTATTATTTAGTGCAGGGGGAGGGAGGGTTCAACTCTATTTAGTGTATGGGGGAGGAAGGTGTCAACTCTATTATTTAGTGCAGGGGGAGGGAGGGGTCAACTCTATATTATTTAGTGTCTGGGGGAGGAAGGGGTCAACTCTATTATTTAGTGTATGGGGGAGGAAGGGGTCAACTCTATTATTTAGTGTATGGGAGAAGAAGGGGTCAACTCTATTATTTAGTGTATGGGGAGGAAGGGTTCAACTCTGCATTATTTAGTGTATGGGGGAGGAAGGGGTCAACTCTGCATTATTTAGTGTATGGGGGAGGAAGGGCTCAACTCTGCATTATTTAGTGTATGGGGAGGAAGGGGTTAACTCTATTATTTAGTGCAGGGGGAGGGAGGGTTCAACTCTATTATTTAGTGTATGGGGGAGGAAGGTGTCAACTCTATTATTTAGTGTATGGGGAGGAAGGTGTCAACTCTATTATTTAGTGTATGGGGGAGGAAGGTGTCAACTCTATTATTTAGTGTATGGGGAGGGAAGGGTCAACTCTGCATTATTTAGTGTATGGGGGAGGGAGGGGTCAACTCTATTATTTAGTGCAGGGGGAGGGAGGGTTCAACTCTATTTAGTGTATGGGGTAGGAAGGTGTCAACTCTATTATTTAGTGCAGGGGGAGGGAGGGGTCAACTCTATATTATTTAGTGTCTGGGGGAGGAAGGGGTCAACTCTATTATTTAGTGTATGGGGGAGGAAGGGGTCAACTCTATTAGTGTATGGGAGAAGAAGGGGTCAACTCTATTATTTAGTGTATGGGGAGGAAGGGTTCAACTCTGCATTATTTAGTGTATGGGGGAGGAAGGGGTCAACTCTGCATTATTTAGTGTATGGCGGAGGAAGGGGTCAACTCTGCATTATTTAGTGTATGGGGGAGGAAGGGCTCAACTCTGCATTATTTAATGTATGGGGAGGAAGGGGTTAACTCTGCATTATTTAGTGTATGGGGGAGGAAGGGGTCAACTCTATTATTTAGTGTGTGGGGAAGGAAGGGGTCAACTCTATTATTTCGTGTATGGGGGAGGAAGAGGTCAACTCTGTATTATTTAGTGCATGGGGGAGGAAGGGGTCAACTCTATTATTTAGTGCAGAGGGAGGGAGGGGTCAACTCTATTATTTAGTGTATGGGAGAAGAAGGGGTCAACTCTATTATTTAGTGTATGGGGAGGAAGGGTTCAACTCTGCATTATTTAATGTATGGGGAGGAAGGGGTTAACTCTGCATTATTTAGTGTATGGGGGAGGAAGGGGTCAACTCTATTATTTAGTGTGTGGGGGAGGAAGGTGTCAACTCTATTATTTAGTGCATGGGGAGGGAGGGGTCAACTCTATATTATTTAGTGTCTGGGGGAGGAAGGGGTCAACTCTATTATTTAGTGTATGGGGGAGGAAGGGGTCAACTCTATTATTTAGTGTATGGGAGAAGAAGGGGTCAACTCTATTATTTAGTGTATGGGGAGGAAGGGTTCAACTCTGCATTATTTAGTGTATGGGGGAGGAAGGGCTCAACTCTGCATTATTTAGTGTATGGGAAGGAAGGGGTTAACTCTGCATTATTTAGTGTATGGGGGAGGAAGGGGTCAACTCTATTATTTAGTGTATGGGGAAGGAAGGGGTCAACTCTATTATTTAGTGTATGGGGAGGAAGAGGTCAACTCTGTATTATTTAGTGTATGGGGGAGGAAGGGGTCAACTCTATTATTTAGAACTGTTTGCAGGGCTGGCAGCTTTTTAAAAATGGTGCTAGCACCTGCTCCAGCATCAGCTGACACTGAGAGCAGCACGCGAATGCTGCCCTGTCACATGATTATGTTAAGGGGCCGCCTGCTGCGTAATCACGTCAGCGTGACTCCCGTGTGAGGCGGCAGCCAATTGCTGCACCCGCCGCTGCTCCTGGCAACGTGTCAACAAAATCCAATGAGCTCAAGATTGGGAACTGAAGGTAAGATCACTGTGGATTACATTGAAATGAATGCAGTGAGTTAATTACCATTTATGGAAAGCAGGGTCCCGTCGCAGAGCAGCGGAGGTGCTGCCACAGAGCCTCGTTGCCGCTGGGATGATCGGAACCAGCAATCCCGGCGTCAGGTTCTGTGGCAGCTGCTGCCGCTCTGATTCTCCAGCCCACCCCACTATGAAACCCGATATAGGGCTCGGAATAAAATCCAGCCTATTATTTTACAAAGTATTACAAAGGCTAAGTATTTACAGCACAGAAATAGGCCATTCAGCCTAATAGATCCATACTATTATGTGTCATGTTTGTGTATATGGGCTTGAGCATTCGTGAATATATGGTACTGGGAAGGGAAACTGAAAGCAGCTTTGTGCTTTGGGGAAAACATCTGACCTGGGGGTTGTTGTAAGGTCAAATAGCTTTTGTAGCCATAGTGAGAACAGTAAGCAAGAACTCTCCAGAAGTCTTTAATAAAACACTTGTTAAATCTTTGTGAAAGTTACAGCTGTGATTTCAAGTATGATTCATTTCAACCTGAGATGTGACATTATGTATGCTCCAATCCAGTCTCCTTCCACCCTTCTTCATCTAACCCTATCAATATATCCTTCCATTCCTTTGTCGCTCATGCACTTATCTAGCTTCTCCTTAAATGCACCTATGCTCGATAGCTCAGCTGCTCTTTGTGGAAAGTCATGTTCTCACCACTCCCTGAGTAGAGATTTTGTCTTGGATTACTTATTGTTTCCTAAGAGGAATGATTTATACTATACCTGGCACCTTCTATTTAACTTTGCTTCTCAGTTTGATCGCTCCTTCAGTTTGTACACCTGAGATCAGTAACTCTGTATTTAATGAATCAGAGGTATAAGCCTTCCTCCCAGTAACCATTCTGCAAATTAATGTAATGGCATGGCTATGGGTAAACCACTGAGAGAACAATCTGATGGTAAATTAGGATGACATCATACAAGCACCATCTTATGCTAGTCTTGATAATTACACTGTGCCCTCACTTCTCCGAAAGGTTGCTTCACTCAGTTCCCTATAATTGGAGTTAAATTGAAAATAGAAAATAATTATCTCTTGGATTATGTAAGTTTTCATCTAGAATGAATTAGATAACAATTCATTTTAAAATGCCTACATGTTTTTGAAGAATTTCTGTATTTCTTTCTTGTACACAGTATTGTACCTTAGTGTACCATGTTTTGCAGATACAGATACATAACTATTCAAAGGGCAATTAAGTTCTCTCTGCATTTCCACCCTTTTTTAACACATTTATATTTTAGTATTACAGCAAGGAATACTATACTGGTAATGGAACATTTGCCATTTTATGTCATTCTCAAGTGCTCCCAGATTAGATATAGTATGACAGCCTAGTACTTTGCTTAACAAAGTATCTCAATACAAACCTCAGCACAGGGACTCAGGCTGCACCACAATAGTAATTTTTCTTTTTCCCTCACCAGCCATACTGTGGCCTTTTCAAATGACATTAACAATTCAGTGCCAATTTAGGAGCAGTTTTGTGGAAGGGATGTATCTCAATTGAGACTATACATAGTCTAAAACAAACACAGGATATTTCAGTCCAGCTGGTGTTTGAATTCAGATTCCAAAAGTAGAAGGTCATTGTGTAATCCACTGCACCACCTAGTTCTTTGAATGTAGAAATTTCAACGTCTTTCTGTCATCTGCTGTGTACACACAAACAGATGAAGCTTCTGACAGACCCCTTACATGAAAATAGTATTCAGACATTTTGAATGGACTCTCAGTGAATGAGCAAAGGATTACGTCAAACTATAGGCCTTATGGATTGTATTCAGGTCAATGTTACTTTTGCATAATTACCTTCCATCAGTAGGTGCAACATTTGATTCAGTGCCCTGCTGTGTGCTGTTTAATACATTTCAACTTTTTCTATCACTTTGCTGATCAATTTCCTTTGTGAAAACCACTTGAATGAACTTTAGCTCACCATGAAGGCTAATGCGTTATCACATACTGTCTACAGAAGTTTGGATGGATTGCATCCACGCTTTGCAAAAGAATCTAGGAAAGAGATAGCAGAGGCATTACTACACATATTTAATAATTCATTATAAAAAGGTGCAGTACCAGTGGACAGGCAGATCGCTAAAATAATTCCTATATTTAAGAAGATGGACAGAACATTTTTTTTTTATTCATTCATGGGATGTAGGCGTCACTGGCCAGGCCAGCATTTATTGCCCATCCCTAATTGCCCTTGAGAAGGTGGTGGTGAGCTGCCTTCTTGAACCGCTGCAGTCCATTTGGGGTAGGTATACCCACAGTGCTGTTAGGAAGGGAGTTCTAGGTTTTTGACCCAGCGACAGTGAAGGAACGGCGATATAGTTCCAAGTCAGGATGGTGTGTGACTTGGAGGGGAACTTGCAGGTGGTGGTGTCCCCATGTATTTGCTGCCCTTGTCCTTCTAGTTGGTAGAGGTCACGGGTTTAAGGAGCCTTGGTGCATTGCTGCAGTGCATCTTGTAGATGGTACACACTGCTGCCACTGTTCGTCGGTGGTGAAGGGAGTGAATATTTGTAGATGGGGTGCCAATCAAGCGGGCTGCTTTGTCCTGGATGGTGTTGAGTTTCTTGAGTGTTGTTGGAGCTGCACCCATCCAGGCAAGTTGAGGGTATTCCATCACACTCCTGACGTGCCTTGTAGATGGTGGACAGGCTTTGGGGAGTCAGGAGGTGAGTTACGCGCCTCAGGATTCCTAGCCTCTGACCTGCTCTTGTAGCCACGGTATTTATATGGCTACTCCAGTTCAGTTTCTGGTCAATGGTAGCCCCCAGGATGTTGATAGTGGGGGATTCAGCGATGTTAATGCCGTTGAATGTCAAGGGCAGATGGTTAGATTCTCTCTTGTTGGAGATGGTCATTGCCTGGCACTTGTGTGGCACGAATGTTACTTGCCACTTATCAGCCCAAGCCTGGATATTGTCCAGGTCTTGCTGCATTTCTACACGGACCGCTTCAGTGTCTGAGGAGTCACGAATGGTGCTGAACATTGTGCAATCATCAGCAAACATCCCCACTTCTGACCTTATGATTGAAGAAAGGTCATTGATGAAGCAGCTGAAGATGGTTGGGCCCAGGACACTACCCTGAGGAACTGCTGCAGTGATGTCCTGGAGCTCAGATGATTGACCTCCAACAACTACAACCAACCTCCTTTGCGCTAGGTATGACTCCAACCAGCGGAAGGTTTTCCCCCTGATTCCCATTGACCTCAGTTTTGCTAGGGCTCCTTGATGCCATACTTGGTCAAATGCCTTGATGTCAAGGGCAGTCACTGTCACCTCACCTCTTGAGGTTAGCTCTTTTGTCCATGTTTGAACCAAGGCTGTAATGAGGTCAGGAGCTGAGTGGCCCTGCGGAACCCAAACTGAGCGTCACTGAGCAGGTTATTGCTAAGCAGGTGCCGCTTGATGGCACTGTTGATGACACCTTCCGTCACTTTACTGATGGTTGAGAGTAGGCTGAAGGGGCGGTAATTGGCCGGGTTGGATTTGTCCTGCTTTTTGTGTACAGGACATACCTGGGCAATTTTCCACATTGCAGGGTAGATGCCAGTGTTGTAGCTGTACTGGAACAGCTTGGCTAGGGGTGCGGCAAGTTCTGGAGCACAGGTCTTCAGTACTATTTCCGGAATATTGTCAGGGCCCATAGCTTTTGCAGTATCCAGTGCCTTCAATCGTTTCTTGATATCACGCGGAGTGAATCGAATTGGTGATGCTGGGGACTTCAGGAGGAGGCCGAGATGGATCATCAACTCGGCACTTCTGGCTGAAGATTGTTGCAAATGTTTCAGCCTTATCTTCCGCACTGATGTGCTGGGCTCCCCCATCATTGAGGATGGGGATATTTGTGGAGCCACCTCCTCCAGTTAGTTGTTTAATTGTCCATCACCATTCACGGCTGGATGTGGCAGGACTGCAGAGCTTAGATCTGATCCATTGGTTATGGGATCACTTAGCTCTGTCTATCGCATGCTGCTTACGCAGTTTGGCAAGCAAGTAGTCCTGTGTTGTAGCTTCACCAGGCTGACACCTCATTTTGAGGTATGCCTGGTGCTGCTCCTGGCATGCCCTCCTGCACTCTTCATTGAACTAGGGTTGGTCTCCTGGCTTGATGGTAATTGTAGAGTGGGGGATATGCCAGGCCATGAGGTTACAGATTGTGTTTGAGTACAAATCTACTGTTGCTGATGGCCCACAGCGCCTCATGGATGCCCAGTTTTGCATAGCTAGATCTGTTCGAAATCTATCCCATTTAGCATGGTGATAGTGCCACACAACACGATGGACAGTATCCTCAATGTGAAGGCGGGACTTCGTCTCCACAAGGACTGTGCGGTGGTCACTCCTACCAATACTGTCATGGACAGAAGCATCTGCGGCAGAAAGATTGGTGAGGATGAGGTCAAGTATGTTTTTCCCTCCTGTTGGTTCCCCCATCACCTGCCGTAGACCCAGTCTAGCAGCTATGTCCTTTAGGACTCGGCCAGCTCAGTCAGTTGTGGTGCTACCGAGCCACTCTTGGTGATGGACATTGAAGTCCCCCACCCAGAGTACATTTTGTGCCCTTGCCACCCTCAGTGCTTCCTCCAACTGGTGTTCAACATGGAGGAGTACTAGGTCATCAGCTGAGGGAGAGTGGTAGGTGGTAATCAGTAGGAGGTTACCTTGCCCATGTTTGACCTGATGCCATGAGACTTCATGGGGTCCGGAGTCGATGTTGAGGACTCCCAGGGCAACTCCCTTCCTACTGTATCCCACTATGCCACCACCTCTGGTGGGTCTGTCCTGCCGGTCGGACAGGACATACCCGGGGATGGTGATGGCAGTGTCTGGGACATTGTCTGTCAGGTATGATTCCGTGAGTATGACTATGTCAGGCTTTTGCATGACTAGTCTGTGGGACAGCTCTCGAACTTTGTCACAAGCCCCCAGATGTTAGTAAGGAGGACTTTGCAGGGTCGACAGGGCTGGGTTTGCCATTGTCGTTTCTGGTGCCTTGGTCGATGCCGGGTGGTCCGTCCGGTTTCATTCCTTTTTATTGACTTTGTAGTGGTTAGGTACAACTGAGTGGCTTGTTAGGCCATTTCAGAGGGCATGTAAGAGTTAACCACATTGCTGTGGGTCTGGAGGCACATGCAGGCCAGACCAGGTAAGGACAGCAGATTTCCTTCCCTGAAGGACATTAGTGAACCAGATGGGTTTTTACAAAAATCGACAATGGTTTCATGGCCATCATTAGACTAGCTTTTAATTCCAGATTTATTAATTGAATTCAAATTTAATGGTGGGATTTGAACCCATGTCCCCAGAGAAATACCCTGGGTCTCTAGGTTACTAGTCCAGTGACAATACCACTACGCCACCGCCTACCCCTACCCAGGGAATTACAGACCAGTCAGCTTAACACCAGTGGTAGGAAAAATAATGAAATCTGTACTAAGAGAGAATAGAAGGACATCTAGAAAAGGAAAATATAACAATGAATAGTCAACATGGATTTCAAAATCTTGATTTTTTTTTTAAGGAAGTAAGCGAGAGAGAAGACAATGGTAATGCAGTGGATGTAAGTTATCTGAATTTTCAAAAGGCCTTTGATAAATTTCACCATAATAGACTAATAAATAGAGCTAGAGAATGTGGAGTCAGTGGACAAGTGGCGAATAGATTGCAAGCTGGCTTCAAGACAAAAAGCAGAGAGTGGGAGTAAAGGGTAGTTATTCAGAGTGACAGAAGGTTGGAAGTGATCGACAAGGATCAGTGCTGGGACCACTGCTGTTCACAATTTACATCAATAATTTGGATTTAGGAATGAAAAACACAATTTCTAAATTTGCGGATGATACCAAATTGGGAGAAATAGTCAATACTGAGCAGGACTGCAACAAATTACAAAAGGACATTAATAAACTTGCAGAATGGGCAAATAATTCACAAATGAACTTCAAAACATATAAATGTGAGATAGTACGTTTTGGTAGGGAGAATATGGAGGTCAATTATTACTTGGAAGGTGCGAGTCTAGGTAGGGTGCACTGTTAATTTAGTCCCACTTCTCCACAGGTCACAGCATATTGATACATTTTCTCACTTACTGAAACAGCCAATTAGATACTTTATTTGTCCCCAAAATAAAGCACACCAACCAGGTTTCTTTTATAAACAACAAAATGATCCATTTATTATAAAACCAAGTCTTAACCAATAATGAAGTAAATATATATATATATATATATGCGAATTGAAATATTAAAGCCCCGTATTTATAATATATATACATATTAGCCCTCACACGCACACTCATACATCCAAAAACTAGTTAACCGGGGGACAAAAGATTTATCTTTACAACTGTTACAAAGAAATAGAAGGAATTAAAAAAAAACCTCTACTGAAGAAAAGAGATGAAAGGAGCTGAAAGTCTGGTATTTTGGCGAGGTGTCCCAAAGTCGAATAATTGGTGGCCACCAGGAAATTTCCAGGGTCTGTTTTGGTAGGTGTTCAAAGAAGTTCAATGGCAGAAGACTTCACATATGTCTTCCATCAGGTGTGCAACAATAGAGGTGTCAGTTCTCACACGCATTCGATGCAAGGTTTCTGCAAGCATTCAGGATGTCTTCAAAATTACAGTAGGCAACAGTACCACATCATGCAAGCTTTTTCTTTTCCAGAGCAGGGATTCTTTAAAGAGAGAGTATAGTTGTTAGATTTTTCTTCTGATCACCTGGTAGGTCGATATGCAGATTCCAATTGACGCTTTTAGTCCAAAAACCAGCATCTTTTAACAGTTCAAAGTGAAACTACTTTTCCAAGCTGGTCTCATGCTGGTCATAAATTCTCTATTGTCACAACAAATTATAGCTCTTAAGTCAAACACCCTGTGGTTCCCTTGAAATCACCTGGTTTCCAGTATTTATTTACGGGTCAAAATCAGGAACCTCTTGTGGACCTTGCCTTTTTAAATAAAAAGCATTCATAAAGTTCAGCTATCTCCAGATGTTTCAATGTCCATGACATTTTTTTTTTAGTTTAAAAAAAAATGTAAATTCACAAGTTTTAACGCAAAAATTGAACTTCTTTACCAGCAGAAACGAAGGGATCTCGAAATACACCAATAAGTTGGACCAAAGGTTAGCAAACCAAGCACAAGGCTTTATTTCTAGAGGGATAGAATTGAAAAGTAGTGAAGTTATGCTAAACTTGTATTGAACCTAGGTTAGACCACACTTCGAGCACCATGTGCAGTTCTGGTCGCCATATTATAAAAAGGATATAGAGGCATTGGAGAGGGTGCAGAGAGGATTTGGAAGGAGGATACCAGAAATGTCTGGTATACATCTCAGGAAAGGATGAACAGGCTTGGTTTCTTTTCTTTTGAAAAAAGAAGGCTGTGGGGTGACCTAATAGAAGTCTTTAAAATTATGAAAGGTTTTGATAGAGTGGATACAGAAAGTGGGAGGTGTATTTTATCATGGCGATAGGGGTCTCTCAACGACTAGCTAAAGTGCCGGCAAGATCCCTGTGTTGCCTCCCCTGAGGAAGGTCTGCCAGATTACATGCCAATTCTCCACTTAAGTGGACAGCGGCAGACCTTCCCCAGGATTGAGGACCCCCGCTATGGAAGTCTCGCCGGCTGACAGCTGCCGGCCAATAAGAGGCTGATGAAATAACTGAGCAGTGCCACCACAGAGGAGATGGCTGTTGCCGGTAGAGCCCTCACCGGAGGTACTGGACCTGGGCTACGGGTAAGTCAGGGTGGAAGGGGTTTCGCCGGGTGGGGGTGTAGGAGGGTCGGCATCAAGGGCAGGGGGTGTCTCTGCCCCCTTCCCCCATCCTGTTGCCAGGTCCCTTGTTCAAATACTGTGCTTTTAACCAGGGACCTCTCCCACCGGAGCTGGCAAAAAACCCGCATGGGTTTACTTGACGTGCTCCCCGTGCAGCAACAGGCCCACCCGCCACTGGCTCATACTGATGGCGGGGGGGGGGTGGTAGATGAGGCCCTTATTTGGGCATTAATTACCCACTTAGGGGCCTCATTTGGTAGCAGGGCAGGAAGTCTGTTCACAGGCGTTCCTACCCAGGACCTAATTTGGGTGGAGGTGGGAAGGTGGCAGCGTTTCCTCCTGCTGCCATCCCACCCAATTGTAATCTCTCCCTGCCTCCAAACCCGACACGGGGGAGAGCATAAATTTCTCCCTGATGTTTCCACTGTGGGGATGAGCATAACTAGAGGTCACCAATATAAGATAATCACCAACAGGGAACGTCTTTACGCAAAGAGTGGTGAGAATGTGGAACTCGCTACCAGAGGGAGTGGTTGAAGCAAATAGTATAGACGCATTTAACAAGAAACTAGACAAGCATATGAGGGAGCAGAGAATAGAGTGTTATGATAATAGATTTAGGTAAGGAAAGACGGGAGGAGTCTCCAGCGAAGCCTAAATGCCACCATTGAATGATTGGGCTGAATGGCCTGTTTTTGTGTTGTGTAAACGATTTTACAAATAACCCAGTTAAATCTATTGTTTCAAGCCAAGACAAATATTTATGAACAATTGCACATGCAATATCTTGGTTTGATCTCAATGCTAGCTCTGAGATAAATGATGGGGGTTATAGTGTGAAAGAATCATTATATCCTGGGAGAATATTTTGTGAAAGTAATTAAAGGTACAAAATGAAAGTATGAAAAAGAATCTTGTGAGGGATATCAAAACTAACAGCAAAAGTTTTTATAAATATATGAAGAGAGGCGAATGTGGGTCCATTAAAGATAGATGCAGGGAAGATTATATTGGATCATAAGAAAATGCAGGCTTGTTTAATGAGTACTTTGTTTCCATTTTCACAGTGGGAGAAGAGGTCAAAATATCCACCAGTGCCAGGGAATCCAAAAATAAGTCAAGGGGAGGAACTTAATGGATTTATATAAATGTAAAAATGGGAGATTGCAGATGCATTGGTCATAATATTCCAAAGCTTTTAGCTTCAGAGTTTGTGCCTCTTGGATTCAAAAATTGCAAATGTCACTCCATTACTTAAGAGTGTGAGAGAGAAATCAGGTAACTAGAGTTGAATATCAATTGTAGGTAGTCACTACAATCTGTTGATAAGGTCCCGCATGGGAGATTGGTTAAGAAGGTAAGAGGATCCAGTGCAATTTGGCAAATTGGATCCAAAATTGGCTTAGTGGCAGGAGACAGAGGGTCATGATCGAGGTTTATTTTTGCGAGTGGAAGCCTGTGACCAGTGGTGTACCGCAGGGATCGGTGCTGGGACCCTTGCTGTTTGTAGTATACATTAATGATTTAGACATGAATATAGGAGGTATGATCAGTAAGTTCACAGATGACATGAAAATTGGTGGTGTCGTAAATAGTGAGGAGGAAAGCCTTAGATTACAGGACGATATAGATGGGCTGGTAAGATGGACGGAGCAGTGGCAAATGGAATTCAATCCTGAGAAGTGTGAGGTGATGCATTTTGGGAGGACTAACAAGGCAAGGGAATGTACAATGGATAGTAGGACCCTAGGAAGTACAGAGGGTCAGAGGGACCTTGGTGTACTTGTCCATAGATCACCAAAGGCAGCAGCACAGGTAGATAAGGTGGTTAGGAAGGCAAATGGAATACTTGCCTTTATTAGCCGAGGCATAGAATATAAGAGCAGGGAGGTTATGATGGAGCTGTATAAAACACTAGTTAGGCCACAGCTGGAGTACTATATACAGTTCTGGGCACCACACTATAGGAAGAATGGGATTGCACTGGAGAGGGTGCAGAGGAGATTCACCAGGATGTTGCCTGGACTGGAGCATTTCAGCTATGAAGAGAAATTGAAAAGGCTAGGGTTGTTTTCCTTAGAGCAGAGAAGGCTGAGGGGGACATGATTGAGGTATACAAAATTATGAGGGGCATTGATAGGTTAGATAGGAAGAAACCTTTTCCTTTAGTGGAGGGGTCAATAACCAGGGGGCATAGATTTAAGGTAAGGGGCAGGAGGTTTAGAGGGGATTTAAGGAAAATCCTTTCACCCAGAGGGTGGTTGGAATCTGGAACGCACTGCCTGAAGAGGTGGTAGAGGCAGGAACCCTCACAACATTTAAGAAGTATTTAGATGAAGTATTTATGCCATAGCATACAAGGCTACGGGCCAAGTGCTGGAAAGTGGGATTAGAATAGTTAGGTGCTTGATGGCCGGAACAGACACGATGGGCAGAAGGGCCTGTTTCTGTGCTGTATAATTCTATGACTCTATTACTCTATCAACAGAGGCAGAGTGACTTAGCACTTGGACAGGTATCACTTGATCAGAGAGTTGTCATCTCTGTAACCTCCTCCAGCCCTGCAACCCTGTGAGATCTCTGTGTTCCTCCATTTCTGGCCTTCTGCTCATCCCAGTTTTCATTGCTCCACCATTGGCAGCCATGCCTTCAGCTACCTAGGCACAAAGCTCTGGAATTCCCATCTTAAAACTCTCGGCAACTCTACCCCTCTCTCTTCCTCCTTTATGATGCTGCTTAATATCTAACTCTTTGACCAAGACCAATCCTAATATCTCCTTATGTGGCTCAGTGAGATTTAAAGGATGACTGATGCCTGTGGAAATGTACCCAGCAAAGAATCATTGGCATTGCTTGCAGGAGGGAGCCAGGGTGAAAGTACACAATATATTTAATTATATATAATTAGCTCTTTCGACATGATGAAGTGTAGGAGAATACTTTCCTCCCGCATAAGTAGTCCATTGCACCTTATCACCCTCCAACACATTCTCTTAACCACATTAGACTTGGAGGTATTACAGTTAATGTTATCCGTTAATGCAGCTAAAATATTTTAGAGTTAAGAAATGTTGCCAATGGTCTTTTAAAAAAAAAATCTTCCTTCCTTTATCATATTCCTTTGTTATATACTACAAATATTAAAACAAAGTAACATTATACATTGTAGAACCATCACACATTTGAAGAAGATGGCATTATCTTCTAATATACACTGCAAGATTTCCCGATATCTTGTACTTTGGTTTGATGTTTATATATGCTGTGGAAGAAGATGGATCAAATCCATCTAAGGGTATTGGCAGATCTTTGAAAGGTAATACTTTCACTTTCAAATGGCATTGTAGATATAAAGGTTCATTTTGAGTCACTCTCCTTTTATGAAGAGGTAAAATGTTATTAACAGTTCCACAGGTCAGCAGTTGGAGAGAAATAAAACATATATGACATTCTTCTTCAATGTAGAGGATTTGGATAACATGCATTTTTAACTTTCAATTTATAATTTACAGCCTGTACAAGGAGTTTGGCACTGCGTATTATTGAAGTTTGCATTTACAATAAGATATACAGTGCAAGATTTCAAATAGAGTGATAAAAAGGTGAATTGTACAGCATTTGTGAAGCAGGCTGTTGTGAATCAGTTTGAAGATACTACAGGACCAAAAGATTAACTACATTAGTCCCATCCTTTACACAAAATTGTTTGTTGATTGTTGGGGAAATCTCAATTTTGGAGCAAATAGTTTACACTGGTAATAGGCTAGGGATATGGGCCCCAATATTGATGGGGAGGCAGCGAAAGCCAAAAATAGCCAAACAGCCTGGCAAGGCCAGGGCATGGGAGTTCTGCTGAAATTAACACCAGGACCTTATTTTAATTTTTTGGATCCATTTTCCACCTGGCAGTCGGCCAAATGGAGGCTAGGCAGCGGTCAGGTGGGAAAACCAGCGGCAGGAGGACTCAGCTGGGGCCTTTGGGTGATGGTCCCCAGCAATCGGGAGCTGGGGATGTGGGAATGCCGGCTATTGTGGGGGGAGAGAGAGCGAGGCCATCGCAGCCTGCGGCGATGGAGGAGAGAGAGAGGCCATTGTAGCTGGGGATTGGGGACTGGTGAGAGAGGTCCTTGGGTGTTTGGCCATTATGGTGCTGGCCAGGAGTGGGAGGAAGATACCAGGCCTGGAGAGACAAAGAGGCTGCGATTGGCAGGTGGGAGGCCGCAGGCTTCCTTCACAGGCCGGGGCTTGCGGGGGGTGGGGGGAGGGGGGCGCAGGGGACACTCCTGCTCCTCCTGTCCCACAAGTATTGTAGGAAAAGGTACTTATGGAGCTGGCAGCTCCTGTCTCACTTTCACTGATGGGTTTCCTGATCTCTGGGAAGTCCACACAGCAGTAGTGAATTTTAAATCGGGCTTCCACTTGCACTGCAGGAGCTCAATTTAAATACATTAATGAATTGTCTTGCCATGCAATAGATATCAAACTGCATCGATACTGGTAGTGTACTGGCAGTGTCATGGAAAAAAATGCATTCCTTTCTCAGAATTTAAAAACTCATAAACCTAAGAAAAAAAAGCTTTAAACAATGTTTTATAATACCCCTGCCACAATCAAATTTCAAGTCCTAGAAGTAATTTTAAAAAATGTCCCGAAACAATATTCAGTCTTCATGTTATGATCCGTGCAACTCTTGTGAACATATATCATTTCTAAATGTCATCTAAAGCTATACTGCAGCACAATGGGAAGTTTCCAATAGTTCAAGATATTATGCAGCTCCACTTTGAGAATGTAGTTTGTAGAATGGTGTTGCTATGGTGTTATAAGATGTCACTGTGGAAACAGCTCTCCCGACCATAGTCTCAAAATAGAGGTAAGTACTTTCAATATGTCCTGGAATGGAGGTACGATTGGAGACTTGGTGTCCTCCTATAAAGCAGTTGGTATGTAGTTACATGTGGATGGTGTCTTGTGGTTGGCCGTGGCAGGAAGGTGGAGGGCAGTAATTGCTGTCTGGAATCTGTTTGCATTTTTATTCTTTGGGGGAACTTAACGAAAAAAATGACATTGCTTTTTTTAAACTAAAAAATGAATGAAGAATCGTTAATTTAATTTCTATTATCATTTTCAGCTTCTTTTACAAAATGGCAATCGAGTTTGGCTCTTCTATGGTTTCCTACTCAAAATGGTTCCGTCTGATGGCGATTGTAAGCAGCCATGCCGTTGTCTGAGAATGCTAACTTGTATTTTCTCACACACGGTTAGATCATATACTTGCTCCTAATTGATTGGGAGTGATGCAGAATATCATTAAATTTTCAATATTTGTGAAGATAGACATTCCATCAATCCGTGTAACTGGTTTGCAGTATCATGCAAGATCTAAAATAAGCGATTTTTTTAGTCTAATCTCATATTCCTTCAGATGGATTTTTATATATATCATATTCTCTCTCTCGGGCTAATGAGAAATGCCTCAAAGCATTTAAAATTATCTTCTTTCAAGTCTGATTGAATCTCATTTAAAATTTTGATCTGTTTTCATGGTGTTATGGGCAATACATTGGCATTTTGTTAGGGATTAAGGTGTTAGCCTAAGCACATGAATCAAGAAAAAGGATTTGACCAGAATTTCCCAAATACCTGCTAAAACTCAACGTGGGGCATAAGACACAATTCTTTCATTGTTAGGCACATCTTTATAAAATACTGGTTTTGATATTGCAAGAGTGCAGAGATTACTGGCAATATTTTCATTATTTTTATTTGACTTTACTCAGAAAAGAACTGGACTATGTTATTAAATATATGAGGTTAATTTCATTGATCTTGTGCTGCCAGTAGGGAGCTGTAGTCAAAGGCAGCATGAGTTAGAGAGCCAGCACAGTAATAGTTTAGCTCTATCTCTGACCCAGACATCCTTCAACCCTGGTTTCCCCTTTGGATGACAGTAATTGGTGAATTTATCCTATAGAGTCATGAAGAATTTAGATATCTCACTGAATGAATTCTGCGTTCGCTTTTTTGCTGAAACCTTGTCGGGTGGTCACTACCTTAGAACTTTTAACTGTGAATCTTGCTTCTCTCAGCATCCCCTACCTTCTGCAGTCTATATTTTCTCTCTTTTTAATATTGATGGCATCCTATACTTCGAGTTTTGATCCCTCAGTTAGATTTCTATGCATAATAATTCAAAAGCAGATGAACATATCAGCCTGAAAATTATGTCAGCATTCCAAAGAACATCTGTGCTATTTGTGAGTTGCATTATTAGGAGTGCAGACTAGTACATAATTCCCACCCACTTTTTACATGTACCAAATTGCTGGTTTGTGGGAACTGGCTTGCTCTGAAAATGTACTTTAGGCTCAATGGCCCTGATATTTATGGGAAAGTAGGAAATTGCAAGGGTTGAAGGTCTAAATATCACAGGGGTATGGTGGCGGGGGAACAGATTGGATCGCAGGGACTGACAAGCCGATTGTACTGAGGAGCGATGGAGGCCGATTGCAGCAGGTTTGCTTGAGGGGCTGGGGGAAGCACGCCACAAGCAGTGTTGGAAAAGTTGGATTTGGCTGCTTCCCTTCAGCTCCGGGTTTATCAAGCCCTGGGAAACCCATGCTAGAGGCGTTAATTCCAAATCGGTGACAAAATGTGAGGCACAAAGCATAGAGTCATAGAGTTATACAGCACAGAAACAGGCCCTACATCCCATCGTGTCCGTGCCGGCCATCAAGCACCTAACTATTCTCATTCCATTTTTCAGCACTTCGCCCGTAGCCTTGTATGCGATGGCGTTTCAAGTGCTCATCTAAATACCTCTTAAATGTTGTGAGGGTTCCTGCCTCTACCACCCCTTCAGGCAGTGCGTTCCATGCTAACTATCCCTGATTAATCCCTGCCTCTCCAAGTGGAGATTAATCCTGTCCCTCAGAAATTTTTCCAATAGTTTCCCAACCACTGATGTTAGACTCACCGGCCTGTAATTACCTGGTTTATCCCTACTACCCTTCTTGAATAATGGCACCACATTCGCTGTCCTCCAAACTTCTGGTACCTCTCCTCTGGCCAGAGAGGATTTGAAAATTTGTGTTTATTTGTTTAAAATGTATTTATTTAAAATTTGTCATTACTGACACAGCCTCTCCAGAGCAGGTTACTTGTATGACCCTTAACTGACTGCAGTTAAGCTGGAAGTCATAGAGTCATAGAATCATTTACGGCAGAGAAGAAGGCCATTCAGCCCATTGAGACCATGCCAGCTGTCCACAGAGCTATCCAATCAGTCCCACTCCACCGCTTGATCCTCGTAGACCTGCAAGTCTATTTCCTTCAAGCGGCCGTCCAATTTCCTTTTAAAGTCGTTGATTGTCTCTGCTTCCACCAACAGTGTGGACAACAAGTTCCAGTTCGTTACCACCCGCTGCATAAAAAGAGTTCTTCCTGATATTCCTGTTGCATCTTTTGCCCAAAACCTTTGATCTGTTTCCCTTAGTCCTTGTACCATTTGTTCATGGGAAGTTTTTCTTTGTCCAACTTATCTAAACTTGTCACAATCTTGTACATTTCGATTAAATTTCCCCTCATTTTCCTTTGTTCTGAGTAGGCCCATTAGTGGCGGTTGGGTTTAGGATTCCCATTTTTAACAATTTAACCACCTTCCCCCACCCCCCACCATCTCTCCACCCACTCACCTCCCGAGCCCCGACTGCCTCAGATGCTGTTCACCCATTCTGCTGACATAATGGGTAGTTAAGTGAAAAGCAGGCCCTCGGCGTGTCAGGTTCTTGAAATGTTTTGGGCTACGTTTGGGCCTGTTCCTACCGAATCAAAGGTTATCTTGAACTGCAAATAGAAAAGTAATGGTGAGATACCGAAAGTAGATCTCGGACCATGGCCAATACCGTACAACTGCTCAGCTTCAAAGCCATACTGCCTGATCAAAATTGAACAAGTGTTGATTTGCGAGGTTGACTTAACAAGCATTTCTTGTGTGACCCCCTTTAAGAATTGTTGCTGCCTACACATATTGGTATATATACCAGCAGATTATATGAAGAAGTATCCCCATTCATGCTAAACATTAGTTGCCCTGTACTGTTTAACCCCCTGTTACTGGTTAGAATAGTTCAGCAAAGAAGGATTTAATATTTGTTGAGGCTGACTTTCCTGCATGTCTCCTTGTTTCTTGTGATGCATAAAAGTACTTTTGCCTTACTTTAGTAGATTTTTTTCTGCTCTGATATCTTTTTCCTTGTATCATTCTGGGTCTGCTGGGTTCATGAGACAAAATTTGCAATTTCCCTGCTGCACCAGTACTTCTGGGACGGTGGTCACTCTTGCCATTAATGATAATGCTCCTTTCCCTTACTCCATGCAGAAATGCTTCCAGCACTTCATCAATGAACCTTGCTTTCCTTTGTCTGACAGCCACCCGTGCACACCCATATTGCACAGTTACTAGCTGTGCAGCTTTTCCAAATGATATTGTTGTGGTTTAAATGGTTGTTTAGTGTTCGCAACAGGTGTTGATCTTCATTATTATTGATGTTGGTGCTCAGTTAGAAAGAAGAAAATTGCATTTATCTGGTGCCTTTCATGACCTCCCAGGATGTTCCAAAGTGCTTTACAGCTGAAGAAGTACTTTTGAAGTGTAGTCACCGCATGCAATGGAGGAAAATGCAGATTTATGCAGAGCAAACTTCCGCAAACAGCAACAAAGATAATCTATTTTTATATGTTTGTTGAGGGATAAATATTAGCCAGGAGAATTCCCCTACTCTTCCTTGAAATAGTCCCACAGTATCATTTATGTCTATCTGAGAGGCCCGATGGGGCCTTGGTTCAGCGTTTCATCCAAAGGACAGCACTTCTGACAGTGCAGCAGTTCTGCACTGGAGTGTCAGGCTAGATTTTCTGCTCAGATCCCTGGTGTGGGACCCACAATTTTCTGATTCTGAGGTGAGAATGTTACCACTGAGACACATCTGACACCTGCTGTGTGGGTACTAAAATGCCTGATTTAGATTTATCACTGCTCCATAAAACAGCAAAATCGAAAACTAATGTGTGATTTATAACCTTCACAACCTAAAGCAATGCATAATTAGCCTTTGATTAGCAAAGCAAAACTAATTTCCATCCTCTTGATCATTTATGCTTGCGTACCATCATTTCATGTAGCCCATTATCAATTCATCCACTGTCATGATGTTTAGTGCCTGAGCAATTGCTGTCTCTGGTTAGAACTGCAGCAAAAATGGTAGGCAGCAGCATATTATTACCTGGTGGTTTATTTGGGAGTGGTGGCTTATTTGGGTGGATATTCAATTGCAGACAATCAGAATATGTCAGCAAAGAACCAGCACTGGCAGAGAATACTCTCTAATCAAATTGGAACTGTCACAATACTAGTTAGAACAATTTTCTGAAAATTGAAAGACAGAAGTATAAATATCAGCATGATCTGTTTGTTTTCTCATCTAATGGTATTCTCACAAACAGCTACTACTGTTGAAAAAGTGTTAATGTATTGAAATATGCACCGAGCACATTCAATCTAGAATAAGTACATGATAATTTAGTAGCTTGTGGAAGAGGAGTAAATCCAACCAGTCAACCTCTTCTGCCTTTTTGCACATTGTCGTAATCAAACATTCTGGTGGGATTAACGATAGGCTATGGCTGGCTATTCAGTGGGATTTTATGAATAATTTACAGCATGTAAGGCAGTTGTGTGCTGCTCTTTCTGGAACTATATCATCCAAGTATAATGTCAAGAATGGCAAGATTAAAATTCAGTTAAGATGGCAACCAGCTGTTTGACTGAATTAAACACAGATTTGACCTGATCTCTCCACAGAACTGTTGCAAAATGCCACTATAAGGTAGCAGTTATTTTTTAGCAGTGGCAATGTTGTTTCTTATACTATTTAATGGTTCACTACGTGACAACTTTGGGATGGGCTGTTATCTTTGTGCAGGCACTCAGTTTACATGACTTGATATCTCGTTATTCATGTTGTAATTTTACTTGAATGATTCACTCCGTATGTAAGAATTTAAAAGTATATTTTCCCATTTTTAACTACATTTTATAACTAAGGTAATTCTGGTGTGGCTTTGTACAGAGCCAGAGCATAAAAAATCCAACAAAATTTAGTGAAATACAGTAAAATATTAGAATACCAAAGTAAAGGTACAAAGAGAATTTTCTACAGAAAGGACAGAAATACATTTCCAGGACTCTTTCTGTCATGAATATAAATCCCAAATTGCACGCTGCACTTTGAACTACTTCTGCTTAGTCCTTCCTCCTACAGTCAAACTGACCTAAAAGGGTCAGCTCCTAGTGTGTTTCATTGCATTTTTCTTTTTCTTAATCAGGAATCAGACATAAGCTTGTCACAATCTCCTGGCCAGAGAATTGTAAACTTCTGGAAGATGACAGGATGCCATAGCCTCGCTGCAAGAGAGCTGCAAGCTTGAAAAAATTGACAAGCTTGCACATATTATCTATGGTGTTAGATGTGGACATTGCAGCACTTCAGGAGGCATGCCTCCCTGCGAGTGGATCTCTAGCAGAGCAAGACTACACCTTCTTCTGGCAGGGCAGAGATCCTGAAGAACCAAGACAGCATGGAGTGGGCTTCGCCATCAGAAACTCCTTGCTCAGCATGATAGAGCCTCCCTCAAATGGCTCGGAACGCATGCTGTCCATCCGACTGCTCACCGCCTCTGGTCCAGTACACCTACTCAGCATCTATGCTCCAACACTCTGCTCCCCACCTGAAGCTAAAGATCAGTTCTACGAGGAACTCCATAACATCATTAGCAGCATCCCCAACACCGAACACCTATTCCTGCTGGGGGACTTTAATGCCAGGGTTGGGGCCGACCATGACTCATGGCCCTCCTGCCTCGGGTGCTATGGCGTTGGAAGGATGAATGAGAACGGGCAGAGACTGCTTGAGTTGTGTACCTATCATAACCTCTGCATCAGCAACTCGTTCTTTCACACTAAACCCTGTCACCAGGTTTCATGGAGGCACCCAAGATCGCGTCATTGGCACCAGCTAGACCTCATTGTCACAAGGCAAGCCGCCTTAAACAGTGTTCAAATCACACGCCGCTTCCACAGTGCGGACTGCGACACCGACCACTCCCTGGTGTGCAGCAAGGTTAGACTCAGACCAAAGAAGTTGCATCATTCCAAGCAGAAGGGCCACCCACGCATCAACACGAGCAGAATTTCTCACCCACAGCTGTTACAAAAATTTCTAAATTCACTTGTAACAGCCCTTCAAAACACTCCCACAGGGGATGCTGAGACCAAGTGGGCCCACATCAGAGACGCCATCTATGAGTCAGCTTTGACCACCGACGGCAAAAATGCGAAGAGAAATGCAGACTGGTTTCAATCTCATAATGAAGAGCTGGAACCTGTCATAGCCGCTAAGCTCATTGCACTGTTGAACTACAAGAAAGCCGCCAGCGAGTTAACATCAGCAGCACTTAAAGCAGCCAGAAGCACTGCACAAAGAACAGCTAGGCGCTGCGCAAACAACTACTGGCAACACCTATGCAGTCATATTCAGCTGGCCTCAGACACCGGAAACATCAGAGGAATGTATGATGGCATGAAGAGAGCTCTTGGGCCAACCATCAAGAAGATCGCCCCCCTCAAATCTAAATCAGGGGACATAATCACTGACCAACGCAAACAAATGGACTGCTGGGTTGAGCACTACCTAGAACTGTACTCCAGGGAGAATGTTGTCACTGAGACTGACCTCAATGCAGCCCAGCCTCTACCAGTCATGGATGAGCCGGACATACAGCCAACAAAATCGGAATTCAGTGATGCCATTGATTCTCTAGCCAGCGGAAAAGCCCCTGGGAAGGACAGCATTACCCCTGAAATAATCAAGAGTGCCAAGCCTGCTATACTCTCAGCACTACATGAACTGCTATGCCTGTGCTGGGATGAGGGAGCAGTACCACAGGACATGCGCGATGCCAATATCATCACCCTCTATAAAAACAAAGGTGACCGCGGTGACTGCAACAACTACCGTGAAATCTCCCTGCTCAGCATAGTGGGGAAAGTCTTTGCTCGAGTCGTTCTAAACAGGCTCCAGAAGATGGTCGAGCGTGTCTACCCTGAGGCACAGTGTGGCTTTCGTGCATAGAGATCAACCGTTGACACGCTGTTCTCCCTTCGTCAGCTACAGGAGAAATGCCGCGAACAACAGATGCCTCTCTACATTGCTTTCATTGATCTCAGCAAAGCCTTTGACCTCGTTAGCAGACGTGGTCTCTTCAGACTACGAGAAAAGATTGGATGTCCACCAAAGCTACTAAGTATCATCACCTCATTCCAAGACAATATGAAAGGCACAATTCAACATGGCTCCTCATCAGACCCCTTTCCTATCCTGAGTGGCGTGAAACAGGGCTGTGTTCTCGCACCCACACTTTTTGGGATTTTCTTCTCCCTGCTGCTTTCACATGCATTCAAGTCCTCTGAAGAAGGAATTTTCCTCCACACAAGATCAGAGGGCAGGTTGTTCAACCTTGCCCGTCTAAGAGCGAAGTCCAAAGTACGGAAAGTCCTCATCAGGGAACTCCTCTTTGCTGACGATGCTGCTTTAACATCTCACACTGAAGAGTGCCTGCAGAGTCTCATCGACAGGTTTGCGGCTGTCTGCAATGAATTTGGCCTAACCATCAGCCTCAAGAAAACAAACATCATGGGGCAGGACGTCAGAAATGCTCCATCCATCAATATTGGCGACCACGCTCTGGAAGTGGTTCAAGAGTTCACCTACCTAGGCTCAACTATCACCAGTAACCTGTCTCTCGATGCAGAAATCAACAAGCGCATGGGTAAGGCTTCCACTGCTATGTCCAGACTGGCCAAGAGAGTGTGGGAAAATGGTGCACTGACACGGAACACAAAAGTCCGAGTGTATCAAGCCACATGCAAATGCATGCATAAAAGAGTAGAAGAAAAAAATAAAGTGGAAAAGTTTCAGGCAATATCTGAAGAGATTTTGTTACGGTGCTTTGAGCTCACTGTAGAGTCCTTGATTGTAGGTAGATCTTGTTTTTTGTTGGGGCCCAGTATTATTCTTAAACCTTGTTTGCTGTAGGATACTTTTCTCTCTTGGGGTTCATGTGTCTTCAGTGGATTCAGAGGCTTGTGAGAAAGAGATGGGAGCAGACAGGAGAGATCTTCTTAGTCCAGGAGCAAACAGTCTTTCTCAGTTCAAATTCTCTGTGGCTAGTTCAAAAGACCCTGGAACAGCCAGTTAGTCATGTGACCAGCTGGTCTAACCAGTCCTGGATTGTATCACCTTAACAGTTTCTGGACTGCTTCTCTTACACACAATACCTGGTGCTCAAGGTCCATTGTGGGTTGAATGTGTAGGGGAATGGTCCTTTGTCCTTCCAAATGCTATCTGTTAATATGCAAATACCTTTTCCAGCCACAGTTATCTGTTTAACAAGTTATTTCCTCGCTCCAGCAACAGTTTAGAATTAATGTTTGTGACAAAATTAATGTGCCTCATTCTTGGCAGGTGGGGGCCTTGCATGACAATGGTAACTATTTATCGAGCAGGGTGTTACCACTGTTATCCAGAACCCTACCCATGTTCATCTTTCCAACTGGGTAATATTGTTCTTTAGAAGTGTTGCTGATAAAACAACATGCAAAGCGTATAGCTGCACACTTTGACTGTAGCTGATCTGCCTGCTATGCACTCTGAAAGTCATTTAGCAGGTTTCATTCTCTGTAACAGTTCTGTTACATATTCCAATGAATTAGAAGTCAGTTACAGTGACTTAAGCGCAACTAGCAATTTTTCTCGCAGGTGGACCAAATTATTTAGGCTCTCACTGTCGTGATAAACACTGCTATTTGATGAAAGTGAAAAGATGATTGCGAAGAGATTTCAGAGTCCTATCTTGCAATGGTTTTAACTCAGTTATCTTAAGATAAAATTCTGCAAATAATGACTTCCTGAACTGTTTTTGTACCATTATTTAGATAATGAAATATTCATGAATGAATGAGTTTTGAACTGATTCTAACTGAACCAGCATACTATATGGCTTGTGTTTCAGGAAATAGGTACAATTGAATGGAAGTCGGGCATTTTTGAAAAATAGGATAATGCATGCATCACAAATTCATTTGTATACCTGGAATCAAAATTACTTCTTTAATGTCAGACCCTGTACAGCTATGTTGTAAGTTGTAAATGCTGTTTACACATTATAGCAAGGAAGCTCCCATTTGACAGGAAGATTTTCAGTGTTGGTGGTGGGGTAGATGACAATCATTTTTCTGGCATTTCTGAGAAGTACAGTAAATGTCTAAATAAAAGCTTCTTCCCTTCACATAGCGACTAGCTTAAATTTTCCACAAATAGCATAGAGCTTTTTTTGTAAGGGACTGTGGTATACATAGCACATGTTGCAGTGTTACCTCCTATACAGTATACAAAGAGTTTTTGCTTCCTTTGACACTCATACCAGAGTTTAAATAATTTAATTTGGAGTTGGAATGTGCCCCACAAAGACTAAACTGCCTATGAAGAAACTGGAAAGCAGGGGTAATATTGGATAATATTGGCAGCCCAAAACAGACAATAGAGAATTGATTGCCTACTTTACACCCTGCCTGATTTTTATTTTCAATAGAAAAGAAAATGGGTGGAGGGAACTGGTAGTGTGTTGCTGTTTTGCTATTGCCCATTTTGCACTGCCGCTGAAGTCTAATTTCATTCCCACAGTGACTAATCTAATATAATTGTTTCATTTCAATATTTTTTCACTTTTTAAAATCAATATTTGTGTCCATCAGGGTGAGGGATATCAGTGCTAGCTTATGGAACCTTTCTCTACTTTTTCACCAGTGACAGCATCAAGACTCTTAAATTGTGTACAGTATAGACCAGAATTGGATAAAACTCCCTTATACTCTCCAGCAATGTTTTAATTGCTGTCTCGGAAGAGCACCCAAGCAGCACCAGTGAGATATGTCCATTCCCCAGACCAGCTGTAATTGCGATCTTTGAGTGAGATTGCCAATTTAATAGCAATTGGTGCAGAATTACCAAATAATTCTGTTTTGTAGACTCTCGTCTAGTAAAGACTGGATTAAGCCTGTCAACGCTAATTTCACTTAGTATCCTTGTTGAGACAAAAAGACTTTCATCTCATTAGCACTTGAACCCATCTCTCTGAAGATAAAAGGACAGAATTTCAACCATTCGTTGAATCGCATTTAGTCTCGCATCAATTTACTTATAAAATAAATAACAATAAAATATAGCTGCAATATAATTGTGTTGGTGCAATCTCTTATCATGTTTTGCATTTTGCATTGACAAACTAAATTAAACGTATTTAATATGCATTTACAAATGGATAACATATGTTTCTGTTTCTACTGTGATTTAAAAAAAAATTGAAACAATTCCGAAACATTTGCTGATTTTGTTATGCAAAAATTCTCAATCCATACTTAATATCTACGTTATATATTGTGGGAAGGGATGGGTAAATCACAGAATTACAGAATCATGGAATAGTACAGCACAGAACGGAGCTATTTGGCTCATTGAAACTGTGCCAGCTCTTTTGAAGAGCAATTCAGTTAATCCCATTCCCCCATTCTTTCCCCATATTCCTGCAATTTTCTTTTTCCTTCAAGTACTTTCCACATCCATTTTGAAAGCTATTATTAAATCTGTTTCCATTACCTTTGGTGCTTTTGCCAATCACTTTAAATCTGTGCCCTTTGGTGATTGACCCTTCAGCTAATGGAAGCAGTTTCTATTTATTTACTTCATCTAAAGCTTTCATGATTTTAAACACCTCTAACAAATCTCCTCTTTGGCTTAAATAAAAGAAAAATACTGCGAATCTGGAAATCTGAAATAAAAACAGAAAGTGTTGGAAGTACTCAGCAGGTCTGGCAGCATCTGTGGAGAGAGAAACAAAGTTTTTTTTTAGATTAGAGATACAGCACTGAAACAGGCCCTTCGGCCCACCGAGTCTGCGCCGACCATCAACCACCCATCCACACTAATCCTACACTAATCCCACACTCCCACCAAACATCCCCACCCGTCCCTACACCTCCCCACCACCCACCCACACTAGTGACAATCTACAATGGCCAATCTACCTACCAACCTGCAAGTCCTTTGGCCTGCGGGAGGAAACCGGAGCACCCGGAGAAAACCCACAAGTTAACGTTTCAGGTCTGTGATCTTTCATCATTTTGAAACGTTAACTGTTTCTCTCTCCACAGATGCTGCCAGACCTGCTGAGTATTTCCAGCACTTTGTTTTTACTCCCCTTAGGCTTCTCTGCTCTAAGGAAAACAGCCCCAGCTTCTCCAGTCTATTCACAAAACTGCAATCCCTTAGCCTGGAACCATTGTAGTGAATCTCTTCTGTACTCTCTCCAAAGACTTCACGTTCTTTCTAGAGTATGCTGCCGAGAATTAGGCACAACACTCCGGCCGGGGCAGAATTAGTATTTTATAAAGATTTTATATTTTGTAAAGATTTAGTGTAACTTCTGGCATTTGTACTCTCTTTCTTTATTGATAAAGCCCTGGATCCAATATGCTTTATTAACTGGTTTGTTAATTCATCCTGCCACCTTTAGAGATGATTTATGCACAAATACCCCCACAGCTCTGTTGTTACACCATCTTTAAAATTGTACCGTTTAGCTGATATTGTCTCTCTCATTCTTCCTACCAAAATGTATCGCCTTAAACTTATCTGGGTTGAATTTAATTTGACACATGTCCACCCATTCCACCAGCCTGTCTGTGTTCTCTTGAAGTACCTTAATGTCTTCCTCACTGTTTACTACATTTCCAAGTTTTGTGTCAGCTGCGAATCTCGAAATTGTGCTCCATACCAGCAAGTCCAAGTCATTAATATATATCAAAAGCAGCAGTGGTCCCAGTACTAAAGCCTGAGAAACACCACTGTATACCTCCCTCCAGTCCAAAGAACTGTCATTTACCACAACTTTATGTTTTTTAGCCCTGAGCTAATTTTGTGCGCATGTGTTCCTGCCCCTTTTATCTCATAGGCTTCAATTTTGTTAACAAGCCTACTATATGGTACATAATCAAACTCCTTTCTTTGCAAGCCCATGTACATAACATCAATTGCACTGCCCTCATCCACCCCCTCTGTCACCTCATCAAAAAACACAATCAAGAACATATGTTACCTATTTGTAAATGGATATTAAATATGTTTAATTTTGTTTGCCATTCTAAAATGCAGTGGATGGTAAGCAATTGCACTAGCCAAATTGAACAGATGGACATGCAATAAAGCATCCAGCTGAGGAGCTGGGTGAAGTTTGAAAAAAAAAGAGACAAAAGTCAGAAAACAGAGAGTTGACAGAACCCAAGGCAGAAGCTTAAGCATTCCTTTGTCCTTTGAATAAAAGCAGGCATTATAAAAGGGTACATTTTGAAAAGTTGTTATCGTGGCATGGAACCTTGCTTAATGGGAGCATGAATCAGATAGTCAGATGCAGAGGTCAATGGGCCCAATTCATACTCTTCAAAATTTTTGGTGATTTAATGTTAATCATATGGATTGGGTGCACTGCCCAGCATTCTGATCCATGCTCTGGTCAATTGAGGCTCCACACTGGGAGGGGTTTCTTGTAAAATTTACCCAATGTATTCACATCTTGCAAGAATGAAAAAAAACCTTTAACTTCACCAATCCAATTTTATAGTTTGATTGTCCACAAAACTAGAAATTAATTTGATATGGACTTATGGAGGATATTTTCTCACATGGTTGGCATTCCATCATAATTGAGTCACACAAAAATCCATCACAAAATTTATTGTCATGCTCACGTGAAGTACAGCAATTGAAAATACAGAACCCAAACTGAAGAGTTATAAAAATTGGATTTTTCCTTTAAATAAAAAATGGACAATGTGTGGCAAAATGGCCACCAAAGGTCAAATGACCTGGTCCTGTATATTCAAACTGTCTTACTGTCTGTTGAGAACAAAAGGATACATTTCAGGAAAAGAGGTGTCAATTACACACATCCTGAACCCATCAAGAAACGTTTTTGGATTGGATTTGTTCTTTTGTTTTTTTTTATAAGAAAGCCCTCCCAGTGTGGAGTCTCATTTGACCAGAGCTTGGATTTGGTCTTCTGAAATAAAGAAGGTGTGAAGTAGCCACATCCTGGTCCATTGTTGGTCACCACAGGGAGGGGGCTCTGCGTCTCTAACAGAGGCAACATATGACAGATATTTTACTTTAAAAAATAATTCTCTGGAGAGGGAGGGAGAGATCAGAACAAACATTACAAAAGCCTGTCCATCTGAGAGCTGTGAGAGACCCAGCAAAAGCCAAAGAAGGAGCTCTATTGTGAATTCTACACTTTAACATATTGCAGTAGAGAACTGAAAGTGATCACAACCTCCAAACTGAAGTCTCAACCACCAGAAAAATCTATAAACAACCCAGGCCTGCAACTTTAAAAGAGAAATTGACCTTTGAGAGGATTCAACAGGTTTACTGTGAACCCTAAACACCTACCTCACTTCAAACCACTTACCCTTTTCCTCACTATCTATCTATTTGTGTGTGCGTGTGTTTCTGTATTTGTGTGCGCAAGTGAATGTGTGTGCAGTTGCGACTATTTTGGGAATGAATATTGTTCAGTAAATAGTTAATCTTCTGTTTTAAACCTACAAGAAAATCTGTCACTGTCTTTATTTGACAAATAAAACACAAGGGGTTAAAACCCCAGCAACATAAACACTTGCTGCTGTCAGTTGGGAGGTGAACAGTGGGATCCACCCACACCCCTTACCACCTGGCAGTAAGAAATTGGGGGCTTGAAGCGGCATTGGATCCGTCAAATCAGTGAGAGATTTGGAAATGGAAGGAAAATTGTCCTTAAATTGTGGAAAAGTAAACAAACAGGTTTTCTGTATTTTATTTCTCTGCGGTGCTAGAAACAAAAGATATAGCCGTGGTTAATGCTAAGGAGTTTGTTGAGCAGGGAGACATATCCCATGATAAGTTAAATAAATTAAGTATTGAAGATTTAAAAAGCTTAGCTACAGAGGTAGGAGTCATTCTTAAACAAAAGGCAATGAAACCTGAAATGGTGAAGAGTCTAGCTAACCATTTTAAACTTACCTCTGAACCAGAAGAAGAAAACATGGAATCTGAATCTGAGAAAACAATCCTAGCTAAGATTCAAATGGAAAGGGACCTTGCTATGTGCAAGTTGGAATTGCAAAGGAAAAAGAGGAAAGAGTTTCATTTGAAAAAGAGGAATTACAATTGCAGAGGGTTGAGTTAGAAAGGCTGCAAATCCAAAATGGGAATGCTGCCAGCAATTCAAACAGTAGCCCCAATTCAGAACAAAACTTTGATATTACAAGACATTCAAGACTAGTGTCAAAAGTTGATAAGCAGGAGGTTGAGTCATATTTTATCTCCTTTGAGAAAATATCTACCAGGCTAAAATGGCTGAAAGAATCTTGGATTCTCCTCTTACAAGGTGAGTTTGTGGGTAGGGCTCGTGAAGCTTTTTCTGCTATCAGAAGAGAGTTCCCCTGGCTATGAACAAACTAAAACAACAATTCTAAATGCATATGAGTTAGTACCCGAAGTCAATCAACAGAAATTCAGACACACTAGGAAAAGACGCACCCAGACTTGTATTAAATTCGATCACTGGATACGATCTCTCAAGCCAGAACTCTGATATGAAAATTTGAAAGAAGTGATGTTGCTGGAAGAATTTAAAAATAGCATCCCAGTTAATATAAGAACCCACACTGAAGAAGAAAGAGTTACAAGGGTAAGAGAAACAGCAGAAATAGATGATGATTGAATCCCTAACTCAGAATGAAGAGAGATAGCAGGTATGCAGATGAAGCAGAAATGGGCTTGAGAGAAAAGGAGAGTAGGGACAGAAAACCAGATCAGTCTTCAACTTTTAAAAGAAGGAACCCAGATGATCAACCAATAAGGGCATGTCCTGTGGTTTCCAGTGTGGAAAATCTGGGCAGAATGTTGGTATTCCAAAAAACCAACAATGGGTATTGCAGTCAAGCCTATGGCCATAGCTATGAAAGTAGTGAGCTTGTGCTCCAATATAACCCAGGAAAAAAATACCTACTAGATTTTTTTCCAAAAGGAATAATTACTCTTTTTGTATCCCAGGCATCAGGCAAAGAGATAACCATCCTCAAGGATACCGATTGTTTTCAAACGCTACTTGCAGCAAAGTTTACAAAAATGCCATCTGAAAGCAGAACAAATACTACGGTATTGATAAAAGGGCTTACTGGCAAATGCTTGAAGGTTCCCTTAGTTAAAGTTTACCTGCAGAGTAAGTTGGTCATTGGGGGCAGTTGCGGTCATTTCGAGCTTACCAATGCAGGGGGTTGACCTATTGCTGGGCAATGACTTGGCAGGAAGCACAGTATTGAATCCAAAGGGTCCAGAGCGGTCCACACAGACAGGGGAACAAACAAAACTCTGCATAGCTGCAGAGGGCTGAGGAAATCCCAAAAATCCCACAGAGGGCAATAGGGCCAGTAAAGACTAAAGAGGCTAAAAGAAAGCCACTAGAATTTAAAGAGACTAAGATGGAACCATTAGAATTTAATGAGGTCAAGATAGAGCTAGAGGAAAGTAAAGGAGCTGAGATAAAAGCAGCAGAGGTTGAAGGAAATGCACCAGAGATATGGTTAGCAGTAACCTTCTAAAATATTTAAATAGGCATAAGAAAAGTTCCTAAACAGGTGAGCCAAAAGTGAGGCAGATGCCTTACCTAGCTAAAATGCCACATGGAAGTGCAGCAGAAGCTGGACAGCCACCTGCGAGCAGTTGTGTCCCAGAGGACATGGGACAGATTAGGGGAAAACCCATCCCCAAAGGAAAAGGGAAGGTAAAACACCCTAAGGTAAACTTGTGAAAACCATAAGAAAACTAAAAGTGAGGCCAGTAGGGATGTGCCCACTGAAGAATTAAAGGGCCAAGTTTTTAATCCAAAGTGAGCTGATCCCAGCAAAACAGACTCAGAACTCACTAAAGACAAAGTACAGAAGGAGAATCCAGACACCTCACAGGGACTAAAAAAACAATTTATCACCCACTATCACCCTAGAGATAAAAATTATCAATGTGCCAGAACCTGAACTATTAAATGCATGTGTTGTGGAAGCAGCGGCTAAGGCATGTACAGGCAGTAAAATTTGGAAACAGCCAGGAGAAATGCAGTAACTTAAATTTGCATATTACAAGACTTGAAACAGAAAAGGTCTCTCTTCAATAGTCTCCCAAAGTACTGCAGATACTAGAGAAACCCCTTTTTGACACCATATATCTGGGATTTAAAAGTGGGAAATGGATACGAAAGACCACTAAACTTTCTAAACACAAGCTTTCCTGGGGCACAACAACAATGCCCAAAAAGGAAATTCAATCATACTTCTGCCTCATCCAAAGAAAGTATGACGTAAAACTCAAACTTGAACAAGAAATGGCTGTTACACTGCTAGCTATAGCAGTTGTAAGGTTGTGTGGGTGTCATGTGTGGATTTCGAACAGAAGTAGCAACTCAAACTGAGCATCCTTGAGGCACTGTGGTCCATCAGCAGCAGCAGAATTGTATTCAACCACAATCTGTAACCTCATGGCCTGGCATATCTCCCACTCTACCATTACCATCAAGCCTGGGGACCAACCCTGTTACAATAAGAGTGCAGGAGGACATGCCAGGAGCAGTACCAGGCATACCTCAGAATGAGGTAATAAAAGCAAAATACTGCGGATGCTGGAAATCTGAAATAAAAACAAGAAATGCTGGAACCACTCAGCAGGTCTGGCAGCATCTGTGGAAAGAGAAGCAGAGTTAACGTTTCGGGTCAGTGACCCTTCTTCGGGTCTGCCTGGTGTCTGCCTGGTGAAGCTGCAAACACAGGAGTACTTGCATGAAACCAGTGGAAGCAGCATGCAATAGACAGGGCTAAGTGAGCCCACTACCAATGGATCAGATCTAAGCTCTGTAGTCCTGCCACATCCAGTCGTGAATGATAGTGGACAATTAAACAACTGACAGGAGTAGGAAGTTCCACAAACATTCCCATACACAACGATGGGGGAGCCCAGTAGATCAGTGCAGGAGTACCTCAGGGTCGTGTCTTAGGCCCAACCATCTTCAGCTGCTTCATCAATGACCTTCCCTCCATCATAAGGTCAGAAGTGGAGATGTTTGCTGCTGATTGCACAATGTTCAGCACCATTCGCGTCTCTTCAGATACTGAAGCAGGCGATGTCCATATGTAGCAAGACCTGGACAACATCCAGGCTTGGGCTGATCAGTGGCAAGTAACATTCGCACCAGTCAAGTGCCAGGCAATGACTATCTCAAACAAGAAATAATCTAACCATCTCCTCTTGACGTTCAATGGCATTACCATCGCTGAATCCCCTGTTACGAACAGACAGGTAATCTCTTCTTTTTCTGATCAAATTTCCCTGTTTTTTCAACCACCTGTCCATAAGTAGATTAGCGATTGAATTTCTTTCCCTCCCTTAAACCCTAATAATAAAATGACCGCATCAACAACACAAAGAAATAGGGTTTATTAACACACTCTTAAACTCGGGAAGGCATTTAACTTTGCCACCTGTGCTTACAAATATTCAGGGAAAGGTTAAAGGCATAAAAAAAAGGCAAGGACATTTACTAAATAGAAACTTATTTTAACTACTAGTTAATATGGATTTCAGTTAAACTAGTGTCCATGAATATCAAAAAAAGTGTCCAAAAGTTGGAGATCACTGATTAGAGGAGGAGCTGTTGGAGATATTGCGTCCCTTGCAAATTTATTTTTCTTTGTGTTCTCAAAGGTAATAATGGAGACAGCTAAACTGCTGAAGTCATCTTATTTTAGACAGAGAGGAAACGTGTAGAAATCAGACCTTTTCTGCTGTTACTGCAGCTTGTCTTCGGTTTGGTTTGTTTCTTGCTGGATTTTTCAAAGTGTTGGTTCTCTTTAATTTTTCTTGTTGAAAAGGCCTTAGAGAGAAAAGTCAATGCAGCTTGAGGACAGGCTGTGGCTTCTTGCAGGGAGGTGTGTCTCCAGCCCACGGCAACTGTGTAAAATCATACAGGCCGTACCTTAAACTGTTACAATGTCGAGTCCAGGCAGTTTGAATAAGGGATTCCTGGGTCCTAAAGCTAGACTCTTTTCAAGTGGCTGTCCCACCTGACCTGTCTCCTCCATTTTGACAATCAGAAACCAGAAATGCAAATGTAAAACATGCTGTATAAAATGGCAGCTGCCACTAACACGCAAATGCACAACATAATTCACAAAGGGGTTCACATCCATTTGTGGCACTCCAACTATCAACATCCTGGGGGCCACTATTGACCAGGAACTGAACTGGACAGCCGCATATATGCTGCAGCTACAAGAGCAGGTCAGTGTCTGGGAATTCTGCAGTGAATAACTTGCCTCCTGTCTTTCCAAAGCCTGTCCACCATCTACAAGGCACAAGTCATGAGTGTGATGGAATACTCTCCATTTGCCTGGATGGGTGCAGCTTCAACGACACTCAAAAGCTTGCCACCATCCAGGACAAAGCAGCCCATTTGATTGGCACCCCATCCACCATCTTCAACATTTACTCCATCCACCATTGACACACAATGGCAGCAGTGTGCACCATATACAAGATGCACTGCAGCAACTCACCAAGGCTCCTTCGACAGCACCTTTCAAGCCCGCAGCCTCTACCATCTAGAAGGACAGCAGATGCATGGGAACCACCATCTGCAAGTTCTCCTCCAAGCCACACACAATCCTGACTTGGAAGTATATGGCTGTTGGTTCACTGTCGCTGGGTCAAAATCCTGGAACTCCTTTCCTAACAGCACTATGTACCTGCACCCCAAGGACTGCAGCGGTTGAAGAAGGCAGCTCACACACCTTCTCAAGGGCAATTAGGGATGGGCAATAATTGCTGTCCTAGCCAGCAGTGCCCACATCCCCTGAACGAATAATAAAAATGGTGTGACCCCGATGCATACATGCATACATACGTTCCATCCTTTCCTCCATCCTTCCTTCCCTCTCTCAAAAAGCCAAACAACATAAAGATGAAATCCAAGGAATTTCATTTTTCTCTTTTGGGGAGGTGTCACATTCATGTGAAGTGCAGTGATTGAAAATACAGAACCCAAACTGAAGAGTTATAAAAATTGAATTTTCCCTTTTTAAAAAAAAAGTGGACAATGTGCTGCAAAATGGCTGCTGAAGATCAAACGACCTATCCCTGTATATTCAAACTGTCTTACTGTCTGCTGAGGAGAAAAAGATACATTCCAAGCTTAGAGGTGACAATTACACTCATCCTGAACCCATCAACGGAAATTTAGAATTGAATAGATTCTTCTGAAACAAAGAAAGTATGAAGTAGCCACATCCTGGTCCATTGTTGGTCAAGACAGGGAGAGGGCTCTGCGTTTCCAACAGAGGCAACATGTGAGAGATTTTTGACTTTAAAAAGTAGCTCTCTGGAGATAGGGGGAAGAGATCAGAACAAACATCACAAAAGCCTGTCCAGCTGCGAGCTGTGAGAGACCCAGCAAAAGCCAAAGAAGGAGCCCTGCTCTGAATTCTACACTTTAACATATTGCAGCAGAGAACTGAAAGTGATCACCGCATGCAGACTGAAGTCTCAACCACCAGAAAAATCTACAAACAACCCAGGCCTGCAACTTTAAAAGGGAAATTGACCTCTGAGAAGATTCAACACGTTTACCATGAACCCCGAACACCTACCTCACTTCAAACCACTTACCCCTTTTCTCGCTATCTATCTATTGTGTGTGTGTTTGTGCGCGCGCGCTCCATAAGTAGTTAACCTTCTGTTTTAAACCTGTCACTATCTGTTTATTTGACAAATAAAACACAAGGAGGTTAGAACCCTAGTAATAAAAACATTTATGATGGTCAGTTAGGAGGTAAACAGTGGGAACCCCTTACCACCTGGGTGTAACAATATAATCAACATACATTACAACCCAACAACCATTTCAAAATATAATTGCAATGCAAGAATTTGCTTATGTTTTGAACTATGTTGTCATATTTTAGATCAATTACATTGGAAGAACCAAGAACCAACACAATATCCATAAATTAATTCTCAAGCTGGAAGTACTGAATGTGCTGAGGTATTACTGCATGTTATAGTTAGAGTCATAGAGTTTTACAGGACAGAAACAGGCCCTTCGGCCTAACGCACCTGCGCCGACGATCAAGCACCTATCCAAAACTAATCCCACTTCCCTGCACTTTGCCCATAGCCTTGTATGCTATGGCGTTTCGAGTGCTCATCTGAATACTTCTTAAATGTCGTGAGTGTTCCTGCCTCTACCACCCCTTCAGGCAGTGTGTTCCAGATTCCAACCACCCTCTGGGTGAAAAATGTTTTCCTCAAATCCCCTCTAAGCCTCCTGCACCTTACCTTAAATCTATGTCTCCCTAGTTATTGACCTCTCCACTAAGGGAAAAAGATTCTTCCTATCTATCCTATCAATGCCCCTCATCATTTTGTATACCTCAATCAAGTCCCCGCTCAGGCTTCTCCGCTCTAAGGAAAACAACCCCAGCCTATCCAGTCTCTTTTCACAGCTGAAATGCTCCAGCCCAGGCAACATCCTGGTGAATCTCCTCTGCACCCTCTCCAGTGCAATCACATCCTTCCTACAGTGTGGTGCCCAGAACTGTACACAGTACTCCAGCTGCGACCTAACTAGGGTTTTAAACAGCTCCATCATAACCTCCCTACTCTTATATTCTATGCCTCAGCTAATAAAGGCAAGTATCCCGTATGCCTTCCTAACCACCTTATCTACTTGTGCTGCTGCCTTCAGTGATCTATGGACAAGCACACCAAGGTCCCTCTGACCCTCTGTACTTCCTAGGGTCCTACCATCCATTGTATATTCTCTTGCCTGGTTAGTCCTCCTGAAGTGCATCACCTCACACTTCTCAGGATTAAACTCCATTTGCCACAGCTCTGCCCATCTTACCAGCCCATCTATATCGTCCTGTAATCTAAGGCCTTCCTCCTCACTATTTACGACACCACCAATTTCCATGTCGTCCGCGAACTTACTGATCATACCTCCTATATTCACGTCTAAATTATTAATGTACACTACAAACAGTAAGGGTCCCAGCACTGATCCCTGCAGTACACCACTGTTCACAGGCCTCCATTCGCAAAAACAACCCTCTACCATCACCCTCTGCCTCCTGCCACTAAGCCAATTTTGAATCCAATTTGCCAAATTACCCTGGATCCCATGGGCTCTTTCTTAACCAATCTCCCATGTGGGACCTTATCAAAAGCCTTACTGAAGTCTATGTAGATGACATCAACTGCTTTACCCTCATCTACACCTCTAGTCACCACCTTGAAAGATTCAATCAAATTTGTTAGACACGATCTCCCCCTGACAAAGCTATGCTGACTATCCTAGATCAATTCCTGCCTCTCCAAGTGGCGATAAATGCTGTCTCTCAGAATTTTTTCCAATAATTTCCCTACCACTGATGTTAGACTCACAGGCCTATAATTACCTGCTTTATCCCTGCTACCCTTCTTGAATAATGGTACCACATTTGCTGACCTCCAGTCCTCTTGCACCTCTCCTGTGGCCAGAGAGGATTTGAAAATTTGTGTCAGAGCCCCCGTTATCTCCTCCCTTGCCTCACATAGCAGCCTGGGATACATCTCAACTGGGCCAGGGATTTATCCACCTTTAAGCCCGCTAATACAGCTAATACTTCCTCCTTTTCAATGCTAATTTGATCAAGTATATCACAATCCTCCTCGCTGATCGCCACACCTACATCGTCCCTCTCCATAGTGAACACAGATGAAAAGTAATCGTTCAAAACGTCACCTATGTCCTCCGGCTCCACACACAGATTGCATCTTAGATCCCTAATGGGCCCCACTTTTTCCCTGGTTATCCTCTTGCCCCTAACATACTTATAAAACGCCTTGGGATTTTCCTTTATAATGTCTGCCAGTGATTTTTCATAGTAATAATCATCTTGAGAAAACATACAAGATTTGATGCAGGCAAATGTCATTCATACTTCTAGCAGCACATTTTACTGTAACATACTCACTGCCATGATACTGATCCAATAAACCAAATAGATACTGCTGCCCCCACTCCTTAAAAAAAAAAATGACCCTTGGCCCCACTGTCCTTGCAAGCTACCAACTTCCCTTTCCTCTCAAGTCCTTGAACGTGTTGTGATCTCCCAAATCCATTGCCATCTTTCCTGCAACTCTGTTTGAACAACTCCAATTAGGATTCCATCCCTGCCACAGCACTGCAATGATCCTAATCAAAGCCACATGACATCCTACATGACGGTGACCATTGTAAATAGTCAGTCTTCATACTTCTCGGCGTGTCTACAGCCTTTGATACAGTTCAATACACCATTCTTCTCCAATGTGTCTCATCCATTGTCCAACTGAGTTGGACTGCCCTTGCCTGATTTCATTCTTATCTATCCTCTCGTAGCCAGAGAATCACCTGCAATGACTTCTGTTCTTGCTCCCATGCTGCTACCTCTGGGGTCCCTTAAATATCTATCCTTGGTACCCTTCTATTTTTGATCAGGGCACATCAAACAAAAATACATTGGGTTCGACATGTACACTGACGACACCAGCACTACCTCATCAGCACCAACTCTCCCAGCCTCTCCATTGCCTCTGATTTGTCACACTTCTTCTCCAACATCCAGTAATGGATAAGCAAACATTTTCTTCAACTAAATATTAGGAAGGCTGAAACCATTTCCTTCAGTCCCCATCATAAACTTGGAGCTGAATTTTTCCAGGGATGATCAAGTCCTGCTGTTGGGCCAAAAGCCAGAGTTGACCCTGTGACCACAGGTGGCAGGACACTGGGGGCAGCATTTTACTGGTGGTGGCCAATTAACATGCTGCTACCACTGCCCCAGTCCAATTGAAGGTGGCGGCCCCTCCTCTCCCCTCACTCCACCTGAGATTCTGGCCCAATTAGAGGATTGGCAGCCACCGCATTGCCACTGCTAGTAGTGGCCACTGCATGAAGGAAATGCCAACGCACCCTCAAAGATGGGTGAGTTGCTTTCAGGAAGCTGGGGCCAGGCAGGCAGGCTGTTAATAGTGGTCAGGGGAGCATGGTGGTGGGCGTGCATATGCCAGCAATGATGCCTCAGCTGCAGGGGCAGCTATTGCCGCCAGTGGGACTGTATATGGGCCATGAAGTAGCCATTAAAGAGGCCTCCACACCCACCTCCCTCCACCAAACCCCATGAACCCACTGGGAGGTGGTGGGCCCTCGCAACGCAGGCAAAATGTTGGTGGGGGTGGCAAGTGGCCCTTAATTGGGTCTTTATGCGGCTCTATTGGCCACCCAAGAGGACTGGTGGCCATGCTGCTGATGTTCCTGCTGCTGGTTAAAAGCAGGGACATGCAAGAGGAAGAGCACAAGTTGGAGAATATATGAAGGAGAATGGCCATGGAGGGATTTGAAAGCAAGGATGAAAATTTTAAATACTGGACTGGGAGCCACTATGCGTTAGCGAGTATGGAGGTAATCAGTGAACAAGACTTGTTGCAAGTTAGGACATGGGCAACAATGTTTTGGATGGGTTCAAGTTTATGGAGGGTGCAAGGTGTGAGGCTGGCTAGGAGAGTATTGAGTCTAGAGGTAATAAAAGCATGGATGAGGGTTTCAGTAGAAATACGCTGAGGCATGGGCAGAGATGGAGGACGTTATAAAGGTGCTTGTATGTTCAATTGGTGAGGGAGTGGATATGAGGTCAGAAGTTCGTCTCCGGGTCAAAGAGGATGCCAAAGTTGCAAGCTGTCTGCTTCAGTCTACATTGGATCCCAGTTTGATAACGCCTCAATTTTAAAATCCTCGTCCTTGCTTTCAAATTATTCCACAGCCTCACCCCTCCATATATTTGTAACCTCCTCCTGCCCTACAATCTGTGCCACTCCAATTCTGGCCTCTTGTACATCCCTGATTTTCATCACTCCACCGTTGGTGGCCGTGCCTTCAGCTGCCTTGGCCCTGCTGCAACCTCTCTGACTCTTAACCTCTCTATTCTCCTTCAAGATGCTCCTTAAAACTTTGACTTTTCGTCACCTGTCCTAATGTCTCCTTATGTGGCTCAGTGTTGAATTTTGTTTGCTAATTCTCCTGTGAAGGACCTTGGCACATTTTATTATGTAAAAGGTGCTATTTAAATGCACGTTGTTGTTGTTGCTACTTTTGCGATGTATTTTCTTCTTTCAAGGATGTTTACTACTATCAAGACCTTACTGCCTATCTTATTTTCTTAATAACTTTCATTGGAAGATGTGAGTCAGAAGAAAATTTTCTAAACAGTTGGAGCGATGACTTCTCGAAAGTCGACGCTCCCGAACAGTATTTTATTTGTTACTAAAGTCATCTCCTTAGGAAAAGACTTTTAGTCACACATAGGATGTATATTTTTTTCTGTTGAATTATTTACACAACTTAAAGATTGTTTCAAATACGTTAAATATTTTACAAATAGCTACATCAATAACATTGGGCAAGACTGGGTTTAAAAAGAATATCAAATCATACTTTTGCTAGCAGAATTAGTGATAAATCCATTATCACCCACTATGGGGAAATTGTTGCCAAGGTGATTCATCTGAAGTATTGAAAATAGATTGACATTGAAACAGTTGCTGTGGCGTTGGCAAATTCTGCCAAAATAGGATTAAAAATTAATTTCATAAATTGATAAAAGGGCAGATCCCTTATTTCAAATTGCATTAAAACCATGTAGATTTAATAAAATGAAAATGTAATAAATCTAATAGAAAATTTTTGTAGTTTTAATCTAAACCATGTAAGTTTTCTTCTTTTTTATCAAAGGATACATCAAAGTACAAGTAGAATTGGAGTATGCCAATGTATTCGTAACATATTTACTCGGAACCATTATTAATCTAGATTTTTTTCAGCTTGTATTGCCAATAAGTCAATATATATTTTAACAAGAGAAATACTGATGTATAACATTATGTTGTAAAATTTTGTGGACAAGCAGAAAAAAAGTGACATGTCAACAGACTTTGATTAAAAATTCCAAAACATAATTAATATGCAAAATAGAGAATTCTGCTGATCACTGATTTTGATTGAGTCCAATTGAACAAGCCAAATCCAAGGGTTATCACTGTTTAGGCCTAATGTCATGGCAATTACTACCAGTCAGCTCGCAGAAGCAATAGCAGGCGCAGTGATAACTGACTTGTATTTTAAATAGGCGAATCTTATTACTTTTATACTGACCAATATATTATGCAGTTCACTTTGATGACTCAGTGTTTTGTGATATTACTGTATTAAGTTGTGAAATGTTAGAAATTATGTAGCTAAAAACAGAACAAGATCCAGGAACAAACAGCTATTAAACTTAACTGCTCATCTGTGATTCTCATGTCTGTGCCTTATAAGGATCTATTGGCACTGTTGCTCGTTAAGTAGAGATATAAAAATCTCTGTCTGTCATGGTCATTGAGCTGTGACATAACCCAGCAATCTTGTGGTTAGGCACTTTTGCGTAAAATAGGGCAAAGTTTTAAAGAAGTTTAGCTTCAGAACAACTTGATACAGTCATTGATAATCCAAATCTGGTGTGCAAGAAGGCTACACTTACTCTTGATCTGCTTGTGAGACAACATATTAGTTGTGAGATGGTGTGCTGGAGAATACTACTGACTGCAGCAGGTGGTGGTTGTTATGTGGATTGAAAGATTCATTCTCCTTGCAGTTATGGGGAGGAGATGACTTTTGAGTTAGAGGTACAGTTACAGTTGCACAGGAAAGATCACATCACTGTATTAGATTTTGCCCGGCTTCACTTTCTAAATCTGATCATGCTTTTGCTGAAAGGAATCACAAATTCATATTTGGCTAAAGGTATACAGAAGGAGGCATAACTAATTTGATAGGGTTACACTTAGTATCCTTTACAAATACCAATTTCCATTGCTAGTGTAAACCATGGCGCGGAGTCAACTCCCCCTTGGCCCCTTTATTCCCTGCACCCACTTGATCCTGGCCGTCACGTGGGACTAAGTCCTCTTAATTCAGGCTCAGGCTGGGTGTTTGGGATATCGGGTTACAGGAGAGCCACCCTCCAGCTTAATCCACAGCTACAGTTAACGGCTTAGTACAAAGAGGAGGAAACTCAGTCCTTTCTTTAACTATCAAGTTACTTTATTCACCTTGTTGTACAATGTAAGAATAAGGCTTATACACTTAGTTAGACAAAAGCATGCAACTCAAACTGAGTTATACAGTTAATAACAAAACTAGCTAGAATTGATAAGCACACCCACTAGGTTCCTCTGATCTTTCCCTGACCTAGTCACAGAAAACAAAGGATAATACCCGAAAAAGGGGAGAGTTGACGCTGGCTAGACGTTCCGTTCTCTCTCTCTTTTATGTTGTCGCCGCGTTGCTCACGCAGGGTCTTCCACTTCCACGATGGTTGATCTCCAGAGTTTATCGCTAGCTCTATGCCCAAAAAGCTCTTATTCTCCTTCTTATCTCTCCAAAACTGAGCTGTGTCTTTCCGGTTGGTTTAAGCCTGCTCACCTTGTTCGCATCTTCTCCTAATTGGCCCAGGCCCAAAGACCCCGGTATCACACCGTGTCCAAATAAGGCTCTTTTCCGGTGATCGCAGTTAACTGTGAGTCTGCTGCAGTTTTTTTTTCCAATAATATTTTTTGCATATTAGAAGGGGAATAACACTCTCTAGGGTGTGTACTTGCAATTTAAAATGCTCCCTTCAGAAAGATTGGAAAAAATAATTACATTTTTCTCTACCCTAAAGGTGATATTTCTATTTGTGCCCATTTGAACAATGTCAGCTTGAGAGCCATCATTTCCAATGTCTTGGTCAAAAAAAGAGCTGTTTAGGTGGTACATCTAGTAGGTCTATGTTTGGCTCTTAGACTAAGCTGCGACTTTACATTCTTCCGGGAACTAAGGACTGCTCTTCATACAGCAGCTGCATTAAGAAGTTGATTGCCTGCCAGAATCTGAATGCTATCCAGAACTAAAATTTAGTGTAATCATGGAATGGTGAGACTGGAAATCACAGCTAGGAAAGATATAAATACACTTCCGACAAAATTCCTTAATTAGTGGCCTAACCACAAACTAGGAACTTCTACTAATTAAAGGAGGTGAAATGTAGCTTTGCGATTCAAAATTATGACCTGAGTTACTGTCAAGGACTCGGCTACGATATATATATTTAGTGGAGGGTTGAGCAGTATACCATTAGTCACAGTGATGCATGTTTCCTGTCTGTTCTCCACACAGACATAAATCAATCTTAGTATTTAATATGATATGTATTGCTACAGTGATTACTAAATGAAGAGGCTGTATGCTTTATCAATGGATTTGCCTTTAGGAATAAATCCATTGAATTTGTCTAGGTTTTTTGTTATAATGGAACAGATCTCAAGGCTTGTTCTTGAGTAGTTTGTGGTCTAGAGCAAGTCAATGGTGGTTAGATGTTAACGCGGTCATTCCTTTAAGGCTCCTAATCGGCAAAACAAAAGAATTGCAACTCCTGATAAACTGTTGAGGTCACTCAGAGAGCAGTTGTAAGACTTTTAAATTTTGGAGTCCAGGTCAATTACTGGCTTATTTGTCTTTGTTTTAGATCTGTAATAAAGTGTGGCACTGTTTATATGTACCAGCACATCTTCCCTGGTGTTGGTCATAAGTAACCATGATTATGTTATTTAGCTGTGAACCTGACCTCTGTATCTAAGGTCACTTCTCTCAATAGACAAATCCAGAGAATATTAGCTGGTTGTCATCTTTTGAGGTCATTTACAGACAAATAGAACAGTTTGTAAATTGCAGGCCGCAGATCAGCAACTGGCCTTTTTCCATTGCTAAGATTATTCTACATCTGTAACAATGTGATCTCTGTTATCCCTTAGACCAAACTTAGAGTACTGTGCACAGATCTGGTCACCATATTATAAAAAGAATATAGAGGCACTCGAGAGGGTGCAGGGAAGATTTAAAAGGATGATACCAGAAATGCATGGGTATACATATCAGGAAAAGCTGAACAGGCTGAGTCTCTTTTCTCTTGAAAAAAGAAGGCTAAGTGGTGACCTCATAGAGATCTTTAAAATTATGAAAGGTTTTGATAGAGTAGATACAGAGACAATGTTTCCATTTGTGGGGAAGAGCATAACTAGAGGCCGATTAATATAGGATAGTCATGAAGAAATCCAATAGGGAATTCAGAAGAAACTTCTTTACCTGGAGAGTGGTAAGAATGTGGAACTTTCTACCACAGGGAGTGGCTGAAGTGAATAGTATAGATGCATTTAAGAGGAAGCTAGGCAAGCGCATAGGGGAGGAGGGAATACAGAGTTACAATGATAGATTTAGATGAGGAAAGATGGGAGGAGTCTCAAGTGGAGCATAAGTGGACTGGTTGGGCCAAATGGCCTGTTGCTGTGCGATGTATCCTATGGTATGCGGTGTCTGTCGTTGACATCTGAAGTGTAATCCATGCATGGGAGCTGCAAGGTGTATATATAGATAGATAGATTCTAAGTTTTTTTGTAGCTATCGATAATAATTTGTGTGCAACTTTGTGGGGAGTAGAACTGAAACATAGTGCTGTGTAAGATCAGATCTGGCACTAGCAAAAGGGAAATCAGGTATTGACTCATTAACCCTTCAGATGTGGATATGTAAAGTATCTCAGATCACTATTTACTTCTACCATACGCACTAACTGAAGAATCTAGCCCACTAAAGCAATAATCCTTGCATTTCTCTTAACATGTGCCTCTGATAATAAGCTAAAGCTTTACTTTGAGAGAAAGACAGAGAACTAAAGGCAATAGGGTATAGTTTAGTCCTAGTCACAGAAGAAACCTTTTCTAGTTTGTAGCATGCTTTAAGGGGCAGTGTCCATCTGCAATGCTGGATAATTGTTTGCTATCACACCATGCAGTTAGATTGAAAATTCATAGCATGTATCAATGCATGCAATTTTCCAGTTTTATAGTCAGGGTGAGACTGGAGCCCTTATTCATGCTTTTGTGATCTCATGGCTTAGCTTCTTAAATTCTCTTCTCACCTGCCACTCAAAATCCTCAGTACTAATGCCAATTGTCTAAAACTTCACCACCTACATTTTGATCTATACCTAAGTCTTATTCATCCATCACCCCTGTGATCACTTGCTGACCTTCACTGGCTTCTTATCTCTCAAAGCACCAAATACTAAATATTTGCCTTTTAAACAAATCTTTCAAGGACTTACCCCTCCCTACCTCTGCAACATCCTCCAGCCCAAGGCATACTGTACTCTATTTATTTAGAGATACAGCACTGAAACAGGCCCTTCAGCCCACCGAGTCTGTGCCGACCATCAACCACCCATTTTATACTAATCCTACATTAATCCCATATTCCCTACCACATCCCCACAATTCTCCTACCACTTATCTACACTAGGGGCAATTTACAATGGCCAATTTACCTATTAACCTGCAAGTCTTTGGCTATGGGAGGAAACCGGAGCATCAGGCAGAAACCCACGCAGTCACAGGGAGAACTTGCAAACGCCACACAGGCAGTACCCAGAATCGAACCCGGGTCGCTGGAGCTGTGAGGCTGCGGTGCTAGCCACTGTGCCACCCCATTATGCATCCATTCCTCCGAGCGTTCCTCACTTTGTGCCAGAACTTTCAGCTGTTTTGGCTCTACTCCTTGCAACTCCATCCCCGAACATCTTTGCTTTGCTACTTTGCTCCCTGCCTTTAAAACAAAATCTCCTGAAAATCGATTTATTTGGTTGTACCTTTGGCCCACTCTCCTGAATCCTTTACCACTTGGCCAAATCTCTCATGCAAAACTCTCACATGAAACATGATGGGAAAGTTCCTTACATTTTATATACTATAAGTTTTTCTTATGCTAATGGTTACACATTTTTGCTGCAAAGGGAGCAAGTTAGCTATTCATTTGGATTTTAAATTGTATGGTTATACTGTTTCGGCTTTAGCCAGTTAAAAAGTGTATTTTAATGGGATACTAAAGGTTGGTTAGTTCTGAGAATTAGTATATTACAATGCAACTGAAGGTCTTGTAAATTTGAAATGAAACTGCTTTTGAGAAAATTCTATAATGTGTTATAGGCTTAAAATGCTAGATTTTCTATCTCTTGTTATGAAAGGGCTTCCTTTTTTTGTTAAATATTTTTGAGGACTCATTTAAAGTGTGGATATTGATTTATTTTGGAACACTGAAGTTTTCATAGCTGCTGGACCTGGGGGAGATGTTTACAGAGAAGTGACATGTCAATATTTGAGGGTCAGGAGGTGATTTCGCTTCTGAGATATTATTTTTGTCCAGTTGGGTTGTGGACAGTGTGGAAAAGCAGTTGGTTTTATTGCCTGCTGAAAAGGAACCCCCAGCTCATCTTTCCTGCACCTCTCTAAGAGACCCTGAGAAATCCAGTGTGTCAGCTCCTCTTTCTCTACCTCTTTGAAAAAACCCTGCAAATTCAGAGTGTGATAATTGAAACCCCTGATGCCACATTTCTCCTGGAAAGCCTACCAGATTATTTCTCAACAACTCTAGAATGAACTGCTTCTTAAAAGATCCCAGTGACCCGTATCTGTATACCTGGACGCCAGATCAAAAGGGACAACTGACATCCTTCCATATCTTTTTTTCTCCCTTCAAGAATTAGCAAGTATTTGGCCAAAGTATTCTTTTTTTTTTTGTTTTGTTTTCTGTAAAAGAACTCTGCGAGAGAATTTCTTTATCTTTTTTCGAGTGTGTGTGTGGGGTATTTAAAAAGGGAACTTAACGTAGTTCAATCTGTGTGTTAATGCTTTGCTTTGTTACTGGATAAGTCTTGTTTTATAATAAACTGATAATTTTATTGTTTATTAAAGAAACCTGGTTGGTGTATTTTATTCTGGGATAAAGAGTAGAGCCCTTTCCTATCCTGAGTGGTGTGAAACAGGGCTGTGTTCTCGCACCCACACTTTTTGGGATTTTCTTCTCCCTGCTGCTTTCACATGCGTTCAAATCCTCTGAAGAAGGAATTTTCCTCCACACAAGATCAGGGGGCAGGTTGTTCAACCTTGCCCGTCTAAGAGCAAAGTCCAAAGTACGGAAAGTCCTCATCAGAGAACTCCTCTTTGCTGACGATGCTGCTTTAACATCTCACACTGAAGAGTGCCTGCAGAGTCTCATCGACAGGTTTGCGGCTGCCTGCAATGAATTTGGCCTAACCATCAGCCTCAAGAAAACGGACATCATGGGGCAGGACGTCAGAAATGCTCCATCCATCAATATTGGCGACCACGCTCTAGAAGTGGTTCAAGAGTTCACCTACCTGGGCTCAACTATCACCAGTAACCTGTCTCTAGATGCAGAAATCAACAAGCGCATGGGTAAGGCTTCCACTGCTATGTCCAGACTGGCCAAGAGAGTGTGGGAAAATGGCGCACTGACACGGAACACAAAAGTCCGAGTGTATCAGGCCTGTGTCCTCAGTACCTTGCTCTACGGCAGCGAGGCCTGGACAACGTATGCCAGCCAAGAGCGACGTCTCAATTCATTCCATCTTCGCTGCCTTCGGAGAATACTTGGCATCAGGTGGCAGGACTATATCTCCAACACAGAAGTCCTTGAAGCGGCCAACACCCCCAGCTTATACACACTACTGAGTCAGCGGCGCTTGAGATGGCTTGGCCATGTGAGCCGCATGGAAGATGGCAGGATCCCCAAAGACACATTGTACAGCGAGCTCGCCACTGGTATCAGACCCACCGGCCGTCCATGTCTCCGCTATAAAGACGTCTGCAAACGCGACATGAAATCGTGTGACATTGATCACAAGTCGTGGGAGTCAGTTGCCAGCATTCGCCAGAGCTGGCGGGCAGCCATAAAGACAGGGCTAAATTGTGGCGAGTCGAAGAGACTTAGTAGTTGGCAGGAAAAAAGACAGAGGCGCAAGGGGAGAGCCAACTGTGCAACAGCCCCAACAAACAAATTTCTCTGCAGCACCTGTGGAAGAGCCTGTCACTCCAGAATTGGCCTTTATAGCCACTCCAGGCGCTGCTTCACAAACCACTGACCACCTCCAGGCGCGTATCCATTGTCTCTCGAGATAAGGAGGCCCAAAAGAAGAAAGAGTAGAGTATATGATTGACCATATCGGTAACTGGGTAAACATTTAAAATACATGTTGTGACCTGAGGAGAGGTGGAACTAGAAAAGACAGCGCACTCCTCCCGCCTCGGTTGTAACACTCCTGTCTTATTTATAATTTTCTATCATTTCTTCCATCTCTTCAAACTTATTGTAATACATGTTCCTAAATGACAATGTCCCTTGAGTCTAACAATTATTTCACAGTAATAATCAGAAACATAAAAGATTCCAATATTCTGTCTTGTCAAAACTTGCAAAAATTGCTAACTTGGAACAAAGCTCTTCAATTTTACTGCATTTAACATTTCACCTCAGTATTCAGTACAATAATTGAAAAGGCACCTCAATTCCTACCAGTTGGTTCATATAATTGCAAATTACAAACAAAGGTTTTAATAGAGCATTGATGGATATTTTTCCTATTCTTGTTCTCCTCATGACCTGTTGCCTCCATTTAGCCTCATGCTGCAGGATTGCTGTGATCACCAATAGTCGAGAAGCAACTGATTAAGTGTTTGTTTGCCGCATCGTGTGACAGGCCAGTTTTCTCCCACCCGTCTTCTCCTTCTTGGCAGTGGTTATTTCTTTGAGCTGCTTGCAGTTGGTTGTCTAACTGAAGACTGGAGAAACATATTACAACTGTGTCTGACAGATTCAGAAGTGTGAAGAAATGCTGTCCTGTAGGTTCACTCAAGAAATTGCAATTTGAATTGACTACTGCTTTTGAAGAAAAAGATCCACTACAATGTGTTATGTTTTGAACGTTGTTCTTCCTTCTTCTTCACATAGAACAGTGACATGAAAAGTAGCATGCTGTGACATTTTAGCAAGATCACTGAATAAATCAATTGCAGAAGTATTATTTTTAAATTATAACTTTTTGTTGCCACATTATCCCTAGTGATTCATCCAAGTACACAAAATTGTAGTGCAGGTGAAGGAAGGGTGGAGGTTAGCAATATAATGGATATGGAATAAGCCATCTTTGATATGGAAAGAGTTTGCAACCTAGATCTAGGAGCATTAAACTAAGAGTTTATTCAAAATCACATTTCAATATTCTGAAGTACATTACACTCTGGGGTAAGATTTGATGTAAGTAGTGAAATTGCAAATACATTTATAAAGACAAAGTGTATGATTTTGCTATATCTAGTACAATTTTCCAAAGGAGTTGAGGTGAAGAACAATTGGTAATGTATTGATCCTTTGCTCCTAGGTCTCTTTACATGCTTTGAAAATGAAATATTAAATGCTATTTACAAAACTTGTAAGTGCTGGCGTAACCTCAATACTGCACCAGCCTTGGTTTTATTATTTTGACAGGTATAAGGTTTGAGTGTCTTGGATCCATAATAATTGGAATGCCAAATTTCCAAGAAATACTTGGACATATGACGAGATCTGAAGATGCTTCAAATCAAACCTCACCTCGGTTGGCTATCTTCTATCTGATGGTACAGCTGTTTGTGTGTCTGAAAGACCTCCTTGCTTGTCTCACAACTGTCTGTGCATGTTCAATATCGTTGACAGTCTACTTATAATAGCTCACACTTTTTTTCCATTGGGCTCCATTTTGGACCTCTATTTAGACCACTTGAATTGGAATATGAATCCAAATCCAAAGTCTGGAAATATCCCTGTGCTTTATCAGTGTGGTGTTCTTTGTGTTCCTCAGACATTTTGATTACTGTTTCATTAATACAATAAGAGCAGTCTATTGTTCGGATAAATGTTTCATGCTGCATAGAAACTGATTTTCAGCCTTATAAATGGTAATGACACAAACTGCTTATCCCCTAGGCCCTTCTAAATCAAAGAGTGTTTTGAAATCCATGGGAGCAGTGGGGGTTTTGAGGACATATTTGTGGATTACAGTGTCTAATATAGTTCAGACAGCTAGATTCATGTAAATTCTGTTGGTTCGTATGAAGGTCAAGCCAATTCTTGTGACATATTTGTAATTTAGAATGTCTGAATAACTGCAGTATTAATTATCCCTTGGGTTTTTATTGTAGATTGAGAAACAGAGTCTTCTTTCCCTCTCTCTTTCCATTTGTGCAGCAAGTTATAAACATCCTCTTGTACTAAATCAAGTAGACGCTTTCAGCCATGAAGAAAGCATTTTGGATAAATAAATAAATATCAGCATTACATCTGATGAAAGTGCACAGTGTAAATCTCTAATAAATGTTTGCATTCTCAGTAATGCAGCAATCTCTAAGACATATAAATGAAGCCATGTAAAGATGACAAATAATACACGTGACATATGTACTTTAGCCACTGTTATAGTACCATAAATTTTTCGTGGGGCAAGAGTGTGTGAAATTTCAAAACCAGCTTGATGCTGAATTGTACATTCTGTGCTATGAGAGTGGTAAAAATTTCAATTGTGTACCCTTGTTGGCCGGGATTTTGTGAGGCCCCCTGAGGTGGGGTTGGTGGGGGGGGAGGGGGCACGAAGTATTGCAAGGGGTGGGGGGGTAGCAGGGCAGAGGGCCCATCACCTCCACATCGCCCAGCAATCTTCCAGGACGTGATAAGCTAATGACAGCCTTCCCCCTTCAAAGGCCAATTGAGGCCCTTAAGTGGCCTGTTAACAGCCAATTAAGGACCTCTTCCCACCACTGCTGGGATCTTACCAGCAGCGGGGCAGGAGTGATCCGCCAAACGGGGAGGATGCCTTGTAAAATGAGGTGCCCTCTGTGTGGGCTTGGGGGGGTGGGGCGACCACTCCTTCATGGGCAATTTATGGCCTATGGAGGACCTCCACAAGAAACAATTTTACCCCCTGGGATCCTGCTCCCCCTGGACTGCAGGACCACCCTCCCCCATTACCCCCCCTCGCTGGTGCCTTCTGGACTGGCCCTGGTGATCCCGTGTAACATACCTCTGTTCTGGGGTTCCAGCACTGGGCCTGGGTTCAAGGCTCCTGCAGTACTGGCAGTGGCCACCATTCCTGGTGGCGCTGCTAATACTGCTGAGCCGCCAGCTCTCTGACTGGCTGACAGCTTTTGAAGGTGGGATCTCCATCCCTTAAAGACTTTAAAGGGACGGGGATCCCACCTTCTGAAACTTTGATTTAAAAAGACTGGAGGATTGCTCCGGGTTGCGGGGAAGGGGGGGGCTGCGCTGGGTGGCAGGGTTACCAATAGGTGGGGGGCAGGGCTCCTCCCACCCCGCCATGTTTTCAGTCCAGTGCCGGGAGTCCCGCCTTTAGCATAAAATCCAGCCCGTCATGTGTGAATTATTTTCCTCTCAAAATTCTGGCTTCATTTTCATTTGTGTCTATCTGCTACAGAGTTCTGGTAGTTATTTTATGATCTTTGACTAATACTCCACCTTATAAATCAGCGCTGAGCAGACTTGCTTACAGGAATGCCCAATGCTGCATTTGTACTGGAGCGAGCAGTCTCAGACTGGTAGTTAAAGTATTGGTTCTAACTAGGCAGTGTCCTGTTTATACTGCCTAACTGAAGCTGCAATTCCTCTACCTAGCTGAGAGTACACATGGGCAGAGCTTGTCTCCTAGTAGTTAATATTTAAATGTTGAAAGAGTGCAGGCGGCATTGCCTAAGCATTTAAATTAATTCACAGGTAAGTTCAAAAACTATGCAGGAGGTCCAAGGCATTTCCTGAGCACTTTTATCGTCTATGTGGTGGTAATTCCAAATAGTAAGATACTTTTTCTTTTAACGTATTCATTAATGGACATGGGCGTTGCTTGTAAAGCAAGCATTTATTGCCATTCCCTGATTGCTCTTGAGAATGTACTGGTGAGTGGCCTTCTTGAAATGCTACAGTCCGTGTGGTGTAGGTACTCCCTCAGTGCTGTTAGGGAGGGAGTTCCAGGATTTTGATCCAGCGACAATGAAGACATGGTGTTGTATTTCCAAATCAGGGTGGTGCTTGACTTGGAGGAGAACTTGGAGGTGGTGGTGTTCCCATGTTCCGGCTGCCATTGTTCTTTTCGGAGGTAGAGGCTGCGGGTTTATGAGCTGCTGTCGAAGAAGCCTTAGCAAGTTATTGCAGGGTATTTTGTAGATTGTCTTTTACAGAGTCAACTTGCATCCTTACTCCAGATTTATACTGCAGCTTCAGCACCACTGTGAACAGAAAATTGTTGTGATGTACACACGCCTTTAAAGGGGCTCGTCCACTTTACATCAAAAAAGTAATAATGATGAAAAGGTACAGTTATGCTGCAGGTACTGGTAGTTATTAACAATAAGCCAACCTGACAATCAGCTCTCTGCAGACATTAACTGCGGATGGGCATTGGCCGAGGTGAATGCCAAGCCCTAATGACGCGAATAGCATAAGCCCTGGGTAATTCAAACTCCCAGTCACAGGCTTAAATACAAAGGGTTACTGTAAATGAATATTTACTGTTAGTCAAGAGTCTAAATAATCATAGGTTAGCAGTATATCACAATGGGCAGAATTTTCCAAGGCCATTGGAGGCAGGGTTGGGGGCAATCGGGATGGGAAAGTCCTGGAACTTGACATTGGGTTAGGATCCTGCCCTCATTGGGCTTATCCCTTTGTCGGCTAAGTCATTTAGAAGTGGTTGAGGTTGTTAAGGCAATTATGAGTTGCATTAGCCTTGAATCCTGGATTTCTTAGTTATGAAACCTGTTTCTCCACCTGCCAGAAACTCACCAGGGTCACCAAGGTGGGTGCGCAACAGGAACAGCTTCTTCAGTGAAAACTGACAAATTGTGAAGCCTTTGATCGGTTACATCAAGAGCTCCAGCATGGCCATTGCGAGACTGCTGTTCAAAACATTTCTTCTGTGGGAGAGTGCTTTCACAACTTGACTGGTGATTGCCAGCTTCTTGGACGGCACTGCACCTGTCCAGCACTTCAGTGATCTTTAGCTGCACTTTCCTGCTGCCAGCCTTCACCGCAGCAAGGGAGCAGCTTATACTACTCCACCTTCCACGTCTGGTGAGGGGAAGGAGCAGAGGTCGCCAACTGCTCCAGCAACAGCAGGAGCGACACCCGCACCAGCCGCCTTCTCCTCAGTCGCCTGCCTCACCACAGAGTAGAGGGGCTGGACACTGAGATTCAGCTGGAAGGAAGTGAGACCCCTGTTACAGGTTCTACAGGCAGAGGATCATCTCTCTCGACATGTCTGAGCACCAGTGCCTCAGGAGGCTCAGGCTGTCATGGCAGGTTGCTGCTGACATCTGTATCCTCCTGGGACAAGACTTGCTTCCCAGTGCAACAGGTGGGCATCCATTGGCAATAGCTGACAAGATGCCTGTCACTGGAGGGCAATACCACCCCCCCACCCCACCTTCACCCTGGTCTCCGCCTCTTGCCAAGGTTTTGTGCTTTCTTCTCCTGCTAGGAAAGAAAGCAGAGATGTGGGTGGTCATAATGGCTTGTGTGGAGAGGAGGCAAGGACACAATTTGTGGAGGGTCACTGTGAGGCATGGATGCAAGAGGGCAAAAGGCTGAGGGTGAGTGTGAGTGTTGGCTGATCAGATGGGTATGTGAGGTCCCTGCAGAGAGAGGAATAAGCAGGAGCTGCAAGGTATGTTGACCTGAGGAGTGCTGTACAGGAGAATGCTGTGAAAGTGAGAGTGTGGCACCTGAAAGTGTTATGTCATTCACATGCCATGCCCTCCTAAGGTCCAGGATTGTCTTGGTGCACTTTCTCCAGGCTGGAGGGACCACACTCCTGCTGCTTACTTCCTCAATCATTTCCATCCACGTCTGCTTGGTAGGAGAGGTTGTCCTCTGCCTCCCATCCTTGGGAGAGTTCACCTCACTGCAGCCTCTCAGATCCTGCAGCAGGACCACCAGGTACAAGTGAGAGACCAGGGATGCAGCCTTCTCAGGTCTCCTCTCTATTCCTATGGTTGCTGTTGCCTTAGACATCCAGATGCTGGAGAGCTCTTCGAACCCATGTCATGGTCCCTTTAATTAGAAATCCTTCCTTTGACAGAATGGACAGCTCATCCCACCCACCCTCCCTAATTGGTCAGGGAGCCCGGAGGTGTGATGACAATTGGTTTGTTCTGGTAAAGTGTAATGGCTGGGCCTACCATTCAGAGAGGCGGGTTTCAGATCCAAAACTGGTCCCGCTGTTTTGGCCAATGTCTCAGTATTAGTTGGCTTTGCTTAATTACAGTATAATGTCCAGTGCTGTAATATAGATTAGCAAAGTTGACAACACAATGTTCATTCTTCAGTACTACACTGGGGTGTTATCTTCGTTCACTTGCAGCATTCTTGCCACAAAGCCAAATGGTTGTGAGTTCAAACATCACGCCACAATTTAAGTAACTCATTTAAACTGATGCAGCAGTGCAGTGCTGAGTGTGAGGTGCTATCTTTTGGATCAGATATTAAACTAAGATACCTCCTGTTATTTAAGGTGTATGTAAAATTTAACATTGTAGTATTTGAAAAAGAACAGGGACTTTTCCCAGTATCTCTCAAAATAACACCACCAAAATAAAATTAACTGGTTATTTATCTCAATTTCTGTTTGTTGAACATTGCTTTGTGAAAATTGGCTGCTGTATTTGCCTATCTGTTTGATTATGGTTCTAAAAGTAATTCATTGGATCTAAAATGCATTGAGACATCCTGAGGTGTTATATGAATACAAATTCTTTGTTGTAAGTTATTCAATGTATCATTAGTAAGTTCCAGCATTCCAGCTATCCTGCTGTGACATGAGCATAAAATATGTAATCTTGGTCTTTGGAGGAGGTTGTCTGCTGTGACATTGGCAGTTCTGCTTTCTTCTGCGACACCCTGGGGTGCTCACCTTCTCCACTGTGGACACCTATGTCAAGTTGTTATCCATGAACAAGAACTTTACATAAGGTTACATAGGCACAGCAACAAGCCATTCAACCCAACCAATCCAGCTAGCGTTTATGCTCCACTTGAGACTCCTCCCATCTTTCCTCATCTAAATCTATCGTCATAACCCTCTATGCCCTTCTCCCTCATATGCTTGTTTAGCTTCCTTTGAATGCATCTCTACTGTTTGCTTCAACCACTCAATGTGGTTGCAAGTTCCACATTTTCATCACTCTTTGGAGAAATAAGTTCTTTCTGAATTCCCTATTGGATTTCTTATTGAGTACCTTATATTGATGGCCTCTAGTTATGCTTTTCTCCACAAGTGGAAACCTTCTCTCTGTATCCACGCTATCAAAAACTCTTCCTGTGGTCGTCATCTTGTCATGCCAGCTAAACTATTAATATTGCTCGTATGTTATTTAACTCGATGGTAATATTGCCATCGAAATGCAAGTTATTAAGGTAACATTTGTAGTACACGTAATCATCTTTACTTATGTTCAATTATACTCTTAACCTTTAATCTTTAAAACTTTCTAGGCTTTTGAATATCTGTTTCAAATGTTCATTATGTTCTTTACTGACTCCCTCATAATGGCTGTTAGTGCATCACAAATCTTCTCCCTTGTTTTGTTCAGTGCTCTGAAATAAATAACATCTATCCCTCATGATTTGTTTGATTTGAGGTCTTTTAGTCTGTCTCTGACTTCCATCTCACATAAATCCTAACTCATTGATTTTATTCTGGTTATCGCTGCTTTTTGAAGGCATAATGCTCATGTCTTTTCCTATGAATACTTGGAGAAAATAAACATTCAGAATATTAACTATTTTGTACTCATTCTCATTTTTTTGTTTCTGTCTTCCTCTTTTATGGATTTCACTTCTCTGACTGCCTTATCATTAAAACATTGCATGTTTTTGTTACTGTTATGTTTAGCTTGCAGTGCTACTTTTTCTATAGGTCTCTTTATTTCTCTTTGTAAACCCTTTTAATTTGTTGCTGCATTTTCTTATATTCATTCCAGGGAGCCTCTTGCACTTTCTCAAGGATTTTTCTTCCTTCTATCATTCAATTTGGTTGGTAATCCATTTTGAGTCATTCTCATGCAATCTGAGCTTGTTAATTTTTGGTATTAGTTGTTCTGCATGCTCAGTATTATACCTTTAAAGGTGTTCCACTCTCTGTGAAGTGATTGAACAATCTCTGCTAATATTTGTTACTCCTTTATGGCATAGAATTTAGCCTTTTAAAAGTTATATACTTAGCTCCTGATCTAGGATATTTCTGACTCTCAGATTATGTTAACATTTGTTATTCTGTGGTAAATATCTTCCACAGTGCTATGACTTCCATTTCCTGTACACATCATCTGGATAATTTTATTAATATCAGGTCAAATTGACCACAGCCTCTTGTTACTTCCTTGAAGCACTGGGTCATAAAAGCCACGCTCTACATCTACTGACTCCGATTTTAGAGCACTTAGGATTGTTTCTATTTATTTGTTTGAAGTTTACCATTAAAATAATTTTCTTGCTCTTACATAATCCTTTCTATCTCTTTTTAATTGCCCATGTTTAACATCCATCAGATGTTTTTATGAGGTTTATAAAAACAAAAAATCAAACATTTAAACAGTTTATCTTAATTATCATATAATTAACATTATATAATTAACAAATTAAACAAACTATTTAAAGAGTCTCTTATTTGAGCTCTCGGTGTACTAACAACTTAATTTACAATGTTACAAATTATTTCTCATCTTTATTTGAAAATAGATAGTGCGCTTTAAATATTTTACAGACCTTGCATGTCAGGAGTCTGATGAAATGTGCCTTGAGATCAGAGAACTGCAATGAGCTGGAGGCTAAGAAATGAGCCAAGCTTAACTGGGTTGGATCGGACATATTGAGCTGTCACCAAATTCTGTTCTAACTCTCTTCCTGCTCCACTGAAAGAATGAAATATAGTTTAAAGTGGGCTACATAGTTTCTAAATGGATTTCTGAGAAATATAATTTGCACTACAAAGCATGCATTGGAACCATAGTTAGATGGTATCAATGTCTTTGACTTGATTTTGTCATCATAGCTCATGTGTTTGCTCTGGTTTTCTTAAACTCATTTGATTCACACTTCACTGATGTTAACTGTGAATGGCTGAAATACACACTGCGTAGCGCAAATAAGGCTGCAATGTGGTGTATATTTTCTAGGCTTATTAGTTTTTGACATGCAAAATTCAAGATGGTGTTAGCTGCACAAGCAGTCAAATTTATTGCTCGTCATATTAGAAACATTTTACTTAATTCACTTGGAGATTAATTGTTAATAGGGAATTTGTGTCTTAAATAAACTTATCCTCAAACTGATGAATACTTTGTTAATTACAATAATTTGAGAGCAGATCAGGTTTTTAAAAAACAATATAATCCAATTGTTGAAGATTGAGAATGGACTACACTTGTGGCTTAATAAAAGGAGAAAACATGAATCTTTTAAAATATTGAATTTAGGTTATGGAAATATATGTAATTGCAGATAAGTTGCATTGAATTTACACAAAATTCTCCAGATAAACCTGCATAGCTTGACTTGGCCAGATTTGATTGCTGGTAGCTTTGCAGAAATGTCTTACGGTGGGTCAAAGAAAAAGTATGCTGTTTCTTTTATAACTACATTAAATTTCAATGCATTAAACTTTCGATTGATGGTGTCACCTAACTTTATGATATATGGGAGATATTGGTAGCGACAAAGGCAGTACACCGCTAATGGAATGACAGTTTGCTTATCATTTCATAAGACTGATTGCTGCAAAGATCCACATATACATTGTGCTGGAGGCAGTGGCAGTTTGTTTCTTGGAGCATGAGAAACGGTAAATGCTTGCTTGTAGAATAATAATAGCTAGCATTGAAGACTATATCTTAATTTCCATGTTTATTTCTTTGTCTTTTCAGTGCACTTTGATGACTGCAGTGGGAATGAAGGGCTGGAGTTTGCAATTTCTAACCCAGACTTGCGGATTGAAGCAGATGGGTCTGTGTTTGCTGTAAAAGGTATGGAGGCCACCATGCCAGGATTCTACATCCAGGCAACATCTGTTCATGCGCAGGACTCGGCCAAAGTTCAGATTGTGAAAGGAGCAGACAATCGTGGTCATGCTTTGAAGGTAATAACAGTAAACCATGCAACAAATAAACATGTATGCATAAATGACATGCATTTTTGCACCTTCTTTGCAAATTTCTAATTTTGAGTGATTGGAATCATCTATATTTCTTATCTGCACCTATGCACAGGCTGATGACAGTGAAAATTACTTAAACTAATGACTTCAAAAAGCATTAGTATGGCATCATGCTTAACTGTTTGCAGCATAGAGAGCTTCATTATGTCGCTGTCTGTCTTGCAACAGAGATGAATAAGTTACAGAGAGAAAAAAATAAACTAGCGACTCTCGTGTGAAAAGTTCCGAGTATCAGTCATGCTGTCTATGAAAATGCCAAATGGAGGCTTCTCCATGTGAGAGAGGAAGGTTGTGCGGGGGGAAAAAAATCAGTTGTTAAACTCTCTCTGGCTGATTGAAAAACAGCAGAGGCAGAAACTTGTTAGATTGCACATTCACTCTTTCAGATGGGTTAATGGTGTGTCTGACATTAGAAAATCTAAAAGCTGGGAAGAAGAATAGGAGTGAATTTTAAGGAAGTGCTTTTGTCTCTAGAGTTAGTGTTGCAAAGCAACAGATACTGGAGCAGCAGGAATTCTGCAAAACAGCAGTACAGCCAGATCTGTGCCAATTTAGTACCAAGTGTGATTTTCTGGCAGGTTCTGTCTTATTGCATTTTTGTGTGGTCTCACAAATACAAGCAATAGCTTCATTTAAATATTACAACACATTGAAATGAAGCTGAATGTGATTTTCCATTTGCTAATCCCAGGACTTACTCCACTCATTTGGAATAGGCCTCCATAAGTAATCAAACTCTTAAAGGGTCTGAAGCATGTGGCTTTTTTTTCCCAGTAGTTTTGCAGTCCATCTTAATGTACGCTTCTGTTGTTAAGTCATCTTGGTATTTTTCTGAAATGTTGTTAATCTATGTTTCGACAGTTTTTTCCCCATCTAAGATATATTTCTGTAGGATATTGGGCTGAATCATAACTCCCAAAAATGGGTGGGTTGGGATTGTGACAAAAGTTAAAATTCCAAAAATCTGAAACCAGAACCCAACCCGCCTTGACCTGCCCACCACTGCATTCCCCCCTCACTCCACTTCCAGTTTTAATGGAGGTGGGACAAGGGGCGGTCGACCAATCCCCTCATGGGAAGCAGCTTGGTCATTTAAGTATCATAATAAGACTTCCGACCTTCATTTTAAAGGTCATTCTTTTTTTAACTCATTCTAATTCATGTTCGTTGGATTTCCCAGGCCTTGGGAAGTCCAGCAGGTGAAAGGAGGTGAGAAGGTCTGAATTTATGAAGTAGGTGCCTTTACAGCACTGCTTGTGGGCTAGGAGGAGCAGGAGTGTTTCCTTAAGACCCAACAAGTTACCCAGTAAACCCCCATATCATCATGATCTCTTTTCTCCCTTGACTCCCACCATTGCACCCCCCCCCCCCAACTACCATCTGTTCCCCACAACCATCATTGGACCACCAATCAGGCACCTCCACCTTGTCCACCATTGGACCCCCCACGTCATCGGCCACCCCAACCTCTGCAATCAGGACCAACACCTGCCACCTCCCCCCCGCCCCCCCCCACCTCCACCCCACTGATCTCTAACATCCCTTCTCCACTAGAACTACCTATTTGGGTGCAGTGTCGTGCTGCAAGCTTCCTGAATGACAGGCCCCTAGTCTTGCAACCAGGTTGGCTGTGTGCAGAAAACTGACAGAATGAGATTCAAAGCAACCTGGCAGTTGAAAATTGCAGGACATTTGGGAAACCCCTTCTTTCGGGTTTCCTGTCCTCAAAGCAGCACCTCCACCAAACCCAAATCCACCAAGTGGAACGAGTCTCCTGGCTAATGTCTAGACCACTGTCTGCTAATTCATTAATTAATAGAAAAGCATTTACAAGACAAATGGAATGTGAAAAGCTGAAAAAAGGACATGAAAAGCTAACACTTTCATGGGAACTGGGGGAGTTATAAGGCACTGAAGTGAAGCATCCTGACTTCAAATTAGTAGCAGGGATTTAGTTTTGAAGTGCTCCAGTTTCACTATTTCATTGCTGATAAAAGAAAGAACTTGCACTTTTGCACTGCATTTCATGACCACAGAACATCCCAAAGCACTTCACATCTGGTGAAGTATTTTTGAAGTTGTCATTGTTGTAATGTAGGGAAATCCAGTGATACAAGATGAAATATGGCCTGGCAGGGAAATTACAGCTGGAATTCCCAAGCTTTCCATTATACCATAAAGCTTAGCAGCAATCTCTGAAGTACCTATCTGGTCACAACCAAGGACAACTGCCTCTGCAGGCTCCAGATGGCTACAGAGCCGATTGTAGATCAGTGCAATATCCAAATCTGCACTTGCAGCTAACTGGCACCACGGGAACAATGCTGGCAGTCTAGGTCACTTGCTTCCTCAAATATTTGTTGCCAGGCATGTTTCTTTAATTGCTCTCTGGCTGTGTGAAGGATATATTTGTTGCCCAACCCTGTTTGCCCTGGGAAGGTGCCGATGGCCCTTCTTCTTGAACCATTCAGTCCTTGTGATAACACTGCCCTCCCAATAGTGTTAGGTAGGGAATGTGAGAATATTAATCCTGCGATAATGAAGGACCACAACAAATGTCCAAGTTAGCATGGTATGTGACTTGGAGGGGAACTTGGTGCTGATGATGTTCTTGCATAAATGCTGCTCTTGTCTTTCTTGGTGCAAGAGCTCACGGGGAGGGAGGTGCTGCCAAAGTATCATTGGTCAATTGCTGGACTGCAACCTTTAGAATATGCCTACTACAAATATAGTGTGCCACTGATGGAGGGGGTGGCCAAGTAAATTGCTCTGTTCCGGATGGTGTTGAGCTTCATGTTTCTGTGGCTTGACCCAGCCAGGAAAGTGATGAGTTTTCCCTCACTTTCCTATTATAGACCTTGCAGGTCCAGGGCAGGTTTTGGAGAGTTAGAAAATGAGACACTCATCACAGAGTACCCAGCCTCTGCTCTTCCCTTGTTGTCACAGTATTGATATGGCTGGTTCAGGTAAGCTTCTGGTCAATAGTGACTCCTGAGGTATTGATAGTGGCGAGCTTAGTGATGATGGTTCTGTTGAAGGTTGAAGAGATGTTGCTGGGTTTTCTCCTGTTTGAGATGGCCTTTATCGAACATCAGTGTGAAAGGAAAGGAAGAAAAAAAATCACGATAATATAATGGCTTTCATACAATCAGGATGCCTAAAGCGCTTCACATTCAATGAAGTTTTTTTGAAGTTCAGTTCCTGCTGTAATAGAGGGAAATATAGAACAGAATGTGCACACAGCTATGTGCCACAAACCACAGTGACTTAAATGAATAAATAAGTTTACAATATTGCTTGAGGGATAAATGTTGGCCAGGACGCAGGAAGATTCCCCTGCTGCTTTTTGAATAGTGCCATTGGTTCCTTTATACCCATATAAGAGGACAACAGGGCCTCGGTTTAACGGCGCTCTCTCAGCATTGCACTGATGTACCACCTTAGATTATGCGCTCAAGTCCTTGGACTGAAGCTTGAACCTTCGATCTTCTAATTCAGCGGAAAGAGTGCTGAGCTGAGGCTGACACCTGTGGTGAAAATGTTACCTCCCACTTGTCAGTCCAAGCCTGGATGCCTTTCAGCTCTTCTTGTAGGCTGGCATTGGCTATATCATTATTGGCAGAGAAATAAATGGAGCTGAATAATTGTCAGCAAACAGTCCATCTCCTGCTCTTATGAGTGAGGGAAGGTCATTGATGAAGGAGCCAAAGATGGCTGTACCAAGAACACAGTGCTATTTTCTCTGGAGGGTGTCCTGAATTGTGAAATCCTTCTCACTCTCCACTCAAGTAGCAGCAACTCCACTTTGCTAGCCATGAAACAAGTGTTTGGCAGTACTCAAGGGTATCTACTTCAATGCAAGGAGTATAGCAAATAAAACAGATGAGCTGAGGACACAGATAGACACGTGACAGTATGATATCTTAGCTATTACAGAAACATGGCTAAAGGAGGGACAGGAATAGCAGCTCAACGTTCCTTGTTAGAGGGTTTTCAGAAGAAAGAGAAAGGGGGATAAGAAAGAAGGGGGGGGTGGAAATTTTGGTCAAGGAAACAATTACAGCTGTGAGGAGAGATGATGTGTTGGAAGGTTCATCAAATGAGGCCATATGGATTGAGCTAAGGAACACAAAAGGGGCAATCACACTGCTGGGAGTGTACTGTAGACTTCAAAACAGTCAGATGGAGATAGAAGAGCAGATATGTAGGCAAATCTCTGAGAAGTGCAAAAACAATAGGGCAGTAATAGTAGGGAATTTTAATTATCCCAACATTAAGTGGGATAGTTTTAGTGTGAAAGGAATTGAGGGAGCAGAATTCTTGAGGTGAATTCAGGAGAACTGTTTTGCCCAGTATGTAGCAAGTTCAACAAGAGAGGGTGCAGTTTTCGACTTAATTTTAGGAAATGAAGATGGTCAGGTGGAAGGAGTGGCAGTGGGAGAGCATTTTGGTGGTCGTGATCATAATTCACTCAGTTTTAGCATAATTATGGAAAAGGACAAGGGTAGAACAAGAGTTAGAGTTCTCAGTTGGGGCAAGGCCAATTTTACTAAGCTGAGGAGTGTTTTAGCAAAAGTGGATCGGAAACAGCTACTTGTAGATAAATCTTTGTCAGAGCAGTGGGAGATGTTCAAATGAGAGATTCAAGGGGTTCAGAGTAACCATGTTCCCACAAAGGAAAAGGGTGGGATGACCAAATCTACAGCCCCATGGATGTCAAGGAGCTTACAGGGTAAGATAATGCAGAAAAGGAAAGCTTGTATTCGACACCAAGAACTCAATACTGCAGAAAGCCGAGAGGAGTATAGAAAGTGGAGGGATGAAATCAAAAAGGAAATTAAGAAAGCAAAGAGGGCATGAAAGAATATTGGCAACCAAAATCAAGGTGAACACAAAGATGTTTTATCAATACATTAAGAGTAAGAGGATAACTAAGGAATAAGTCGGGCCCATAAAAGACGGAAAAGGTAACCTATGCAGAAGATGTTGATATGGTTCTTAATGAATACTTTGTGTCTGTCTTTACAAAAGAGAGGGACGATGCAGATATTGTAGTCAAGGAAGAGGGGTGTAAAGTATTGGATGTGATAAACATAGGAAGGGAGGAAGTATTAATGGGATTAACATCCTTGAAAGTGGATAAATCACCAGGGCTGGATGAAATGAACCCCAGGCTGTTAAAAGAAGCCAGAGAGGAAATAGCGGAAGGTCTGTCCATCATTTTCCCATCCTCACTGGAACAGGCGTGGTGCCAGAGGATTGGAGGACTGCTAACGTTGTACCTTTGTTCAAAAAGGGAGTGAGGGTTAGACTGAAGAATTACAGGCCAGTCAGTCTAATCTCAGTAGAGGGCAAATTATTGAAATCAATTCTGAGAGACAGGATAAACTATTTCATAGAACGGCACGACTTAATCAAGGATAGTCAGAATGGGTTTGTTAAAGGAAGATCCTGTCTGACTAACTTGATTTAATTTTTTTGAAGAAACCACGAAGATAGATGAGGGTAGTGCAGTTGATGTGGTCTTAATGGATTTTAGCAAGGCTTTTGACAAGGTTTCACGTGGCAGACTGGTTTAAAAAAAAACCCCATGGTATCCAGGGAAATGTAACAAGGTGGATACAAAAATGGCTCAGTGGCAGGAAACAAAAGGTAATTGTTGACTGGAAGGCTGTTTCCAGCGGTGTTCCGCAGGACTCAGTACTGGGTCCCCTGCTTTTTGTGGTATACATTAACGATTTGGATGTAAATGTAGGGGGCATGATCAAGAAGTTTGCAGATGACACAAAAACTGGCCGTGTGGTTGATAGTGAGGAGGATAGCTGTAGGCTGCAGGAAGATATTGATGGTCGGGTCAGGTGGGCAGAAAAGTGGCAAATGGAATTCAACCTAAAGAAGTATGAAGTGATGCATATGGGGAGTTCAAACATGGCAAAGCAATACATGATTAATGGGAGAATACCGAGAGGTGTAAAGGAAGTGAGGGACCTTGGAGTGAATGTCCACAGATCCCTGAAGATAGCAGGACAGGTCGATGAGGTGGTTAAGAAGGCATATGGAATCCTTTCCCTTATTAGCTGAGATATAGCACATAAGAGCAGGGAGGTTATGCTGGAAATCGTTGGTTAGGCAACAACTTGAGTACTGTGTGCAGTTCTGGTCACTTCATTACAGAAAAGATGTAATTGCACTAGAGACGGTACAGAGGAGATTTATGAGGATGTTGCCGGGATTGGAAAAATACAGCTATGAGGAAAGATTGGATAGGCTGGAGTTGTTCACCTTAGAACAGAGAAGGCTGAGGTGAGATTTGATTGAAATGTACAAAATTCTGAGGGGCCTGGATAGAGTGGATGTGAAGGGCCTATTTATCTTTGCAGAGAGGTCAGTGAATAGGGGACATAGATTTAAAGTGATTGGTAGAAAGATTAGAGGAGAGATGAGGAAAAACTTTTTCACCCAGAGGGTGGTGGGGGGTCTGCAACTCACTGCCTGTAAGGATAGTAGAGACCGAAACCCTCCACTCACTTTAAAAAGTGTCTGAATATGGAACCTCAAGTGCCTTCACCTGTAGGGCTATGGAGCAAATGCTGGCAGGTGGGATTAGGCTGAGTGGCTCATTTTTCGGCCAGCACAAACACGATGGGCCAAGTGGCCTCTTTCTGTGCTGTGAACTTGCTATGATTCTATGATTCTAAGTGGTTCAATACTGTAGTGCTCGCTCACTTAGTCAGAATGCCAAGCATGTTTTTTCTTCAGACTTCCTTTGGAAAGACGAATGCACATGCAGTCTCATTAAGGCTAGAAATGTTGTTTTTCCACATCCCCAAACCCCTCACCACCCCTCATCCCCATATTTTATGTGACTACATGTCTTGAAATTTTCCAGCGGCTTTTAATTGTCTGCAATTTCCCACAGCAGATCAATAGGCTTTGCCAGACTTAATATAGGGGAGGAAGCACAAAATTCAAGTAGAATTAGGCATGACTATGTGACATCATCCTTGCTAAAAATTGTCTCAACGTTGTGCTCAGTGTGCAGCTGGGCTCATCACTTTCTTTGTCTGTATTGAAGACTTATCCTTTTATTTATGCTAGCAGAAAGGATGCACAGATGAGAAGCCAGCCAGGGGAGCATTGAGATAGTTGAGTCCAGAGGTAGCAAAGGTATGGATAAAAGTTTCAGCAGCAGATGAGCTGAGGCAGAGGCAGAGACAGGTGAAGTTATAGAGGCAACAGGAGGCAGTGTTGGTGATGGGGTTGGAAGCTCAGCTTAGAGTCAAATAGAATGCCAAAGTAGCAAGTAATCTGGTTTAACTTCAGACAGTGGCCAGGAGAGGGATGGAATCAGTGGTTACTGAACAGAATTTGTGGTGGGGACCAAAGACAATAACTTCAGCCTTCCTATAATTAATTTAGAAGATTACTTGAGTTGGAATAGATTATTATTAGTTTACTGAGATAATGTGCGTTATTACATGTTTAAATATCTAACTGAAATTGGATGTATCGTATTTTTATGCTATCGTGCTTGGCCTAATGACCTGTTAATTAACAGGGGAGAGACCCCTGCTGACAAAGGAGATTGTTTCTTAAACCACCACATTGGATTAGACAAGAAGCCTGTTTAATAGTTGCTGAGCCATGTTCCTTACGGGTCCCAATGGTTTTCCTGGCATTAGCAGTTCAACATATGAGTGAAGGGTAGATTATTTTAACACTACATCATCTTATAATGAATTTTTAATCAAATAATCATTAGAATCTAATTTATATTCTCTCTTGAGATACTGTTAATTTTTTTCCACTGGTCTTTACTGTTTTATCTGAAACAAACCTGTATAATGCCAGTTATGTCAGACATCCCTGAGCAAAATTATAGCTCCCATATATATCGCACTCAGTCAGTCATTCAATGAAGGCTAAATAACCCAAAAATAAAAATGGCAGAAGGTGGCAAAAGAGCAAACTAGAAGATAAAAATCTTGTTTTACTTGTAAACTTCATCAACCTGTGCATTCTCCATAAACTTGAACAAATCCAAAACTCTGCTGCCTGTATCCTAACTCATACCAAGTTCCGTTCACTCATCACCACTGTGCTCACTGACCTGCATTGGCTCTTGGTTTGCAACGCCTTGATTTTAAAATTCTCATCCTTACTTTCAAATCCCTCCATGGCCTCACCCCTCCCTATCTCTCTAATCTCCTCCAGTCCTGGAACCCTCTGAGATCTCTACGCTCTTCCAATTCTGGTCTCTTGCATATTTCTCATTTTCATTGTTCCACCATTGATGGCTATGCCTTCGGATCTGGAATTCCCTCCAAAACCTCTCTGCTTCTCTGCCTCTCACTCCTCCTTTAAGATGCTTCTTAAATCCTACCTTTTTGATCAAGCTTCTGACTCATCAAATTTTGTTTGTTAACGCTGTTGTGCAGTGCCTTGGGACATTTTACTCTGTTAAAGACACTACGTAAGTGCAAGTTGTCACTACATAATAATGATATATTTTCACAATGTATTAATTGTACTCTTTCTATGCCAAAGCACTAACATTTTCCTGAGTCAGTTCTATATGGTTGTTTCAAATAATGATTTCACACTATATTGTACATGTGTAAGCTGCCAAACTAGTTACTTCAAATGAACAATATATTAGTAAATGAAAATGTAATTGGAAAATATAGCATCATTTTCCTTTTTATTTCCTACATCATGAGATGCCTATTTATGCCTGTTGTGTAACTAGTTGGATTTTCAGAAGGCATTTCATAAGCTGCCACAAGATAGGTTGTTACACAAGATTAGGGTTCATGGGATTGGGGGTAATATACTCGCATGGATTGAGGATTGGTTGATGGACAGAAAACGGAGTGTTGGAATAAACAGGTCATTTTCAGGATGGCAGGGTGTAAACAATGAGTAGCAGAAGAATTAGTGCTTTGGTCTCAGCTATTTACAATCTATATCAGTGACTTGCAATCTATTTCAGTGACTTAGATGAGGGGATCAACTGTAATATATCCTACTTTGCTGCTGTTGCAAAGATAGGTGGGTCAGTAAACTGTGAGGAGGACTCAGAGGCTGCAAATGGATATAGACAGGTTTAGTGATTGGGAGTGGAAGTGTGAAATTATCCACTCTTCCTTTTATTCTTTCATGGATGTGAGTGTCACTGGCAAGGCTAGCATTTAGCTCATCCCTAATTGCCCTTGAGAAGGTGGTGATGAGTCAGTTTCTTGAACCGCTGAAGTCTATGTAGTGTAGGTATACCCACTGTGCTGTTAGGAAGGGAGTTCTAGAATTCTGACCCAGTGACAGTGAAGGAACGGCGATATAGTTCCAAGTTAGGATGGTGTGTGGCTTGGAGGGAACTTGCAGGTGGTGGTGTTCCCTGCGCCTGCTGCCCTTGTCCTTTTTAGATGGTCGCGAGTTTGGAAGATGCTGGTGAAGGAAGCTTGGTGAGTCGCTAGTGTAGATGGTACACACTGCTGATACTGTGCGTTGGTGATAGAGAGAGTGAATGTTTACAGTGGTGGATGGTATGCTGATCAAGCAGGATGCTTTGTCTTGGATGTTGTCGAGTTTCTTGAATGTTGTTGGAGCTGCACTCATCCAGGCATGTGGCCATTACACTCCTGACTAGTGTCTTGTAGATGGTGGACAGGTTTTGGGGAGTCAGGAAGTAAGTTATGTGTTGCAAATTTCCCAGCCTTTGACTGCTCTTCTAGTCACAGTATTTATTTGGCTGGTCCAGTTAAGTTTCTGGTCAATGGTAACCCCCAGGATGTTGATGGTGGGGGATTCAGCAATGGTAATGCAGTTGAATGCCAGGGGAGATGATTAAATGCTCTCTTGTTTGAGATGGTCATTGCCTGTCATTCGTGTGACACAAAATGTTACTTGCCACTTATCAGCCCAATCTGGAATGTTGTCCAGGTCTTGCTGCATGTGAACATGGACTGCTTCAGTATCTGAGGAGTCTTGGAGTCTTGAATGGCACTGAATGTGCAATCATCAGAAAACATTTCCAATTCTGACCTTATGAGGGAGGGAAGGACAGCTGAAGCTGGTTGCACCTAGGTCACTTCCTGAGGAACTCCTGCAGTGATGTCCTGAGGTTGAGATGATTGGTCTCCAACAATGGCGGCACAGTGGCGCAGTGGTTAGCACCGCAGCCTCACAGCTCCAGCGACCCGGGTTCAATTCTGGGTACTGCCTGTGTGGAGTTTGCAAGTTCTCCCTGTGTTTGCGTGGGTTTCCTCCGGGTGCTCCGGTTTCCTCCCACATGCCAAAGACTTGCAGGTTGATAGGTAAATTGGCCATTATAAATTGCCCCTAGTGTAGGTAGGTGGTAGGGAAATATAGAGACAGGTGGGGATGTGGTAGGAATATGGAATTAGTGTAGGATTAGTATAAATGGGTGGTTGATGGTCGGCGCAGAATCAGTGGGCCGAAGGGCCTGTTTCAGTGCTGTATCTCTTAAAAAAAAAACACAACCATCTTCCTTTGGGTTAGGTATGACTGCAACCAGTGGAGAGCTTTCCTTCTGATTCCCATTCACTTCAATTTTGTTCGGGCTCCTTGTCGCCACACTCTTTCAAATGCTGCTTCGATGTCAAGGGCAGTTATTCTCACCTCACCTTTAGAATTTATCTCTTTTGTCCATGTTAGGACCAAAACTATAATAAGGTCTGGAGCCAAGTGGTCCAGACAGAACCCAAACGGAACATCGGTGAGCAGGTTATTTGTGAGTAGGTGCCGCTTGATAGCACTGCCAGTGACACCTTCCATCACTTTGCTGATGATTGAGAGTATTCCGATGTGGCAGTAAATGGCCTGTTTGGATTTGTCCTGCTTTTTGTGGACAGGACAAACCTGCACAATTTTCCACATAGTTAGGTAGATGCCAGTGTTGTAGCTGTACTGGAACAGCATGGCTAGGGTCACAGCTGTTCTGGAGCACAAGTCTTCAATACTACAGCCGAGATGTTATCAGGGTCCATAGCCTTTGCTGTATCCAGTGCTTTCAGCTATTTCTTGATATCACATGGAGTGAATCGGATTGGCTGAAGACTGGCATTGGTGATGCTGGAGATCTCAGGAGGAGGTCGAGAGGGATCATCCACTTGGCACTTCTAGCTGAAGACTGAAATGCTTCAGCCTCGTCTTTCTTTTCACTGACGTGCTGGAATCCCCCATCATTGAGGATGGAGATGTTTGTTGAACTTCCTGCTTCAGCTTGTTGTTTAATTGTCCACCACCAATCGTGATTGGATATGACAGGAGTGCAGAGCTTTGATCTAATCCATTGGTTGTGGGCTCGCTTAGCTCTGTCTATTGCTTGCTGCTTCCACTGTTTGGCATCCATGTATTCATGTCTGTAGCCTCACCAGATTGGCACCTCATTTTTAGGTATGCTTGGTGCTGCTCCTGGCATGCTCTCCTACACTCCTCATTGAATCAGGGTTGATCCCCTGCCTTGATGGTAATGGTAGAGTGGGGGATATGCCAGGCCATGAGATTACAAATTGTGGCTGAATACAATTGTGCTGTTGCTGATGACCCACAGCAGCTCATGGATGACCAGTTTTGAGCTGCTAGATCAGCTCTGAATCTATCCCATTTAGCACGATGGTAGCGCCACATAGCATAATAGAGGATATTCTCAGTGTGAAGACAGGATGTCATAACCACTGTGCGGTGGTCACACCTACCAATACTTTAAAAAAAAAATCTTTCATGGGAAGTGGGCGTCGCCAGCAAGGCCAGCACTTGTTGCCCATCCCTAATTGACTCATAACTGCCCTCTGAAATGGATTATTAAGCCACTCAGTTCAAGGGCAACCACATTGCTGTGGGTCTGGAGGCGCCTGTAGGCCAGACTGGGTAAGAACGGCAGATTTCCTTTCCTAAAGGGCATTAGTGAACCAGATGGGTTTTTATGACAATCGATGATAGTTTCATGGTACCATTACTGGGGCAGGCTTTCAATTTCAGGTTTTTTAAAATTAATGAATTGAATTTAAATTCCACCAGCTGTCATGGTGGGATTTGAACCCTTGTCCCCAGGGCATTACCCTGGGCTCTAGATTACTAGCCCAATGACAATACCACTTTTACACCATCTCCCCTGTCATGGACAGATGCATCTATAATAGGTAGATTGGTGAGGATGTGGTCAAGTCGATTATTTTTCTCTTGTTGGTTCTTTCACCACCTGCTGCAATCCCAGTCTGGTAGGTATATTCTTCAGGACTCACCATGTCTGCCAGTAGTGGTGCTAGCGAGCCACTCTTGGTGAGGGATATTAAAGTTACCCACCCAGAGTAAATCAGTGTCCTTGCTACCCTCAGCGCTTTGTCCAATTTGTTTTTTTTCTATTCTTTCACTAGATGGGGGTGTCACTGGCAAGGCCAGCATTTGTTGCCCATCCCTAATTGCCCTTGACAACTGAATGGCTTGCTGGGCCATTTCAGAGGACAGTTAAGAGTCAACCACATTGCTGTGGGTCTGGAATCGAACGTCGGTCAGACCAGGTAAGGACAGCAGATTTCCTTCCCTAAAGGACATTAGCGAACCAGATTGGTTTTTATGACAATCGATGATAGCTTCATGGCACCATTACTGAGATGAGCTTTCAGTTCCAGACATTTTATGAGTTAATTGAATTTAAATTCCAGCAGCTGCCGTGGTAAGATTTGAACCTGTGTTCCCAGGGCATTAGCCTGGGCCTCTGGGTTACTAGTTCAATGACATTATCACTACACCACCATGAGGGTCAAATGGGCATGGTGCACCTTTTGTTGTTTCTGGTGGCTAGGTTGATGCCAGGTAGTCCATCTGGTTCTGTTCTTTTTTGACTTATCTGTTGCAGTTTAAAACAACTAAGTGGCTTGCTGGGCCATTTCAGAGGGCGGCTAAGAGTCAACCCACATTTCTGTGGGCCTGGAGTCACATGCAAGACAGGCCAATGTTATGACTGAGACAGAAGGAGTACACTGTTTGTTCTAGTTTCACTTCTCCATGGATCACGACATATATTTAAATTTTTTTCCCACTTACCAATATGGTCAATCATAGGCTCTATTTTTATCCCAGAATAAAACACACCAACGAGGTTTCTTTAATAAACAACAAAATTCAGTTTATTATAAAACAAGTCTTAAACAGTAATTAAGTAAAGCATTAACATACAGATTTAAATATTAAAGTTCCCTTTTTACATTAGCCCCTCACTCACACACAGACACACACATACATACACCAGTTAACTGGAAAAATAAAGGGATTTTTGTTTTTAGAGCTCTGTTGCAGACAGAAAAACACTTGGGCTGAATACTTGCTCATTCTTGAAGAAACAGCAGATGAGTTGTGCTGTGTTCCTGGCATACAGTCTGGCCTCCAAGTCCATCTACACAGATCACTAGGATCTTTAGAACATTTCTTTTCAGGCAGCATTGAGAATTAATTTAGCAGGCTTTTCTTCAAAGACAGAAGATGAGATGAGTTGACACAATGGACTTCTCAGGGTCTTTTAGAGAGGTGCTGAAAAGCTGAGCTGGGTTGTGGCCTCCTCTCCTTCCTTGGGAATTCTCTTCCCTCCTTGGAAGTTCTTGTCTATCTTTGGAAGCTCTCTCCCTTTTTATACAGTTCAACCCCAACTCAAAACAATTCAAAAGCCAAACAGACAACAGGAGGTCAATCTTTTGACCTCCATTAATCTTGACCCGTCACTTCTTTGTAAACAATTTTTTCAGGTGTCCGAAGTTCTCTGTTGTTTATTGAACTGGAAGCCAGGTGGTTTCCTGAAAAGGCTTTTTGTTGTTGCTGGAAGTCAGGTGGTTTCCCGGAAAGGCTTGTTTTCCTCACAAGACCTCTTACTGCCCCTTTTAAAAAAAATATTTACAGGGACTGTTTCTCAAAGTCAAGTGGCCTTTACATGACCCCCTTTGAAAACTCTAAAGTTTAACATTTCCTCAATCTTTCAAAAATGAATCCTCAAAAAATATATTTAACAAAACAGAGGCATTTTTGTAACAGCAAGTAAGGACGGACATTAGTGAACCAGATGAATTTTTATAACAATCCAATAGTCTCATGGTCACCATTACTGAGACTAGCTTTCAATTCCATATTTTTATTAATTAATTGAATTTAAATTCCACCAGTTGCCATGGTGGGATTCAAACTCATGTCTCCGAAGCATTAGTCCAGACCTCTGAATTACTAGTCCAGTGACATTACCACCATGCTCCTGTCCTCCTTTGGGAAAAGGAATGGAAATTCAGAATATTTTGACTCGTAAATGTCAGGATTCAGAGGGATTTAGGCGTCCTTGTACATGAATCACAGAATGTTAACATAGCAAGCAATTAGGAAGGCAAATGGTATTGTTGCAAGGGATTTGTACTATATGGGTAAGGAAGCCTTGCTACAATTTTATAGGGCTTTGGTGAGACTGCAGCTGGAGTACCTTGTATAGTTTTGATCTCTGTACCAAAGGAGGGAATTACTTGCCTTGGCAGGGGGTGGGGGGAGCTGTATAACAAAGGCTCACTAGATTGAATCGTTGGATGAGAGGGCTGTCCTATGAGGAAAGATTGAGAAGAATGGGCCCGTATTCTCCCAAGTGTAGAAGGATGAGAGGCAATTGCATTGAAACATATAAAATTGGGGGCTTGATGGTTAGAGGCTGAGGGGCTCTTTCCACTGGCTGGGGAGTGTGAAATGAGGGGCCATAGGCTGGGATTATACAGGGAAAAAGTGGATGGCAATGGAGGTGGTGAGGCTGTAAGATTGCGTGAAATGGCTTCAGGTCAGGCCCCCAATGACATCATGCCAGGACACAATTTCTCGACTGGAAGACGGCAAGTTGCATGGGCACTCAGCTTGTGTTTCGAAAACAAGCAATTAAAAGGTAACTTAGTTGATTAAGGAGGCAATTGAAATTGATTTTACAGGCTCCTGCAAACTTTCCGAGTAGCGTATGGGTGCCGTAGTGGCTCAGAGCTTCGGCAGCTATTCAAGGACGGCAAAGGAATGTCAGCTGTTAGTGTTGCTGCACTCGGCAGCCATGCAGTGAGGCGTTTCGCTTTCATTGCAAGGAAGGATTAGGGCAACCATTTATTTGGGGTTGCGGCCCCTTTGAGGATTTATTTATTTCTCCTCTCGGGGTGGGGAGAGGTGGGAGTGGTGCTCATTGGAGCTGGGCCTGCGAGGGTGGTGGGCTGGATAGCTTTTCAGCACCCACTGGAAGGATGCCCCTGTTACAGCGGCAGGGCCCTGATGACATGGGCATTGTGTAGGCTGAAGGGTGTCCTTGGCTGGAGGTTGAAGGGGTCTGGTTGCTGGCTGAAGAGGGTGGTCACTTGCCTTCGGCTTCCCGCTGACCACATTGACACAGGGCTCAGGTGCTGGCAGCCCTTTGAACATGCAGCCAGCATGTCCTTCCGCATCAGCTGACGATGCGGCTGCCGCCTCTGGCCGCTGAGTGGCCGGCCACCCTGCCAGCCAGCCGTTAATTGGCAGGACAGCGCAACATTGCAATGGCAATGGGAATCGAAGCGAGAGGGCCTTCACCATCAGCTTCCAGTTCTGCCTTCCATATCCCACTGAGTCTAGTGAAATTCCGGCCATAGTCTCAGTATAAGGGGGTGACTATTTAGGACAGAGATGTGTAGAAAATTCTTCACTCACAGGCTTGTGAATCTTTGGAATTCTCTCCCCCACAGGGCTGTGAATGCTCACTCGTTGAATATATTCAAGACTGAGATGGATGGACTTTTGGGCACAAAGAGCTTCAAGGGAAATGGGGATAGGATGGGAAAGCGGCATGATGTAAAAGCTCAGCCATAATCTTAGTGAATGGCAGAGCATGCTCGCGAGGTCTGCTCCTGCTTCTATTTCTTAAGTTTGAAATAACTACAAAAAGCTTTACCACTGATGCAATATCTATTTAATTTCTTCCTTCAATATTAATGGTCTGGGTATGAAAGGTCAGGTCACAATTTATGGAATGAGTTTAGGTGGAGAGATCAATGAATTAATTTTTAGTGACTGCGAACAACAAATGTCACTTTTGTGATGGACAAACTTGGTGTAATTGTATTAAATGCGATGCCTTTGAATTGTTTCCAGCAAGAAACCAGGTGGGAAAGCTCTTTTCAGCAGATGTGTGCTTTTAAGGGGCTGCCACTGAGTTTCAGGTAGCTGTGACTCCTGGATAGCTAGGTCCTCATTAGCCTTTTCACCATCCTGTGCCACCTGTTGCTGTAGTGGATTCCCAGGAAGGGAGCAGAGAAGGCAGAAATGGGTGCACATCACCTCTTGGAGAAAGCAGTGGGAGAGTCTTGCTCTGTGATGTTTTACAGTGATGCCTAGGCAACACTGCAGGCATCCCACCTCATCCAATGGCATGCCCGCAAGCTTCCTGGCCTTGACCTCAGAGGGGGTATGGGGCTTGAAGATGGGAATGTTTCTCTGGTGGCCTACCTTTGCTGGGCATTGGGTGCCAACTTCTCCTGCCAAGAAGTAAGTAAGAAGGTAAAACTGGCAGTTAAAGATTGTGTGCAGAGTGGCACGATAGAACCATTGATAGTAAGAGTGTTAGGGTGAATGAGGGTGTTTTAGGGTTATGAAAGGCAGTTGCAATGTGCTCTGGGAGATGTGTAGCCATAGTGTAGGATAGGGTGATAGAAAACATAGAAAATAGGAGCAGGAGTAGGCCATTCGGCCCTTCGAGCCTGCTTCGCCATTCAAAAAAGATCATGGCTGATCGTCTAATTCAGTACCCTGTTCCCGCTTTCTCCCCATATCCCTTGATCCCTTTGGCATTAAGCCTTGATCCCTTTGGCATTAAGATTGATGCTCTCCTAACTCGAGTGCAGAATGAAGGCTTAGTTGTGTGAATGTTATTTTAAGAGTGTGAAGTGTGTGTGCTGGTGCCTGGGGTGGTCAAGGAAGATAAGGAGAAAATACATTGTGTTGCCTTACATAGCCTGTTGAGGGTGTAGAACTTGTTGCGGCCTTGATGTTAAATCCTGAAGGTGAGCGAGTTGGCAGTCATTGTCAGCCCCAGCTCCCTGCAGGTGGCACAATGAATGTTGGTGTCTGGTTTGGTGCAAAAAAAGAGCTGAGCGTGTGAGGCTCCTGTCTTACACCTTTTGGAGGGCTTGGACGTTCATCAGAGAAGCCAGTTATGATTTTTCTACCTGCTGCTCTGGCATGGTGCCCAGTGGGCACAGCTGGAATCTAAGTGGACATGATGGTGCCAATCTGGATGAATGCCATTGGTGAGAGATGCTGCAAAGTGATTGGGTGGAAATTGCCAGCAAAAGTACTTGTTGGCTGCTTACCATGCTGTTGGGCAGTGTTCTGCTACTGCTAGCAGTACTTTGAAAAAGTTATGCCTTTGTTGTCCAGAAGTCTTCTTGGGGAGTGGGGACAGAAGCATACCCACATTGTACACACAAGTTAAAGCAGAATTCAAAAGGGAATTGGTTATGTACTTGTAAAGGAAGAATTTGCAGCGTTACGGGGAAAGAGCAGGGGAGTGGGACTAATTGGAGAACTCTTTCAAAGAGCTGGCATAGGCACAATGGGCTGAATGGCCCCTTTCTGTGCTATAAGATTGTGTGAGTTGCCCGAAGAGCATTTAAATTAACCTACCCACTGGAAAATGTCTGCAGCTGCCTCTTCCTGGTACAAAAACTGTGTAATGATGTTGTAATTGGAAATTCAGGGCCGATGGATTTCATGATGGAAAAGGATGATGATAAGCATCTAGGTTTTGGATGTGGAAAGGCTCTGTTGAAGTGTAAATGAAAAGTGGGTAATTTCTGTATCAGGCACCCAATCTGCAATACCAGTTTTATGCCCAGACAGCAAGTTGTAAATATGCTCCTACATTTTGGGCTGAATTTTACCAGCCCGCCGACATCAGGGGTCGTGGCAGGGAGGCCCGGAGCATACTTCCGCGGAAGGACCTGCCCCATTTTATCGGTGGCGGTGAGGCCGCATGCCGCCGCCAACCCCCCTCCACCCCCCAGCCTCTTGGCGAAAAAAAGTAATTAACGCATACAAATAAATTATATTTAAGGAATAAGTACTTATCTTGTTGCGACGGCTGTCCCATGCCAATATTCTGGCCAGTTGCTGGAAGTCCCGTGCCTTCGCGATCTCTGTTCGGAAATCTGAGGCGTAACACTGCTGGGGAGTGGGGGAGGAGTGAAATTTTCAGGGCAGGAGGGAGAGGGAGCGGGAAGAATGTCTACTTTTGGCTGAGGTGATGGTGGGAAGGGGTTGAAGGACAAAGGTAGCAAAGTTTGTGGGGGAGAGTGTGGGATGGGAAGAACATTTGTTTTGGTGTCGACTAGACAATAAATGAAGTGTTTGGTCATTGGGGGGTGGTGGGAGAGGGGCTTTGATGTTTTATTAAATTTATAAATGTTACTGTTCCCTTCATGTCACTTTTTAAAAATTAAAAGTACTGGTAAGGGCTTGAAGCCCTTTAAAAATGGCACTGGTGCCTGCGCAGGGGCGGCAGATGCCATTGCTGGGTACACAGGACCCACCCACTTTACGTCATCGGGGGCAGGTGTTCCGCCCCCTCCATGCTAATAAGCCGCCACGCGAAATATTGCAGTGGCTCCGTGGCGCACATCTCGCGCATGCGCCATGCCGTCTTCGAAGCTCATTATAAAAATTCAGCCTTTTATGTTCTTGTGGCTTCTCTCGGTCTGAGCACCATTTGTGTCTAAATTGTAAGAGTAGTATTTGTACCGAACACATTTAACTTGGGGTGTTTAACAAGCTACACAGGCTGTTGCATTTGTTCTTTGTTTAGAATGAAACCCAAAGGTAAAACCTCAGTGCTTTAATACTCTGCATTATCTGGTTGTCTAGACTCAAAATGACCATTTTTAATTTTACTGCTAGTGTCATATTAGTCCTACTAGATTGCACTGACTCGAATACGCTTGCTGTTACTAAAGTAATAAAACTGGGCTTCGGGCAGATTAAAGACACCTGATTTCTTAATAATTTTTCGCCACAGGGACTGCAACTTTTCTTGAAAAAAAGAGAAAGTCATTTGATTTATTTGGCAGTACACTGTTTGATCTTGAGCCTTCTGACATTTTAAGAATATGAATTATGTTGTTAGAATCAAAGGCTTGGGTATTTTATAAAAATATCATTCTTTTTCCTGTCTTATATTTCCACATCACAAAGGACCTGCACAGTTTGGTTTCATAGTGGGTGTTTGTGTTAGCATGGTAATTGGCTAGTAGCAATTTCCATGCTGACAACCAAGTACATTAGGGTCACAAAAAAACTAATTAAAAATAAATAGGATTGTGGAAGAAGTGTGGAGAAGTCAACACTGAATTCAATGCCGTTACAATTTTGAGCATTTATTTATAACATTTCCTTGGAACAATGAAAGTCAAAAGGCGAGGGAAAAAAGGGAACATTTTCTTTGGTTTTGCTTACTATTGGGTTGTTGTGGGATACATCAATTCTCTTTTTTTTATATAGGGCAAGTGTGAGGGGAGCAGGGAATTTAAACAGAATCAGAGAACCTCCAAGAGTATACTACTTTTTTAGATATTAGTGATTTGTAATTGTGATGTATGGTGGCATTAATGTGAAAAGTTATTTGTGAATTATTTTTTGCAAGAAGTTTTTTTTCCCTCCCCGTTCTGTTCTCTCTGCATCTTGCACCAATGAGAGCTGAGAGGATTGGAGGGGCCTAACCTGCTTATAGGTCACTATTAATGTTGCATATCGGTTGCTGTGAGATGCACGGTACTGGCTGAGCAATGACTCTCATGCCAATCTTCTTCCTTGACCTGTGAGAAAGTTCCAAGGCTCTGACCAGCACTTGATGACTATGATCAAGAACTTGGCATTATGGGGGGCATGGGTGAAGGCCAATGTCCCAACATTCCATCGTCTGCACCACCGTTTAATTAGCTGAATTATTTGCCATACTAATGGTGAAATGATGATGAGGCTGTCACCAATGTTTCATTGTGGCCAAATACAGCTAGCATTAGGACCTTGGGTGTACCGTATTATACTTACTCTGATTAATGGTAGCGATCTGTTGAAACTTGCAGCTTTTCTGCTGTGTACAGCTCAATAGGAAGGGCAGATATTTCAATTAGACCTATCAACAATGATAATAAATGTGATAGGTTGCTCCAAGGAGTGATATGTGCAGATAAGATAATTAGGGGGCTTGTTTTGCATGTAGCAATGGATGGTCTCTGTGAGGGGGTGCCTCATATTTCTAGTGCACAACAGCTCTGTGATTGGGGTTATAGCAAGAGCTGAGAGAAAGACAATTTGATAATTTCAGTAGAAGTACAGAGCAGCATTAGGAAATGAAAAAAATTAAAGATCAGATAAAATTAAATATGTGATTCAGCCTGCAAACAATCTGTTGATTTGACAATGGAACTCAACATTCTAAGTGTTAAAAGTTAATTGCTGCACTGTAGTGACTGCGTGGTCAATGCTTAATGTACTATCACTCCCACATTGCTTTCAACCTCTTCTGTAGCTAGTTCAACATCATTCATTAAGCATGACTTCCATTTTGTTTTCCAATATGCAAGATCTTGCATTTATCATATTGGATATTATTGACTATAATCCTGCTACTTGCAGAATTGGTTTAAGTCACTCAGTAATTCGACAGCTGCTTTGCCAGGCTCTACAGACCTCATCCCACTTGAGGATCATCTGAAAATTTAACCAACTTACTTTGCCTTTCTGTATCCAGACTATTTATGGAGATCAGAAAGAGTAGGGGACACAGCACCGATATCTGGGCACTCCAATCTCTTCAACAATGTAGCAGTCTTTTATGTGGAACTTTATTAAAGGCTTTCTGGAGGTATTGATTTGTTAGGGGAGAAATGGGACCTCGGTGCGCCCATTAAATGGGGGTAAACCAGGCACAGCGTGCGCCAATTTTGGGAGCATTGTCTTGCATCCCAAGGACTGCTGAAAGACATCCAACCAGATATTCTGTACATGAGGGGATTAAGACCTAAGGAAGTAAATAGCACGGAGTCCAGCTTCGATAGGGTCCTTAACTTGGGAAATTCGGTGCAGAGACGGTCTTTTACAAAACAAGGAGCGGTCCAAATGAGGGAGTAGGAGACAGCGAGACCTGAAAGCTGAAGTCTGGAGGCATTAATTAGGTGAGCATGGAGATGTTTAACTATATTACAAAGAGACTCACCGGCAGCAACGGCAAACCTGGTTGGAGACTGAGGAGTTAAAGCGGCGGTTAGAGCCTCCAGTGAAATCTCCGACAACACCTGACTCCAGGATAGTCTGTTGCCAGGGGTAAGGATGTCACTGAGTGACTGCAGGATATTCTGAGGCGGGAGGGTGAACAGCCAGAGTTTGTGGTCCATATCAGCACCAATGACATAGACAGAAAGAGGGATGGAGTCCTAAAGGTGGAGTTTAGGGAGCTAGAAGAGAGATTGACAAGCAGGAACTCAATGGTAGTAATCTTTGGATTACTTCCAGTGCCGCGTACTAGTGACTACAGAAATAGGAAGAGAGAGCTGATGAATGCGTGGCTGGAAAGATGGTGTCGGAGTGAGGACTTCAAATTCCTGAATAATTGGGACCAATTCTGGGGGAGGTGGGACCTGTACAAGCCAGGCAGGTTTGCACCTCAACAGAGCCAGGACCAATATCCTCACAGTGCTGATGGGAAGGGTTTAAACTAGCTTGGCAGGAGAATGGGAACCCGAGAGTAAATTCAGAAGGGAGCAAAGAAAAGTTGGAAATGGAAGGCAAAAGATTAATGAGCATGTTTGGAAGGCAGAGGAAACAAAGGCTAGAAAATAGACAACGAGGAAGTTAGTGTGCTAAATAGTATATATGTCATTGCAAGAGGCCGAGGGGATAAGGCAGATGAGCTGAGAGCAGATTGACACTGTCATGAAGACCCCACCTGCCAAGAATGAGGCATATTAATTTAGTCATGTGAACATTAATTTTAAACTGTTGCTGAAATTAAGAAATTACTTGCTTAAAGAGATCAGCAGTGGCTGGAAGACATTTGCATACTAAGAGACAGTGGCTGGAGACAATAGAACGGTTCCCTGATCCAATTAACTGAAATGGATTTTGGTCACCAGACATTGAATGTGTAAGAAAGCCAGCATTCCAGGGTGTCTGCTAAGACGGAAAATCCATTAATGCAGGAGTTTGTTAAAACAGCTAGTCACACGACTAACTTGGTGGCCCAGGTTTTGTGTTTTGACTGCTCACAGGACAGTTTGTCAGATTGTAACTGAACTTGGAAGAAGAGAGCCTCTCTCCCGGCTAGCTCTGTCTCTGTCTCTCTCACGAATCTTTGGATCCACTGAAATCACTTAAACCTCAAGAGACAAAAGACTCCTACATCAAAATAGTTGTAAAGCGTACACTGGGCCCCAACGAAATGGCAAGACTTAACGGCAATCAAAGACTCTACATCGAACTCAAAGGATTGTAAATATATCCCAGCTATTGCCTTAAACATTTCCCCTTTAGTCTTCCTATTTTTCTGTCTCTATCTGTGTGTGTGCTAATCTCACATGCATGCTAGTGTGGTCACACTGCGTACTCCTGGTAATTAAACGAATTAAAGTTTAAGGTTAATAAACTTCCACCATTCTTCTTTAAATGCAAGAAAACCTGTCTAGTTGATTTCTTTGCCTTACAATTGCGGAGCAGTGAACAAGGATTCACTGACGGGGAGCTATAAACATGGCGTTTTAAAAAATTAGACCCTGTTACGGTTAAACCAGGCAAAGGCTGAGAGGGAACCCCCTAGATCCCTTTCTTACCTGGTGTTACGACCAACCGCTCGAGTGAAAGTCCCCAATCAAAATATACGATTCTGATTATGGTGGGAGAACCGCACTGTTAATTCAATCCCGTTCCTCTACAGATTGCCTAACATATCATTTTAAACTTTCCAAATAAAAGAAAGACCCAGCCAAATTGTACCATCTATTAACCCCCGAATGAGGCTAACCAAACCAAGTGTCTTTAAATCAACAAATTAACTGTTTAATTAAAAGAACTAAATTCTTAAACACAATGAAGATATAAACAACATTTAAAATAGAAAAAATTAGAGTCCTTGTAAATTTACAGTCCAATGTTGCTTGTCCGTTGGGGAAAAAACACAGCCGCCCATTGGGGAAAAAAGGTTATTCCACAGTAGAACAGTCCGTAGTCTAACTCCAGCAGTAAGTGATGCTTTCCTTCTTCAGCGATGGATTTCAACAATTAACAACTTGCAAACACTTTCAAAAGAATCAATCTGACTTCAGAGTTTTTGAGGGATAAAAGACTGTCACAGTCTAACTTCCGTTCCTTCAGTTTAACTTGCCACAGATCTCTGTTTTGGCTTGACTTTTTTTTTAGAATTTTGAGAAATAATACTTAAACAGACCAGATTCTCTTCTTCAGGTTAAATGTCTGAGAGCTCTTTTTTCAGGTGCTAACACCAGTTATCTGTCTGTATTCTCTGTTAGAACAAACTGTCTTCAACTAAAAAGTCAGGTCAAAATTGAATTGTAACAAATATATCGCGTGTTGCTCAGTCCAAGTACTTGTATCCATGGTAATGAGAATGCACCCTTTAAATGGCTATATCCAAGGCAATGAAAATGCACATTTCAAGAACTCCTGAGGCTTGCTGGTTCTTAAAGCAGTACTGATCCTTTGCAAGCCTGAAAGACCAACTGCATATTCCCCGGAGAAAAGAAAACTACAGGACCTGGTCATAACAGAAATTTGAGGGCTAGCGTTCTGGATTTGACCCACAGACAAATGAGGAAATTGGAAGGGGGAAGCCAAATTGATCCTAATTAAAAAGAGCAAAGATTTCAATACAGGTTTTCTTATGGTTGTGTGAGCTAGAATACTAACATGTCTGCGACTGAAGTCAGTAACTCCCTAAGCCAGGGTGAAGTCACTTGGGAAAAGTTAAAAGCTTTGTCTAAGGAGGAGTTGAGAAAAATGGCTGAGCAGTGTGGGATCACTGTCCCTGCGAAGGCTAGAAAGTCTGAACTCCGAAGACTAGTGGCCAACCATTTTCCCTTGAATCTGAAGAAGCAGAAACAGGGTTAGAAATAGACTTCAACAGGGTATTGCTAGCAAAGGTACAATTGGAACAGAGGAAACCTGAATTTGAAGAAATGGAAAGAGAGAGAAAGGAGAGAGAGAAAGAAAGAGCCTTCCAGAAGGAATGCGAAGAGAGAGAGCTGAGGCGGCTTGAGTTAACTTGGGGGTGACAGAGTAACCCCAGTGAAAAGCATGGCCAATATGGAGGATCATAATTTAGGGCCGGGTACAGAATTGTTAAAATTTTCCCAATTGATTCCAAAATTCAATGAGTAAGACGTGAAAGCATTTACTGTATCTTTTTTAAAAACTGGCAAGGCAGTTTAAGTGGCCAGCTGAGACTTGAACTCTGCTGCTAAAAGCAAGTTAACAGGAAAAGCCCATGAGGTTTATTCCCCGTTGCCAGATGAGAGCTCATCCAATTATGAACTGACAAAAACTGCTATCCTCAGGACATATAAGTTAGTACTGGGAGCCTATCGCCAAAAGTTTAGAACCCTCAAGAAGCAAGCTGATCAAACTTACCTGGAGTTTGAGAGAAATAAGCAGTTGGCTTTTGACTAGTGGCTGAGGGCTCTTAAAGTGCAGCTCAACTAAGAAAATCTCAGAAAGATAATTTTGCAAGAGGAATTTAAAAACTCTGTCCCACTCTCCATAAAGACACATGTAGAGGAACAGAAGGTTCATAGAGCCCGGCAAGCTGCAGTGCTGGCTGATGAGTGTGCTCTCATTTATAAGTCGGTTTCTGAGGGGAAAACCTTTCCTAATCATCCCCACAAATCCGAAAAGGACAAAGGTGATAGGAGCCCAAGCAGTCCTGGGAGAGAAAGAAAAGCAGGAGACACGGGGGACCCTCCTCCAGCCAAAAAGGTGCTGTAAGTAGGCGTGAGACCCGGAGACCTGTGTGCTTCCATTGTAATAAAGCAGGGTATTTAAGAGCTGACTCCTGGAAACTAAAGGGAAAACCTGTGGGGTTAATCAGGGCACATCCGCTCAGTGAAGGAGAAGCGACCCTGATGGAAAGCACAACAGAACAAGCTGTGACTTTAACTGCAGTAGCAGTAAGACCCAGGAAGCCTACTGCTGCAAATGCAGGAAAAGTTAATAGGATTCTTGAAGGTTATCAGGGTTTTGTGTCTGAAGGGAGAGTAACACTATACCCCTCGAGTGGTGCAAGCAAGCCCATATTAATCCTCAGGGACACAGGGGCCACTAGATCCCTTTTACTGGGAAAAGGTCTGCCCTTTCCCCCAGAGAGTGCAGTAAACACCAGAATGGTGGTGAATGGTATTGGAGGGCAGTGTACGCCTTTACCTTTACACTGAGTGCAGTTGGAGTGCGACCTAGTTTCGGGACCGGTGACCGTAGGGATTGTCCTTAGCTTGCCTGTGGACAGGGTTGACCTGCTCCTAGGTAATGATCTGGTGGGGATGAAGGTAGTAGCTTCCCCTGTAGTGAAAGAGAGACCACAGGAGGTCAGTGAGGGCAGTGGCAGGAGATGGTCCCCTGCAGTTTCCCTGAATGTGTAGTGGATCAGGTCATGATCAAACCAGCTCCCCCAGAAGAGACTGAATTGGCACTGCAGGCAGATGACCTGGAGGTCTGTCTGTCTGAGACTTTCTTTGAAAAGTTAGAAGACTCAGGGAATGAATTAAAAGAATCCTCCCTAGCTGAGGCTGAGCGAGCTGACCCAGTATTGAGAGTTAGCACAGGCTTCCCAGTCTGAAATTAAAACAGAGGGCATCCCTGACTGCTACTATACAAAGAATGAGGTACTGATGAGGAAGTGGAGTTCTCCTCGCAGACCTGAGGGCAAGGAGTGGACAGTGGTTCATGAGTTAGTGGTGCCGTCGAGGTAATGGAGAGAAATATAAAGAATGGCCCAAAAAACTACAGTGGCTGTACATGCCAGTACACAAGAAACCAAATCCCACACAAGACAGTGGTTTGACTGGCCAAAACTCCACAAAGATGTGATGGAGTATTGTAGGAGTTGTGAGATGTGCCAGGTTGAGGGGAAACCCCAACCTGCAGTGAAATCTTCACCCCTAAGTCCTGTGTTGGTGTTTGGAGGAACCTTCAGCAAAGGGCTGGTGAATTGTAAGGGACCCCTGCCAAGAACAAACGGGGAGAGACAAGCACAAGGCTGGCAAAAGGTTAGAAAGGAAAGGGGAGAAAAGGACAAAGAGGGCAGGTTAATACAAGTGCGGGAGGAATCCCAGATGCAAACCCCTACTGTCCAGTCAGCAAACCCCAAACTGTTTGAAAAGCTTTACCCCACATCCTCCTATGTAAATGCCGACACCAAATGCACCCCACCAGAGTTGCTAACAGCATTTACAGGAACATGCAGAGATGAAGAAAGTCCTCGAGGACAAAAAAACCATGAGGGTGATGCCTCACCTCGTCAAAGTGCCGCAGGGGCATACAGTAGAATCTGGGCAAATACCTGAAAGCAGGAGTTCCCAGAGGACAAAGGGCAGATTAGCAGAGAATCATCCCCCACAGTCAGGAGAAAAGGGAAACAACCATCCCCTAAACCCTTGCATGAGTCATCAAAGAACTGAAAGAGAATTCAGAGTGGATCCACCCACTGCTGATGCCCATGAGCAGCACTCAAACCTAGGGCTAATTAAATTTAACCCTTCCCCTGCAGACCACAACAGGAACATGACATCCTAGGAAAAGTGTAAACTGAAAAATCACATGTTTATTGGAATCCCACAAAGGGCAGTTTAAAGCAGCGATGCTACCAAGAAAAGACAGGCGGTAACAGTTTTTAGGGTTTCTGAATGAATGAGAAAGAATGAGAGAGATGCATGTGCGTTTTTCTGTACCTACTGTTTTATTTCTAGTCCTTTTGATATGAAATGCTGTTCTAAAAATTACATTTCATTCCGCTGGGTGTGGAGGTGTCATGAAGACCTCACCTGCCAAGAATGAGGCATATTCATTTCGTCATATGAACATTAATTTTAAACTGTTGCTGGAATGAAGAAATGACTTGTTTAAAGAGATCAGCAGTGGCTGGAAAATATTTGCATACTAAGAGACAGTACCTGGAGACAATAGAACGATTGCCTGATCCAATTAGCCCAAATGAATTTTGATAACCAGACATTGAATGTGTAAGAAAGCCAGCATTCCAGGGTGTCTGCTAAGATGGAGAATCCACAAATGCAGGAGTTTGTTAAAACAGCTAGTCAAATGACTAATCTGCTGGCCCAGGTTTTGTTTGGATTGCTCACGGCACAGTTTGTCAGATTGCAACTGAACTTGGAAGAAGAGAGCTTCTCTCCTGGCTAGCTCTCTGTCTCTCTCTCTCTCTCTCTCTCTCTCTCTCTCTCTCTCTCTCACGAATCTCTGGATCCACTGAAGTCACTTAAACGTCAAGAGGAGAAAGACTCCTACATCGAAACAAGTTTTAAAACATGCACTGGGCCCCAATAAAACAGCAAGACTTACTGGCAATCAAAGATTGCATCGAACTCAAAGGACCGTAAATAAATCCCAGCTTTTGCCTCAAACTTTTCCTCTTTATTCTTTCTACTTTTCTGTCTCTATATGCATGTGTGCTTATCGCATATGCATGCTAGCATGGTCATGTTGCGTAGTCGTAGTCGTTAAATGAATTAGAATTTAAGGTTAATAAACTTTCACCTTTCTTGTTTAAATCTAAGAAAACCTGTTTGGTTGATTTCTTTGCCTTACAATTGGATAGCAGTGAACAAGGATTCACTGAGGGGGAGCTAAAAACATGGTGTTTTAAAAATTAAACCCTGTTATGGTTAAACCAGGCAAAGGCTGAGAGGGAACCCCTAGACCCCTTTCTCACCTGGTCGTAACAACACGTAGGAGTATGATGATGATTACTGAGACATGGCTGGAAGAAGGGCAGGAATGGAGGCCCAACTTTCCTGGTTACAGGGTTTTTAGGCAAGATAGAGAGGGGGATAAAAAAGGAGGGATCGCAATATTGATTAAAGAAACAATTATAGTGGTGAGGAGGGATGATATGATAGAAAAATCATCAAAAGAAGCTATTTAGGTTGAACTGAAGAACAAAAAAGGGCTATCACACTATAGGGAGTTTACTATAGGGCCCCAGGTCAGGGAGATAGAAGACCAAATACATAGGCAAATCTCTGAGAGGTACGAAAACAATATGGCAGTAATCATGGAAGATTTCAACTACCTTAATATTAGTTTAGTTTAGTTTAGAGATACAGCACTGAAACTGGCCTTTTGGCCCACCGAGTCTGTGCCGACCATCAACCACCCATTTATACTAATCCTACATTCCTACCACATCCCCACCTGTCCCCACATTTCCCTACCACCTACCTATACCAGGGGCAATTTATAATGGCCAATTAACCTATCAACCTGCAAGTCTTTGGCATGTGGGAGGAAACCGGAGCACCCGGAGGAAACCCACGCAGACACAGGGAGAACTTGCAAACTCCACACAGGCAGTACCCAGAATTGAACCCGGGTCGCTGGAGCTGTGAGGCTGCAGTGCTAACCACTGCGCCACTGTGCCGCAGTGGAATAGAATTAGTGTGAAAGGCACAGAGACAGCAGAATTCCTAAAATGCATTCATGCAAACTTTTTCGCCAGCAACAAGAGAAGGGGTGATTCTGGACTTAGTTTTCATCTTAGTTTGTTCAGTTTGCTTACCCACTGTTTTTGTCATGTTTATACTTGTGGCTGTTCAATTTTCAGTCTGTTAACACCCTTTCTGTACTAATGCTTTGTCTTTCAACATACCAGTAACATATCTTTGCTCCATGACCTTCTGGTCTATTCTGTGACCTCGTCCTATCTACACCTTCTCCTTTGTTATCTCTTGCCCCACCCCCACTTTATTTGCTTATAACCTTTTACATTTCTAATATTTTCCAGTTCTGAAGAAGGGTCACTGACCTGAAATGTTAACTCTGCTTCTCTGTCCACAGATGCTGCCAGACCTGCTAAGTATTTCCAGCATTTCTTGTTTTTATTTCAGATTTCCAGCATCCGCAGTATTTTGCTTTTAATTAAGTGAGGGAAGATCTAATTAAAGTATATAAAATGATCAGGGGTCTAGATTGAGTAGATAGGAAGGCTCTATTCCCCTTGATTGAGGGGTCCATAACCAGACGGCATAGATTTTGGATAAGAGGTAGGAGGTTTAGAGGAGATTCGAGAAGACATTTTTTCACCCAGATGGTGGTGGGGAATCTGGAACTCACTGCCTGAAAGAATTGGAGAGGCAGAAACTGTCATTGCATTTAAAAAGTACTTGGATGTACACTTGAAGTGCTGTGAACTACAAGGCTGCGGACCAAGAGCTGGAAAGTGGGATTAGGCTGGATGGTTACTTGTCGTCCGGAGTGGACACAATGGGCTGAATGGCCTCCTTCCATGCTGTAATTTTCCGTGATTTGCACAAATTGGATTCTTAAGGGACCTAAGTAGTGACCACCGCAAAATGTTCAGAGTTTTTAAAAAAGGAATTTAAGAAAAAATTCCTGTAGAGCCAAGAAGACCAAGAGTGCTGTCCCCAAAGTACTTTTAACGTCCCTACTGCACCCCCACTGCGCTCCCCCCCCCCCCCACCCCACCACCACCCCGCCCCAGTGGCTGTTCCACCTCTCTCCCTGGATTTACCTCACACCATTGCCACCAGCAGAGGGTCTATCAGGTGCTCATCTAAATAATGTAAGTGAGACCCAAGGATCAATATCAGCCTTCCCGTTTGGGGCACACACTGCATGCCATTGATTCTGCTATCGGACAACAGGCCATAACCAATTTCTAGGCCATTATATTATGTCCTTTTCAACATCTGCTTGGAAAGTCCCTTCCGGAATAGTCAAGGAAGTTGGTCACGCAGAATCTGTCCATTCAGAAATTGTGTTGACTATCACTTGCCAGGTTATCTTAACATAGTTCCTCCTCAGACTTGTTCTTAATGATTTATAGAGTCATAGAGTTATACAGCACAGAAACGGGCCCTTTGGCCCACCGTGTTCGCGACGGACATCAAGCACCTATCTATTCTAATCCCATTTTCCAGCACTTGGCCTGTAGCCTTGCATGTTATGGCTTTTCAAGTGCTAAATACTTCTTAAATGTTGTGAGGGTTCCTGCCTCTGCCACCCCCTCAGGCAATGCATTTCAGATTCCAACCACCCTCTGGGTGATAAAGTTTTTCCTCAAATCCCCTCTAAACCTCCTGCCCCTTACCTTAAATCTATGCCCCCTGGTTATTGACACCTCCAATAAGGGAAAAAGTTTCTTCCTATCTACCCTATCTATGCCCCTCCTTATTTTGTATACCTCAATCATGTCCCCCTCAGCTTCCTCTGCTCCAAGGAAAACAACCCTATCCTATCCAGTCTCTCTTCATAGCTGAAATGCTCCAGCCCAGGCAACATCCTGGTGAATCTCCTCTGCACCCTCTCCAGTGCAATCACATCCTTCCTATAATGTGGCAACCAGTACTGTACACAGTACTCCAGCTGCGGCCTAACTAGCATTTTATACAGCTCCATCATAACCTCCCTACTCTTATATTCTGTGCCTCGGCTAATAAAGGCAAGTATCCCATATGCCTTCTAACCACCTTATCTACCTGTGCTGCTGCGTTCAGTGATCAATGGACATGTACACCAAGGTTCCTCTGACCCTCTGTACTTCCTAGGGTCCTACCATCCATTGTGTATTCCCTTGCCTTGTTAGTCTTCCCAAAGTGCATCACCTCACACTTCTCAGGATAAAATTCCATTTGTCACTGCCCTGCCCATCTTACCAGCCCATCTATATCATCCTGTAATCTAAGGCTTTCCTCTTCACTATTTATGACACCACCAATTTTTGTGTCATCTGCGAACTTACTGATCATTAATTACGTCTAAATCATTAATGTACACTACAAACAGCAAGGGTCCCAGCACCGATCCCTATGGTACACCACTGGTCACAGGCTTCCACTCGCAAAAGCAACCCTCGACCATCACCCTCTGCCTCCTACTACTAAACCAAATTTGGATTCAATTTTCCAAATTGCTCTGGATCCCATGGGCCCTTACCTTCTTAACCAATCTCCCGTGCAGGACCTTATCAAAAGCCTTACTGAAGTCCTTGCAGACTGCATCAACTGCTTTACCCTCATCTACACACCCAGTCACCTCCTTGAAAAAGTTAATTAAAATGATCACCCCCTGACAAAGCCATGCTGACTATCCTTGATTAATTCCTGCCTCTCCAAGTGGAGATTACTCCTGTCCCTCAGAATATTTTTCCAATAGCTTCCCTACCACTGATGTGAGACTCACTGACCTGTAATTACCTGGTTTATCCCTACTACCCTTCTTAAATAATGGTACCACATTCACTGAACTCCAGTCCTCTGGCACCTCTCCTGTGGCCAGAGAGGACTTGAAAATTTGTGTCAGAGTTCCCGCAATCTCCTCCCTTGCCTCACATAGCAGCCTGGGATACATCTCATCTGGGCCTGGGGACTTATCCACTTTTAAGCACACTAAAACCGCTGATACCTCCTCCCTTCCAATGCTAATTTGTTCAAGTGTATCACAGTCCCCTCCCTGATCTCTACACCTACATCATCTTTCTCCCTCGTGAACACAGATGAAAAATAATCATTTAAAACCTCACCTCTGTTCCCTGGCTCCACACACAGATTGCCACTTTGGTCCCTAATGGGCCCTACTCTTTCCCTGGTTATTCTCTTGCCCTTAATATACTTATAAAATGTCTTTGGATTTTCCTTTATCTTGACCGCCAGTGTTTTTTCATGCCCCTTCTTCACTCTCCTAATTTACTTTTTCAGTACCCCCCTACACTTTCTATACTCCTCTAGGACCTCTGCTGTTTTCAGCACTCTGGATCTGCCCTAAGCCTCCCTTTTTTTCCTTATCCAATCCTCTATATTCCTTGACATCCAGGGCTCCCTGGACCTATTGGTCCTACCCTTCACCTTTACGGGAACATGTTGGCCCTGAACTCTCACTATTTCCTTTTTGAATTACTCCCACTGGTCTGATGTCGTCTTTCCTGAAAGTATCTGCTCCCAGTCCACTTTGGCCAGATCCCGTTTTATCATATTGAAATCAGTCTTCCCCAAATTCAGTACCTTTATTTCCAGTCCATCTTTGTCCTTTTCCATAACTACCTTAAATCTTAGAGTTATGGTCACTATCCCCTAAATGCTCCCCCACTGACACTTTTATCACTTGTCTGGCTTCATTCCCTAAGATTTGGTCCAGTACCTCCCCTTCTCTTGTAGGACTTTCAATGTGCTGGCTCAAAAAGCTCTCCTGAATGCATTTTAAGAATTCTGCCCCCTTTTAAGCCTTTTGCACTAAGACTATCCCAGTTAATATTGGGGAAGTTGAAATCCCTACTATGAGAACCCTATTATTTTTACACCTCTCCGAGATTTGCCTACATATCTGCACCTCTAACTCTCCCTGACTGTTTGGAGGTCTGTAGTACTCTCCCAGCCAAGTAATTTCCCCTTTTTGTTTTTAAGTTCTACCTGTATGGCCTCATTTGAGGAACCTTCGAAGACATCATCCCTCCTTACTGCAGTAATTGACTCCTTGATCAATAGTGCAATTCCACCTCCTCTTTTACACCCCCCACCCCCTCCACCCTGTCACGTCTGAAGATTCTATACCCTGGAATATTGAGCTACCAGTCCTGCCCTTCCCTCAACCATGTCTCTGCGATAGCAATAATATCATATTCCCACATGTTAATCAATGTCCTCAATTTATCTGTCTTACTTGTAAGACTCCTTGCATTAAAATAGATGCAATCCAGCCTTGCATTATTCGCTTGTACCTTACCAGGTCTATATTTGCTCTGCCTGCCAGACTGACTTAGTTTCTCTTCTTTATTCTCTTGTATATTTGGCTGTGCATCACCCCTACAGTACCTCCACTCTGTATTCCTAGTGCTAGGGAAATTAATGGGGTGAAAGGCTAACAATTCCCCAGGGTCTGATAATCTACATCCCAGAGTACTAAAGAATTGGCCTTGGAAATAGTGGATGCATTGGTGGTCATGTTCCAAAATACTGCAGACTCTGGAGCAGTTCCTAAAGTTTGGAGGGTGGCATATGTAACTCCACTATTTAAAAAAGGAGGGAGAGAAAAAACAGGGAATTACAGACCAGTAAGCCTGACATCAGTAGTGGGGAAAATGCTATAGTCTATTATAAAGGATGCGATAGCAGAACACCTGGAAAGCATAAACGGGATTGGACAAAGTCAACATGGAACAAAGAACAAAGAACAGTACAGCACAGGAACAGGCCATTCGGCCCTCCAAGCCTGCGCCGATCTTGATGCCTGCCTAAACTAAAACCTTCTGCACTTCCGGGGCCCATATCCCTCTATTCCCTTCCTATTCATGTATTTGTCAAGATGTCTCTTAAACGTTGCTATCGTATCTGCTTCCACCACCTCCCCTGGCAGCAAGTTCCAGGCACTCACCACCCTCTGTATAAAGAACTTGCCTCGCACATCCCCTCTAAACTTTGCCCCTCGCACCTTAAACCTATGTCCCCTAGTAACTGACTCTTCCACCCTGGGAAAAAGCTTCTGACTATCCACTCTGTCCATGCCGCTCATAACTTTGTAAACCTCTAACATGTCGCCCCTCCACCTCTGTCGTTCCAGTGAAAACAATGAAAAATGGGTTTACAAAAGGGAAATCATGCTTAACAAATCTTCTGGAGTTTTTTTGAGGATGTAACTAGTAGAATAGATAAGAGAGGACCAGTGGATGTGGTGTATTTGGATTTTCAGACGGCTTTTGATAAGGTCCCACAGAAGAGGTTGGTGTGCAAAATTAAAGCACATGGGATTGGGGGTAATATACTGGCATGGATTGAGAATTGGTTGACAGACAGGAAACAGAGAGTAGGAATAAATGGGTCTTTTTCTGGGTGGCAGGCAGTGACTCGTGGGGTACAGCGGGGATCAGTGCTTGGGCCCCAGCTATTCACAATATATATTAATGACTAGGATGAGGGAACTAAATGTAACATTTCCAAGTTTGCAGATGCCACAAAGCTGGGGGGGAATGTGAGCTGTGAGGAGGATGCAAAGAGGCTCCAATGTGATTTGGACAACTTGTGTGAGTGGGAAAATGCATGGCAGATGCAGTATAACATGGATAGAAGTGAGGTTATCCACTTTGGTTGTAAAACAGAAAGGCAGATTATTATCTGAATGGTGATAGATTGGGAAAGGGGGAGGTGCAATGAGACCTGGGTGTCCTTGTACACCAGTCGCTGAAAGCAAGCATTCAGGTGCAGCAAGCAGTTAGGAAGGCGAATGGTATGTTGGCCTTCATTGCAAGAGGATTTGAGTACAGGAGTAAGGATGTCTTACTGCAGTTATACAAGGCCTTGGTGAGACCACATCTGCAGTATTGTGTACAGTTTTGGTCTCCTTATCTGAGGAAGGATGTTCTTGCCGTGGAGGGAGTGCAAAGAAGATTTACTAGGCTGATTCCTGGAATGGCAGGATTGATGTATGGGGAGAGATTGGGTCGACTAGGCCCACTAGTTCACTAGTGTTTAGAAGAATGAGAGGAGATCTCATAGAAACATATAAAATTCTAACATGACTTGACAGGCTAGATGCATGGAGGATGTTCCCGATAGCTGGGGAGTCCAGAACCAGAGGTCACAGTCTCAGGATATGGGTATGCCATTTGGAACCGAGATGAGGAGAAATTTATTCACTCAGAGGGTGGTGAACCTGTGGAATTCTCTACCACAGAAGGCAGTGGAGGCCAAGTCATTAAATATATTCAAGAAGGAGATAGATATATTTTTTAATGCCAAAGGGATCAAGGGATATGGGGAGAAAGCGGGAACAGAGTACTGAATTAGATGATGAGCCATGATCTTTTTTGAATGGCGGAGCAGGCCCGAATGGCCTACTCCTGCTCCTATTTTCTATGTTTCTATGTTTCTATCCCATCCCCCTGCCTAATTAGTTTAAACCACCACCTCTCCCACCAACCCCCCCCCCCCCCCCCCCCCACCCCCCAACAACAGCACTGGCAAACCTCCTTGCAAGGCTGTTGGTCCCATTCAGGTTCAGATGCAACCCATCCAACTTGTACAGGTCCCACCTTCACCAGAAACAGACTCAGTGATCCAGGAAACTAATGCCCTCCCTCCTGCACCACCTCCTCAGCCACGCATTCATCTGCTCTATCCTTCTATTCCTATACTCACTAGCACGTGGAACTGGGAATAATCCAGAGATTACAACTTTTGAGGTGCTGCTTTTTAATCTGCTACCTAGCTCCCTAAATTCTTGTTGCAGGACTTCATCCCTCTTTCTACCCATTTATTATTTTGCCATTCTCACCCAAGATCAAGGTCATTGGCAGGTGAAAGATTGGGGTAAAATGGGGGAGAGGAGATCACTGCTAAGATTGTTTCTCTCCATCCAGGTCCTTCAGCGTATTTCTGCTGTGACCCCAGGAAGTAGTGTGGCTGAGCAGGGTGGATGGTAGGAATCCAAGTCTGGAACCTCTCTGTTGGAATATGCATGCAGTAATGAGGAAGGACTGTCCAGTGGCAGTTGCAATGCCAAGTGCCAGTCACAGTTTTTCCACATCCAAGATTCAATAATGGTCACCCAATACTGTGTAGCAGAAACAGAGAGAAAATTTGGGTGCAGTGTGTTAGTACAGTGAGTATGTAGACAAAGTGAAAATGGATTCCCTGATGTGTATGTTGCAAAGAAGCAATTGAAGACTATGGAAATGTCTTTCTACTAATGTTTGTAAGTCATGGTCTGTGGGGAGGAGTGGCCACCGAACTGACTACTTCTTCATGGTACCAAAAATGTATTGCCATACTTATATTGGAATCAATAGCTTTGGAAAGTAGCCATGTGGTCACACACAATGGCTCAGTGAGTTTGTTCACTGAGTAGTTGAACCTTACAGATCTTAAAGATGGTACGTTTCATCACGGGTGTGTAGATCTAGATGATCCCAGCTCAGGGGGCAATGGAGGTGCTTCAGTGGACCTCAACTACCCTGGATTTATGGAGGGAAAAATCGGGATTCTTGCATCTGACTGTTCAGCAGAAACCCATGCTAGAAATGTGTAAGTGTGGACATCAGATTTGAATGAGATAGATCTTTATCTTGCTGTTTTTTTGAAGAAGTGAGTTGGTATAGCATCAACAGCTTTCATTGGAGGTTATGTTCTTTGCAACCAGTATTGCATAAGAGGAAAGGATTCTTTCAATTGCTGTTATTCAGGGCTTTCTAATTTAGTACTGAAAGTGTTCTAGTTCTCTGCTCTATTCCACAATTTGCTTATATCTACAGTATATGCCCCAAGCTGCCAACCTTTTTTCCACTGCAAAAACATTTAGTTCTGTGAGTCTTCATAATTTAGAACCCTAAATTCCAGAATAATTCTCTTGCATTGCAGTAACATTTTTCCAGTAGGTCATTTGAATGTAGACATGTCAGTAATCTATTTCTGGCCAAGATATAAAATTATAATAATCTGTTTCAATTCATCAAATGCCCTTAAAATGCATCCAGTGAAACTTTCACCAATTAGTCTGGGCTGGATCTGAATCTAATTTTCAGAGGTGAAAGGACAAGGTTTCAACCAACTGCCCAATGTCTCCAGAAATAAGTTATCGTTAAGGTTACACATTGGATCACTATGCCTTTTAAGTATTTTGCGCTATATGATTATCTTCATTGCTGCTTAAATCTGAAGGAGAGATTTTGAATAAAGGATCCTTTGTAAATCTAATTTCTGAGTCTCAGACAGTGTCATGTGCAGTAAATGTAATTTTTCTTTGTATCAGGTGATCCCTTTTATTATTAGCTAGTCAGTATCCCATGGTGTTAAACATGGGAGAGCCCAGCACATCCATGCAAAAGGCAAGACTGCAGCATTTGCAGTCATTTTCAGCCAGAAGTGTTGAGTGGATGATCCATCTCAGCCTCCTTCCAGAGATCCCCAGCATCACAGACACCAGTCTTCAGCCAATCCGATTCACTCCACGTGATATCAAGAAATGGCTGAAGGCACTGAATACAGCAAAGGCTATTGACCCTGACAACATCCTAGCTGTAGTACTGAAGACCTGTGCTCCAGCATTGGCCACAGCCCTAGCCAAGCTGTTACAGTCGAGCTAAAACACTATACACAACACCGATAATGTGAAAAACTGGCCAGGTATGTCCTGTCCACAAAAAGCAGGAAAAATCCAATCTGACCAATTATCACTCCATCAGTCTACTCTCAATCATTAGCAAAGCGATGGAAGGGGTCATCGACAGTGCTGTCCAGCGGCACATCAGAGCAATAACCTGTTCACCAGTGTTTAGTTTGGGTTCCACCAGGGCAACTTACCTCATTAAAGCCTGCATCTAAACATGGAAAAAAAAGCTGAATTCAAGAGGTGAAGAGAGAGTGACTGCCATTGACATATAGGCATCATTTGACCAAGTGTGGCATCGAAAAGCTCTGGCAAATTGAAGTCAATGGGAATCGGGGCAAAACTCTCCACAGGTTGGAGTACAAAGGAAGATGGTTGTGATTGTTTGAGGCCAAACATCTAAGCCCAGGACATTGCTGCAGGAGGTCCTCAGGGTAGTGTCCTAGGCCCAACCATCTTCAGCTGCTTTATCAATGACCTTGCCCCCAACATACAGTCAGAAGTGGGAATGTTCACTGATGATTGCACTGTGTTCAGTACCATTTGTGATTCCTCAGATACTGAAGCAGTCCGTGAAGAAATGCAACAAGACCTGGACAACATTCAGGCTTGGGCTGATAAGTGGCAAGTAACATTTGTGTCACAGAAGTGACAGGCAGTGATCATCTCCAACAAGAGATAATCTAATCATCTCCCCTTGACATTCAATAGCATTACCATTGCTGAATCCCCCACCATCAACACCCTGGGGGTTACCATTGATCAGAAACTTAACTGGACCAGCCATGTGTCTGTGTGGGTTTTCGCCGGGTACTCTGGTTTCCTCCCACCACCAAAAGACTTGCAGGTTGATAGGTAAATTGGCCATTATAAATTGCCCCTAGTATAGGTAAGTGGTAGGAGAATATAGGGACAGGTGGGGATGTGGTAGGAATATGGGATTAGTGTAGGGTTAGTATAAATGGGTGGTTGATGGTCGGCACAGACTCGGTGGGCTGAAGGGCCTGTTTCAGTGCTGTATCTCAAAATAAAAAATAAAATAAATAAATATAAATACTGTGGCTACAAGAATAGGTCAGAGGCTTGGAATTCTGTGGCGAGTAACTCACCACCTGACTCCCTAAAGCCTGTCCACCATCTACAAGGCACAAGTCAGGAGTGTGATGGAATACTCTCCACTTGCCTGGTTGTGTGTAGCTCCAACAACATTCAAGAAGCTCAGCATCATCAAGGACAAAGCATCCAGCCTGATTGGCACCCCATCCACCACCTTCAACATTCACTTTCTCCACCACTGGTGCACAGTGGCAGCAGTGTGTACTACCTACAAGATGCACTGTAGCAACTCATCAAACCTCCTTCGACAGCACCTTCCAAACCCACGACCTCTACCACCTAGAAGGTCAAGGTCAGCAGACACATGGGGACACCACCACCTGCAAGTTCCATTCAATGTCACACATGATCCTGACTTTGAATTATATCACTGGGTTACAACCTGGGACTCCTTTCCGAACAGATTGCAGTGGTTCAATAAATGCTAGCCGAGCCAGCAACACTCACATCCCATGAAAGAATAAAAAAATGCTTGGTCAGAGAATACATAGCACTGATGCCATTGTGTGGCTGTTTTCACTCTCTTGTCGCATCTCTTTTGCTTCTGTCTCCCTCCTTTTGTGCTTCTTTTATCCTTAACTCCTTTATAGGAAAAGCAAAACTTTTTGTGGCGAGGATGAAAAATGATTGATATCAGATTAGCCGCACTGTCTGATTAACTTGATAGATAGGAAAGTTGAGGGTTGGGGTGGTGGTGAGGGGATGGGATGGGATGGGTTGGAGGGGGTTGTTGTATAATGGATGGCTGATCTGCAATCACTCATTTTATATCCCCGCCTATAAGTTATACTTACCTTGCGTTCTTCTTCGTTTCTTTCCTTTCAGGTGGGAGGTGGGGAATGGAGTGATGTAGTGGGGAGATGGTCACCAGTTTGTGCAAGCTGCATTAGGGGTGGAGTCACATGAAAACTGTGGTATTGGCATCTCCCTTCCCATCCTTTCCCCCCATCATTCGTGCTTTTCTCCACCAACCCAATCCTTTGTACCCATTGTGCCCTCTACTACTTCCCATTTCCTGATCTTCTTCCTACCACTCCCAAATTCAATCATTAAACTGCCCTGTTCCCTTTTTGAACTATTGTGTTCAAAACTTATATACCCCCTCCACCCTGCTTCGCTGTTGCACAAATCATCTGTAACTCTACATGTACTAAACCCGATAGCAGGTGGTTAGAGACCTCCCCATCCCGCCTTACCTGTCGCATACTTTCTTTCCATTCTCTGTTTCCCTCAAATAAGCTTTATTTGCTTCAAAATGTAATCTTTCAAAAAAAAAATTACAGTGAGTAAAGATATGAACATATGAATTAGAAGCAGAAGTAAGCCATTTAGACCCTTGAGCCTGCTCTGCCATTCAATAAGGTCATGGCTAATCAGTTTGTGTCTCCAATTCTACACTCCCATCCACCCCCGATAACCTTTGATTCCCTTTCCTAACAAGAATCTATCTACCTCCGCTTTAAAAATATTCAATGTCCCCGCCTCCACCACCTTCTGAGGCACAGTGTTCCAAAGTTGCATAACCCGCTGAGAGAAATTTTTTTTCCTCATCTCTGTCCTAAAAGGGCGACCCCTAATTTTAAAACAGTGCCCCTTAGTTCTGGACTCACTCACAAGAGGAAACATCCTTTCCACATCCATCTTGTCATGACTGTTCAGGATCTTGTCTACTTCAATCAAGTCCCCCCTCACTCTTCTAAGCTCCAGTGAAAACAAGCCCAGTCTGTTCAACCTTTCCTCATAAGACAACCCACTCATTCCAGGTATCAATTTAGTAAGCCTCCTCTCTGCCGCCTCCAACACATTTACATCCTTCCTTAAATAGAGAGACCAAAACTGCACACAGTATTCGAGATGTGGTTTCACCAATGCCCTGTATTAGTGAAGCATAACATCCTTACTTTTACTTTCAATTCCGCTAGTAATAAAGGATAGCATTCCATTGGCCTTCTTTATGCACTAGAACACCTTGATCCCTCTGCACCTCAGAATTCTGCAGTCGTTCTCTGTTTAAGAAATACTCTGCTTTTTTATTCCTTGTGCCAAAGTGAACAACTTCACATTTTCCTCCATCTGCCACATTTTTGCCCACTCACTCAACCTATCAATATCTGCCTGCAACCTTTTTATGTCCTCTTCACAACATACTTCCTACCTATCTTTGTGTCATCTGCAAATTCAGTTACCAAGTCATCGCTCCCCTCATCTAAGTCATTGATATAAATTGTAAAAAGTGGAGACCCCAGCACAGACCCCTGCGGGACTCCACTTGTCACATCCTGCCAATCAGAAAAGGATCCATTTATGCATGCTCTCTGTTTTCTGCCAGCCAGACAATTTTCTATCATGCTACTACGTTACCCGCTACACCATGAGCTCCTACTTTGCACAATAATATTTTATGTGGCACCTTGTCAAATGCCTTCTGGCATTCAACAGGCTCCCCTTTATGCACAGCGCATGTTATTCCCTTAAAGAACTCCAGTAAGTTGGTCAAAAATGATTTCCCTTTCACAAAACTATGCTGACTATTCCCGATTACATTGAGTTTTTCCAAGTGCCCAGCCATAACCTGCTTAATGATCGATTCTCACACCTTCCTCACGACAGACATCAAGCTAACTGGCCTATAGTTACCTGTTTTCTGCCTCCCCCGCTTCTTTAATAGAGGGGTTATATTTGCTACTTTCCAGTCAGATGGAACCATACCAGAATCTAGCCAATTTTGAAGAAGTAACACCAATGCATCTACTACCTCATTAGCTACCACTTTTACGACCCTAAGATGAAGTCCATCAGGACCCGGTGACTTATCAGCCCGTAGCTCCATCAGTTTGCTCAGTACCGCTTCCCTGGTGATTGTAATTTCACCAAGTTCCTCACTTAGGAACATAGGAACATAGGAAGATAGGAACAGGAGTAGGCCATTCAGCCCCTCGAGCCTGTCCTGCCATTCAATGAGATCGTGGCTGATCCGCGGCCTAACTCCATATACCTGCCTTTGGCCCATATCCCTTAATATCTTTGCTTAACAAAAGTCTATCTATCTCAGATTTAAAATTAACAACTGTTTTAGCTTCAACTGCTGTTTGTGGGAGAGAGTTCCGAACCTCTACCGCCCTTTGCGTGAAGAAGTGCTTCCTAACATCTCTCCTGAACGGTCTGGTCCTAATTTTTAGACTATGCCCCCTAATTTTAGAATCTCCAACCAGTGGAAATAGTTTATCTTTATCTAGCCTGTCTTTTCCTGTTAATATCTTGAAGACCGATCAGATCACCCCTTAACCTTCTAAATTCTAGTGAAAATAGGCCTAATTTGCATAATCTCTCCTTGCAACTTAATCCCTGTAGTCCAAGTATCAGTCTTATAAACGTACATTTTACTCCCTCCAAGGCCAATATATCCTTCCTAAGGTGTGGTGCCCAGAACTGCTTTCAGTACTCCAAGTGGGGTCTAACCAGGGTTTTGTACAGCTGCAGCATAACCTCTGTGTCTTTATACTCCAATCCTCTAGATATAAAGGCTAGCATTCCATTAGCCTTTTCGATTATTTTCTGCACTTGCTCATGGCATTTTAAAGATCTATGCACCTGAACCCCCAAGTCTCTTTGGACATCCACTGTACTTAACCTCTTCCCATTTAGAAAGTACCTTGCTCTATCCTTTTTTGGTCCAAAATGGATAATCTTACACTTGCCCGCATTGAAATCCATCTGCCACAGTTTTGCCCACTCACCTAGTCTGTCAATATCTCTTTGCAGTTTTATGCTATCATCTAGACTGTCTACAATGCCGCCTAACTTTGTATCATCAGCAAATTTGGATATACGACTTACTATGCCATCATCCAAGTCATTAATTAATAATGTGAATAATTGAGGCCCCACTCAACCAACTTCCTAACCATGTCAATCATTTGCCCTCAACCCCATAGGCTCTACCTTAGTTAACAGTCTCTTATGTGGGACTTTATCAAATGCCTTCTGAAAGTCCATATAAATAACATCCAGAAACATTCCCCTGTCCATTACCTTAGTCACCTCTTCAAACAATTCAATGAGATTTGTCAGGCATGACCTTCCCGTCATGAATCCATGCTGGCTGTCCCTGATTAACTGAAATTATTCTAGGTGTTCAGTCACCCTATCCTTGATTATAGACTCCAGCAACTTTCTCACCACAGATGTCAGGCTAACTGGTCTGTAATTTCCTTGGTTTCCCCTTTCACCCTTCTTAAAAAGTGGAGTGACATGTGCAACTTTCCAATCCAGAGGGATCACTCCTAAATCTAGGGAACTCTGAAAGACGATAGTTAGGGCATCGACAATGTGCTCCCCAACTTCCTTTAACACCCTCGGATGGAAACCGTCAGGTCCTGGGGATTTCTCACTCTTTAGTTCCATTAATTTCCTTGTTACTGATGTTTTACTTACGTTAATTGTATTAAGTCCCTGTCCCCTATCGGCTATTAATTTTTTCGGGACTTCCAGGAAGTTATCCTCCTTTTCAACTGTAAATACTGAGGCAAAGTAATTGTTCAATATGTCTGCCATTTCCCCATTATCAATGACAATATTTCCATTTTCAGCTTTTAGTGGGCCTACTTTGCTCTTTACCACCCGTTTTCCCTTTATGTAACTATAAAATTTCTTCTTATTGATTTGATGTCCCTTGCAAGTTTCCTTTCATAATCTCTTTTAGTAGCTCTTATAAGCTGCTTTGTGACCCTTTGTTGGTCTTTGTATCGATCCCATTCGGCTGGATCTGTGCTGCATTTTTATAAGCCCTTTCTTTTTGTTTTATGCTATCCTTAATCTCTTTAGTTGTCCATGGCTGTTTTTTCTGTGAAGTGGAGCTTTTTCCTCTCAGGAGTATATACTCGCTCTGTATTTCATTAAATGTTTCTTTAAATATTCTCCACTGTTCTTCAGTCGTTTGACCTATTAACAGGTCTACCCAGTTTACCATGGACAGTCTCTGTCTCATCCCGGTAAAGTCAGCCTTACCCAAGTCTAAAATTCTAGTAGCTGATTCGTGCTTTTCACTTTCAAACGCTACCTTGAATTCGATCATGTTGTGATCGCTATTTGATAAATGTTCACACACAGTTAGGCTACTAATTAAATTTGTCTCATTACTCATAACTAAATCTAATATTGCCTGTCCCCTTGTTACATCTAGGACCTATTGCTGTAGGAAACTACCCCGGACACATTCCAGAAATTCACTACCTTTCTGACAGGTGCTAGTCTGCCTCTCCCAATCTATGTGTAAGTTATAATCCCCCATTAATACTACTCTGCCTTTGTTACACACTTGCCTAATTTGTGCATTTATACAATCTAACACCTCAGAACTGCTACCAGGAGGTTTATACACAACACCTATTACAGTTTTAGATCCTTTTCTGTTCCTCAATTCCACCCATAAGGTCTCCACTGGATGTTTTCCCCTCATTATATCCTCCCTCACCAATGGGATGATATTTCTAGTCAGTAAGGCTACTCCACCCCCTCTGCCATTTTCTCTGTCCCTCCTCTAAACTTAATAACCAGGTATATTTAGTTCCCAGTCCCGACCATCCATCAGCCACGTCTCCCCAATGGCCACCACATCATAATCTTCCATTTGAATTTGCGCTTGCAGCTCATCTAATTTATTCCTTACACTCCGTGCATTTGTATATAGAACTGTTATTTGGGCTATACCCCTTAACCTGTCCCTTAGCACTGATGCTTTATTCGCCTGTTTATTATTTCTCTCTTCTGGTTTAACCAGTATACTTCTTGCAGTTTGGTAACAATCAGCCTCACCACTAACCTGCACTCCTACCTTCTCCTTTAACTTCCTGTTTTTCCATGAAACTGAACCCTCCTCCCCCACTATTTAGTTTAAAGCTCTATCTCTAGCCCTAGTTATGCAATTTGCTAGGACTCTTTCCCCAGTACTGGTGCCAATGTCCCACGAATTTGAACCCATTTTCCCCACACCAATCTTTGAGCCACGCATTTACCTCTTTAATCTTATTGACCCTTTGCCAATTTGCTCATGGCTCAGGTTGCAATCCGGAGATTATCACCTTTTTGGTTCTGCTTTTTAATTTAGCCCCTAGCTGCTCATATTCCCTCAGCAGAACCTCTGACCTCGTTCTACCTATATCGTTGGTACCTACGTGGACCACGACAACTGGATCTTTCCCCTCCCACTGCAAGTTCCTCTGCAGCCCAGATGAGATATCCCAAACCCTGGCACCAGGTAGGCATCAGAGCCTTCGGGACTCTCGATCCTGGCCACAGAGAACAGTGTCTGTGCCCCTAACTATAGTATTCCCAATTACAACTACATTTCTCTTTACTTCCCCCACTTGAATGGCTCCCTGTACCACAGTGCTGTGGTCAGTTTGCTCATCGTCCCTACAGTCCCTGCTCTCGTCCACACAGAGAGCAAGAATCTCGAACCTGTTGGACAAAGACAATGGCTGAGGCTCCTGCAGCACTACCTCCTGGATCCCTCAACCTGCCTCACTCATAGTCACACCCTCCTGTCCCTGACCACTAGAATTAGTTAATCTAAGGGGTGTGACTGCCTCCTGCAATACAGTGTCCAGGTAACTCTCCCCCTCCCTGATATGTGGCAGTGTCCGAAGCTCAGACTCCAGTTCATCAACTCTGAGCCGGAGTTCTTCGAGCAGCCAACACTTGCTACAGATGTGTTCACCAGGAACCACAATGGGGTCCATCAGCTCCCACATCATGCAGGTACAACACATCACCTGGCCCTGCATCTCTATTTTATATAATTAGATTTTAATTTGTTATTTACATTTCCGACTGGTCTTTAGTTTTTCTTTTAAACCGCTCTAGTCTTTAGTTTATATAATTATAAATCAATCAAGTCTTACTCTATGTTGATTCAATTAAATTAAATTAAAAACGTACCTGAATACTGACCCCAGCTGCTTTCTGTTTCCCTGCTCTCACTGTTCAATGTGACATCACTCTAATGTCACTTTTCGATTTTTCCCCAGCTCCTCAGGCTCCGCTTCTCTCTGTCTCTCTCCCTCACAAACCTCCGGTCCTGCTGCTCCTCGGACTCTGCTCCTCTCTGTCTCTCTCCCTCACAAACCTCTGATCCTGCTGCTCCTCAGACTCCATTCCTCTCTGCCTCTCTCCCACACAAACCTTTGGTCCTGCTGCTCCTCAGACTCCGGTCCTCTCTGCCTCTCTCCCTCACAAACCTCCGGTCCTGCTGCTCCTCGGGCTCCGCTCCTCTCTGTCTCTCTTCCACACAAACCTCCGATCCTGCTGCTCCTCGGGCTCCGCTCCTCTCTGTCTCTCTTCCACACAAACCTCCGATCCTGCTGCTCCTCGGGCTCCACTCCTCTCTGCCTCTCTCCCACACAAACCTCCGGTCCTGCTGCTCCTCGGACGCCGCTCCTCTCTGCCTCTCTCCCACACAAACCTCCGGTCCTGCTGCTCCTCGGGCTCTGCTGCACTCTGTCTCTCTCCCACACTAACCTCTGGTCCTGCTGCTCCTCGGGCTCCGCTCCTCTCTGCCTCTCTCCCACACAAACCTCCGGTCCTGCTGCTCCTTGGGCTCTGCTCCTCTCTGCCTCTCTCCCACACAGGTTTTTGGCACACTTTTTATACCTCCGGTCCTGCTGCTCCTCGGGCTTCACTCCTCTCTGCCTCTCTCCTTCCACCTCCTGATTTACAGCTATTACTGGAATGTTTTTTGTATCCTCTATAGCGAACACAGAAGCAAAGTATTTGTTCATTTCATCTGCCATTTCCTTATTATCTACTATTAACTCCTCATTCTATTAACACTCACTTTATTTGCTCCTTTCCTTTTTAAAACCTGTGGAAACACTTGCCATCTGTTTTTACATTTCTTGCTAGCTTCTTCTCATACTCTAGTTACTTTCTCCTGATTAACCTTTTAATCATTCTCTGCCATTCGTTATATTCTGACTAATCATCTGACCTGCCACTCATCTTTGTGCAATTATATGCTTTTTTCCTTAAGTTTTATGCTTTCCTTAACTTCTTTAATTAACCATGGATCGTGGGTCCACCCCTTAGCATTTTTCTTTATAGGCTGAATATATTTATTCTGAATATTCTGAAATATCCCCTTAAACGTCTGCCACTGCTTCTTTATTGATCTATCTCCTAGCCTAGTACTCTAGTTCACTTCAGCTAGATCAACTTTCATACCCACATAGTTGCCCTTGTTTAAGTTTGAAGTACTAGTCTGTCATCGCAGCCACCTAGAGATGCCTTTACTCTGTCATTAATTAATCCTGTCACATTACGCAATAGCGTAATAGCTGCAGCTCCTGGAAGCTCGGGTTTCAGAGCTGGAACGGCAGCTGGAAACACTGTGGAGCATCCGCGAGTCTGAGAGCAATGTGGATAGCACGTCTAGAGAGGTAGTCACACCGCAGCTGAAGGGACTTGAAGGAAGGGAATGGGTGACCACCAGGCTGTCCAAGAGAAACAGGCAGATAGATCAGGAGTCCCTTGGGCTCCCGCTTGCAAATCGGTATTCCATTTTGGAGGCTAATGAGGCTGGTTCCTCCAGGGATTGCGGACAGAGCCAAACTTCTGGTACCGCAAGCAGCCTGTCTGCACAGGCAGGGGGAAAGAGAGGAAGAGCAATAGTAATAGGGGATTCTATAGTCAGGGCAACAGATAAGCACTACTGTGGCCGTCAATGTGACTCCAGGATGGTGTGTTGCCTCCCTGGTACCAGGGTCTGGGATGTCACTGAATGGCTGCAGGGCATCCTGAAGGGGGAGGGTGATAAGGCAGAGGTTATGGTACATGTTGGTACCAATGACATAGGTAGAAAGAGGGATGAGGTCTTGCATCAAGAATTCAGGGAGTTAGGCAATAGACTAAAAAGCAGGACCTCTCGGGTTGTAATCTCTGGATTACTCCCACTGCCACGTGCTAGCGAGTATAGAAATAGAACAGCACAGATGAATGCGTGGCTTAAGAGTTGGTGCAGGAGGGAGAGTTTTAGATTCCTGGACCACTGGGACCGTTACTGGGGAAGGTGGGACCTGTACACCGGGACGGTCTGAACCAGAGGGGGACTAACATCCTTGCTGGCGGGTTTGCTGGTGCTGTTGGAAGGAGTTTAAACTAATTTGGCAGGGGGAGGGGACGCAGACTCCTAGCAGAATAGGGACACAGCTAAGCACAGGAAAGCAAACAAGTCAGAGGGAATACAGCGGAAGTAAGTTTCAAGGGAGTAAGACCAGGATGGAAGGCCTCTACTTTAATGCCAGGAGTATTGCAGGTAAAACGGATGAGTTAAGGGCAATGATTGACACGTGGAATTGTGATATGGTAGCCGTCACGGAGACATGGTTGAGGGAGGGGCAGGATTGGCAGCTCAATATCCCGGGATATAGAATCTTTAGGTGAGACAGAGGAGGGGGTAAAAGAGGAGGGGGCATTGCAATATTAGTTAAGGAGTCAGTTACTGCAGTAAGGAGAGATGATATTTTGGAGGGGGCATCAGATGAAGCTTTATGGGTAAATAAAAAAGGGACAGCAACATTGCTAGGTGTTTATTATAGACCCCCAGATAGTCAACGGGAAATTGAGGAGCAAATATATGTGCTATTTGCAGAGGTGTGTAAAAATATTAGGGTAATTATATTAGGTAATTTCAACTTTCCCAACATTAATTGGGATCATCATCGTGTTAAGGGCTTAGATGGAGTGGAGTTCTTAAAATGTATACAGGAGAACTTTTTAGCTCAATATGTAGAGGATCCAACAAGGGAGGGTGCAGTGCTGGACCTAATTCTGGGGAATGAAGCCGGACAGGTGGTTGATGTGTTGGTGGGGGATCATTTTGGTGATAGCGACCATAACATGGTACAATTTGAAACAAAAACAAGAAATGCTGGATTCACTCAGCAGGTCTGGCAGCATCTGTGGAAAGAGAAGCAGAGTTAATGTTTCGGGTCAGTGACCCTTCTTCGGAACTGACAAATATTAGAAAAGTCACAGATTATAAACAAGTGAGGTGGGGGTTGGGCAAGAGATAACAAAGGAGAAGGTGCAGATTGGACCAGGCCACATAGCTGACCAAAAGGTCACGGAGAAAAGGCAAACAATATGTTAATGGTGAGTTGAAAGACAAAGCATTAGTACAGATTAGGTGTGAATATACTGAATATTGAACAGCAGCAAGTGCAAACCTGAAAAAAAACAACCTGAAAAAAACAGTGGGTAAGCAAACTGAACAAACTAAGATGAAATGAAATAAATGCAAAAAAAGATTGTAAAAAATGTAAAAAGGAATGTAAAAAAAAAGGAAGAAAAATAACTAAAAATGACTAAAAATGAAAGTAAAGTGGGGGGCTGTCATGCTCTGAAATTATTTAACTCAATGTTCAGTCCGGCAGGCTGTAGTGTGCCTAATCGGTAGATGAGATGCTGTTCCTCGAGCTTGCGTTGATGTTCACTGGAACACTGCAGCAATCCCAGGACAGAGATGTGAGCATGAGAGCAGGGGGGAGTGTTGAAATGGCAAGCAACCGGAAGCTCAGGGTCCTGCTTGCGGACTGAGCGGAGATGTTCCGCAAAGCGGTCACCCAGTCTGCGCTTGGTCTCCCCAATGTAGAGGAGACCACACTGTGAGCAGCGAATACAGTATACTACATTGAAAGAAGTACAAGTAAATCGCTGCTTCACCTGAAAGGAGTGTTTGGGGCCTGGGATAGTGAGGAGAGAGGAGGTAAATGGACAGGTATTACATCTCCTGCGATTGCAAGGGAAGGTGCCCTGGGACGGGGACGAGGTGGTGGGGGTAATGGAGGAGTGGACCAGGGTGTCGCGGAGGGAACGATCCCTTCGGAATGCTGACAGGGGAAGGGAGGGGAAGATGCGACTGGTAGTGGCATCACGCTGGAGGTGGCGAAAATGGCGGAGGATGATCCTTTGGATATGGAGGCTGGTGGGATGAAAAGTGAGGACAAGGGGAACCGTGTCACGGTTCTGGGATGGAGGGGAAGAGGTGAGGGTAGAGGTGCGGGGAATGGGTCGGACACGGTTGAGGGCCCTGTCAACCACAGTGGGGGGAAATCCTCGGTTGAGGAAAAAGGAGGTCATATCAGAAGCACCGTCATGGAAGGTAGCATCATCAGAGCAGATGCGTCGGAGACGGAGAAACTGGGAGAATGGAATGGAGTCCTTACAGGAGGTAGGGTGTGAAGAAGTGTAGTCGAGGTAGCTGTGGGAGTCAGTGGGCTTATAATGGATATTGGTAGACAACCTATCCCCAGAGATGGAGACAGAGAAGTCGAGGAAGGGAAGGGAAGTGTCAGAGATGGACCATGTAAAGGTGAGAGAAGGGTGGAAATTGGAAGCAAAGTTGATAAAGTTTTCTAGTTCGGGGTGGGAGCAGGAAACGGCACCGATACAGTCATCAATGTACCGGAAAAAGAGTTGGGGGAGGGGGCCTGAGTAGGACTGGAACAAAGAATGCTCGACATATCCCACAAAAAGACAGGCATAACTAGGACCCATGCGGGTACCCATAGCGACACCTTTTACTTGAAGGAAATGCATGGAGTTGAAGGAGAAGTTGTTCAATGTGAGAACAAGTTCAGCCAGGCGGAGGAGGGTGTTGGTGGATGGGGACTGGTTGGGCCTCTGTTCCAGGAAGAAGCGGAGAGCCCTCAAACCATCCTGGTGGGGGATGGAGGTGTAGAGCGATTGGACGTCCATAGTGAAGAGGAGGCGGTTGGGACCAGGAAACAGGAAATTGTCAAAATGACGTAGGGCGTCAGAAGAGTCACGGATGTAGGTGGGAAGAGACTGGACCAGTGGAGAAAAGATAGAGTCTAGATAGGAAGAAATAAGTTCAGTGGGGCAGGAGCAAGCTGACACAATGGGTCTGCCGGGACAGTCCCGTTTGTGGATTTTGGGAAGGAGGTAGAAGCGTGCTGTCCGGGGTTGCGGGACTATGAGGTTGGAAGCTGTCGAGGGAAGATCTCCAGAGGAGATGAGGTCAGTGACAGTCCTTTGGACGGTGGCTTGATGTTCGGTGGTGGGGTCATGATCCAGAGGGAGGTAGGAAGAGGTGTCTGTGAGTTGGCATTGAGCTTCTGCAAGGTAGAGGTCGGTACGCCATACAACAACAGCACCACCCTTGTCTGCAGGTTTGATGACCATGTCGGGGTTAGACCTGAGAGAACGGAGTGCCTCAAGTTCAGAGGGGGACAGGTTAGAGTGAGTGAGGGGGGCAGAGAAATTGAGACGACCAATGTCCCGCCGACAGTTTTCAATGAAAAGATCAAGAGCGGGTAAGAGGCCAGGGGGAGGGGTCCAGGTAGAGGGAGAATGCTGGAGGCGGGTGAATGGGTCTGCTGGTCGGGGGGAGGACTCCTGGTCGAAGAAGTGAGCCCGGAGGCGGAGGCGACGGAAGAAGAGCTCAACGTCATGCCGAGCGCGAAATTCATTGAGGTGGGGGCGTAAGGGGATAAAACTAAGACCTTTGCTGAGTACAGAACGCTCAGCATCAGAGAGGGGGAGGTCAGAGGGTATAGTGAATACACGGCAAGGGGTCAGATCAGAAGGGGTGGGGTCAGAGGGAAGTGAAGCGGAAGGAGGATCTGGAGGGGCATTAGTCCCCATCAGCTGCTGGAGCTTGCGTTCCTTAACACCTGAAAGGAAGAAAAAAAGTTTTTTGTTAATGCGTCGGATGAGACGTAAGATGAGATGAAACTGCGGAGTAGAACAGATTTGAGATAAGGTAAGACGGTGCTGCTGGAGAGAGAGGTCCAGTGTGTGCATATTTGTGGTACAATTTGAGCTTGTTATGGAGAAAGAAATAGACAAGTTGCCAAAAAAGGTTTTGGATTGGGGGAGAGCGAATTTTAGTAAAATAAGGCAGGATCTGGCCAAGGGAGACTGGAAAGAGTTACTTGTTGGGAAATCTACAGAAGAGCAGTGGGGGGCATTCAAAAAGGAAATGGGGAGGATACAGGTCCAACATGTTCCCTCTTGGGTAATAGGTAGGAGCAACAAGCCCAGAGAACCATGGATGCCAGAAACATTCAGGGTATGATGAGAAGGAAAAGAGAGGCTTTTAGCAAATACAAGGAGAGCAAATCAATGGAAGCATTAGTGCAGTACAGAAAGTGTAGGATGGAGCTTAAGAAAGCAATTAGGAGAGCAAAGAGGGGATATGAGAAAGCTCTGGCTGGTAAAAGTAGGGAAAATCCCAAGGTATTCTATAAGTATATCAATGGGAAGAAGATAACCAGGGAAAGAGTAGGACCCATTAGGGACCAAGGGGGAAATTTGTGGGTGGAGCCAGAGGACATTGGTAGGGTGTTGAATGAATACTTCACATCTGTCTTCACACAAGAGAATGAGGATGTAGATATGGAAATTAGAGAGAGAGACTGTGAGGTGCTTGAGCAAATTGTCATAGGGAGTGACAAGGTATTGGAGGTTTTGGCAGGCTTAAAAGTGGACAAATCTCCGGGTCCAGACGATTTGTATCCCAGGATGCTCTGGAATGCGAGGGTGGAGATTGCAGGGTCTCTGACCCTAATTTTTAATTCCTCTCTGGCCATCGGGGAGGTGCCAGAGGACTGGAGAACAGCTAATGTGGTCCCACTATTTAAGAAAGGTTGTAGAGATAAGCCAGGGAACTACAGACCAGTGAGTCTCACATCAGTGGTAGGGAAACTATTGGAGAAAATTCTGAAGGAGAGAATCTATCTCCACTTGGAAAGGCAAAATTTGATTAGGAATAGTCAGCATAGCTTTGTCAGAGGGAGGTCATGCCTAACAAATTTGATTGAATTTTTTGAGCATGTGTCCAGGTGTGTAGATGAGGGTAGTGCAGTTGATGCAGTTTACATGGATTTCAGCAAAGCCTTTGACAAGGTCCCACATGGGAGTCTTATCAAGAAAGCAAATGCACATGGGATACAGGGTAACTTGATAAGGTGGATTCAAAATTGGCTTAGCTGTGGGAGACAGAGAGTGATGACAGACGGCTGTTTTAGGGACTGGAAGCCAGTGTCCAGTGGCGTACCACAGGGATCTGTGCTGGGTCCCCTATTTTTTTTAGTTTTAGTTTTAGAGATACAGCACTGAAACAGGCCCTTCGGCCCACCGAGTCTGTGCCAACCATCAACCACCCATTTATACTAATCCTACACTAATCCCATATTCCTACCACATCCCCACATTTCCCTACCACCTACCTATACTAGGGGCAATTTATAATGGCCAATTTACCTACCAACCTGCAAGTCTTTTGGCTTGTGGGAGGAAACCGGAGCACCCGGAGAAAACCCACGCAGACACCGGGAGAACTTGCAAACTCCACACAGGCAGAATCCAGAATTGAACCCGGGTTGCTGGAGCTGTGAGGCTGCGGTGCTAACCACTGCGCCACTGTGTCACCCTATTGTTTGTCATTTATATAAATGACATAGATGACTATGTGGGGGGTAGGATCAGTAAGTTGGCGGATGACACAAAGATTGGCCGAGTGGTTAACAGTGAGGTGGAGTGTCTTAGGTTACAGGAAGATATAGACGGGATGGTCAAATGGGCAGAAAAGTGGCAGATGGAATTTAACGCTGAAAAGTGTGAGGTGATACACTTTGGAAGGAGTAATGTGACAGGGAAGTATTCAATGAATGGCCTGACACTGGGACGTTCTGAGGAACAAAGGGACCTTGGCGTGTTTGTCCTTAGATCTCTGAAGGCAGAAGGGCAGGTTAATAGGTTGGTGAAAAAGGCATATGGGACACTTGCCTTTATCAATCGAGGCATAGATTACAAAAGCAGGGAGGTCATGTTGGAGTTGTGCAGAACTTTGGTAAGGCCACAGCTAGAGTACTGTGTGCAATTCTGGTCGCCACATTATAGGAAGGATGTGATTGCATTGGAGGGAGTGCAGATGCGATTCACCAGGATGTTGCCTGGGATGGAACATTTCAGCTATGAAGAGAGGTTGGATTGGCTTCGGTTGTTTTCACTGGAGCAGAGAGGACTGAGGGGTGACCTGATCGAGGTGTACAAGATTATGAGGGGCATGGACAGGGTGGATAGGGAGCAGCTGTTCCCCTTAGTTGAAGGGTCAGTTACTAGGGAACACTAGTTTAAGGTGAGGGGAGGGAGGTTCAAGGGGGATTTGAGGAAGAACTTTTTTACCCAGAGGGTGGTGACGGTCTGTAATGCGCTGCCTGGGAGGGTGGTAGAGGCAGGTTGCCTCACATCCTTTAAAAAGTACCTGGATGAGCACTTGGCACGTCATAACATTCAAGGCTATGGGCCAAGTGCTGGCAAATGGGATTAGGTAGACAGGTCAGGTGTCTTTAATGCATCGATGCAGACTCGATGGGCCGAAGGGCCTCTTCTGCACTGTATTATTCTGTGATTCTGTGATTCTGTGAAGACTGAAGCCATTGTCTTAGGTCCTCACCACAAACTGAACTCCATAGGCACCAACTTCAGCCCTCTCCCTGGCAACTGACTGAAGCTGAACCTGACTGTTCGAACCTTGGCATTATATTTGATTCCAAGATGACCACATACTAAGATCACCAATTCCATATTTGTAACATCACCATGCCTCAGCTCATCTATTGCTGAAACCCTCATACATGTCTTTGTTAACTTTAGACTTCACTTCTCTCATATACTACTGACCAGCCTCCCACATTCTACCCTCCATAAACTTGACATCCTCCAAATCTCTGCTGCTTGTGTCCTAACTTGCACCAAGTCTCATTTAGCCAGCAGCCCTGCACTCGCTGACCTACCTTGACTCCCAGTTAACAACGCCTTGACTTTAAAATTCTCATCCTTGTTTTAAAATCCCTCCATGGCCCCACCCCTCCCTACCTCTGTAATCTCCTCCAGCTCTGCAACCTTCCAAAGCATCTGCGCTCCTCTAATTCTGGCCTCTTGAGCAACCCCAATTTTAATTATTCCACTATTGGTGGTCGTGCCTTCAGCTGCCTAGGCCCTTAGATCTGGAATACCCTCCCTAAACCTTTCTGCCTCTCCACCTCTTTTTCCTCCTTTAAGACGCTCCTTAAAACCTACTTGTTTTACCATGATTTTAGGCATCTGACATATCTCCTGCTAATGTGATTTGCTGTCATATTTTGTTTTCTAATGCCTCTGTGAAACACCTTGGGACATTTTATTACATTAATGGTGCTGTAAACTATGTAAATATAAGTTTTTATAATGTGTTCAATATATAATTGTTGTTAGTGACAAGTAGAAATTCAGACCAAAAATTCAGGATAACCCAGATCTGTTAAGGAGTTTCGGCTTGGATTTTCTGTGGAAGGTTAAGATTTTCAATTTACAGGGCATCCAAGCCAAATCAGAAACAAATTGGGAACAAATTTCTTCTTGTAATATTGAATTAGTTGGCAGATATGTGATCCAAAGTTCACTGGATTACATGTGAACTTGGATTCTAACCTCCCAGTTGTTAAAGTTTTCATAGACAATTTTAGTAAGTATCTGATACTATGTTTATTGGTTTATTATACATTGAACAGGTAGACCTGCTGTCTTGAGTTTAAATCAAATCTAAATTGTCCATACTTGGATCAGTTCAGATTCAAAAATAACTTTGTAAGACCCATTTGCATTGTGTCAGAACCTAAAGTGAAACTTTTGGCAGTGGAAATAATTTTTCCTAAATTAGGAATTCTCCCCATGAGGGGCAATTTTGCAAGAACTTTGGGCCCATTTTTTATGATTAATGTAAGTTGCTGTTGAGGACCTAGTGCAGAGTAATGTTGTAATAGATGGGAGTAAGAGTTGCAGAATCAGCTCTATAGTGTTCTAGCTCTATCTCCCAATTTCCACCTTCTGTTAACAAGGTTCTGTCAGGGATGAAGTCTCTCAAAATAAACACTAAACTCTCATTTTATTTTCTGTTTTAGTTTTTAGTTTAGTTTTAGAGATACAGCACTGAAACAGGCTCTTCGGCCCACCGAGTCTGTGCCGACCATCAACCACCCATTTATACTAATCCTACACTAATCCCATATTCCTACCACATCCCCACCTGTCCCTATATATTTCCCGACCACCTACCTATACTAGGGGCAATTTATAATGGCCAATTTACCTACCAACCTGCAAGTCTTTGGCATGTGGGAGGAAACCGGAGTATTAGAATTAGAATTAGAATTCGAATATTACAGCGCAGTACAGGCCTTTCGGCCCTCGATGTTGCGCCGACCTGTGAAACCATCTGACCTACACTATTCCATTTTCATCCATATGTCTATCCAATGACCACTTAAATGCCCGGAAACCCACGCAGACACAGGGAGAACTTGCAAACTCCGCACAGGCAGTACCCAGAATCGAACCCGGGTCTCTGGAGCTGTGACCACCAATTGGCTGTTTTTAAATATGTTGCCTTCCCTTGACATCACATTGCAAAGTGTGTTCATGTTGCCACCAGTTTTTAACCTTCATATTAGTAATTTGCAATTTGAACTCTGCATTTTTATTCCACCATGAGAACTTCTGTCTTTTCTTTTTACCTTTCCTTTCCAATCCACAAATATTTTAATTCCAAATATTTTACATAAAGGTGATCCGGTCATATTTGTTACTGGTACATAAAATAGGAAACCAAATAAAAAAGAATAGCTACCTTAGCTGCTAAAATAATTTGTTCGTAATCTAGTTTAGATTGATTCAGATTGAATCGGAACAAATAGCAAGTGTCCATTTATGGTGTTATTTCAGTTATTTATTCCCTCCCCATTTTAATATAACTTAATTTGTTTTAGGCACTGACTTTGTCACATGCTATATCAAGTTTGAGCAGGTTACTTCCTCAGGATCTATGCCAATTATGCTCTCCAACTGGTTTCAAAGAAATATGATTTTCTTTCCCTCCCTCCCTATCCAGAAGTTCTTTCCCTGATGGTCCTCGGTTTAGATTGGAATTTCCTGTGTTGGATATTACGGGTGCATATAACAACAACTTATATTTATATAGCACCTTTAACATAGCAAAATGTCCCCAAGTGTCGTTCAGAAGTGTTATCAAAAGAAATTTGACACTGAGGCTGAGAGGTTCAGGGCGGGAATTCCAGAGCTAAGGACCTTGGCAGCTAAAGGCACAGCTGCCAGTGGTGAAGAGATTAAAATCAGGGATGCTCAAGAGGTCCGAATTGGAGGAACCCAGATATCTCAGAAGCTTGAAGGGCTGGGGGAGTGAAGCCATGAAGGGATTTGTAAATGAGGAAGAGAGTTTTAAAATTGGGTCATTGCTTAATTTGCAGGTCAGTGAGCACAAGCGTGATGGGTCGATGAGACTTGGTGCAAGTCACCGACAGTGTGTTCTATTCTAGATAGTCTGGTGGTGAAGGATAGAACTGGAGCCTAATCTTTACACACTTCTCCACTTTTATTTACAGAGACACACATTACACACCTACACCTTCAAAACCCAACCATCACGGTTTCAGCCTTCTACATAGAGGAGCACAAGTGAAATTCCAGTTAAAGCACACCACCTGAATACAATTCAATTAATATACAATTAACACAGTTGAGTTTTGGATGACCTCATGTTTAGCGAGGGTAGGAAATGGGAAATACGTCAGGAGTGTATTGGAAATTACAAGTCTAGAGGTAACAAAGGCATTGATGAGTGTTTTAGCAGCAGATGAGCTGAGGCAGGGGCAAAGTCAGATGATACAGAGGTGGAAATAAACAGACAGTCTTACTGATGGCACAGATGTGTGGTCTGCAGCTCATCTCAGGGTCAAATACGGCACCAAGACTGTGAACAGTTTGGTTCAGCCTCAGGCAGTTGCCAGGGAGAATGATAGAATCAGACGCTAGGAAACACAGTTTGTGGTAGGGACCAAAGACAATGTTTTCAGACTTCTCAATATTTAGTTGGAGGAAAATTCTGCTCGTCCAGTACTGTATATCGGACAAAGCAGTGTGACAGCTTAGAGACAGTGGAGGGATCAGGAGAGGTGATGGTGGTTAGAGCGGTGTGTCATCAATTTAAATGTGGAAACTGACACTGTGTTTTTGGATGATGTTGCTGAGGAGCAGTAGGTAACTGAGGAATAGGAGGGGACCAAGGATAGTTCCTTGGGCGACACCAGAGTTAATGGTGCAGGAGTGGGAAGGGGAGGCATTACGACTGAACAGATAAGAATGGAGACAGGAAAGGATAGTCCCACACAGCTGGATCAGCGTTAGAGGACAATGGCATGGTCAACCATGTCAAAGGCTGCAGACAGGGTGAGAAGGACAAGGAATGATAGTTTAACATTGTTACAGTCATATCGGATGTAATTTATAACTGAGAGCCATTTCGGTACCATGGCAGGGGTAAAAACCTGATTGGAAAGATTCAAACAGGTTCAAACATGGAGTCCGAAGAAAGATGGGCATGGATTTGGGAGGTGACAACATGTTCAAAGACTTTGGAGGGGAAGGGGAAGTTGAAGATGGGGTGATGGTTTACAAGGATGGAGAGGTCAAGGGCTAATTTTTTGAGGAGTGGGGTGATGATGGCAGATTTAAAGGAGAGGGCTCAGCACTGAAGAGATGGAACCATTAACAATATCAGATAACATGGGAGCCTGGAAGGAAATTTGAGTTGTCAGCAATTTAATGGGAATAGGGTTGAGGGTGCAGGAGGTGGTACCCATGGGTAAGATGAGCTCAGAGAGGGTATGTGAGGGACGATAGGAGAGAAAGTAGAGAAAGATGTGGGTTCAGGGCTAGGGCAGGGGGGGACCTTAGTGGGGGTTTGGCCTCGTGGGCGAGTGGAAGGGAAGGGAAGGGAGCTGCAGAGACAGCTGCTCAGATGATCTCAATCTTAGTGACAAAGATGTCCATGTGCTCTTCCCACTTGCTGGAAGTGCGGGTGGAGGAGACAGGGAGAGGGGTTTCAGAAGACTATTTGCAGTTGAGAAAAGAAGCCGGTTGGAGGGGAGGGGGTTATCTTTGTACTCCCGGATTCTGGAATAGCAAGCATCTTTGGCAGAGGACGGCAGGAGCCAATGGTGCTTTATGTGGTCCAGCCAGATCTGGTAATGAATGACTAAACCTGTTGTTCACCATAACTGCTCAAGTCTGCACCCCTTGGATTTAAGGGAGCGAAGATGAGGGCCATACCAGGGGAATGGCCAGGTTGAGAGAGAGTAATTGTTTTAATGGGGACTAGGGCATCAAAGGTGGAGGTGAGGGTGTGGTTGAGAAGATCATTAGCTCATGGTGAATGGAAGGTCAAAGGCTAGATGGTTGGATTTTGAAATCTTACTCCCTGCTTATCCATGATCCATTTCTTTGGGTCAGTTAGCCCAACTGTCAATTGTACATTTCATTGACAAACTTCTCATGTACAAGTTAATATTATTAGTGTTGGCTTGCCTCATCAGTCAAATTAAGTGGGGAGAGGTAAACATTTCCTTCGGGGAGGCAGTGGTGTAGTGGTAGACTAGTATTCCAGAGGCCCAAGCTAATGCTCTGGGGACATGGGTTCGATTTCCATCATGGCAGATTAATAAATCTGGACTTAAAAACTAGTCTAATGAAAACCATGAAACCATTGTAGATTGTTGTAAAAACCCATCTCGTTCACTAATATCCTTTACGGATGGAAATCTGCTGTCCTTACCTGTCTGGCCTTCATGTGACTCCAGACCCACAGCAATGTGATTGACTTTTAAATACCCTCTGAAATGGCCTAGCAGGCCACTCAATTCAAGGGCAATTAGGGATGGGCATTAAATGCTGGCCTTGCCAGTGACACCAACATCCCACGAATGAATTAAAAAACCCAAGGCTCTAACTGGAAATTAAATAGTTATCAGAAAATAGTATTAATTGGTCTGTGTTTGAATGTAATGCTTTTCATTATAGAATGGATTTTCTCAAATGATTCTGCAAATTCTATTATTTACACATTCTGCCTTGACTTGTATTATTACTGACAAACTGTAAGGGGGAATAATTGAAAAGATTCCAGGTTCATAGAGGAAATTAAGTGCAAAAAATGTGTTTTTTTAATAAAAGTAATTCTTCTCTTTTGGGCCTCCTTATCTCGAGAGACAATGGATACGCGCCTGGAGGTGGTCAGTGGTTTGTGAAGCAGCGCCTGGAGTGGCTATAAAGGCCAATTCTGGAGTGACAGGCTCTTCCACAGTAAAAGTCTTCCACATAAAAGTAATTAATTGTCCTTATAGTGGGGCACGAGTTTGAAAAAGAGCAATTTGTAAAAGAATTGTCATATTCAAAATTGTTGTAATAGTTTTGATTGCTGACCCTTATTGTACCTGTGTTACGTAAAAAAATTAATACTGATTTGACTTCATATTGAATACTAGCATTGATATAAAAACTTCCAGAGCAGCACTAAGTGAACTATTAAAGCCATATACATGCTTCATATATGGCTCAAGTTGTAGAATCTACTGATCATTGCAAGGATGTGTAATTACTTTACAAACAAAAGACATACCAATTAGCAAGAGATGTAGGATGCCTTATTCCAAGATTTTTGGGTACTGTAACAATTCGTCACAGGTATTTCAACAGATGCCCCATTACACAGGTATATTAGCACACGTGACAGTGGATACAATGACTGTCAGAGAATAATGTTCGAAAGGCAGTTCAGATGCAAGCGAACAGCAGTAATTCTACCAAAAAAATTCACCTTGGTGCCATGCAACAGAAATGTCACGGCACATTTTCTTTAATTTATTTGTTAGCGCTAAAATAACAGAATTAGCAAATCTGCCATCAATAACACCAAATTAAAGTACACTAGTGCCTTAATACCCTTAGTGACGAAAAACAAATTATGATTTTGACACTAAGTACCTCCTGTCTCGTAGGATTAACACACATCAGTAGAGCCAAATAATTACAGCAGCTGAGCTAACAGTAAATCTCATTTGAGCACACAAAAATGGTTGCTCTATTGGAAGTTAAAACATTGCATTTTAAAATTGTTAGTCAACATCTTTTCAAATTAGTTTCACCAACTGTGGAGAAATCCAAGCAACACTTGAAAGTTTTGATGGATCTTAATTTTGAAACTGTTTCAAATGAAGCAACCTAAGTACTTGGATTTATTGACGATTACTAGCAAGACCCTTATCATCTGAGCTGAATGAGCAATGCACGTAAGCTTTTATCTGTCCCAGTCATTCCTAGGTAACTGAGGGCTAGCCAGTGCAACAGCAAGCAAATATAACCATAATCTTCATTTCTGCTATAAATAATAGGGGCAGGAATCATCCAGGAGGCTTGCATGCCAATATCCTGCTCCCTTCAAGCCGTCTTCAATTTTAGCCTGCTCTTTTGAGCAAACAGGAAAGATGCCGCAGGAAACCAATACTGTTCTTTGACTATGCAGATCAGACTCCAGTGACAGCATTTGGGCCTGACTCCTATTTTAAAGAATACCTGTGTCAGGAAGCCATTGCAGCTTTCGTGCTAGGTGAACATAACGGGAGTAATAGTCGGAGAAAGAAGTTGCACAAAGTTTTTAAACTTTTATTTTACTTTCCTTATGGGGCTAGGAAAACCAAAAGTGCTCCTCTGGGCCCAACCCAGAAAGTTATGGGGGGCAATTTTAACCTAACTCCCCTGCCTGAGAGTAAAATTGGGTGAGGTACAAAACCAGCGCAGTACCCAATCCCATCAGTTTCCCACCAGGTGAATGAAGCAAAAATTGTTCCTTAGGTCTACCCTGTTCCACATAACCCCTCCCCAAAGCCCTCACTGATCACAATGTTCTCCAGAAACCCCCTTCTTGCCTGAATGCACTCCTTTGGGTCCCAGCAATGGCATCTTGCTGCTTGCCAGCTTTCACTTCCCGTCAGTTTCACGTGCGCAACTGACTGGTGACATGCAGATGAGGTCCAGACATTGAAGTTGCCAGTGCATCATGTTCGTGAGGTCAGGACAGTGTTATGGCCAGGTGAGAAAGAGGTCCAGATTTCCCTTTCAGCTTTCACCTGGTCTTAATGCAGCAGGCTTTTATTTTTAAACACACTGTATTTAGCTCCCCCTTGGTGAATCCTTGTTCACTGCTTTCCAATTATAAGATAAAGAAATGAGTACAAACAGGCTTTCTTAGGTTTAAAGAAGAAAGGTGAAATTTTATTAAACTTAAACTCTAATTCGGTTATCACCTACGGATACACGACGCGCCCACGCTAGCATGCATATGCGATACACACATGCAGGTAGGGACAAAAAGAGCAGAAGAAAAATAAAGTGGAAAAGATTGAGGCAATCTCTGAAAAGGGATTTTTTTGTTGCTATGCTTTGAGCTCGTTGTAGTCCTTGATTGTAGGTATATCTTGCTTTTCGTTGGGGCCCAACAGTCTTCTTAAACCTTATTCACTGTAGGAGACTTTTCTCTCTTGGGCTCATGTGTCTTCAGGGGGTTTTGGAGTTCCATGGGAAAGAGATGGGAGCAGACAGGAGAGGAGGTCTGCCTCAGTTCAGGAGCAAATACCTTTCTGCTAGTTCAAACACTGTCTCTACAATTTAAAACTCCCCAAGTTGGCTAGCAGGGTAGTCACATGACTGGTCTAACCACTTCTGGCTTTGTGTATTGGGTGGGTCTACAAATACTGTCTGTTAATATGCAAAAATGTCTTTCCAGCCATGGGCGTGGCAACCCCTTGTATCAGGCCTTCTCTTCTTCCCAGCAACAATTTGAAATTTAATGTCCATGTGGTTAAATTAATATGCCTCATTCTTGGCAGGTGGAGGCCTGCATGACAACAGTTTACCATCCATCTCAGTCCCTGCCTGCCTGATTCCTACCCTAAGTTAATATTTCAGCTAACGTGTACTTTACAACAGTGGTGTTACATTCTTTGTACAGTGGAACCTATAATTATATGAGCTTTCTTTTGGTATTAATGAATTATCCTTCATTTTCCAAGGTTTCCTGTGGCTTAATCCCATTTCTAATCTAGCTTCAATTGCTAGAAATTCATTTTAAAGAATTTGCTTCTTGGAAAGCTGATTGGATTGAAAACTGACTTCGCAAAAGAAAGGAGGAGGTTAGGATAAATTTAAAAAGTCCTGCCCAGAGGGTAGTGAAGAGTGGAATTTTGCAAGTAGAATCTGTTCTTCCTTTGCCTATCCTATTCATAAAGTGTGGATGGTACTTCTAGTATTGTTCTAAAATTTGCTAATGACACCAAGTGTTGTGACCAGGTAATGAGTACATGGGGAGATCAACAACATTGAAAAGGATCTGAACAAATTAGATGTGTGAGTTAAGGAATGAAAGATGCAATTTACTGTACATAAATGTATGCTTATGTGTATTTGAACCTTGAACCTGCTTGCACAATGAAGAGTCCATTAGCTAAAATGGGAAATGAAATGGGTATGCTTTAGCAACCAAAACTTAGTATCTAGGTAAAGTTGTTGAGCAATGTTAACCCTCTACTTAGAGAAATCTTGAGGAAATTAATACAGGCTTGATGTTCCACACTTGCTTAAGTTCAAACCCTTTTTTAAAATAAACTCAGGCTTTCTCTTTTTTATTTCGTACATTCCAATTGTGTTTTTTTTACAAACGTTGGAAGAAAAAGCCATCATTATAACTTCTAGTGTGATGGGCGAAACTTTCTATTTCATTAAAATCAATGACTTTGCCAAAGTTAGAATATCAGTCTATGATTACTTCTAAGATTGTTAATTGATAAAATAATAATTGCACTCAATGCTTTAAATGCAATCAGACCAGAGAATCTTTCTATAAAACCTAGATTACCACACTTTCTCAATATTGTTCTTTTATGGTGCCATAAATTTAACTCTTCCTGGTGTACAGTAAAAAAAAAAGAAAATTTTTGTCATATCAAAATAGTATTCCATTGTGAGCCCTGTTTTCTACTTCGCATTTTGCAACAAATTTACACCAATTTCAAAAACCTTTTCCTTTTAATATAACAATGGCACAAATGCAGAAGCAATAATTAACACTAAAGTAAAAGGTTCTAATTACAATGTTGCGAAACCTCTAATAACATGTCATTACCAACATCTAACAAATAACTGCATATATTATTTCACATCCTTAAACTGCTGTCCTCTGTGATAATGTTTTACATGGTTAACAACATAATGGCATAACAACTACATGCAGAAAGGCTGAAAGAAATGTATTAATGCAATTTTAACATACAAAGACAGCTGCATTCTTTTTGCTTGGGAGATTCACAGTACTTGTGATATTGGACAAATGAATAATAAACCAACTTGTCATTGAAAGCATTGTTTTCATTATTAGCAAAGGTAGTTCTACTGTCAAATAGTCAGCAGACTGAGAAGACTGTAAATCCAAGCTTCACTGTCAGGTATAAGGACATTATCTGGACTGACACCACAGGGCAGTACCAAGGTAGTGTTAGACTATCAGAGGTGTCATCTTTCATTTTTGACATTTAGTCAAGACCCTGTCTGTACCATCAAGTGGATGTAAAAGACACTTTTTGAAGAAGAACAGGAGAGTTCTCCTGGTGACTTGCCTAATATTTATCCCTTAGCAAACATCACTGTAACTTAATATCTTGTGATTTATCTCATTGCTGTTTGTGAGATTTTGCTGCACACAAATTGTGTGTTGTGTTCCCTACATTACAACAGTGGCTACACTTCAAAAGTACATTATTGGCTGGGAAGCACTTTGGGATGTCCTGAGGACATAAAAGGCAGTATACAAGTGCAAGTGCAAAGGGCAGAGACGACCACCCTCTGAGGTCTGAAATGATCCTGTGACCCTAAAGTCTTCTGTAAATATTTTCAAAAACCCTCAGTGCTTCTCCCCAAAGTCTTAATGGTTTTCGTGTTAACATTAATTTTAATGTAGTTTTACTTGTTAATAAAATGTATCTTTGTGATTCAGTAGTTATCTCTCAGATGCAACAATGGGTTAAGAGACTGCTACATTTTGCCAACATCAGATGTCGAGTTACTTGTGTATTAGAAATTCTTCACTGAAATAAAAGGCCAAATTAATTTAATACCCAGTCACTGCTGAATTATGAGCCTTTTGCACTCATTAAATAACCCATATAATTCAATGCTAGACATGGCAGCATGTCCTGTTATTTACAGACACAAATGTCCTGGCTTAACTGTTAAAATTAGTGTAATGTATTAGCAAAATGTTGGAACTTAATTTGATTTAATATGTTGAGTTCTACAATACTGGCTGATTCACCTCCACTTTTTTCTCATGTTCCTTATTATTTGAAAACTTACTGTTGTGCACTTATGATTTAAGCTGCCACACTGTACCACTGCACTGCACCTGATAGTAGTTCTGGTCATACAGTTTTACAGAAAAGATGATGTGTTTACAATTTTTGACATATATATACATATTAAAACATTTTTATATTTGACTTTTCTGTCTAAAGGAGGCCCTGAGGATTGGAAACAGCTCTATTCTCCACAGAAGTAAAAGATCTTTGATAGCTCCTCCTATTTCGTTCCCTGAGAATCAAAGAGGACCATTCCCGAAGGTTATTGGACGGGTAAGAATTATGGCAGTTGGTTTACTTTGCTGATTTTCATTTATAATTATCCACCTATCCGGTGAACAGGTAGCTTGAGCGATCTTAGAGCAGACTAAGTTTACACAAAACATTGAAAATTACCATATCATTAAGTTTGAATGCACGGGGCAGAAATTGATATGTGCGTAAAGTCAACTCAGCAGCAAGGACTGCCATACTGAAACTGGTAAGCAAAAGGACCACAGGAAATTGATCCTCTTGCATCATCAAGGAGTAAGTAGCATGCTGGAGCATTAGTCCCACACCAAGTGTCTGACAAAGATGAAAGTCACTTTCATTGATGCTGGCACAGGCCTTATAGTAAGTCTGGGGTGGGGAGGAGGTCGAGAACGTGGTGAGCAGTGGCTGTACAGTGTTCAGACGTGATGGAGTTTAGCAAAGGAGTCTGAAGTGGGAGTTAGGTCAGTCATTTTCATAGGCAATGGGTCTGACTTTTGTTTCAGGAAGGGGCCTGGGATGACTAAGGAGCACCCTAACCAATCTGGCAAATCAACACACTTCCTGTGTGTTTAGGTTGCATGTATTTGGTGACAAATATTGTTAAGTGGTGGACCTTAATCTTCGTCCACAAAATGAGAAAACTGAGGTCAAATTTCGACACCCTTCCCACCCACCCCCCCCCCCCCCCCCCACCACCACCCCCACCCGTCCCCCTCCCCATCTTTCCTAAAACTACAATGGTCATAAGGGATTTTAATAGGTGATCGTATCTTGGACCAAGTAACTACGATATTTGCATCTGTAGGAACAGGTGCATTCTTGAAAATTCAAATAATGTTGATGAAAAACATAAGCAATTTGATAATTTTCAAGGCATTAAATGTTGAAAAAAGCATTCTCACCAGTGTAATATAATGGGATGAATTTGTATTTTCAGCACCAGGCAGTAGACTCAGCCTGGAGGACCAGCTGCCTGTTATATATGCAGTATAATGCAATATACGGTTGTTACTGGGCAGAATAAGTAAATAGTCTGTGAGTGTCATCACAGGAAGTGATGTAACAGAACTCGTACAGAACCTCTTATAGAGTGAAAGTGGAAGTCATTGAGGTCAGATGCATGTAAATAAACTCCTATTCCTGTAACTGTCAATCTCTCAGATAGTTTGTTGTATGACTTACTAGCATCAGAATATTCCAATATAGCCCACTCAATTGAAGTCAACAAAAAAGAAAATCAGTCTGAGTATGTATCAGGTGGATGATCTGCAATGCAGAACTTACCAAGTGCTGTTGAAAGCTCAAATGTACCCAACAATCCTCAAAATTCAGCTTCATTAATGTTCATATTGGGCTTTATAGTTCGGCACACTGATTGCATGATTTATTGTATTGACCACAAGTTTGTTTCCATTCGTACTGCATTTATTTAGTTCGTAAATACTCTGGGATACTTGATGAGGGAGGAAAATTTTCCATTAGTGCTGCTTCCAGCAAAATCATAAACATGTCCTTCAAGATTTCATCTCCCCAAATTACGAAGCATTAAGCTTACTCTGTAGTATTAATCATGCTGTTTCTCGTATTCACTGCTTGGGCTATCATTCAGTCTTTTTGAGATCTTGATACATGCTTTGCATAAGGATGATGATTATAGAGAAAATGTTGCTGCTGAATTGAAGTTATGTATTTGCTTAATTCAGCATTTTATTTACATAGCAGATGGTATGTGATTTTAGAAGAAAGAAATGCATTCTCAAACCTGCACACATACTTCAGTACTTGCTGAAATAGATCAGTTTACAAACCAATTAACAACACCTTGCACTTATATAGCACCTTCGATGTAGGATAACATCCCAAAGCACTTCACAGAGATACAAAGTAAAAAATAGGCATTGAGCCAAAGAAGGAGAAATTAGGAAGTATAAAAAAAAGCTAAAGTGATAGGTTTTAAGGAGGGTTTAAGATCCGGATACAGGCACTAAGAATAGCCATTCAGCACCTTGAGCCTATTCTGTCATTCAGTTACATCATGGCTGGTCTGTACCTCAACTCCATTTACCTGCATTTACCCTATCAAATCACTTTATCACTTTAAACACCTCAATTAGATCACCCCTCAACTTTCTAAATTCAGGAGAATACAAGTCAAATTTATGAAATCCGTTTTCATAATTTAAGCCCTAGTATCATTCTGGTGAATCTTTGCTTTACCCTCACCAAGGAAATTATATATTTCCTGAGGTTTCATGGCCAAAGCTGAACAACGTACTCTAGATAGGCTGTGACCATGGTTCTGTGCAACTGAAGCATCACTTTTTCACTTTTTAAAGTTCCAACTCCTTTGATATAAAGGCATATTGATAAATTCAATTCACCTTTTTGATTAGCACCCCAAAGGGCAAATTTTCAAATGTGGGCTCAAGAGAGTCAGCACCAGCAGGTTGATTCAAGTGAGAGGGGCATCTTTACCTAGGCTAATCCTTAGCTTGTGGAAGGGATAAAGTTCCTTTGTGGGCATTGTGCAACAAAATTGTAAACCCATTTATAAAGAATATGCTTCTGATCTTGTTACATATAATACACAGACAAAATCTCCCCTCCAAACCATGATGTCCACTGAACTGCACCTTCCAGCAGACTCATAGGATAGTGATCAGGAGCTGATGCCACCTTGGCTATTTTCCCCTTTCCAAACCCAAAGAGACAGAGGTCAATTCTCAATTCTTTGCTGTTGCCTACCTGTAATCCCCTAAATCTGCACAAATTGCAGTTTAGCCATATGGAGCAACAGATCCTAACATTTGGTTCCACACTGGGTTGTCGTCTTACCAATTAAGTGAGGGGATATCTATTATTTTCAAGTCTTTGACTGCAATAGGAGCAAAAGCAGATTAATTCTATGATAATCAGGTAGATTTTCAACTTGTCACCCACACGTAAAACTGTTGATTGACTGCTCATTATAGAAACTGCCTAATTTTCATCTCCATTGAAAACCTGCTCTCTCTTCTGCAATCTGTCTCAAATAATAACTTCTGTTTAATCAGATCAAAGTATGATTGTAGCAGAAGCTAGAAATGATCAGTGCAGCAGTTACAAATCCATTCACTACAAAAGCCATCATGATATTTTTAGGCACTTTTTTTTATGGTTTCCTGGGTAATAGTTTCAAAACAAAGCGTAGAAGGGGTCAAATCATAGTGATTGCAAAATGCTGCACTTAAGAGCAGAATTCACTTTACAAGATGGATTTTGAATTATTGTTTTTCAAAGAATACTGCATTTAAAATAATATGTAGCAAAACAAAAGTAATTTGCCTGCCATGCGATTGGTGTTCAAACTATGAGCTGTGTGTTGATGCTACTGTCTATGTTATGCTTACTTATTGTTTATTCTGGTTAGGCTGAAAAGTGGAAAATGATCGCATGACTGCAAAAGGTAGTGGTGCTGAATCTATCACTCAGTCGTTGCTTTGTCTTGGAATTGCTGTTTGGAGTCATTTACACATGAGATTGCAGTCCCTTTGGTTCATAATGATGGGAATGCAATGCACTTTCACAGTATTTACACTTCCTGACTGATTCAAGTACCAGTGGATGTTTTTAATTTACCAGCTTAACGTATGCACTGCACTTGTTTTCATACAACAATGACAGTAGATTCTCATTAGGCAATTTTTACTAGCCTGGTCCACAGCTGACCTAAACCCTGCACACCATACCATTGTAGAAGATGGGAGGCAGCACAGTTATGGAAACAACAGGAGCTCAGGAAGAGAAAATTCCAAGATGAAATTGGGAGTTGATTGATTGCATAATTGATTTTTAGAGAGTTCCCAGAGCACTGTATTCATAGAAAATCACGATCATTTAAAAAGAAAATACAAGTGCATCCCTCCCAGGATTTATAATGTTTGCAAGCAAGAGAGGAATCCCACATCTCAAAAATGGAAAGGTTAGCTACAAATGAAGATTGCATATTTCTCTATGACAGAAGTGACTCATGACAAGAGCCTAACTGCCAGCTTTTGCTGATGGTCTAGTGGAAAAGAGAGATAAATCCATAATTCATTTTCAAGCAAGATTAATGCAGAGTGAAATAATAACAGGCAATGCTGGAAACGTTCAGGCCAGATAATAATCTGTGGAGAGAAGGTTGAATTAATGATTCAGATTGATAACCTTTAACCCTGTCTTCCTTTCTCCACAGATGCTGCTTGGCCTGCTGAGTGTTACCTGCAATTTCTATTTTTATTTCAGATTTTTCGATGCAGAGTGAATTCTATTTCTGTGATATACATTTGTCTGAATCTCTGCTGTTTTAATAGAAGTGGGGGTAGGCGGATAGTGTTGGGGTGCAGAAATGTACCAGAGTTCCCAGTCAATTAGCATTCATAGTCAATTAGCTTCGAGATATGTTGTCCTCTTTGACATTCTGCAGAATCTTGTACTCGTACTTCTGAAAAGCTGGTGCTGAATTTATGGCCTTGACAGGCATGGGTTATTTAATTTAAAATTCCAGCAAATAATCATTCATTTTGTAAAACAATGATTGCCTGTGGTTTAATGAGCACAATTTTCCTTCAGAATATTCAAGGATGATGAGTTTAGAGACTTAACCAAATGATCCCTAGCACCAAACTATCAAACTCATAGGCCTCAAAACCCTGACTCATTGCCCAGAAATGCTCTGAACTCTAGTACTTACAAACTGAGAGTATTTCTCTTATTTCTACACAACTCAACATGGCACCAAATGCGAGATTTATTTTTTAAAGCAATAAATTTTATTATGGGCTGAATTTTACAGACCCCTGATGTCGGGGTTCGTGGATGCGGGGGTGGGGGGGCTGGAAAATGCCTCTGGGAGAGGGCCGCCAAGCACCCCGACGCCAGGAGGGCCCGGCCCAATACTGCCGGCGGCAGTGAGGCCTTGTGGTGGCTCTCCTGCCGCTCGGTGATGGGATCGCAATTTAAATATGTAAAGAGGTACTTACCATGCCAAATGTTGCATCCTGCTGCAAGTGGGTAATCAGTTTTGAATATTGAGCTGAATAAGATGCTCTCACGTGCCTTCACGTTCCCGACCAATAAAAGTCAGCAGAACAGAGGTGGCAGTGCTTGGAGCCTGTGAAGGTGGGTGAGGGAGTGTTGCGATATGGGTCTTAACTCTGCATTCATGTACGGACGTGGGTAGGGGAGAGTATTAAAGGGGTCTCAACACTGCATTCATGTACGGAGGTGAGTGGAAGAGGTTATTAAAGGCATCTCAACCCTGCATTCGTGTACAAAGGTGGGTGGAGGAGGGTATTCAAGGGGTCGCGACTCTGCATTCGTGTATGGAAGTGGGTGGGGGAGGGTATTAAAGGGGTCTTAACTATGCATTTGTGCCACTCTGCGCCTGTGAATGTTTGGGGGAGTGAAGGAACAATGGCAGTCCAGGACTCCTTTGTGTGGAGTGGGGGCCACAAATGGTAGGTGGTTTAAGGTAATGTCACAGGTGGGCCAATCCAGGCAACTGCAACAATATGAATGAGGTCATGCTGCCCCATTCTTAGTGAAAGCTAAGACAGGCAATGCCATGCCACACCATATAGGTGATGCATGAATGCATGAACCAATCCTCATTTTCTTTGCCTCATTAGGTGTCTTTGAAGTACTGAAGGAACTGAGTTTAACTGCAACATTGAGATGGTATACCCCGTCTTCATTGATCCATGTTCCGTGAGGTGCCATATCTGCCGGAGGCAAAACCAAGAGGCAGGTGCAGTCCATGTGGAAGCCCCCAGATAACAGCAGTAGCAGTCCCCAAGGCAAATTTGGCAGTACAGAACAGGGTGCATCTACAGGTCTCACATGACATACTTGCAGATGTCTGAGCACCTGTGTCAGAGGAAGCAATTTTTTTATTCGTTCGTGGGATGTGGGCATCACTGGCTAGGCCAGCATTTATTGCCCATCCCTAATTGTCCTTGAGAAAGTGATGGTGAGCTGCCTTCCTAAACCGCTGCAGTCCATGTGGGGTAGGTACACCCACAGTGCTGTTAGGAAGGGAGTTCTGGGATTTTGACCCAGCGACAGTGAAGGAACGGCGATATAGTTCCAAGTCAAGATGGTGTGTGGCTTGGTGGGGAACTTGCAGGTGGTGGTGTTCCATGCCCTTGTCCTTCTAGCTGGTAGAGCTCATAGGTTTGAAAGGTGCTGTCTATGGAGCCGTGGTGCGTTGCTGCAGTGCATCTTGTAGATGGTACACACTGCTGCCACTGTGCATCGGTGGTGGAGGGAATGAATGTTTGTGGATGGGGTGCCAATCAAGCGGGCTACTTTGTCCTGGATGGTGTTGAGTTTCTTGAGTGTTGTTGGAGCTGCACCCATCCAGGCAAGTGGAGAGTATTCCATCACTCTCCTCACTTGTGCTTTGTAGATGATGGACAGGCTTTGGGGAGTCAGGAGGTGAGTTACTCACTGCAGGGTTCCTTGCCTCTGACCTGCTCTTGTAGCCACGGTATTTATAAGGCTACTCCAGTTCAGTTTCTGGTCAATGGTACCCCCAGGATGTTGATAGTGGGGGATTCAGTGATCATAATGCCATTGAATATCAAGGGGAGATGGTTAGATTCTCTCTTGCTTGAGATGGTCATTGCCTGGCACTTGTGTGGCACGAATGTTATTTGCCACTTATCAGCCCAAGCCTGGATATTGTCCAGGTCTTGCTGCATTTCTGCGCGGATTGTTTCAGTATTTGAGGAGTCCCAAATGGTGCCGAACATTGTGCAATCATCAGCAAACATCCCTATTTCTGATCTTATGATTGAAGGAAGGCCATTGATGAAGCCGCCTGATGAAGATGTTTGGGCCAAGGATACTATCTTGAAGAACTCCTGCAGTGATGTCCTGGAGCTGAGATGATTGACTTCCAACAACCACAACCTTTGCGCTAGGTATGACTCCAACCAGTGGAGAGCTTTCCCCCTGATGCCCATTGACTCCAGTTTTGCTGGGCTCCTTGATGCCATACTTGGTCAAATGCTGCCTCGACGTCAAGGGCAGTCACTCTCACCTCACCTCTTGAGTTCAACTCTTTTGCCCATGTTGAACCAATGCTGGAATGAGGTCTGGAGCTGAGTGGCCCTGGCGGAACCCAAACTGAGTGTCAGTGAGCAGGTTATTGCTAAGCAAATGCTGCTTGATAGTACTGTTCACGACACTTTCCATCATTTTACTGATGATTGAGAGTAGGCTGATGGGGTGGTAATTGGCCGGATTGGACTTGTCCTGTTTTTTGTGTACAGGACATACCTGGAGCACAGGTCTTCAGTACTATTGTCAGAATGTTGTCAGGGCCCATAGCCTTTGCAGTATCCAGTGCCTTCAGTCGTTTCTTGATATCACACGGAGTGCATCGAATTGGCTGAAAACTGGCATCAATGATGCTGGGGACTTCACCAGGAGGCCAAGATGGATCATCAACTTGGCACTTCTGGCTGAAGTTGCAAATGCTTCAGCCTTATCTTTTGCACTGATGTGCTGGGGATATTTGTGAAGCCACCTCCTCCAGTTAGTTGTTTAATTGTCCTCTTGCATTCACGACTGGATGTGACAGGACTGCAGAGCTTAGATCTGATCCGTTGGTTATGGGATTGCTTATCTCTGTCTATCGCATGCTGCTTGCATTGTTTGGCATCCAAATAGTCCTGGGTTGTAGCTTCACCAGGTTGACACCTCATTTTGAGGTATGCCTGGTGCTGCTCCTGGCATGCCCTCCTGCACTCTTCATTGAACTAGGGTTGGTCCCCGGCTTGATGGTAATGGTAAAGTGGGTAAAGTGGTAAAGCCGGGCCATGAGGTTACAGATTGTGGTTGAGTACAATTCTGTTGCTGCTGATGGCCCACAGCGCCTTATGGATGCCCAGTTTTGCATTGTTAGATCTGTTCTAAATCTATCCCATTTAGCATGATGGTAGTGCCACACAACACGATGGAGGGTATTCTCAATGTGAAGACAGGACTTTGTCTCCACAAGGACTCTGAGGTGATCACTCCTACCAATACTGTCATGGACAAATGCATCTGCAGAAGGCAGATTGGTGAGGATGAGGTCAAGTATGTTTTTCCCTCTTGTTGGTTCCCTCACCACCTGCCGCATACCCAGTCTAACAGCTATGTCCTTTAGAACTCGGCAAGCTCGGTCAGTAATGGTGCTACCGAGCCACTCTTGGTGATGGACATTGAAGTCCCCCACCCAGAGTACATTCTGTGCCCTTGTCACCCTCAGTGTTTCCTCCAAATGCTGTTCAACATGGAGGAGTACTGATTCATCAGCTGGGGGGTGCGCGCGATAGGTGGTAATCAGCGGGAGGTTTCCTTCCCCATGTTTGATCTGATGGAGTGAAACTTCATGGGGTCTGAAGTCAATGTTGAGGACGCCCAGGGAAATTCCCTCCCGACTGTATACCACTGTTCCGCCACCTCTGCTGGGTCAGTCCTGCCGGTGGCTCAGGACATACCTGGGGATGGTGATGGTGGTGTCTGGGACATTGTCTGTAAGGTATGATTCAGTGAGTATGACTAAGTCAGGCTGTTGCTTGAAGAAAGCTGTTCCGAAGAAGGGTCACTGACCCGAAACGTTAACTCTGCTTCTCTTTCCACAGATGCTGCCAGACCTGCTGAGTGGTTCCAGCATTTCTTGTTTTTATTGTTGCTTGACTAGTCTGTGGGACAGCTCTCCCAATTTTGGCACAAGCCCCCAGATTTTGTAAGGAGGACTTTGCAGGGTCGACATGGTTTGCCTAGTCGATGCCAGGTGGTCTGTCCGGTTTCATTCCTTATTGACTTTGCAGTGGTTAGATACAACTGAGTGGCTTGCTAGGCCATTTCAGAGGGCATTTAAGAGTCAACCACATTGCTTTAGGTCTGGAGTCACATGTAGGCCAGACTAGGTAAGGACAGCAGATTTCCTTCCCTAGAGGACATTAGTGACTGCAGATGTCGAGAGTGACGATGACACATCTCTGTGCACTGCTGAACGAGGACCTGCAGCCGATAGAGTTTAGTGGATATCTATGCCTGTGGCCCTCAAAGTGACAGCGTCTCTTAACTTCTACACCTCTGCATTATTTCAGGGACCTTTGTGGGGTCACACAGTCAGCAGTACACTGTTGTATCAGGAAGGTCACCAATGCCATGTACTGGAGGCCCAGTGACAATGTTCACTTCAGCATGGACACGGAGAGTCAGGCTCAGAGTGCCGTCAGATTTGGCTTCATCATGGGATTTCTGCAGGTGCAAGGGTTCATAGACAGCAGCTATGTGGCCATCATGGCTCCCGTCGGATGGCCAGCTGCATACCTCAACCGAAAGGGCTTCCACTTGCTCAACTTGCAGCTGGTATGTGATCACTGGAAGCCCTTCATGCAAGTCTGTGCCTGCTTTCCAGGCAGCTGCCATGACGCCTTCATCCTGCACCAGTCTGTGGTGCTGCTGCCCTGCACTGCACCGGCTCAGATCAACAGGTGTATTCTTGGAGACAAGGGCTACCGCTTGCAGACCTGGCTCCTGATGCTGGTGAGAAACCCCACCAGTGATGCAGAGGAGAGATACAACGCCTGTCACAGCGCGACATGAGCCACCATTGAGCAGTCTATCGGCATGCTGAAGGTGGACTTCCGCTGCCTGGATAGATCAGGTGGGACCCGACAGTACGCACCAGAAAGGGTTTCTCATATAGTTGCTATATGCTGTGCACTGCACAGCTTTGCACTAAATTGTGGGGGGGCCTTTCAGGATAGGGAGATATGTGAGCAGGACTCCTCCTCAGACGATGAGGATGCAGAGGGCTTGCAGCAGGAAATGCGCATGGGAGGACGGAGAGCATCCAGGCAGCGCATACAGGGCGAGCAGCGAGCAAGGGATGCACAACAACGCTTTATTGCTCAGCGCTTCTCCAGATCCTAAAGTGCACCATGTGCTCTGCATGCCACACACCACCCTCGTTCACCTGTTGTGCAGCCGTCCACATCTGTAACATCTTTGTCTCCACCATTACTGGGCCATTGTCCATGTGACTGCATACGTGGAGAGGCACATGACGCATACTGACATGGCAATAATGTTATTCCATACATTGGCAGTTCTGTCAGGCCAATGATGTAATGGGAGGAGACATGATCAGTGCATGCTGGCACACATCATTCACATAGTAAAAACGATATATATTGGTGAAGCACATTTAGTGACAAAAAATGATACATGGTCACGTCACCCGTGAAAGCCCATTTGTGTCATGGTGTCTTTTTGACACGTTTGTGGGTACTCCTTCGCAGTGCCACTTCTGTACTAGCAGCTTGACTGGAGGCAGGCTGCTGATCAGGATGCCCTTTGGCTTTGGATGATCTTGGTAGTCATTCTCTGGGCACCTGAGGCCTGGAGGGACCCGGCTGCCTGGGGATCTCCTGCACCAGTGCAAGACTCTCCTCAGATGTCGTGGCTGCTGGAGCTAGACTCACTGGCGGAGGAGCTGAGAGGCCGGTGTCCACATTGGAATCATCTTGGAGTCTCCAAACCCCATGGGCCCTCTCTCGACTAGTCACTGCTGTGTCCAGCTCAGGGCCATGGCGAGGATTTGCAGGTCAGTGTGGATCATTGGAATCTGGCTCTCCAAGAGAGCCAGCATCCTCTCCATGGATGAAGCCATGCGCTCAAATGCCTGGGACATGGCAGCTGTCATGGCCTGGATGGACTCCCCCACCTACCGCTCAAGGCTGTGCATGGCCTGTGGCATCTCCGCCAGATGTTGCCTTGATTGTTCCTGCAGCTCCAACATGCCCTGTGCTGTTGACAACAGAGGGTCATCAGCCTGGGGCTCAGCAGGGGCCTGGACACCCACAGTCCTCCGACTGTCAGTGGCCTCGGCTGTCTCAGCCTCAGCCAGCTGTTCGGGCACATGTGTTGTGCTCTCACCAGCTTGTGACTCGGACTTTAAAGCTGATCGGATTTGCATCAAGGTGAATGTATCTGTGCTGGTGGAAGGTGTGGGAGTGTCATGGGACGCTGTGTCCTCTGAGGCTTTCTCTTCCTCAGAGGTGCGGGACATCTCCAGAGCTTGCAGTTCTGAATCAGAGCCCTGAAGATACAATGTGAAGAGCACAGTTTTAATTTTTATGATGCACATGTAACAATTATGACAGCATTGTCTCAAATAATAAAATGTTCGAAGTAATCATTGTGTTTGTCAAATGACTGTATGTTCACCCAGGACCCCGAGCTCCATTTCCACAATGGCACAGTCTCCCTGGATGGCAGCCAACTCCAGGGCTGCCTCCTCTGCCAGTGTCAGCTGTCTCATGTCTGGCACCCCTCCACCAGTCCTGGAGGCCTCCCGCGCATTGTGGGCCCTCTTAACTTGGAGGACCAAGGAGGCAGATATTGAGCATTGCCAAACAACAACACAACATATGTCACAACAGGAGCACTGGACCCAAAGGTGGGGGAACCTTGGTCTGTACTACTGACTCAGCCTGTCATGTAGGTGCCATGTTCTGAGCAGCAAACAAGGATGAGTTCTTTCATACATGCAGCCATTGATGTAGCATTATTACTCTCTGCCCTGACCTCCCTGTCTTTGGCATGGCAGTGGCACCCATGAGCCACTCTGTGTGGAGACACCCAGGTCAAGTAGAGCCATGCAATAAAGTGCCACTTACCCCTTTGCTGAGCGCAAGAGATCATTCACCCTCTTGTGGCACTGGGCCCAGTCCCGACGGATGGCCCCACGGCAGCTTACCTCCTCTGCTATCTCCGTCCAGGCTTGCTTGGTCAGGCGGGAGGGCCTCTTCTTACCATCGCTGGGGCAAAGGACTTCCTGCCTTGCCCATGGAGTCCAGAGGAAAGTGAGCAGGGAGGCATCGCTGAACTGTGGGGCCACCCTTCCTCGCACCTCTGTCATCTCATGTGCCTTCCAGAGGTCTTAGTTTACAGATGTGCCTGAACAGATTATTCTGCGCTGCCTGGTCAGCCCCCTCCAGGTCACTGTATATAACTATAAGAGGAAGTTGAGGCACAGACCATTGTATCTTCCAAGGGAAATTCAGTACATAATTGAAGCCACAGAAAATTCAAGTCTATAGGGAGAAAGTGTGGCATCATATTAGCTTTGGATTGTTCTAATTAAGAGCCACACAGACACAATGGGCCAATGGTCGACTTTTGTACTGTAAACTTATTTGGCCCAACATTTAAAAAGAAATTTAAAAAAACCCTCCCCAAAGTAATTTTGAACCTGTTGAAATTCTGATTTTGTAATGCAATTTTGTTCTTCAAAGTTGACAGAGAAATGAATTGGATCCCAATGAGGTGTAATGGCCAAGTGAGGAGGGTTTGAAGGGCTTCCCTCTCCTTCTTAGCCCACAACAGGTTTAATACTTTCTTAAAGTGGATGTACCGTCCAATTCAGTCGGTGTTTGATTACTTACTTCTATTGTCATAACAAGAATCAATTGGACAGGTTTTCTTTAGTTAACAAATAGAGGTTAACTTTATTGTACCTTAAACCGATCTAATAAAATAATAAACAAGGCGCCAACATTTACTCTCACATACACACTAAAGATTTACACACACACAAATAGGTTACAGAGTAGGGAAAGGTAGATTACGGTAGATTGGTTGAGTTAGAGTCCATTAAAAAAGGTATACAGTCTGTGGAGTTTGTTGATTCGGCCGGTTTCTAGCTGAATTCGGTGGTCCTGAGGCTTTCAGTTTAAAGAGGTAGATGACTGGTTCGGTGAGTTTCTTAGAGATAGCAATGTGGATGATTTCCTCCAATGGGGTTATGGATTGTAGCCGGAGTATGCAAAGGTGGTCAGTCAATAGGCAGGTTTGAAAGCTTTCAAGCTGGAATGGAGACAGAGAGGGACCCCCACTTAGAGTCTGCTCATGTCAGAGTCCAGTTGCTTCTCCTCTGCTGCAGAGAAAACACCAACTTAAAACCATAGATGGGAAGGGGCTTATCACATGACATTGACTCAGTGATTCAAACATAGCAGTTAGCAGTATTTCTCTGCTTGCTGAGAGAACAGGTAGTTCCTTAAAACTTGCTGGGTCTTGGTTCTTGCTGGGAAATGCAGACATTTCGCCTCTCTCCTCACAGTCCTTTGCAAAGTAGGATACAGTGTAGCAAACCAGGTGATCATCTTAAGCTTAAAGGATGACTTTGCTGGCAGCTTCTTTTTAACACGTCTTTAAAAAAATATATATAAATTTAGATCTCCAGTCAGTGGATTAAAAAAAATTATTATTCAACAAAGCCATTGGCGTGACAGGTGTTCAAAATCTGGAGATAGTAGGCAGGGAGAAACTGTTCCCATTGGCGGAAGTGTTGAAAACCAGAGGAGACCGGTTTAAGGTGAATGTAAAAGAACCAAAGGCGACATGAGAAAACTTTTTTATGCAGCAAGTGGTTAAGAACTGAAATACCTGAGCTTGTATTGGAGGCAGATTCAATCGTAGCTTTTAAATGGGAAAAGGGTGGGGGAATGGAATTAGCAGAGCTGTTCTCAGAGCGCTGGCACGGACGTGAAGGCCCAAATGACCTCCTCCTATGCTGTAACCATTCTATGATTCTATTCTATGAGTTACAATTTTGTCATTTCACTTTTGGGGTTTCAATCTACTCCATTCAAATACGGTGAAAGCATCTCCTCACCTATATGAATTGAATTTGAACAATCTCAATGCAGTTATCAACAGATATGTATCAACAGCACAAAATTGTCTATAATTTATTATAAATTCACGGTTTCACTCAAAGAAGTGATGAGGATTTCTATTGTTAAAATGAGAAAGTATCAGAAATGTGGTTCAAAAAGGATGCTTTCCTGACGTTAGCATTAGGGCTCATTGTTGGGAGCCTTACTTTGCTCAAAACTATGCTACACCTACTGTAAGGATCTTGGTTTTGAGTTCTGGGAAATTCCATACAATCACAAATTAAAGAACACAATTACAATGTTTGGAAAAATATTATCCTGGTAAATAGGTCTTCATGTAACATGTTACTCTGTCGGATCACTTGCAAAGACCATAAGCAGATTTACTAAATGCCCTCTATTTACATCACGTATAGTTCAAAGATTAACACAATATAGACAGCATGCCGAAAAGCTATAAATGATCGCCCATAATTCAATTTATATTTTAGCAGACACATTGCTGGAACAGAGATTTAAATAGAATTCTATCACATGCCAGAAGTTGTGTTCAAATAACCATTTTGTTAGGTCAAATGAAAAGCAAAGAAAGGGAGAATATAATTAATAATATATGTCCTAAAAGGTAAATCACTTAACTTATATAGTACACCTGATCTTCAGGCAATTTACTTATTGCACTGTACAACACATGTCCTTAGAATGATATAAATGTACAATCTTGGGCCAAAAGGTTAATATGCAGGTACAGCAAGTAATTTGGAAGGCAAATAGAATGTTGACATTTATTGCAATGGAGGATGGAGTATAAAAGTAGGGAAGTCTTGCTACAACTATGCAGGGCATTGGTGAGACTTAGAGTACAGCATACAATTTTGGTCTCCTTACATAAGGAGGGATATACTTGCATTGGAAGCAGTTCAGAAAAGCTTCACTGGGCTGATTCCTGGAATGAAGGGATTGTCTTCTGAGAAGAGATTAGTTTTTTAGTTTAGAGATACAGCACTGAAACAGGCCCTTCGGCCCACCGAGTCTGTGCCGGCCATCAATCACCCATTTATACTAATCCTACACTAATTCCATATTCCTACCACATCCCCACCTGTCCCTATATTTCCCTACCACCTACCTATACTAGGGGCAATTTATAATGGCCAATTAACCTATCAACCTGCAAGTCTTTGGCATGTGGGAGGAAACCGGAGCACCCGGAGGAAACCCACGCAGACACAGGGAGAACTTGCAAACTCCACACAGGCAGTACCCAGAATTGAACCCGGGTCGCTGGAGCTGTGAGGCTGCGGTGCTAACCACTGCACCACTGTGAGCAGGCTGGGCCTATACTCATTGGAGTTTAGCAAAATGAGAGGTGATCTTATTGAAACATATTCTGAGGGATCTTGACAGGGTAAAGACTGAGAGGATGTTTCTCCTTGTGGGGGAATCTAGAACTGGGGGCACAATTTCAGAATAAGGGGTCTCCCATTTTCAAGGGAGATGAGGAGGAATTTCTTCTCTCAGAGGGTTGTTAATCTTAGAAATTCTCTTTCCCTGAAAGCAGTGGAGGCTAGTTATTGAACCTATTCAAGGCTGAGTTAGACAGGTTTTTGATCTACAAGGGAGTTGAGGGTTATGGGGGAAGGCAGGAAAATGTAATTAAGGCCACAATCAGAACAGCCATTATTGAATGGCGGAGCAGGATTGAGGGGCCAAATGGCCTACTCCTGCTATATCTTATGATCTTATAAAATCAAAGGGCTGAAGTGTTACTCTTGGTTGTGCTTCCTTTAGTTATTACCCCAAGTGCTGAAGCCACAGCTAGAAAAGCAGAATAGGGAGAGCTGAAATAGACAGAGAGGGACAGAACATACATTAAGTTACTAGATTTTTATGCTGTTTTATCTCCCAGCAGGACCTTTACTGGGGTCAGCTCATACTTCCTGCTAATCTACCTGAATGCAAACCTGCATCACAAAAGCACTCCTCAGAACACCATGCAATCCTTTCTTTTTCTGTAAATAACCTCTCTGGGTGGGATTGCTAAATCATACTGAATTGTAGGCTATTTTGTACTGTGAGTCATGCCCATCGTAATAGGTCATTTTGTTTTGGACCCTTACAACTGGCAGAGAGAACCTTTCCCTCTATCTGTGCAGACTCGATCATATAACATCACAGTTTAAAAAAAAAATTCCATAGAAAAACTAATTTATACTTAGTTTGTCCAGAGTCCTTTCCACATTTCATTAACATCCATAGTAACAATCAAGCTTGCTGAGCGTGGAATGGCAAGAGACTCTGGAACAAAGGTAGACAGCACTCTTCCTAACACCTGCTGGTAGATACAATAATGAACAAATTACCCTTCAAGAACAGATTCCTTTCTCATTGTCTGACTCGTTAGATCATTAAACTATATAATTCCTTAAAGACTTTATACATAGACATTTTGTTGAATTTCATGTTTTAAAATGCACAAATTTATATAATACATTAATAAGGCCACAATTGGAATACTGAATCATAGGAGGATAACAGCACAGAAGGAAGCCATTCACCCCATCATGTCTGTGCTGGCTCTCTGCAAGAGCAACTCAACTCGTCCCACTCCCCTGCCCTTTCCTCATAGCCCTGCAAATTTTTCCTCTTCAGGTGCTTATCCAATTCCCTTTTGAAAGCCACGATTGAATCCGTTTCCACCATACTCTCAAGCAGTGCATTCCAGGTCCTAACCAGTTGCTGCATTAAAAATGTTTTTTCTCATATCGTTTTTGTTTCTTTTGCCAATCACCTTAAATTGGTGTCCTCTGGTTCTGGATCCTTCTGCCAATGGGAACAGTTTCTCTCTGTGTAGTCTGTCTAGCCCGTCTAGCCCCTTCATGATTTTGAATATTTCTATCAAATCTCCCCTAACCTTCTCCAATCTATCAATGTCACTGAAGTCCCTGATCCCTCGAACCATTCTTGTGGTGTGCAGTGTTCAGCTCCACTATGTTATGGCCACGTGGTGAGGGCTGTGGGTGGTTCCCACTGTTAAACTCCCACCTGACCACAGCAAGTGTTTTTTTGTTATTAGGGTTTAACCCCTTTGTGTTTTATTTGTCAAATAAACAGACAGTGGTAGATTTTCTTGTAGGTTTAAAACAGAAGATTATTTATTGGGCAATATGCCTTATCCTGAAATTGTCGGAATTGCATCGACTCAAGCATTCACTCGCAAACACTCCCACACAAGAAGAGACAGAGAGAAAAAGGGGTAAGTGATTGTCCAATGAGGTAGGGTTTCGGGGATCACAATAAACCTGTTGAATGTTCTCCGAAGTCAAGTTCTCATCAGTTGCAGGCCTGAGATGTTTGTAGATTGCTCTGTGGGTTGAAAGTTAAGTTTGAAGACAAAGGATCACTTCAAATTCATTGCTGCACAAGTTAAAAATGTAGAATTTGGAGCAGGGCACCTCCCCATCTGGCTTGCTGGATTTTCTCCTAGCTTTTAGCCCGACTAGCTTTTTAGTGATGCTTCTTTTGGGAGCTCTCTGTCTCTCTCTCTCTCTGCCTCGAGGGCTACCATTTTAAGGAAAAGAGTTTGTCACATCAAATTCTTGTGGGAAATGCTTTGGTCTCTCCTCCATGGTGATCAAACAATGGTCCAGGATGAGAATAATCCGATTCTGATGCTTCCACTTCGTATCTTCTTTGTTTCAGTAGAACCCATTCAATTCAGGAATGTTTCAGGATGGGTGTAATTGGCACTTCTCAACCTGGTTAGGCATCCTTTGTTCTAGACAGACAATGTGACGATGTTCGAGTACGCATGCGACCATCTTTTGCAGCATTGTCCATTTTTTTAAAGAAGGCAAAGTCAATTTTTGTAACTTTTCAGTTTGAGGCTGTAATTTTTCATGGTTGTACTTCTCGTAAGTGTGACAACACGATATAAAGTAAGTTGAAGTAATAGTGTGGTTGTAGCACAGATTCACAAGGGCACAGTCTGGCATTGAGGAAACAAGAAAGACATGGAAAAACTGCGGCTGCTTATTTTTGAACTGGGAAAATTAAGAGGTGATTTGATTAAGAGGTGTTTAAAATGATGAAGGGATGAGATACGGTAGCCAGAAACAACTTGTTTCCAGTGACTGAGTGTTCAGAGAAGGGAGGACATAGATGTAACCTTTACTATGAGAGATTCAGGCCAGTGACCAGGAGAAACATTTTGTACAGGGCTTGCGGGGCCATGGAATGCACTACCAGCACAAGATTAGGCCATTCAACCCTTTTTTTCAAAAAATATAATTTATTCATAAAAATTTGCAAAAGTACATTACAAAACAGTTCAAATTTCACATTTTGGAAAGTACAATAGAGATCAGATTTCTTCTGTACAAAAAACATGAAGTGCCTCACAATTGTTGCCATTCCATTTTAAATGAAATGGACATTGGCAGTACATAGTAAAAAATATATTTGGTGTATATAGCCCAAGGGGTTTTACATGGGTTCCAGCCCCTCTGTTCACTATGGTGGAGGACCTTACACAGTGGCCTTTCCCCATTGAGCCTTTGCGGCAGCTGCCCCAAGTTTTAGTGCATCCCTCAGCACGTAGTCCTGGACCTTGGAATGTGCCAGTCTGCAACACTCGGTGGTGGAAATAGGAGGAGTGGGCCATTCAACCCCTCCAGTCTGTTCCACCATTTGGTGAGGTCATGACTGATCTGAGTCTTACCTCCATCCCCCTGCTTTGGCTCCAAATCCTTTTATACTCACGACTAGCAAAAATCTATTGATCTCACATTTTAAAATTATTAGTTGAGCTAGCATCCAATGCTTTTTGCAGAAAGCTCCATACTTCTACCACCTTTTGCGTGAAGAAGTGTTTTCCAAATTGTCTTCTGCCTGGCGCTGATTTTAAAGTTGTGGGCAGGATTTTGCAATTTGGGTTGGGATCCTGAGGCCATGGTCAAATATGGGTCCCGATCCCACACTGTGTCGGGAGTAGTCACCCGACATCAATTTTGCCTTGATTGGCCAATTAGTGGCCAGAGGGTGCGCTTGCTGCCCAGTTAAGAACAGCCAGCGGGCTCTTGAAGCTGGAGGGCCAATAGGAGGTCATCCAGCATGGAAGGAGCTACAGTCTTCTGTTGTAGATTAGGAAGAGAGAGGGCGCTCCATCTTGAGGCACCCTCTCAGCATTTGTAAAATATTTAAACTAAAAAATGGCCACAGCTGCCGGGCCACGATTGTTGAGGGGAGACCTGTTCACAGGGTGGCCTGTGGGTATATCTGTGACCAGGTAGGGGGTGTAGGTGGGGCAGCCTCAGAGTCTTCTTGGAGCACTGGCATTCCCCCGCAGCCTGCCGCTGGGAGGCTGCCTCCTGACAATGCAGGGGGCCCGCAGACCGACTATAAAATTCCAATTGGTCTCTGATCCATTGCCTTAATTGGCTTTTTAATTACCTTAACTAGCTACCTGCCACTTGCAGGCAAGTTGTCGTTCCACCCCCAATTTGGCCTTCACCAAAATGCCTCAGGGGCAAATGGTGCTGGTGAAGCATGGCAGCCAGCAGCGCAAAGTTACAAGCCCACCAACCTCCGCTTGCGCCCCCATATTGGGGTGAAACCCTGCTCTGTGTGCTTATCCTAGAGTCCCCCACTAGCAAAGAAAGTTTCTCTCCACCTACCCTGTCAATTCCTCTCAAAATCCTGAAAACTTTAATCAAATCACCTCCTAACCTTTTTCATTACAGGGAATACAAGCCTAGTTTATGTCTTCACTTCTCATAATCTAATCCTTGTTGCCCTGGTGACATTCTGGTGAATCTGCACTGCACTTCTTCCAAGGCTAAAATATTCTTCTCAGGTGTGGTACCCAGAACTGTGCACAGTACTCCAGATGTGGTCTAAGCAGTGTTTGTAGTGCTGTAGTCAAACATCCTCACCTTTACATTCTCACCCTGTAGTTATGAAGGTCAACATTTCATTAGACCTTTGATTATTTTTTGTACTTGACTATGATATTTTAGCGATCTGTGTACATGGACCGCTAAATTTCTTTGGACTGCCCTGTTCCGAGCTTTTCATCATTTAAACAATATTTAAATCTATTTTCCTTGCGCCCAAAATGGATGACCATACACTTACCTGTGTTGAAATCGATCTGCTGCAGTCTTACCCAATCACTTACTCTATCAATATCACTTTAGAATTTTACACTCCTGCCTACGTTACTTACAATGTCACCTATCTTTGTGACATCGGCAAACTTGGATATACAGCTCTCTGTTATGTTATACAAGACATTAATACAGAAAATAGTTGAGACCCAGCAATGATCCTTGTGGGACACCACTAGTCACTTCCTTCCAATTTGAGTACATGCCCATTATCCCTAATCTTCGTCTTCTATCAGTAACCAGATCAATAATTTGCCTTCAATTCCATGAGCTTTAATTTTAGTTAGCAGTTAGGTTAGTTTCATGTTAATTTCAGTTATGTGTAACTTCAGTGAATGCCTCTGGAAGTTCATATAAACTACATTCATAGACGTTTCCCTGTCTACTACTTTTGTTATTTCCTCAAAAATCTCAATTAGGTTCAGTTAGTGATTGAAACAGAGAACATGTCAACTTTTGTAGATAGGTTACATAGTGTTAGAATCTACAGTACATAATAAGTCCATTCAGCCCTACTGGTCTGTGCTGGTATTAGAACAGAAAATGTTGGAAATATTTCGTTCTGGCAGCACCTGTGGAGAGAGAAATGGAGTTAACATTTCAGATCAATGACTAATGATCAATGACAGGGCCTGATGGGATCTACCCCAGAATACTGAGGGAGGCAAGGGAAGAAATTGCTGGGGCCTTGACAGAAATCTTTGCATCCTCATTGGCTACAGGTGAGGTCCCAGAGGACTGGAGAATAGCCAATGTTGTTCCTTTGTTTAAGAAGGGTATCAAGGATAATCCAGGAAATTATAGGCCGGTGATCTTTACGTCAGTGGTAGGGAAATTATTAGAGAGGATTCTTTGGGACAGGATTTACTCCCATTTGGAAACAAACGAACTTATTAGCGCAAGGCAGCATGGTTTTGTGAAGGGGAGGTCGTGTCTCACTAATTTGATTGAGTTTTTTGAGGAAGTGACGAAGATGATTGATGAAGGAAGGGCAGTGGATGTCATCTATATGGACTTCATGGCAGACTGGTACAAAAGGTGAAGTCACACGGGATCAGAGGTGAGCTGGCAAGATGGATACAGAACTGGCTCAGTCATAGAAGATAGAGGGTAGCAGTGGATGGGTGTTTTTCTGAATGGAGGGTTGTGACTAGTGGTGTTCCACAGGGATCAGTGCTGGGACCTTTGCTCTTTGTAGTATATATAAATGATTTGGAGGAAAATGTAGCTGGTCTGATTAGTAAGTTTGTGGACGACACAAAGGTTGGTGGAGTTGCAGACAGTGATGAGGATTGTCAGAGGATACAGCAGGATATAGATCGGTTGGAGATTTGGGCGGAGAAAAGGCAGATGGAGTTTAATCCGGACAAATGTGAGGTAATGCATATTGGAAGGTCTAATGCAGGTGGGAAGTATACAGTAAATGGCAGAACCCTTAGGAGTATTGACAGGCAGAGAGATATGGGCGTACAGGTCCACAGGTCACTGAAAGTGGCAATGCAGGTGGATAAGGTAGTCAAGAAGGCATACGGCATGCTTGCCTTCATTGGTCGGGGCATAGAGTATAAAAATTGGCAAGTCATGCTGCAGCTGTACAGAACTTTAGTCAGGCCACACTTAGAATATTGTGTACAATTCTGGTCGCCACACTACCAGAAGGACGTGGAGGCTTTGGAGAGGGTACAGAAGAGGTTTACCAGGATGTTGCCTGGTCTGGAGGGCATTAGCTATGAGGAGAGGTTGGATAAACTCGCTTTGTTTTCACTGGAACGACGGAGGTGGAGGGGCGACATGATAGAGGTTTACAAAGTTATGAGCGGCATGGACAGAGTGGATAGTCAGAAGCCTTTTCCCAGGGTAGAAGAGTCAGTTACTAGGGGACATAGGTTTAAGGTGAGAAGGGCAAAGTTTAGAGGGGATGTGCGAGGCAAGTTCTTTACACAGAGGGTGGTGAGTGCCTGGAACTTGCTGCCGGGGGAGGTGGTGGTAGCAGGTACGATAGCGACATTTAAGAGGCATCTTGACAAATACATGAATAGGATGGGAATAGAGGGATACCGCCCCCGGAAGTGCAGAAGGTTTTAGTTTAGGCAGGCATCAAGATCAGTGCAGGCTTGGAGGGCCGAATGGCCTGTTCCTGTGCTGTACTGTTCTTTGTTCTTTGTCTGAACTGCCAGACCTGCTGAGTATTTCTAGCATTTTTCTGTTTTTATTTCCAATCTCTAGCATCCGCAGTACTTTGCTTTGGTCCATGCTGGTATTTTTTTCTCCACGTGGACCTCCCCGCACCCTTCTTCATCTAGCCCTATCAGCATATTCCTCTGTTCCTTTCCCCCTCATGTGTTTATCTAGCATCCCCTTAAATGTATCTATGCTATTGCCTCAACTACTCCTTGTGGGATTGAGAGAGAGCTGAACCAGGAATAGAGGGGAGCCTAGGAACAAAGAAAAAAAAAAAGAAATATTACAGCACAGGAACAGGCCCTTCGGCCTTCCAAGCCTACGCCGCTCCAAATCCTCTATCTAAACCTGTCGCCTATTTTCGAAGGGTCTGTATCTCTTTACTTCCTGCCCATTCATGTATCTGTCTAGATACATCTTAAAAGACGCTATCGTGCCCGCGTCTATCACCTCCGCTGGCAATGCGTTCCATGCACCCACCACCCTCTGCGTAAAGAACTTTCCACGCATATCCCCCCTAAACCTTTCCCCTTTCACTTTGAACTCGTGTTCCCTTGTAATTGAATCCCCCACTCTGGGAAAAAGCTTCTTGCTATCCACCCTGTCTATACCTCTCATGATTTTGTACACCTCAATCAGGTCCCCCCTCAACCTCCGTCTTTCTAATGAAAATAATCCTAATCGACTCAACCTCTCTTCATAGCTAGCGCCCTCCATACCAGGCAACATCCTGGTGAACCTCCTCTGCACCCTCTCCAAAGCATCCACATCCTTTTGGTAATGTGGCGACCAGAACTGCATGCAGTATTCCAAATGTGGCCGAACCAAAGTCCTATACAACTGTAACATGACCTGCCAACCCTTGTACTCAATACCCCGTCCGATGAAGGAAAGCATGCCGTATGCCTTCTTGACCACTCTATTGACCTGCGTTGCCACCTTCAGGGAACAATGGACCTGAACACCCAAATCTCTCTGCACATCAGTTTTCCCCAGGACTTTTCCATTTACTGTATAGTTCACTCTTGAATTGGATCTTCCAAAATGCATCACCTCACGTTTGCCCTGATTGAACTCCATCTGTCATTTCTCTGCCCAGCTCTCCAGTCTATCTATATTCTGCTGTATTCTCTGACAGTCCCCTTCAGTATCTGCTACTCCACCAATCTTAGTGTCGTCTGCAAACTTGCTAATCAGACCACCTATACTTTCCTCCAAATCATTTATGTATATCACAAACAACAGTGGTCCCAGCATGGATCCCTGTGGAACACCACTGGTCACACGTCTCCATTTTGAGAAACTCCCTTCCACTGCTACCCTCTGTCTCCTGTTGCCTAGCCAGTTCTTTATCCATCTAGCTAGTACACCTTGGACCCCATGCGCCTTCACTTTCTCCATCAGCCTACCATGGGGAACCTTATCAAACGCCTTACTGAAGTCCATGTATACGACATCTACAGCCCTTCCCTCATCAATCAACTTTGTCACTTCCTCAAAGAATTCTATTAAGTTGGTAAGACATGACCTTCCCTGCACAAAACCATGTTGCCTATCACTGATAAGCCCATTTTCTTCCAGATGGGAATAGATCCTATCCCTCAGTATCTTCTCCAGCAGCTTCCCTACCACTGACGTCAGGCTCACCGGTCTATAATTACCTGGATTATCCCTGCTACCCTTCTTAAACAAGGGGACAACATTAGCAATTCTCCAGTCCTCCGGGACCTCACCCGTGTTTAAGGATGTTGCAAAGATATCTGTTAAGGCCCCAACTATTTCCTCTCTCGCTTCCCACAGTACCCTGGGATAGATCCCATCCGGACCTGGGGACTTGTCCACCTTAATGCCTTTTAGAATACCCAACACTTCCTCCCTCCTTATGCCGACTTGACCTAGAGTAATCAAACATCTGTCCCTCACCTCAACATCCGTCATGTCCCTCTCCTCGGTGAATACCGATGCAAAGTACTCATTTAGAATCTCACCCATTTTCTCTGACTCCACGCATAACTTTCCTCCTTTGTCCTTGAGTGGGCCAATCCTTTCTCGAGTTACCCTCTTGCTCCTTATATATGAATAAAAGGCTTTGGGATTTTCTTTAACCCTGTTTGCTAACGATATTTCATGACCCCTTTTAGCCCTCTTAATTCCTCGTTTCAGATTGCGCCTACAATCCCAATATTCTTTCAAAGCTTCGTCTTTCTTCAGCCTCCTAGACCTTATGTATGCTTCCTTTTTCCTCTTAGCTAGTCTCACAATTTCACCTGTCGTCCATGGTTCCCTAATCTTGCCATTTCTATCCCTCATTTTCACAGGAACATGTCTCTCCTGCACGCTAATCAACCTCTCTTTAAAAGCCTCCCACATATCAAATGTGGATTTACCTTCAAACAGCTGCTCCCAATCTACATTCCCCAGCTCCTGCCGAATTTTGGTAGAGTTGGCCTTCCCCCATTTTAGCACTCTTCCTTTAGGACCACTCTCGTCTTTGTCCATGAGTATTCTAAAACTTACGGAATTGTGATCACTATTCCCAAAGTAGTCCCCTACTGAAGCGTCAGCCACCTGGCCAGGCTCATTCCCCAACACCAGGTCCAGTATGGCCCCTTCCCGAGTTGGACTATTTACATACTGCTCTAGAAAACCCTCCTGGATGCTCCCTACAAATTCTGCTCCATCTAGACCTCTAACACTAAGTGAATCCCAGTCAATGTTGGGAAAATTCAAATCTCCTATCACCACCACCCTGTTGCTCCTACATCTTTCCATAATCTGTTTACATATTTGTACCTCTATCTCACGCTCGCTGTTGGGAGGCCTGTAGTGCAGCCCCAACATTGTTACCGCACCCTTCCTATTTCTGAGTTCTGCCCATATTGCCTCACAGCTCGAGTCCTCCATAGTGCCTTCCTTCAGCACAGCTGTGATATCCTCTTTGACCAGTAATGCAACTGCTCCACCCCTTTTACCTCCCTCTCTATCCCGCCTGAAGCATCGGTATCCTGGGATATTTAGTTGCCAATCATGCCCTTCCCTTAACCAAGTCTCAGTAATAGCAATAACATCATACTCCCAGGTACTAATCCAAGCCCTAAGTTCATCTGCCTTACCTATTACACTTCTTGCATTAAAACAAATACACCTCAGACCACCAGTCCCTTTGCTTTCATCATCTGCTCCCTGCCTACTCTTTCCCTTAGTCACGCTGACTTCATTATCTAGTTCCTTACAGGCTTTAGTTACTACATCCTTACTCTCCACTGACCTCATTTTGTTCCCATTCCCCTGCCACATTAGTTTAAACCCTCCCCAACAGCGTTAGCAAAAGCACCCCCAAGGACATTGGTTCCAGTCCGGCCCAGGTGTAGACCGTCCAATTTGTAATAGTCCCACCTCCCCCAGAACCGGTCCCAATGTCCCAAAAATCTGAACCCCTCCCTCCTGCACCATCTCTCAAGCCACGCATTCATCCTGACTATTCTTTCATTTCTACTCTGACTATCACGTGGCACTGGTAGCAATCCTGAGATTACTACCTCTGAGGTCCTACTTTTTAACTTGGCTCCTAACTCCCTAAATTCTACTTGTAGGACCTCATCCCGTTTTTTACCTATATCATTGGTGCCTATGTGCACAACGACAACTGGCTGTTCACCCTCCCCCTTCAGAATGTTCTGCAGCCGATCTGAGACATCCCTGACCCGTGCACCTGGGAGGCAACATACCATTCGGGAGTCTCGTTTTCGACCACAGAACCGCCTATCTACTCCCCTTACAATCGAATCCCCTATGACTATAGCCCTTTCACTCTTTTTCCCGCCCTTCTGAACAGCAGAGCCAGCCACGGTGCCATGAACCTGGCTACTGCTGCCTTCCCCTGGTGAGCCATCTCCCTCAACAGTATCCAAAACGGCATACCTGTTGTGGAGGGAGATGACCGCAGGGGACACCTGCGCTGCCTTCCTGCTCTTTCTCTGCCTTTTGGTCACCCATTCCCTTTCTCCCTCAGCAATCCTAATCTGCGGTGTGACCAATTCGCTAAATGTGCTATCCACGACCTCCTCAGCATCGCGGATGCTCCAAAGCGAGTCCATCCGCAGCTCCAGAGCCGTCATGCGGTCTAACAAGAGCTGCAGCTGGACACACTTCCTGCACGTGAAGGAGCCAGGGACATCAGCCATGTCCCTGAGCTCCCACATTGAGCAAGAGGAGCATGTCACGGGTCTGAGATCTCCTGCTATTTTTAATCTTAAGCTTAAACTTAGTTAAATGAAAAAGGAGCTAAAAAGATTGAGGAAATTAAGATAATTAATATCAGTAGAGAAAAAGTATTGGAGAAACTTAAGTGACTAAAATCAGACAAATCCCCAGGACCTGATGGCCTACACCCTAGGGTTCGAAAACAGATAGATGCAGAGATAGTGGGTGCACTGGCAATGATTGGTTAACAAACAGTAAGTAAAGAGTAGGCATAAATGGGACATTTTCAAGTTGTCAGGCTGTGACTGGTGGAGTTTCAGTGCTGGGGCCTCAGTTATTTACAATCTATATTAATGACGTAGATGAAGAGACTGATAGTAATGTATCTAAGTTTGCTGATGATACAGAAGTAGGTGGAAATGCAAGCTGTGAGGAGGACACAAAGGTCGGAATTTTATGGTGGATGGACGGGAGCCGGACTCCAACGTGAAAGTCGGTGGTAAACCCGCTTCCGCCTAGCCCGGGGATCCGTCCCGTATTTTACGGGTCCCTGGGCTTTAATTGTCCCAAGGCGGGACTTCCACCCACTTGAGGGAGGAGGTCCCGCCTCAGTGAGCTGCCGGCCAATCAGCTCTTAGTCCCAGCAGTGCGACCGGGAGCGGTGGCCACTGCTGGGACTGCATGGACTACACCATGGATCAAGAAGGGAAGCTAAGTAGGGGCGTACCTCACCAGGGGGTTCGGTCCTTCACTGGTGAGGTTGGAGTGGTCGTTTGGGGGGTGAGGGGTGTCTTGGGTCTTGGGGGTCTGTTGAGAGGTGGGGGCGGCCCTCAATCGGGCACCCTGTGTCCGACTGCCATGCCCCCCCACTGGGGCGCAGAAAGGCCGCCAGCTATCGCTGGGTGGCCTTTCACGTCCCCAGCACACCCGCTTGCCATGGGTAAAATACCCATGGAGGCGAGCAAGGGCTCTCAAGTGGCCGTTAAGTGGCCACGTAAGGGCTTTGATTGACCTTGGGTGGGTGGGCCGTTTCCCACCCCCCGCCCGACGCCGTAAGCTTGTCCAGAGGCAGAAGCGGGGCGAGTAGGCCTCCTGGAGCCTGCTGTTCAATTTTACGCCACCCCCACACCACCATCCGATCCGCTGGGGCAGCATGAAATTCCGGCCGAAGAGGCTGAAAAGAGATATAGACAGGTTAAGTGAGTGGGCAATAAGGTGGTGGATGGTTATAATGTGGGGAAGTGTGAGGTTATTCACTTTGGTTGTAAGAATAGAGCAGAATATTTTTTAAAAGGCATGAAACTTGTAAATGATGTTCAGAGAGACTTAGGTGTGCTCGTACGTGGAACAGAAAGTTAGCATGCAGGTATCGCAAGCAATTAGGAAGGCAAATGACATACTGTCCTTTATTGCAAGGGGATTGGAGTACAAGAATAAAGAGGTCTTGCTACACTTGTACAGGGCTTTGGTGAGACCATACCTAGAATACTTGGGGAATTTTATGCTCTCTCCCAAGGCAGGTTTGGAGGCGGGGAGAGCATGTTATCGGGTGGCCTCCGCTGAAATTTAAGTCCAGGGCAGGAAGGCCTGTGAATGGCTGTCCTGCCCCGCCATGAATTGTGGCCCTTAAGTATCCCGCTGTTGCTGCAATTTGCCGGGAAACGGGCGGGCCTGAAACCACATGTGAAGTACAGCAAGAGAAACAGTGTGGGTTGCTTGCCGGTTCCAAGGTGTGGTAACCCTCATTAAAAGGCACTTAGTGCCTGAATGAGGGACTTGGCATTGGGAATGGGGCAGCCCGCTGAGAGGCATGGCCTGCCCTTGCTGCTGACTCCCCTACACCCCCCTCCCCTGCGATCCCCACCACACCCTGACCTATCTGTGGCCTGGGTCCAGCACCACTCCTGGGCCTCAGATGGGTGCTCCACCGGCAGCAGACACCACCTCCATGGTGGAGCTGCTCAGTAGAAGAGCTGTCGGTCTTTGATTGACCAGCAGCTCTCAGGGTGGGACTTTTGTTGCCAGGTTCCTTGATCCCATGGAAGGACTGCCGCTGTTCAGATAAGTACCTCATTTGCACTTGATTTGGCAGGCATCCCACAGAAGGGGCAACGCGGGGTTCTCGGCAGCACTTTTTCTGGAGGTTGAGACCCCCATCATCCGGATAAAATCCCAGCCACTGTGTGCAGTTTTGGTCTCCATATTTAAGGAAGGATATACTTGCATTGGAGGCAGTACAGCAAAGGTTCACTAGATTGGTCCCTGGGGTGAGAGGGTTGTCCTAAGATGAAAGGCTGAGTAAATTAGGTCTACATTCTCTGGAGTTTAGAAGAATGAGAGGTAATCTCATTGAAACATACAACATTCTGAAGGGGCTCGACAGGGTAGATACTGAGAGGTTGATTCTGATGGCTGGGGAATCTAAAACACGGGGGTGCAGTCTCAGGATAAGGGGATCATTTAGGACTGTGATGAGGAGAAATTTGGCAATAATTTCAACCATTTTCATGGAAGTCACGGGGATACTAGTATGGGAAATATCACTATGATGTATTAAAGACTGTTGTTTGGAGACTGGATCTCAGGCTGGTGTAGAGTAGTTGGAGCTTTATTCAGAAGCTACCTGAAGGCTACCACTTTTTGCTTAGTCCAATACTAAACAAGGGGAAAGGTTTGGAATAGTGTCGAGGTTACGATGATTCCCAATATCATGTGAAACAGGAGCAATCCATATAAATTACAAAGACACATCATTCTGTCAGATTCTATTTGCAGTATGTGATTGCTTTCTGAACAAAATGTGACTTCCTTAAACAAGCCTTTTGTTCGATAAAATTAAATTTTGCTTCTTGGCCCCTTCTTGAACCAAGAGGCAGCATTTTTCAATTGGTTGATTGAATTGTCAATTAGTATGATGATCGAGTTTTGTTGTCTGTCCAGCAGAAAATTAGATGGCTCTGATCCTGAATCTGCACCTAACCAGTGAGTGCTTGACAGTCATTCTGAGTACCTGAAATGGGAATATGTTCTGGTCACCAAGTACACATCAACATCATGCACTATACTTGACCATGATGTCATGCAGCCTGGTAATCTGTTCCTAGGCCTCTACCAATTCTCCTTTGTAGTTATCTAGGAAAGGGGAGGAGTGGTTAAGTGCATGCATAATTGACTTGTTCTTTATATTTCTCCTCTTCTTTTGTGTTTTAATGCACCTCTCCTCTGATGAGTATAGTTGTTAAATGATCCTGCTAGAGTAAGGAACCCACTTTGAGGGGTTAGGGGAGAGCCCATATCCAACTAGTTAATCATAATGAGTTAGTGCCATTCCAGGCCGTCCACTATGACACAAACTAGTGGACTATTTCCTATGGATTTAGAAGTATTCATTATGAAGAAATACTTCTAAAATTTAACATAATTTTTGTAGTATTCATCCAAGGTTTGCTTTACATGACGTAAAGTCACCTTCAAGTTTTCAAATGAAAAATTATACTGGAATTCGAAGAGATAAATCGAGGTAACACAGCTTGAAACAGAGGTTTAATAAATTGTTGCTATTATTAAAAGATCAGAGACACTCATTCAGAAAATCAGCCAACTACTACAGTACTTAACCGATTACGTACTGAATCCCCACAGCAGATTAACAGTGAAGGAAATGCTTTGTTACTTTTTAAAATGTTATTGTTACATAGCATAATGAATTATGTGCCTGGGAGATAATTTGCTGTCACACACTGAGAATAAACATAGATTGTTACTTGAGTTGCTGGATGTTGTGGAGTGCAGGGATTGGAAATTCCATGGAATTCAAGATGGAGTTAAGAAATTTGAATGAATTTTAATGTTGAGTTATTTTATTCCATGTGACAATATAATTATTCCATGTGACATAAAGTTATTTTATGCAGCAGCAATGAATATTCTTCACATGGTCAGTTTTTTCCCTTGTGTTCTCTTAAATTACTCATCAGTGTTTATGGGAGGCAGGTGATATGTTAAGTGATTCATGTGAGTTTACATATGATTCAGTATTGAAAAGTTGTTATTCCAGACTGTAAACCTTGTGGCTAACACTGATGTGAAAATATGCATGGTGTGTTCTGTTGTGTGTTGTAGCGTACCTGGGATGGTGTTGATGACGTCTGAGTCTGGATAAAGTCAACTCATAACTCTTTTATTGATAGTCATTTGGTAGTACAGAACTTGAGTATCCCTGAAAATAGAGGCATGTTGTCGAAATTTTTCCTCTTGCACTCATCAGGACAATCTGAAAGAATACCAATGGAAAGGGAAGCAACAATTTTATATTGTGTAAGGAGAGAGTGATGATTGGTTGGCAAGTGAACTCTGATTGGTAGAGGCGTTGCCATGGAGAATGCACCAATTTATGGTGACTGACAGTCACCACTGACAGATTGGTCTTATCGGCAGCCTCCTAAATAGGGCCTGAGCCATTTACTCACCATGCAAGCTTGATGCTGAAATAGGGCAAATCAAAGGCATCCTGTGTGACAATGGCTGCCCTGATTACATCATTTCTCACTGTATATCGTGCATACTTATGAACTGGCCTAAGGCCTTCATTTTCAGCCCTGAAAAGTGCCCAGTCTACCTCAAACTACCCTGGTAGGGTAATGCATCCCAACAATTTAAGCAACAGATGAAGCTAACTGCTTCACGCTGCTAATATGCAGTGGCAATATGTGTGGTTTTCACCACCAGCAGGATGCTGCCGTCAAGCCAAATAAGACCTCCTGCCTATCACACAAATGAGTAGCATGATGTATGAATTTCAATGCCAGCATGATGCTAGGTATATAAGTCATATGTCACAGAGATTAGCGGATCGTATCAAACAACATGTCCCTTCTGCTGTTCGCAACAGTCAAGTTATAAGTCGTACCCAACCAGCCCATGCTTGCAAAACTCAAAACTCAGTGTCCAACATTAGATGTGATTCCACAATTGGACAACATTTGCTTAATATCTTCAGTGAGCTAAGAATTATGCTGACAACCAATTTAAGATTGTCAGTAGGGCTAGCAGTGTGGCGTATTTGCGTATACTGGAAGCTACATATATAAATACACAGGGCCTGTTCTTTGCAGACAGAAAGAACATGTACACACATTGTACCTGTTTCAGCTAAACAAAATAAGTGACAGCCATTCGCTGGTTCATTCCTCAGGGCAATACCTTGATCAATGAGAGTTACGCTGCCTGGTTTAAATTTCAAACAAAGCTTGACAGTTAACTGTCAGTCACCATAAACTGGTGCATTCTTCATGGCAACACCTCTACCAATCACAGTTCACTTGCTAACTAATCAGCACTCTCTTCTCATACAGTATAAAGTTGATGCTTCCCCTTCCATTGGCATTCTTTCAGATTGCCCTGATGAGTGCAAGATGAAATGCTTCGACAACATGTCTCTATTTTCAGCAATACTCAAGTTCTCTACTACCAAATACTATTAGTATGCTATGTGGTAAAACATAATGAGATGTAAAACCCTATTTAGTAATATCACCAAATAAGAACAAGGATATTCCACCAATACAGCTTCAGGTTATTTGACAAAAAAAATCCCTTGAATTTTTCTCTTCTTTAACCCCGTGTTCTATTTCTTGTTTATTTAATTTTTCTCCTTTTTTCTGAACATCCTCTTTTATTTTCTGGAATAATGCTGTCCTAGCTATCAAAACCTCCCATCATCTTGAAAACATCCATTAGATCACCTCTTTACCTTTTCTGTTCCAAGGAGAATAGTCCTAACATTTCCAACCTCTCATTACTGAAGTCCCTCCTCCTGGTAAACCTTCTGTATACCCTTTCCAATGCCTTTCCATCCTTCCTGAGGTATGGTTCCCAGAACTGTCCACAATAGTCCAACTGAGGCATAACCAGTGATGTGTAAAGTTCTAGTATGATGTCTTTGCTTTTATATTCTGTTCATTATTTGTAAACTCAAGTAACCTGGGATAAGAGCATTGTCCTATGATGAGAGGATGAGTAAACTGGGCATATACTCTTTAGAGTTTAGGAAAATGAGAGGTGATTTCATTGAAACATACAAGATTCAGAAGGGATTTGACAGGGTAGATACTGAGAGGTTGTTTGCCCTGACTGGGGAATCTAGAATATGGGTCACAGTATCAGGATAAGGGGTCAATCATTTAGCACTGAGATGAGGAGACATTTCTTCACCCATAGGGTGGATGCTCCATCTTTGAGCATATTCAAGGCTAAGATAGACAGATTTTTGGTTTTAGGGAACCAAGGGATATGGGAGCGGGCAGAAAAGTTGAGCTGAGGCAGAAGATCAGCCATTATTGTATTGAATGGTGGAGCAGGCTCGAGGGTCAGTATAATCTACTCCTACTATTTCTTATGCTTTTAAACCGTATGCTTTTCAAGCCACCTTATCAACTTAGCTTGCCACCTTTAAAGATTTGTGTATATAGCCACCAAGATCTCATTGCTCATCTACCATTTTCAAAATTGGGCCAGGCACTGATTCCATCAATATGCATGAGCATAAACATGTCTCACAGACACTAAGTTATAAAATTCAGTCAGGCGATCATCTGCAAAACTGAGAAAAAACAAATTTGGGAGGGGGACACATTTTACAGGAGTTCTATTTTAGATCATCTTTCGGAACCCTTTATTAACTGATCACAATAGCTTCATCATAAGCTGAACATCCTCTTAGCTGGTGTGTGCAGCACTGGGAGATATGAAGGATTGTAAATAGTTGGTTAGATTGATGAGATTCCCAAAGGAAATATATCTCGAATTATCTCCATTTCATATGGCTTTAAGAATACAGCAGTGTATTATAGAACTTCCAATTTGGAACAGTAATAACTATAGTTTCAGGACCTCCACAGCTGTCTGTAGAATTCTGAACATGTAGTATAAGGACTTGAAAGGGCAACTTCTCCCACTGCAGTAATGGTGATGTAATAGTCAAATGGTAATGGGGTTTGAAAGAAGAGAGTAGCAGCACGAAGAATGCTAGCTTGAGAGCCTTGTGGAGAGTGTAAATATAGATGTTTAAATAATAAAAGAGTTATTGCTGAAAATAGAGACATGTTGTTGAAGCTTTTTGTCTTGCACTCATCAGGACAATCTGCAAGGATACCAATGTAAAGGGAAGCAACAACTTTATACAGTATGAGAAGAGAGTGCTGATTGGTTGCAAGTGAACTCTGATTGGTACAGCTGTTGCCATGGAGAATGCATCAGTTTATGGTGACTGACAGTTAACTGTCTAGCTTTATTTGAAATTTAAACCAGGCAGCTTGACTCTCATTGGTCAAGGCATTGCTCTGAGGAATGAACCAGCGAATGGTTATCATTTATTTTGTTTAGCTGAAATGTGTGTACATGTTCTTTCTGTCTGCAAAGAACAGGGCCCTGTGTATTAATATATGTAGCTTCCAGTATGTGCAAATGTGCCATACTGCGAGCCCTCCTGACAATCTTAAATTGGTTGTCAGCATAATTCTTAGCACACTGAGGATTATTTAACAAATGTTGTCCAATCGCAAAATTACATCTAATGTTGGACACTTGTTTTGCGTTTTGCAAGCATGGGCTGGTTGGATATGGCCTGTACCTTGACTGTTGTGAACAGCGGAAGAGACATGTTGTTTGATATGATCCGCCAATCTTTGGGACATACGACCTATATACCTAGCATCACACCGGCATTGAAATTCATTTTTAATGTTACTCATTTGTGTGATAGGCAGGATGTCTTATTTGGCTTGGTGGCAGCATCCTGTTAGTGGTGAACACTACATGTGTTACCACTGCATAGCAGCAGTATGAAACAGCTAGCTTCACCTGTTGCTCAAATTTTTGGGATACATTACCCTTCCAGGGTAATTTGAGGTAGACTGGGCACTTTTCAGGACTGGAAATGAAAGCCTGAGGCCCGTTCATAAGTATGCGCGATATACAGTGAGAAATGATGTGATCAAGGTAGCCATTATCACGCAGGATGCCTTTGATTTGCCCTATTTCAGCATCAAGCTTGCATGGTGAGCAAATGGCTCAGGCCCTATTTACGAAGTTGCCGATAAGGCCAATCTGTCAGTGGTGACTGTCAGTCATCATAAATTGGTTCATTCTCCATGGCAATGCCTTTACCAATCAGTGTTCACTTGCCAACCAAACAGCACTCTCTTCTCATACAGTATGAAATTGTTGCTTCCCCTTCCATTGGTATTCTTGCAGTATGTCCTGATGAATGCAAGACGAAAAGCTTCGAAAGCATGTCTCTATTTTCAGCAATACTTTGCACACCATTCAATCCCGGTGCCTTTAGCTCCATTAGTACTATTTTTAAGGCATTCCATCTTCATAGGTACATTTTTGGACATGTAATTTGAAAGTTGTGTTACAGATGTCCTATGCCATCCATATGGTGTTGGGGAAGCAGTGTGCTAGGACAGATCTCATGAGTGAATGCCGTTTGACATCTGGTCTCCATGGATTCTGGTGGACTATTAAGCGTTAACTGGTTTGAGATGGAGGTAGGAGTATTGATATAGTCCAATAGTTACAATGTTGTTTAGATGGCACTCATACACTTTATAGATATGTACTGCAGTAATGTTCAAAGTGTGTTTTGCGGGGTGGGAAATCAACAATTTGCTTCAAAGTGGAATGGTCGAAGATTGCTGTTAGTTCCAGTTGACTTCCATTACCTGTGATAATACTGTAGCCTTTCTTTCTGCAGCAATGACTGAAGACATTGCACAGTTCGTTGCAAATTTGTCAGTCTTTGGTGAGTGATCGAGTTCACATAATATGGTATTGGGCACATGAGTTTCATTTGGGGTCTATTTACTCAGAGGTTCTGCTTCCAGAATGTGGTATTGTCTTACAACTTCATATGGGAAATCAACTTTAATGCAAATTGCTGCACCTCTGCCTGACTTATCGAGTTCACATTTCTTCCTGTCGTTTCTAACAAGTGAATAATCATTCAACCCGACTACTGAAGCAAGATTGCACATGTCAACTCAAACTGTCTGATGACCAAAGTGTCTGGTTTTAATTCAGTTACCATTAGTAAGTTTGACAGTTCTCTTTTGGAGAAAGAGGCCTGTAGTATTTGTATAAACAGACATGACAAGCTTGTAGAAATGGAAAATAGATCCACATCTTCGCATGTGTGAGCCAGCTGGAGAGTAAAGTACAGCGAAGGTTTACTTATTGAACTTAGTTTTCAGTCTGACAATGGGAAGTTGCAATAAGATCACTGCAGTGTATCATAGAGTTAAATAAGTACATGTATATAGAGCAAGTTAGTTAGTTCTCTGTAGTTCTGTTCACTGTGTGAGAATCGTAAGTACATACAAAAAATTCCTTCCAGCTTCAGTAAATTAATAAAAAAGATTTTTTTTCACTATTTTAAACAGTGAAATCAAGGGAATTGCTGCCTTTACTTATTAGTACAAATGACAGCCATTCCTTCCGGCATGGCAATCATAATTATGATCTTGGTGTCTCTTTGTTCTGCATGACAGATGCACATGCAATACATGTCAGTCAGCACAAAGATACTTTCTTTACATAGAAACATAGAAAATAGGAGCAGGAGTAGGCCATTCGGCCCTTCTCAGCCATTCATTATTTATTTATTTTTATTTAGAGATACAGCACTGAAACAGGCCCTTCGGCCCACCGAGTCTGTGCCGACCAACAACCACCCATTTATACTAACCCTACAGTAATCCCATATTCCCTACCACCTACCTACACGAGGAGCAATTTACGATGGCCACTTTACCTATCAACCTGCAAGTCTTTGGCTGTGGGAGGAAACCAGAGCACCCGGTGAAAACCCACGCGGTCACAGGGAGAAATTGCAAACTCCGCACAGGCAGTACCCAGTATCGAACCCGGGTCCCTGGAGCTGTGAGGCTGCGGTGCTAACCACTGCGCCACTGTGCCGCCCTGATCATCCAACTCAGTAGCCCGTTCCCGCTTTCGCACCATACCCTTTGATTCCTTTAGACCCAAGAGCTATATCTAACTCCTTCTTGAAAACATACAATGTTTTGGCCTCAACTGCTTTCTGTGGTAGCAAATTCCACAGGCTCACCACTCTCTGGGTGAAGAAATTTCTCCTCATCTCAGTCCTGAAAGGTTTACTCCGTATCCTTAGACTATGACCCCTGGTTCTGGACTCCCCCACCATCGGGAACATCCTTCCTGCATCTATCCTGTCAAATCCTGTTAGAATTTTACAGGTTTCTTTGAGATCCCCCCTCGCTCTTCTAAACTCCAGCGAATGTAATCTTAACCGAATCAATCTCTCCTCATACGTCAGTCCCACTATTCCAGGAATCAGTTTGGTAAACCTTCTCTGCACTCCCTCTATAGCAAGAACATCCTTCCTCAGATAAGGAGACCAAAACTGCAGACAATATTCCAGGTGTGGCCTCACCAAGGTCCTGTATAATTGCAGCAAGACATCCCTGCTCCTGCACTCGAATCCTCTCGCTATGAAGGCCAACATACCATTTGCCTTTTTTATCACCTGTTGCACCTGCATGTTTACCTTCAGCGACTAATGTACGAGAACACCCAGGTCTCGCTGCATATACCCCTCTCTCAGTTTATAGCCGTTCAGATAATAATCTGCCTTCCTGTTTTTGCTATCAGAGTGGATAACCTCACATTTATCCACATTATACTGCATCTGCTATGCATTAGCCCTCTCACTCAACTTGTCCAAATCACCCTGAAGCCTCTTTGCATCCTCCTCACAGCTCACACTCCCACCCAGCTTTGTGTCATCTGCAAATTTGGAGATATTACATTTAGTTCCCTCATCTAAATCATGAGTGTATATTGTGAATAGCTGGGATCCTAGCACCGATCCCTGCAGTACCCCACTAGTCACTGCCTGCCATTCAAAAAAAGACCCATTTATCCCTACTCTTTGTTTCCTGTCTGCCAACCAATTTTCTATCCATTGCAATACATTACCCCCAATCCCATGAGCTTTAATGTGACATGCTAATCTCTTAATTGGGACTTTGTCGAAAGCCTTCTGAAAGTCCAAATAAACCACATCCACTGGCTCCCCCTCATCAACTCTACTAGTTAAGTCCTTGAAGAATTCTAGTAGATTTGTCAAGCATGATTTCCCTTTTGTAAATCCATGCTGACTCTGCCCGATTCTACCACTGTTCTCCAAGTGCTCTGCTATAAAATCTTTGATAATGGACTCTAGAATTTTCCCCACTACCGACGTCAGGTTGACTGGTCTATAATTCCCTGCTTTCTTTCTACCTCCCTTTTTAAATAGTGGGGTTACATTAGCTACCCTCCAATCTGTAGGAACTGTTCCAGAGTATAGAATCCTGGAAGATGACCAACAATACATCCACTATTTCTAGGGCCACTTCCTTAAGTACTCTGGGATGCATACCATCAGGCCCTGGGGATTTATCGGCCTTCAATCCCATCAATTTCCCCAACACCATTCCTCTACTAATACTGATTTCCTTCAGTTCCTCTCTCTCACCAAGCCCTGTAACCAATCAGTTGCTCCTTCAACAGCCTCCCATGAATTCTTGTCCTCACCTTTATCATTGAAGAAGTTAGAAGGCCACTTACCACCAAGCGCCCAAGAATGTTCAAGACAGTAAAATGATGTGACTTGAGCAGAGGTAGATGCAGGTTGTCAGATCTCTGCTTTGGCTGCTGAGATGCTCTTGGCAAATATTCTTTGCATTTTGGAGCCCGTAAGCTCCAGACTGCTTTACCTGTACTTGTGCAGTGGCTGAGCTGGCCATCAGGTGACAACTCAGCATGTGGGCTATTGGCTGAGAGCTGGGCTGTGGATGAGAAGTTGAAGTGCTTTGAGTGGAGTCCCCACTTCCAAGACCCGTTTGTCATCATCTCTGACATGCCCAAGCCACACCTCATTGCCATCACTGTGCTGGAGAACACTTTGGTGCAGATCAGTGTGACCCTGTAAGGCAAAGGTGGCAGACATGTTTGGCATCCAGAGTCTGCACAATGGTGTTGAAGGCGTGTATGGACCCATTTGATTCGAGCGTATGATAGTCCATGGTGCTGCCACACACCATCACAGTGGCCTGTGACATCAGCCCCCTCATGCTTGAGGTGGAGTCCTCCAGTCTCTCTGCAATCACGGTGGTTCCACTTTGAATGTATGTCAGTACATCACACATTGTCTGCTGTTGCAGAACTCAGATGAAAGGTTATCAATCTGAAATGTTAACTCTGCTTTTCTCTCCACAAACACTGCCTGACCTGCTCAGTATTTCTAGCATTTTCTGTTTTTGTTTCACATTTCCAGCATCTGGAGTATTTTGCTTTTGTATTTCTGATAAGCAAAGTTTGGTATTCCTATCTCTTGGCCCTGTGTCATATGATCCCAATGTCTTCTCATAACTTAAACATGTTACGCTGAATATAAGGTTATGTTTTTACATTCATTTCATGGGATGTGGGTGTTACTGGCAAATATAGCATTTATTGCCCCATCCCGAATTGCCCTTGAGAAGGTGGTGTTGAGCTGCTGTCTTGAACTGCTGCACTCCCTGTGGGGTAGGTATACCCAGAGTGCTATTAGGAAGGGAATTCCAAGATTTTGAGCCAACGATAGTAAAGGAACAGCGATATAGTTCCAAGTCAGTATGGTGTGTGACTTTGAAAGGAACTTGCAGGTGGTGGTGTTCCCATGTGCCTGCTGCCCTTGTCCTTCTAGATGGTAGAGGTTGTGGGTTTGGAAGTTGCTGTTGAAAGAGCCTTGGCAAGTTGCTACCGTGCATCTTGTAGATGCCGCTGTGCATCGGTGGTGGAGGGCATGAATGTCTAAGGTGGTGGATCAGGTGCCAATTAAACGAGCTGCTTTGTCCTGGATGATGTTGAGCATCTTGAATGTTGTAAGAGCTGCATTTATCCAGGCAAGTAGGGAGTATTCCAACATAGTCCTCACTTGTGCCTTGTGGACAGACTTTGGGGAGTCAGGAAGTGAGTTACTTGCTACAGAATGGAAGCAAAGCTCTCTCTCAGGTCCTTGGAAAGAAAAACCTGCATCTCACTGAAAAGCTGTTCTTGTGCAATTGGAAACCCCTTCCATCTTGCTCATCAAAGTTGCATCTCAGCAATATTGTGGAGAACTTGTCTCAAGTTAAAAGTGAGGGTAAAGGTTGCTACATGCAAGAAGAGACAGAAAATTGGGGTTACAGTGTTGTTGAAACTCTTTGCAACCTGCACTCCATGCTGAGCAGTGCCTTGCAATTTCTATTTTAAGATATTTTCTTATATAGATATATAAGGGTCACTTCACTGATCCTGTGCTTCCTGTGGGAAGGGAGTGAGAGATGGAAAATTGCTGATAAAATGCTGTAACCTTGTTTTTGACCTACACTTAACTTCCCACTGAGAGCACAGAATCTGTGAATTCACCCTAACATATTTATATTGTACTGAAACATTTTCAAATGTGCAAATCAAAGTTATGAATATTGAAAAGCTGTTCATGTTTCCAGCAAAGTGATCTGGTAATGTCATAACTGATCATTTAGTTATGTAGCAGCTGGTCATCTTCAAGAGGCAACAATAAATACTATTTAAAATATGGATCGATAGCAATGGGAAGCTGTTAAAAAAAAATACAAATCTAAGCCATTGCAGTGTCATTTACATTTCAAAAAGCTACTAAAAAAATTAAAGCAAACTTACATTTACACCTATGGAGCATGACCTGAAATTTTTAGCACTAAATGTTTTTAAACCGCTTCCTGCTGCATTTTTATGCACAAACAATTTATTGAATTTTTCAATGTTAATTTTATCTTCATTTCAGCTTAAAATGAAGCAAGTTCCTAGTTAAAATGAAGAACACTACATTATTTATTTTATACGTGTGCAATAAGGCAAATTTATAGTTAAATAATTGAGAATGAGAGTGCAAGAAAGATGTGAGGAAGGAGTAACAAGCCTTACATGAAGTAAATTTTTTAGGAATTTTAGAAATATATATTTGTGGCTTTTACAAAAAAGCTTCAGTGTTCTTTTCCAATAAGACTTTTTTGATGTTGATTTAGTGTCGGTTTAATATACTTGAGAATCAACAAACCAGTTATCCCCTTGTACCCATGCTGCTGTAGTGACACAACCATCATCAAATAGAATACTGCAATAAAGTTTATTTCAGTTGATCAATTTTAATTAAAAAAATAGGGATAGTATTTCATTGATAAATGTGGTCATGCCCAAACCAGGAAACCTGAGGCGGGACCATAATTGGGCCTCAGCTCTCATCTAAATAATCAGGACGACCTCTGGCCATCATCATGCCTCAGCTGGCTGGTTACCGGACTGGTGATTTAAATTTCAAGTTGGTTACTTCACTGGCAGCTAGCTTCAGCTAAGTATGGAGGACAGCAGTTGGGGAGGGGTGATTGCGGCAGTCAGTGGCCATCAGGAGTGTTGTGGAGTGTGAAAAACATACATGAATTTGAAGAAAGATTGAAACTCATGCCCGGTGAAGCTGAGCGAAGCAGGTCAAGCACCAGCTCTGTTCCACGAGGCACCAGTTTCCCTTGGGGTTCCAAAGCTGACATTAGACCCTTGATTTATGTGTACAAGGCTTAATGTCTGCTTTAGCCAGTCGCCAGTGTCTCCTAAAAAATTGTTCACCTCGATGTTGGGTTGGTCGTCCTTAAGGCACAAGACATTGGTCCCTGAAATTGGGCCTTGTTGTGCCTGTTTTACACATGTAAAATGGGTGTGATGCTGTTCAATCTCTACCCCATAGCTGGCTGAAAGCATTCAAACAGTAACAGAAAATGCAAGAAATATAATTTGTTGATAGCATATATAAACAAAAGACAGGTTAGCATTTTGGGGTAGACCTGTTTGTAACCTGAAATTCTTCCGATTTCACTGCACTTGGATCAATTCAGATCTCTCATTCTTACTTCGAAGCTCATTCATTGTGACAGGAAATAAGGTTGGGTATGCAATTCCTTAAAAAAAACCTAACACAAATTCTACTCTCCTACTGGCTTGGCTCTGGAATGTAATGGTGTGAGATCTCCTTTGAGGCAGTGTTGGATTGACACTGCAAGGAGGACAACTCTCATGCAGCATCATGTTGAAATTAAAAAGCACTTAAGTAGTCTGTTGGAATTGTTGGACATTGTAAATGGGAAGTAAAGCTTCTTTAAATATTTGAGTGTGTGGATGCTCCCACCTACGCACTTAGAAAACTCATAGTTTACTGGCTGACAGTAGAGCTCCTTCTCATGCACTTAAGTACGTGTGACTGTGACAATTAGATTTGCTCCTCAGTAGTCCAAATACGGTGCTGCTGACGGCAATCTGAGATAGCCAGCTACAGTAATCACAGCATTAAAAGTCATTTGAAAATCTGTAAAGACTTCTTGAATGTGCTACCTCTGAATTTTGCCTGTGGGTTGACTATCTTTAGCTTGGTGAACATTAAAATAGAACAGACCATTGTGGGAACATTTTATGCTGGGATGCCAGTTTTATATTGAAATTTTTGTCCCCAAATCAGGAATTTTCTCTGACAGGAATGAATGTGAAGTTTTTTAGCATATTGGAATGTTATGCTTGGATCAAAATTCTGCTCGTCTGGTGTTAAATATTTTCTAGTTTATTGCTCATCCTGAACAGCTCTAAAACTGCACTTTCCCTTTTTAATAGATGGTGCATGGATACTTTTCTCATCATATAATTCAGGTTTACCAGGCGAAAAGCTTAAGCACATTGTTTACAGTGTGACTTTCATTGTGTAATGTAACTAATTACAGCTAGTTGTTCATTTAAATTTTTTATAACAACAATTTAAATCACAGAATTCCCACAGTGTTCAAAGATATAATGTATTTTCAGTACTACTGTTTTAGTTGTTTATAGCTTTGGACAGAAATAGAATGGAAGTAAAACTGCTCAGACCTTTCCGTCTCACTGCTAAGCCAATGAACTAGCAAGCTGAGAGCATGGCCAAATATAGCAATAATTTTGGTGTGCAAGAGAGTTAAAGTTTTATCTTTTTAATAAAATGTCTAGTAAGAAACAAAAGTGGCCGCAAGCATGATGGGCTTTGTAAATGGAAGAAAAAAATGCCCTAATAGGATGCAGTTGCTTTTTAACCCAGGTTTTACTGTAAATGGGCTCCAATTCTCAGCTATGTATAGGACTGCAACATCTAAAAATAACTGACAGATGTTTAGCAGTAATTATGAAGTTAGTATGCCATTAAAAACCCAATTACACCTCATTCAACAAGGTTTGACCTTTTTAAGGGATTTTAAGGAAACTAAGAGTGTACCGGTGGAACTTCTTGTCAGTGTTCAATGATTTCTAATTAATTGCATTCTGGGGGACCTCAACAGCTCACTCTCTGGAGAAGTGTAGAATTACTGACAGTGACTTCTGGATTTCTGGATTTAATTATGCCTGTGCAGATTCCAGGGCCAGGATTTTACTGGGCCTGAAGGAGCAGGACAGGAGGTGGTGGGGGCCGAAAAATCAGGAGTGAGGGCAGGGAGTGGCATGCCCGCCGCCTTCCCGCCATCATGGCCCCAGTGACCCTGACCCCACTTACCTTACCCAGAGGGCGGCGTCCATGCTGCTTCTCCCAGCTGGGTGCAGTCCCAACAGTGGGCACTACCAGTGGCACTGCTGGAACTGAAGAGTGGTCAGCTCTCTGATTGTCTGGCAGCTCTTTTAGGTGAGATCTCATCCCTTAAAGGGACGGTGCTCTGACGGCAGCTCATTAGCTGCCTGATGGTCGTAAAATCCAGTCAGGTCACCCAGAAACGGCTCAGGAGGTGTTGCTCCCAGCTTTCCAGCCCATTGTTGGTGCCACCACCGTCCAGTCAGGGCTCCCAGAAACAGCTGAGGCGGGGTTGTCCCCGGCTTTGTAACCCGTTGTTGGAACCACCGCCACCCTGACAAAATCCTGAGAGCTTCAGAGGAGTAATGATGGCAAACGCTGACAGGTTCACTGTCATTACTACTGCAAAATCCGAGCCAACATTTAAACTGTTTCCAAAGCAATAGGAAGTCCCAAATCTTAATGGGTTCATTTCAATACCTTTTGAACTGATGATTTGTTTAGTGATGAAGTCTCTCTGGATCCTCCCTAGGTTCCCTTCACTGAATTGGGAACTAACTACTGCAGTGCTGCAGCCCAGTAATACTCGTGACTATTCTTGCAAGTAGAGGCAGGTACATTTTAAAGAGTTATTTCCAATTGTTAGGCAATCAGGATATTAATCATTTCTACCAATCAAGTAGATGAGATGTGAACAGCAGTTTTTTGGCTGTCAGTTTCTCTTGACACTTGATAACAATAGAACCCATTTTTAATGTAGGATGAGAGTCTGCAAGTTTACATAAATTAACATTTTTTCAAAGTTAAGGATCAGCCAAACTTGTCTTGTTTTTTTTTTGATCAGGTAGTGACACAGTCAAAAACTGGCCATCTGCTCTCAGCACTAAAGGCTATTGTTTTAGTCCTGAGACCATGATAAAAGAATTCTGTGTATCAGCCACAGCTAACTGAATAATGAATTTTAAGTTAATTTATATATATATATGTACATTTTGAACATAGGCCTCCCATTTTTGATTGTAATTCAGTAGCCTCTTGTGGATTCATGTGCAGATCAGCTAAGAACAAGATAGGACATGTCAGGAATGTTTCTCTTCCTCCCATTTGAATGGCTTGCTGACAGTCACCAACAAGGTTCATGCATTAATAATGGACACTTGGCTGAGGAATCAGAGGCTGCAGAATCGATGTGTTTGGGAGAGGAGGGATAAAATTGAAGAGAAAATTAAATTAATAGAATATTCATTGATCAGCATGTTCAGAACTATGTGACAAGTACAATGCAAATGGAATATTAAGTGAACATGGGCAAGTATATCAATAAGTCATTCAAGATTAGTTTTGGGCATCATAAATAACTTACTTATTCATTTAAGAATGTTTAGAAAGTCATCTTTTTGTACATTATATCATTCCTTTCTGCATAATAGCTTTTTCTTTTAAATAGGCACAGAGTAAAAGGGAGAGTTTTAACTCCCACTGTCCAGAGGGAACAGGGTAGTAATAGGGTTAATATTACATTGAGAGATTTAGTACTCTGTTCCCACTCAATTCCCATCTGCCAGAATATTAGCCACACACTATCTTCAGGGGTGCAAGGTGGATGAAGTCGGGCTCCTCATGAATGCGTGCAAATCAGAGTCATATAGTGCCATTAGCACCCCAATGCAATTTTAACACGTCAGAAGTGCTGCCCAGCGCTGAACCCATTGAGTAAAACCTAACAGGATTGGTTTCTAAGTGCCATCAGAACAATATCTAAAAAAACATTGACCTGCAAAACATGGCTATCTGTTTACTATTTTGATTGCTTTTCTTTCCTGCATTTATTCTGCTTACACGCCCTCAATAAGCACTCCGGTTATGATGGGTGCTATCCTTGCTCCCTCAATCTGTTGCAATTAAGAGGGGAAGGAGCAGCAACATAACATCTACAGCAGCTACATCTGCCTGTCCTGCCTCTGACAAGGGCTGCATAAGGATACCGAACCATGTCCATAGGGTCGATAGGTCTGGAGTGAGCTTCCTGGATCTGTGTGAGGAGCAGTGCATGAGAAACCACACTGTGCCACAGACCTCTGCAGCCTTCTGTAAGAAGACCATTCTCCACGCCATAGTATTTCACTTGTCAAGGAACGTCAGATAATTATCAAATTCTCTTTTGAAAGCCTCCGTTGAATCTGCCTCCACCACACTCTCAGACAGTGCATTCCAGGTCCTAACTACTCGCTGCATAAAAAAGATTTTCCTCATGTCAACATTGCTTCTCTTGTCAATCATTTGTTAAATCAGTGTCCTCTGGTTCTTGACCCTCCAGCCAATGGGAACAGTTTCTCCCTATCTACTCAGTCTAGACCCCCAATGATTTGAACAGCTCTATCAAATCTCCTCTTAATCTCTTCCCTAAGGGGAACAACCCTATCTTTTCCAATCTATCCATATAATGAAGTTCCTCATCCTTGGAACCATTCTTGTAAATAATTTCTGGACCCATCTGAAGCCTTCACAGCCTTCCTAAAGTGTGCTGCGCAGAATTGGATGCAATACTCCAGTTGAGGCCGAACCAGTGTTTTATAAAGGTTCACCAAAACTTCATTTCTTTTATACTCTATGTCCATATTTATAAACCCCAAGATCCCGTATGCTTTCTTAATCGCTTTCTCAATGTGCGCTGCCACCTTCAATGATTTAAGCACATGTACCCCCAGGGTCCTTTGCTCCTGCACCCCCTTTAGAATTGTACCCTTTATTTTATATTGCTTCTCCTCGTTCTTCCTACAAGATGAATCACTGCACACTTCTCTGCATTAAATTTCATCTGTCACATGTCTGCCCATTCCATCTGTCTACCTATGTCCTCTTAAAGTTTATCAATATCCTCCTCACAGTTTACAATATTTACAAAATTTGTGTCATCTGCAAATTTTGAAACTGTGCCCGACACACTCAAGTCAAGGTTGCTAATATAGACCAAAAAAAGCAGTGGTCCTAACACCAACCCAGGGAACCCCACTGTATACCTTCCTCCAGTCCAAAAAACAACTGTTCATCACTACTCTCTCTTTCCTGTCACTCAGCCAACTTCTATCCATGCTGCCATCGTGCTCTTTATTCCATGGGCTTTAACTTTGCTGTCAAGCCTGTTATGTGGCACTTTGCTAAACAGCTTTTTGGAAGTCCATGTAAACCTCATCAACTTTCTCTGTTACCTTATCAAAAAATTCAATCACGTTAGTTTGAGCACAATTTGCCCATAAAAAATGCATCCTGGCTTTCCTTAATTAATCCACATTTGTCCAAGTGACTATTAATTTTGTCTCAAATTATTGTTTCTAAAAGCTATGGTTTGATTGCTCAGTGCTTTGGCTGACCTGTCCATTCATTTGGAATGTTATACAATCCCCCTCTGCATTAACAGTCCTTGTTACCTTCTTCACCACTCTTTTATCCCTGCAATAAAGAACATTTAAAACATTCCACCAATTCTCATATATTTGACACCCTGACAATGCAGAGTCAGAAGTTGCTAATCTTGGATTTGCTTGTGGTTTCTATAGACACAGTGACAAAAAACAACATGAATAATATGGAATGAAATGTGTTGAAGTGTTGCAATGACAGGCATAACAGTATTTCCCGTTAAGGCTCTCAACAAGCCTTAACAAAAAGGATGACAAGAGGAAACAATGCTATTTGGCTTCCAGCATAGATCAAATTCAAAGCATTCTCATCCCACGCAGCTACTACACTATCTTTCTAAGCACTATCAAGAGTTGTCCTTCACTTGTCCTGTTCAGCCTAAACATTCCAGTTGACAGTCCAAAGGTACACTCTCGAGAGAATCAAGCTCAACTTTTTCAGCTGAAACTCCATTTGTACCTGGCTTGCTACTTTATGATTCTTTTATTGCCGTCACCAATTTTATATATAAATTCCAAGAACATCTGCTGATGGAATATTGTAGCACTGTTTGGCAGAGTGCAGAGAAAACACATTTTTTGCTCCTGGACTGCAAAGTACATTATAAAGCCACAAGACCATACTATTTTGTTCTGAGAATGTGGGTGTGTTGGCAAGACCACATTTATTGTAAATCCTTGGAAGTCCTGACGGTTGGACTGAAATGACCATGATCTATTCAATAGCAGAGGAGTTGTTAGTTTTTAAGCCAGGTCATTATGCATATTCAATGAACAGAAGGCCATCGTGGTGCATCAATCCAGAAGTCAATACAAAATAGCAGTGGCAAAGTTTAGCACTATGGGATGGGGAGGTGTGGTGGCAGTGTGTGTGGAAGGATTGAAACATAAATGAAATGTCAGCATGTCGGAATCCTGGCATGATACCGTTCACTTCTGCATTTAACTGGTGTGGAAAATCCCCTTGGGGATGGCGGGTCTCTTATTTAAGTAAGTGAAAAGTGCAATCATATTTAACCCAGCACTCTGGCTTGAACTGCCTGTGCACAGGTTTCCCGAACTGTCTGAAACTCACCAAGATTAACAAGAAGAGGGCACTGCAGGGATTGATGGCTCTGTAAAATTGAAAGGCTAGAAAGCCTATAAATACTGAAACTGCACAGCTGTTTCCTTGCTTAGGTGAAAGACCTTTTCTCACAGGACCTGTTTTGAGAGTGTGCTTTCACTGCTTTGGAGGTGATTTCCAACATTTTGGAGGAATTTCTACTATCTTGGACTTTACTTACACAGAACATAGAACAGTACAGCACAGTCCAAGCCCTTCGGCCCATGATGTTGTGCCAAACCTTTAACCTACTCTAAGATCAAACTACCTACATACCCTTCATTCTACTATCATCCACGTACCTATCCAAGAGTCGCTTAAATGTCCCGAATGTATCTGCTTCTACTACCACCGCTGGCAGTGCATTCCACGCACCCACCACCCTCTGTGTAAAGAACCTACCTCTGACATCTCCCCGAAACCTTCCTCCAATCACCTTAAAATTATGCCCCCTGGTGATAGCCCTTTCCGCCCTGGGAAAAAGTCTCTGGCTATCCACTCTATCTATACCTCTCATCATCTTGTACCCCTCTATCAAGTCACCTCTCATCCTTCTTCGCTCCAATAAGAAAAGCCCTAGCTCCCTCAACCTTTCTTCGTAAGACATGCCCTCCAGTCCAGGCAGCATCCTGGTAAATCTCCTCTGCACCCTTTCTAAAGCTTCCACATCCTTCCTATAATGAGGCGACCAGAACTGAACACAATATTCCAAGTGTGGTCTAACCAGGGCTTTATAAAGCTGCAGCATAACTTCGCGGCTCTTAAACTCAATCCCCCGTTAATGAAAGCCAACACACCAGACGCCTTCTTAACAACCCTTTCAACTTGGGTGGCAACTTTGAGCGATCTATGGACATGGACCCCAAGATCCCTCTGTTCCTCCACACTACCAAGAATCCTGTCTTTAAGCCTGTATTCTGCATTCAAATTCGACCTTCCAAAATGAATCACTTCACACTTTTCCAGGTTGAACTCCATCTGCCACTTCTCAGCCCAGCTCTGCATCCTGTCAATGTCCCGTTGCAACCTACAACAGCCTTCCACACTATCCACAACTCCAGCAACCTTCGTGTCATCGGCAAACTTGCTAACCCAGCCTTCCACTTCCTCATCCAAGTCATTTATAAAAATCACAAAGAGCAGAGGTCCCTGAACAGATCCCTGCGGAACACCACTGGTCACCGAGCTCCAGGCTGAATACTTTCCATCTACTACCACCCTCTGTCTTCTATGGGACTGCCAATTCTGTATCCAGACAGCCAACTTTCCCTGTATCCCATGCCGTCTTACTTTCTGAATAAGCCTACCATGGGGAACCTTATCAAACGCCTTGCTAAAATCCATATACACCACATCCACTGCTCTTCCTTCATCAATGTGTTTTGTCACATCTTCAAAGAATTCAGTAAGGCTTGTGAGGCATGACCTGCCCCTCACAAAGCCATGCTGACTGTCTCTAATCAAACTATGCTTTTCCAAATAAACATAAATCCTGTCTCTCAGAATCCTCTCCAATAATTTGCCCACTACCGACGTAAGATTGACTGGTCTATAATTCCCAGGGTTATCCCTATTCCCTTTCTTGAACAAGGGAATAACATTTGCCACCCTTCAATCATCTGGTACTACTCCAGTGGACAGTGAGGACGCAAAGATCATTGCCAAAGGCACGGCAATCTCTTCCCTCGCTTCCCTTAATATCCTTGGGTATATCCTGTCTGGCCTTGATTTACACTTCCTGCTGTCAGCCTTCACTACAGCATGGGAGCAACTTATGCAGCTCTAACTTAATCCTCTGATGAGGAACAGGAGGAGCAACACCAGCAACACCAATAGCAGCAGGAGCATCGCTAGCAGCAGCAGTTGCCTCCTCTGCAGCCACATGCTGCTCCACAGGACAGAGGAGCTCCAGCTCACAGTAGACAATACCCCCAGCACAGGGCCTACAGGCAGAGAATCATCTCACCCAGCATGTCTGAGCACAAATACTTTAGGAGGCTCAGATTTGCATGGCAGGTCATTACTGACATTTGCAGCCTCCTGGAACAAAGCCTTTTGCCAAGTGGGCCAGGTGGGCATGCATTTCCAATAGCCGTCAAGGTGACTACAGACCTGCCTGCTTCATCTCCGGCTCCTTGCAGGGAGCTGCTGGTGACATCTGTAGGATTTCACAAGTGCATTTCCTCGGTGACTGTTACCAAGTTTTCCAAGGCCACCAATTATGTCCAATTTGCTACTAATGAGGCCAGTCAGAATGAGAGGGCTCTGGGTTTTGCTGCAGTGGTTGGGCAATGCCCATAGGTGCAGAGAATCATAGGGCCCGATTTTAACTTGGTGCAAGTGAATGGATTTTGAGTGGATTAAAATCCCGCCCATAGACTGCACACATGTGGTAATCAAAGCACCCTCGGATCAACCAGCATTATTCATCAATCGAAACAAATTCCACTCCATCACTGTTCAGCTGGTATATGACCACCAGAAAGTTTTCATGCATCTCTGTGCGAGATATCCTGGAAGCTGCCATGATGCCTTCATTCTGCAACAGTCAGATCTCCCACAAGTCTTCACACCTCCAAACAGAGTCTGTAATGGCTCCTTGAAGATACAGACTACCCTCTATGGATCTGGCTGATGACAGTGGGGAGCACTGCCACTGATGCAGAGGAAAGATACAACAGGAGCCACATGATCACAAGAGCAGTCATAGAGCAAGCCATTGAATTGCTGAAGATGTGATTCAGGTGCTTGGACAGATCTGGGGGAGCCCTTCAGTATGTGCAGCGAGCATGTCCTGAATGGCAGTGGTCTACAGTGCTTTGCACAATGTAACACTGCAGAAAGGACTGGAGCTGCAGGAGAAGGAAGGTGATGATGCCTCTGCATCTTTGGAGGAGGAGGATCGGGGGAGGGGTAGCCTTTCCACATTCCACATTGCACATCCATCCTGATGTTTGTTCTGTCCTCAGTAACAGATCGACAATGGAGCCATTATGTCCCCTCCTGGCGTCCCTTTAAACAGAGACCCTTCAATTGACAGGTGCAGGTCATCTGCACTCTCTGGTCGGGAAAACTGGAGGTGTGATCTTAATGACGTGGCTGAGTTAAGAAGTCACAACAAAGCCCGCTCCATGAACTATCAGGTTCCCGACCTGCTGCCAGTCAACAAGGTAAAATATCTGCCCTATATATCAATTGGTGTTTCACCTGGATTTCGGTTTCTCGGATGCAGAAATTCAAATGCAAAGTTAATCATCACCTACAGAACGAGATTGTTGTACCATAGGTTATGCTGTAGCAAACATGTGATATGATACAATTTTAGCAGTTATTTTTCCAGTAGCCATCAGGGTCAAAATGATGAGAGATTTATTCTCTGTTCAGTTATCCTTGATGATAGCCTGTTGTTATATTGCCTAGTATGTACAAAAAACATCACACTTCATATAACATCCATCATAGTAGACTCAACAGTTCAGTATCTTCTTTAGTTATAGCTTTGTTTTATTATTTTAGTTTTCACTTAAAGCTTGGGGAAGGAGAATACTATTTGGTGGTGGGTGTAAGTGGATTGAAAAGGGAAGATGGCCCTGTGACTGTTATGACTGGTAGTTATTTCTTGCTGTTCATTTTGAACCACTGTTGATCTGGCTCGATAAACACAAGAATTTTATTGAATTTCCAGGTTACAGTCCCCGCTTAGGGCAGATATTATTTTGCATGAGAAATCTAAACAACAACATTCTTTTGACTTTATGACTTTTCTTGGTGTGGAGATTTTATTGTATAAGATTTTGAAATGTACAGACATCCATTCAGTTGTTTGCTTTAGCGGTAACATGATGGTGACTGTGGCTGCAAATTAATGGTGACCCACATTAACTTCATTTAAACACTGATGCACAAGGCTGGTATTGTCTTGTGAAGCTGATCAAAATAACATAGACTCTTTTCAGTGACCATCCTTTACATGCCCCAGTAGCTTTTGTGTTTGTTCTGAGGTTGGATTCAGGCCTACATGAGTGGAAGGCAAAGCTGCGTTAGTGCAAATTGCCCTGTTTGTAATTGCACTTTGACAGTAATGGAAGTGTGATAGGGCCTGTAAATGGTGTGCAGTTACTGGGTACACACATCCTTTTCATTGCTTTTTAAACCACTTAAAAAAAAATGATTGATTTTTTTTCAGGTGGCTGATGAGATCACCATATCATTTATGCTGGGCAGTAAGTGGTTCCTACTTCATATATTTTCCACTTACTGCTTACATCCTTAACAGCCCTGCGGGCATTTTACTTAAGTCATGGATGGTGGTTGTCGACAGTAGTTATAGTACTGTGTTAAGACCAATTCAAAGTAGATTTTAACAGAGGAACAGGAGGAGGCCAGTCAGGCCCACAAGTTTGTTCTGCCATTCTATTAGATTTGTATCTCAACTCCATTTACTTGCCTTTGGTCAATAACCCTTGATGCCCTGACTTAACAACGAACTATTAATCTCAGTCATGAAAATTTCAGTTTATTGCAGCATGCCTTTTGAGCTAAGTTCGTAAAACAAGTCTTTCTAGAAATTATTTGCAACAGTTGGAGTCTTGACACACTTTCTGTAACAAAATTCTTTCTTTAAAAAGTCTGAAATACTGCCCTAAAGTCTCCTCCTTGGGATAGATGTGTGGACTCCAATTCAATGATAGTGGGAACGATGATTTTGGGTGCTTTTCTAATTTCCATTGGTATGTTTAACTGTATTTAAGAAGAAAAATGCATAATGCCCTGTAGATATTAGTCTATGTAGAGGCACAAAACTTTCATTTTGGCCATTACGTCTCAATCTAAACAAGTGGAATATGGTGAACAACATTTTTTACATAGTATACTGCCTTGAAATTGTGCTGTGCAGCATTAATAATGAATATGCTAATTAATTTGTATGAAGTTTCTATACACTATTTTAACAAACTGATTTAAAACTAACTAACGAACTGCTGTCTTTTTTTATAAAATGTCGGCTTTTCTCAGTGGTAACACTCTTAAGTTTGAGTCAGTAATTCATGGCTTCAAGCCTTAGTGTAAGGCTTGAGTGTGTAACCTAGAGTGGCACTTCACTGCAGTATGGAGGAAGTGCTACACTTTCAGTAGTTCTGCTTTTCACATAAGGTGTTGTAATTGTACATGTAGATGTAAAAGATCCAGTGGCATGAAGGAGAATAAGGGAATTTTCTTGGAGTCCCGCAAACAAGAGCACCAATCATATTAAGTGCTCATTTGTCTAATGTCTGTGCGCAAATTGACTGCTGTGTCTGCCTACATAATGAGTGATTACACTTCAGAAGTAATTTGTTGGTTGTTCAGTACTTTGGAATGTGAAAGGCACTATATGAATACAAGTTCTGTCATTCTATTAAATTTGCAAATAACAAGAATTTCTACAAAAATATCACCAGATTTGTTGCTAATAATAGATGATTCATGGCATTCCACATGGTGAGATAAAACAAGTGTAGTCTTCGGGTGAAGCGGATTTAGAGGATGGGATTGAATTCAACCAGAGAGCACAAATGCAACTCAGTTCCCATTTTAAAGTTCTGCCCTTTCAAACTTTGATTTTATATAATTGCTGCATCCAGATGATGAAAGGGTCTCAGGCTCCCCTCTGGCCCCTTCCCTGGTTTGGCTGTAACAGGGTTTAATTTTTAAAAACACAGTATTTTAGCTTCACCTCAGAGAGTCCTTACTCACTGCTCTCTAATTGTAATATTGTAATTGTAAAGGAAGCAATCAGACAGGCTTTATTAGGTTTAAACAAGAAAGATGTAAGTTTATTAAACTTATCACTCTAACTACTTTAGTAAAGTTACTAAAAATACGTGACACAACCACGCTAGCATGCATACACAATAAACACACACACAAATAGATACGGATGAGGAGAAAGAATTAAAGAGGGAAGGGTTTGGAGTAGTAGATAAAATTCTGTTATGACTGAGTGAGGAAGGGGTCTTAGGCTCCCCTCTTGCCCCTTTCCTGGTTTGGCCGTAACTGGGTTTAACTTTTTTAAAAACACAATGTGTTTAGTTTCACCTCAGTGAGTCCATGCTCACTACTCTCTAAAATTATAATTGTAAATGAACCAATCAGACAGGCTTCCTTATATTTAAACAAAAAAGATGCAAGTTTATTAACATTAACACTAACTCAGTTAATATTACTAAAATACATGACACAACCACGCGAGCATGCATCGGCAATAAACACACACACAAATAGATACAGAGGAGGAGAAAGAATTAAAGGGGAATGGTTTGGAGTAGTAGATGGAATTCAGTTACTGTTTTTGGTTTGTAAAGACCTTGATTGGAGTTAAGTCTTGCTGTTCTCGTTGGGGCCCAGTGCACACTTGCAAACTTGTTTCGCTGGTATCAGAAGGCTGAAGAAGTCCTCTGTCTTGAGGCTTATGTTGCTTCCATGGGTCTCTGGGATGTGGCTTGAGAGGGAGACAGAGAGAGAAACCTTGCTTTTCTTTGCTCTTCAAAATTGCAGTCTGCCCCCAAACCTTTCTGTGAGGCACAATTTAATCAATTCCCAGGTTGGCCAGAAGGTAAGTCATGTGACCAGCTCTTTGTTTGAAACAGCATCACCTGCGAGGGTTGCTGATTCTTCAAAGCTTACTAGACTCACTCGGTGGTGGGGGGATTGGGGGGAGGTAGTGGTAGTGGAGTGCTGGCTCTTACACAGACAAGATGTGGATCATCACTGTTGCCCAGCTATATTTTACTAATTGAATCAGGGAGCACTCCCATTGCCTCTCTATTCAACTGTCTCTCAGAATGCACATATGCAGCATGTTTTCAGCCATCAAGCTCTGTGGTCTTTTTAAACAAGTTAATGTTCAATGCCCAGTAAAAGTTCAAATAGTGTTCCATATGACAAAATTGATATGTTTCCATTTGGCAGATGTGGTTTCCTCACAATTCAGTTACTGTTTTTAGCTTAATACAAACGGATGCTGGAAATACTGTTTTTAGTTTTGCTGTTAAGTCATGCAGTTCTCGTTGGGGCCGAGTGCACACTTTCAAACTTGTTTCATTGGTACCAGATGCTGAAGAAGTCCTTTGTCTTGAAGCTTAAGCTGCTTCCGTGGGACCCTGGAACTTTGCTGGAGAGAGAGAAACAGGGAGAGAGAGTGGTACTTTCTTCTTAAAGTTCAATTGCAGTCTGCCCCCAAACCTTTCTGTGTGGCACAATTCAAAAAGTCCCCAGGTTGGCCAGCAGGTTAATCATGTGACTAACCCTTTGTTTGAAACAGCATCGTCTGCCAGGTTTGTTGAATTCAAAAATTCTCCAGTCACACTCAGTGGTGGTGGGGAGGGGAGCGGGGTGCAGTGCGGTGTGGTGTGGTGCAGGGTGGTGGAGTACTGGCTCTTACACAGACAATGGTTCTCAATGTCTTTTGATCACCACTATTGACTAAACCTATCTCGCTAATTGAATCAGGGAGCACTCCCATTGTCTCTCTGTGCAATTGTCTCTCAGACTGCAAATGTGCAGCCATGTTTTCAGCTGTTCAGTTCTGTGGTCTTTTTAAACAGGTTATGTTCAATGTCCAGTAAAAGTTCAAATAATGTTCCATATGACAAAATTGATATGTTTCCATTTCGCCGGTGTGGTTTTTGTCACATTATTAATTGTCAAATAGCAGTATGAGTATTAGCATTGAGTTGGTTTGAGCATACAATGTTTTCTGCCATCAGGCAGAAGAGCTGGTGGGAGGGTGGAATTGAAATTTCACTAGTTATAATCTGCAGTTTTCATTATAAATGTGAGGTTTATGTGGATGTAAGGTTTTTAATATAGATTAGACTGCAGGATTTGAAGGCAACCAAGATTTTTGGCATGTTTTTCACTGCATTTCATGAATTTGTTATAAAAAAATTGTAAAAATATTTTTGTGCCATTTTTTAATTTCCTTCCCCTCAGCAGCCTTTTACTGCATGTTTCCAGACAGCCTTTCTGGTAAGGAAAGCAAATAGGCTGTAGATTTTTCACAGATTCTCACACCAATGTTGGTCATAAAATAGTAGAAAGAACAGTTCACGAAGGCAGCTCACCACCACCTTCTTAAGGGTTATTAGGGATGGGCAATAAATGCTGGCCTAACCAGCGACTCCCACAGCCCATGAACAAATAATAAAAAAAACAGATGGGGTGAATCTGCAAAGTTAAATCTGCTTTCTGGAGAAATCTGAGTTCCTTCCAATTACACAGGAAGGCTAATGTGGGCAGCTGAGAAGTGTAGTGGGGTGTTCTTCTGAGGCACATTGTTGGGACAGAGTAGAAAGAGTTTTGCTTTGCATCACACTGGGGTATACCTAAAAAGTTTGATGCTGATAATGAAATATATTCCAATCCCAAGATAATACCTCGTAAAGCACAAAATTTAAAAAAATTGTATTTGTATCTATTACACTCTGATAGTGATATGAGGCCTGAAATCAGGCCATGCAATATTAGTAATCAATGCATTAATATGAAACTGGTTTGGCCTGTATTTCAACAGAGCTGTTAGCCCATATTGGATCAATGCATTTGTTAAAATAGCATACAGCCAACACACTCATTACTAATAATGGTCAGTGCAATTTAAACTCGGGAGCGTATTAATGCAATTGCATTTTTACTGTGGGTTCACATTTTCTGAGCTTCTCTCACTCTTGCAGTGTGCATGGAGGACAAAAACAGTGCAGTGCAAGCTCTGTGTTCACCCAAGCTGAGCCCAGCTGATTGATTGCTAACTTACAAGCTTTCTGACTGGTGCTGAGAGTTTGCATATTGATGTAATGTTCCAGCAACATCAAAGGCTAGAGCAACCATTTAAAGGGAAGTGGTCACTTGAAAGGTCAATGGCCAAATGTGGAGGGTAAAAAGGACTAGATTCCAAAAATTGTTAATTTGAATTTCATAAGCTAATTTGAGGTACAAAGTACCAGGCTGGAAAAAGGAGCAGTGGAGTTAATAAAATGTAGAGACAGAGAATGGAGCCTCCATGCAAGTAATGAATTGCTCCAGGGCCAGGCAGCTGCTGTAGCATTGGTCATGGTGGAACTAGTTACAGGGCCATGTCATAACATATGTAAAGGGGAGCGCAGGCCCACCCAATCACAAGTGCTTACTACTGACAATGACCAGCAATGATTCATCTCACTTACTTTATCTGCTATAGAAGCACTTATGAGGAGTAAAATAATAGGTTTTAGAAAGCGCACACCATAAACTGTGATTCATTGAAAGCACAATGGTAAAATACAGTAAAGGCACATACTCATATCACTTGGAGGGAAATAAATTGCTTGCACTTTATTTGAACTTTGTCTCAAAAGTATACTTCTCACAGTGGAGAATAAGGGAGCATCAGATCAAAGATTGGACATCTATGATAGTTGAGTAGTGCAGCAGATATGATGGTGTATTGGGCATATACTTGGAGGATGATATGTTCCATTGTTAGGCCTCCTTGCATATCAAAGTTGTATATGCAGCAGACATCAATTATCTTGGAGAACCTGGGGCTGAGGCTGCACTGCAACATCCCCCTGATCAGTCCAAATATTCGAAATACAACTTCTGGATGTAAATTGTTTGTTCTATTAAAATTTTGGTAAGTACTTGGGACTCCATTTTTGCCACGGAGCCGGGAAGGAAGAGCCGGGCTTGTTTTCAGGTCAGAAACCCGCCTTCAGTGGGAAACTGATTAAAGTTAAGATTTTCACAGGGTGTGGGGGGTGGGGGTTGAGGCCTTAATTGATATGGAGACGGGTTTCTTGACCAATTAGAGCCTGTGGGGGCGGGAATGGGGGCAGGTCAGATGAAGTGTGGGACTTATTTAGACTCCCTACGGCAGCCATCACTGAGGCTGCTGGTTGTCCTAAGGGAAAAATCTGCTGATTGTGGCAAAGTCTTCCACTGCACCAGAGGGAAGTAAGATGTCATAGGAGAGCCGGAGGCCTGGTACCCAGGGCAGGGCAGCCCCTTACTTCATCAATGCTGATCTGGATCTAATGCTGGTGCCGTGAGGGAAAGGGGGTGGCCCTCTTCCCAGTGCGTGGCAGGAGGAGGCCACCACATTGCGTGGAGCACTAAGTGGGTCACTGGGTGATCTTACTGTCTCTCTACTGTCTTCCTCTATTTGTATTGTATAAATGATGAATGATGATACTTTAAGCCTCACATCTGGGACTCCTTTTATTGCTGCCATGACACGAAAAGTGGTATGAGTTGGTGAAAGAGGTAACAGGATCCTCCACAGTGAGGGTGAAATCTCTGGGCTGATATGCTTCCTTCATTCACAGTAAGTGATTCGAAGTTTCAGGCTGCATCTTCCTTGCACATAATAGCAAAGGTGTCACAAATTCCCTTCCATTCCATGCCCCTCAACCTGGGTTAGAGGGGCTCAGTTGAAAAATTTCTCCATCAGGAGATCTCTGACATTCATGGCATCCTCTGAGCCGTGCCTGACCACCTCATTGTGCAGCCAGGGTATCTCTCTGTCTAGCGCCATCTCCCTCCGCCTCCACTTCCTCCTCCTCCTCCTTTCCCACCTCCTACTCCTGCCCCGGATGAGCTGTGTCCTTCCAGGGCTTCACTGTCCTCGAGGTCCACACCTCTCTGGAGGGCCATGTTATGGAGAATGTGACAGACCAGCACAATGACTGAGACCCTTGCAGGAGGGTGTTGAGGGGTGCCACCCGACTAGTCCAGGCACCGGAATTGCATCTTCAAAAGCCCAATGGCCAGCTCAAGGGTTGTCCTAGTGAGTATTGGTTGTACATTGAGCTCAGTGCCTCTGTCAAGGGCTGCCATAGAGGGATAAGTAGCCACCTCTTCAAGAGATATCCCTTATCCCCGAGGTTCCATGCACACACTTTGGGGGTTGGAGTGAAGACTGGAGGCAGCCTGGACAGGCAAAGGATGAAGGAGGCATGACAGCTGCCAGGAACGTGAGTGCACATATGGAGAAAGCTCTTGCTGTGTTCGCAGACTAGTTGGACTTTGCGGGAGCGGCAGCCCTTCCCATTGATGGATCTCACTGGCCTGTCGCTCGGTGCCTTGATAGCCACATGGGTGCAATCAATGATGCCCTGCACCTGGGGGAATCTGGCAATGGAGGTGAAACCCACTGCCCTCTGTCTCTTTGAGGACACGTCTATCGTGAAATGAATGTGCTATCCAGCTCTGGCAAAGAGGGCATCAGTGGCCAGCGAGGTGCAGCGGTGTGCAGCCATTTGCGAGATGCCACTAAGGTCCACAGCTAATCCTTGGAAGGAGCCAGAAGTGAAGAAGTTCAAGGACACAGTAATTTTGATGGCCACTGACAGGGCATAGCAACCAGTGCTACGAGGTGCAAGGTCTTCAGTGACGGGGGCACAGGTGTCTGTGACGTCTGCTTGGAGAGTCGCAGTCTCCTGCTGCACAGGGTCTCTGCCATCTCCAGGTAGCTCTGTCTTTGGTGGAAGATCCTGTGCTGAGAGTATGGACGCCATTGCCTCCTGACCCGCTTTCCTCTTCCATGCCCTCCTGATACTCAGGGTTCCTGCCTTCCTGCGGAGGGTGGTGTCCCTCATTGCCCCTGGGCCCAAAATCTGAAATCTCTGCCCCCATTGCCAACTGCAGCCATTCTTTTGGACAGGCGCCTGCCCTATTGTGATTGCCAGCTCTGCCCCCTGTGATGTCAGGGGAGTGCTGACCCCATTCAATGCCCTAGCACTGTGTGCCCATTCTCCTGCCATCTGTGCAGTGCCAAGGGCATTTCTTTTGCAAATGCCAAGTCTCCTTTTGTCACGCTGACCCTCCTATGGACATGCCTGGATCCCCGCTCTGTACCCACCTCCCTTCAGCTGATGCGAAATGGACAACTGCTGAAACCCGTGTGCCCCCCTCAACATTCCATCCTTCCCCTCCAACAAGTTCTTCACAAGCTTTTTATCTGCTTTAATTGGCTTCAGTGAGGAGGGAGGCCAGATTGCAGTCACATGCTCCACCCCACGCCAGCAACACCACCCCCCACCCTGCCCGCCCCCCCGGATGAACATTGCCGGCGTCAGCAACCCATGATGTTATTGTGCCTGCAGTCAGCTTCTGTCTTTGGCTGTCTCAATTGTATAATTAGTCAGGGTTGAAGAGGACAGCCTTTGTCTCCTAGGAGCCATCCTGAAATTCTGCTTTCTTTTCACCTGCACCGCCCCTCCCCCGCCTCCCAACAAAATTAAATACAGAAGATCGTCCGAAGATAAAAGAATTATGACTGCTGCCCAGAGAGTGGGCATTAACCTTCATAATTGTGAGTTGCTGATCAATGACCACATGGGCATTGATGGAATGGAAGTCCTTTATAGAGACTGGATGTCTACCTCAGATTAAAAAAAGCAATTCTCAGAAGACTCGAACCTTTCTGACTTTTTAACTCCCTCTGTAAAAGTTGGCATACATACACTGCATAATTATATCAGAAAGCAGATGCCTTCAAACCAACATTGCTTTTAATCTAATCTGCATAATTGTGATCTTTAGCATACACTTGTATTTGAGTCAGACGGTTGCAGCTTCAAGCCCTACCCAAGTCCTTGAGTAGGAAAGCTAGGCTGACACTTCTATGTAGTACTGAGGGATTGCTGCTCTGTGGGACTTGCTGTATTTTGGATGAAACATTAAGCCAAGCCCCTGCCTACTTGTTTAGGTTGATACAAAGTATCAACGCTAAATCGGTCACTGCTGTCAAATATCTTGGGTGTTAAAATATAACAACTTTTCCTGCTTGGATCCAAGTGCTAGAACCAAGCACCAGAACTACTATTGGCTTAAATAGCACTAAGATATGTCTTTCATGTTTATACAGTGGAGATGTGTAAAGCAGCAACTACAATTTTTATTTATATGACTCCTTTAATGTAGAAAAATGTCAGAAAGCACTTCCCAAAATCTAATCAAAATATAGATGCCAAGCCAAAGAAAGAGATACTAAGAGTGGTGGCCAAAATTTTCTCAAAGTATTGGGTTTTAAGCACAGTCTTACAGGAAGAGAGGGGAATGGAAAGGCAGAGGGAATTCCAGAGCATGCAGCCTAGGTGGCTGAAGGCCTTGCCACTAATGATGGGGCGAAGAGGGTTGGGGGTGGGTGGGGGGGAGAGCGGGGGAGGGGGGGGATGCACAGGAGGCCAGAAAGCAGAGGCAGATAAAACTATGACAGGCTCTGCAATTCTGTTCCTCTCCGATCCTCTCGCCATTATCCACATGTTAGATCCAGGAAGTGATGGTATGTAGAATCGATGGAAGGAGAACTAACCTGGTGACCTGGGCCCCGCCTCCCTACTGCAGTTTGCTTGCAGTAGACAGGGATGGAATGATCAGTGGCAGTGCTGACACAGTTGTAAGGGAAAGGGAAATCCGATTCAGAGCAGTGAAGTGTGATCGATGCACTGGTTTAATTTTTCCTCATCCCCACCACAATCCAGCTTGCTTTGGAAGAGAGTTCAGTATATTGTGTCTAGCATGCATCAATCATATCTCAGGTGTCTCATTTCTGACGTAAGTGTCAAAATGTCTTCTAAAAATTAAAGAAAGACAGTCACTTCCTGTTCGGTCTCCTCAAGCCGCTGACAGGTGCCAGGATATACAAGCAGCTACAAATGTCCTTTAATTGACCCGAGGATTTACCTACAGTGAAGACTTCCTCACTTGGCCTTAAAGGGACAAACCCAGCTCAGACATAGCTGCATCTTAGCAGCTGAAAATGTCACAACCGTACTTCAGATCCCAGAATACTCATGGACATCAGCAAGGAAGATCAGTTAATATTTCATAATTAGAAACTATGTTAGAAACAGATGGCTACATTCAATACATTGGCTAATACATAAATAAGTTCATGTTTTCCATGCAGTGGAGTTCAAACTCAAATGGTTAACAAATTCATACTCTATTCCTCTGTGTGCTATTTTTAAGGAGGCACTAACCCATTTATTTTAAATAGGTTGGCCCCTGCTTAGAATGAGTACCTAGAGGAACACAGTACAAACACATTAAGCATTCACTTAGAAATAAAAAAAAACCCTCATGTATTTGTGACAGTGCCAGTTTCTACCCACAACATTCTTGAATCACTGGCTCCTTATTTTTGTGGCATGATGCATCTCTTTGTCTTGGGGGCCGCTGTGCCCTCCCATCCTAGTACATGATCTACCAACTATCCTTATAGTCAGAAAACTATCATGGTGTAGTATTTGGACAATGGCAGACTTCATAGACTTTGCAGACTCTACAGCACTGTAACTAGTGGGATGTACAAAATGACACAGCTACTCCATATTATTATAAAATAGCAAATGTGTTGCATCCACTCATGGGCTGTAATACGATCATTGCATTCAGATGATCTTTGCAAGCTGGTAGAGACATAACACTGCTTTGCTTTATGTCATCTGAATCATTTGATTATGTTGCATTATCTTAGAATGCTGCCAACTCAACTATTTATTGTTCTGGATTTAATGCAGTTTAGTCTTGGTATACATATTTAGCAATATTGTTTCCTGAATCAGATATTGACTGTGCTTAACAGATGCAGCAAACTGTTTGACGATGTTTGATCTTACTTTTCTCTTGTAATCATGTTTCAAGACTAAACCCTGTCACCCAATAGAATTACTGAGATAAGTGAGCACTCCTCTCATTTGTGATCTGGTACCTGCAGTGTCTGCCTGTAAAACAGTCTGCTCACTGCCAAATAACTTCCCCTGAGATGTTTGAAAATTGTACATGCAAGATGTGTGTAAGACAAGGAGCTATACCTGCAATTTCTCACTTGACACATTCTGGGACATCAAGGGAAATAGCAAGGCTGAGAGCTTTCCCGGTGAGAGGAAGGCTGAAAAATTAGGATGAGTCAAGCTGTGCCACACATCTGCACTTCCTTGTGGCTGGTAAATCTGTCCCATTAGGGAGTCTTTAGGTTTATTTTAAATATGTTTTACCTTTAGTCTTTGTTATTATTATCCATAAATTTTAAATGAACTGCACTTTACAGGCTGGATTCGATAGCGCCTTCGACATTGGGAACCGTGGCGGGGGTGGGGCGGCCTGAAGATGGCCCCACGTGAGGCCTGCCACGGACCTTGACACTGGCAGGGCCCAGCCCAATATTGCCGGCGGTGGTGATATTGCTCGTGGCGGCCCCCTTGCCACTCGACGATGGGACCGCAATTTAAATACTTAAATAAATTTAAATACCTGCGTTAATTACTCTCCCATCGCCTCCTGAAGTTCCGCCATGATCTTTACCCGGCGGCTGACACTGGTGGGGAGGAGGGAGGAGGTAAGTTTCTCAGTGCGGGGTTGGGGGGGAACGGGGTCAAATGAACATCATGGGTGTTCCTCAACACTGAGAGTTCTCATGTTCGCAGCCTGGGAGCAGACTGGGGAAAGATTGGAGATGGGAACACCCATTGAAAGCATCTGTCTTGGCATGCCTACTGATGTATATGAGGGCCAACCCACGTTGCATGGTCTCAACTGATGAATATTGAGGAGTTTTCCTCGAGACTTTTCAGCCTGCTTACAAAGAGGACCAATGGGGCATTAAGTGTGTTTTCCTGAGTGGAGGAGAATGCCTATCCTCGAGGATCTTCAGTACTCAAACAATTTTTAGGTCTCTTGAGGACAGGCAGGTATCTTAGGCAATCACCCACAACTGGAGTGTAATTTTAAGATACCTGTCCTGATTCTGCAAATTTTAGCAATGTCAACCTTGGGGCCTTCGTAGACACATTCCAGCACAAGTGTGTGCCTCTCCCTTCGCTGATTATAACCCCATTTTCTCAAAAAAAAAGTGTTTGCCATGCCATTTTGTGTTTGCAAACAAATTGCATTAAATATATTATCACATCACTTGTGTGGTGTGATAAGTATTACACAAGGCTGTGTTTATTGCAGTTTTTCATGTTTGAAATCATGAGCTTCCGTTCTCTGCAGCAGGAACTGTACGAGGAGATTCACTGCTAGCTAGCAGAATTCCTCTAATATTGAATTGTTCATCCACAAATCCCAAACGTGAGTTAGGTTTAGACTTTTGTGAGATAACTCAACTTGTTTAAGAGAGGCTGGCAAGTGAAGTAATAAGTGCTGTAATCTGACGCAACAGAAAAATAATTCAAATATATTTAGCACTAAAATGCGTTGTAAAAAAATAAGCTATTAGGGATTGCATATTTTTGGTAAGATTATTAATCTGTTTTCTTCCAACTGGGGTTTGCCCACTGCCAATTAAAATGGTGAGCCTGATGGCAATTGGTGGTTACAGCAACTATTTATCATTGACAGGTAGTGAAACCTCCTGCCTGTCTTCAAAGACAGTGCTGCTATGCAAATGAGGTATTTATGTAGTGACTGTTGCTATGCAACTAATATTTTGGGACAGTTATATTTTGTTTCACTAGTTAACGTGACCTAGTAAAAGATCTTTCATCAGAATGAAAAAGAGATCCCATAATGAGGGCAAGAGATAGGGAAAGTAAAGGTTGGTTAAAAGAAAACATAAACATAGAGATAGGCCAGCATACTAAGTATATGACAATTAATTTAAGCTCTGTGTAGAGATGATCCAATGGCTGCTTGCAAGTTTGCGTCCAAATTTTCTCCAATCTGAGCCCATCATTCATAAGTTTTATGGAATCAATAGGCATTATCGAATGTTTGATGGTCAACTGATACCAAGAATTATGTAATAAAAACACAAAGTTCTGGAAATACACAGCAGATCAGGCAGCATCAAAATGGATGAAAGGTCACAGACCTGAAATGTTAACTCTGCTTCTCTCTCCACAGATGCTGCCTGACCTGCTGAGTATTTCCAGCACTTTGTTTTTATTTCAGATTTCCAGCATCTGCAGTATTTTGCTTTTATCACCAAGAATTAATTTCCGTGTGGAATAAAGCAATACTCACAGGAATTAGTGTGCAGTATACATAAGCAAGCAGTGGTGTTTGAAACACTCCTGTATTATCTGTTACGATGTTTAAGGTAGACTAGTAAACAGGATGAGGTTATTTTGTTAATGATTAAACAATAATGTGAAGTAAAGGACAAGAGCTCCAAATCAACTTCTTGTAGAGAGGATGCATTATATATTTTTGGAATCAATACATTGTTCTGATTGAACTGTTGGCTAGAATTCTCCCTTCCATTCATAGTCCTAGTAACCTGCTCTAATTGCATCAATGAACATTTGTTGTGCAACCACAGTTTTCAGAATGGCCCAGTTAAAAAGCAGATCCTGGATCAAGTACAAATAAAGTATGGATTTCTTTAATCTGCTCCAACACAGGTTCCATCCCAGCATTCCTTTTGACATAAACTTTCATCATAAACTTTTGATTAAAAGGTTAGCTAATATTTGTGTATGCTGACACAATGACATTATCACACACACATGTTCTTTATGAATGGAAGAACTGTCTGCTTGTCTATCTGTATGATCTCTGTGGTTTCTTGTTTGGATTTGCACTCTGAGCATTCTAAACAAGAAGCCATAGAGATCATACATAAAATACATGGTCTTAGGCTATCAGCCAGTATAATATAAACAAGAAGAAGATATGTTCAGACTTTACTGGTAGCATCAAAATCTTGGCACTAGCGATTGAATATTGTATGTGGAATTGATTTATTATTAGCACTAGATTATCAACACTGGTTTAAATTAGTTTGGCCTCTGCCTTGCCCATTTTTAACTTGCAAGCTAAATGATTACACACACCAGATTTAGGTCTCTGGGAACATATGCTGCTGAAAGAGCATCTTGTGACTCGTGAACATGCACACCTATAAGGCTTTGCCAATAAAATGCTTTGAACAGTTTTGGAATATTCCTGCAAATGTGAAGGAATGACATCTGAAATGTGGCTGGAAAATACCTTAGTGGAAGATAGTCTGAATGTTTTGTGCACTGGAGTTCTTCATTGCAATCTAGAAATGTCCAATAGCTGGAGATTTACAAACTGATTCTCATGGTGTCAAGCCCATTGCATTTCTAGATTCCAGAAAGATGCCCAATTGCAATTTTTAGTGATGTAGAATGGATGCAACTTGAAATGATCATTAGCAGTGCATAGTAAATGAGTTATTGAACAATGCATTATTCTAAGATTAATCCTTTTAGAGTCAATACCAATGAGAAAGGTTCTGTTGAAAACTTGGCAAAAGTTTAATATTTAAATTAGTTGCAAATACTTCAACTTATTAAAAACTCATTCTAAATTATTACACATGTAATCTTAATAATGCCTTGAAATCCTAGATGCCAGAAGGAGCACAAATTAATCTGACAAAAACTGTGCACTGAGCATACTTGTAATAAGTATTCTGTCGCAATAAACAAAAGCAAGGTCAATGGATTTTAATCATTGAGTGCAGGCAATTGGAATACTATTATGGAAAAGAAAACAATTTAGATTGCCTTGTGCCTTTAGCACTGATTTATTGTCACGTGGAGCAATTAAGAATCTGACTAATCCATTGATTGCTTTAGTGAAAGTAATTCTACTTTTAGCATTTCCAAATTTAAGGTGGAGCAAAAGAAAATGGTAACAGACACCCAGTGTTACTCATACCTGTATAACCACCTTGACCCCATAGAATATCCTGGGATTAGGCTACTTTAAATATCAACATTTTGGCTGCAGGGCTCTGAAACGATCTGCAAAAATCTTTCTTTAGTCTTCCTGATTTCTGCTGCCTGTTTAAACAATGTAATCAATTTGCTCTGAGATTGATTGGATTGAAAAACTGGTCTTTGAATTAGTCCGAGCAATGCTGGATGCCAAAAAATGGCCACTGCTAATGGTGTAAATGAGGAAATTACATTGCCTTTTTGCCTCATTTACATTCCAATGTGACTGGTCATGATCTGTGATGGAGCCCGTGAAAGGAGCTGAGCCTTTGTGGATCCAGGTTCTACTCCAAATTCCGTTCCTTTAGGAAATCTGCCACCAATACTGTCCACAGGAATTTTAGGGTCTGTACTCTGAGGCTATGTAGCATCCACTCTGATAGTATTTCTGCAGCAGAAATAAGCAATAAATGAGTAAGTAGAGCATTGAAGTGTTATATTAGCTCTGTTTTCCTGGCTATGTTTGTACAGTATTATTTACTGGGGATTTTAGTATTTTGTTGCTCTTCAGTTTTTAATGCAGAATTGCATCTGTTCAGGTCTCATATGCTATTATATATCATATTTTCCAGGTAATAACTGACAGGCAAGACGGCATAAAATTTCAACTTCATGGTAAGGGTGTGGAGGAGGAACCAAAGGGTGTTTTCAAAATCAATGACCAATCTGGAGAAATCATTGTCACCCGTTCACTGGATCGTGAGGCTATGGACATGTATATTGTAAGTATTACACATGGTTCGCATTTTCCTTGTAAAACTGAGCCCTGTTACCGGTTATGTATAACCAACACTGCAAGCTAATCCCATTTACTGGAAGGGTTTAGTGGACAATGGTTAAATGGTTGATATCCGTGCCTTACATTTTTGTTGTAGCTTCAACTACAAGGGAGTTTACGAAATGAACTGTTTATCTATACAGACAGAAGAGCTGCGGTGCACAGTATGTACAGTTTGACAGTTGCCTACTAAAATTCAACAGATTAGGGTTGATATTAACTCGCCCATCCAATGGTAAAGGTACAGGTGTGGGGTTAAGATGGCAGGAAGGGGATTCGTCTGTGTTGTTGATGCCTTTCATCCCCCACCATATTAAGTTGCTTGCCAAAGGAGTGAGATCCTAATTTCAATAGGAGAGGTGTGCCTCGATGATGTGTACGAGTACTGAAGACTATTTTCACAGACTAAGGCCAGCACAGCCTCAAACCTGCCAGTGAAAGCTGTTGGCAGCCAGGATTCTAACCACAAGAGGATGAGGTAAGTGAGATTTTAAAGAAGTGTTTCTCTTGGCCCACCTTGGGCCTCCTCTGCCCCATGCTTTCCCCCTCACCAGCACTACCCACCCCCCCACCCCCCCACACCCTGTTCTTGGACTTTTCGCTTTCCGCAGTCCATCCACAATTCCTTACGTACTGTGGGTTCTCAGCTGCAGAGTGATGCACCACAATTTTTGAATGCCATCTGCCACGAGAATTTGTGTTAGGGCGTGCGAATGAGGCATAGGAGTTGAAGTCCCCTGAAGGCTTCAGGAGACTGATTGTTTTGCTGCCGGCTTCCGGACAGCATTTTGAGAGGCTGCGGGGAGGTCAGGAGGCATTCCTGCTCCTCCTGGTCCAATAGGAGTGCTAAAAGAGCTGTAACTTTGGGACCTGAATTAGGACCTCCCATCTGCCTTTTGTGGGAGCCTCATCTATTGAAACTTCAATTTCCACATATGCGCAATCTAGGAATTGTATCTAAATCTAGCATACACACAAAGAGCAGGCGATGTTTCAAGAAACAGGAAATCCTGCAACAATACAGCTCCAGTGACCCAGGTTCAGTTCTGGGTACTGCCTGTGCGGAGTTTGCAAGTTCTCCCTGTGACCGCGTGGGTTTTTGCCGGGTGCTCCGGTTTCCTCCCACAGCCAAAGACTTGCAGGTTGATAGGTAAATTGGCCATTATAAATTGCCCCTAGTATAGGTAGGTGGTAAGGGAATATAGGGAAGGTGGGGATGTGGTAGGAATATGGGATTAGTGTAGGATTAATATAAATGGGTGGTTGATGGCCAGCACAGACTCGGTGGGCCGAAGGGCCTGTTTCAGTGCTGTATCTCTAAATAAATAAATAATAAATACAGTGATAGAGAGATGACATTGAAATATAGATGCTTCCTATACCAGTTAAATATTGAAATTACACAACCGTTGTAATTGTTTTGTTACACTTTCTTTTCCCTCAAGCCATGCTTCAATACAGATCCTGCTCTCTTTCCCTACCCCCAACCAAGGTGTTTTTTAAAAAAAAAAAGTTTTGAAGATGACTATTACCTTTTTTGAAATATCTTTGTTCCTTAGCCTCACGTGGACCCATGATTTAGGGTCTCTGTCTCTCCCCCTCTCCCCTTTTAGTGTTCTGTGATGTTTATAAGTGTACCCTGAGTGACTGTTTTGAGAGTGACCAGTAATACATATTATTCTGCTGACTGAGTATTATCATATACCTAGTCATTAGATAGCTTTCTGGGTTTGTACAGCTCCAATTTAGCTCCTAGCTGGTACAAAGTGCAGTCTCCTAAGGTGATGAATGGAGCTGCCCCAGGAAGCATGTATCTTTTCAAAAATTTCAAAAATATTACTGGGCTTTTACATGTGAAATTTTCAAAGTCAGGAATCTGACAGGTACCATGACCACTGGATACCTCTGTTTTGATACCTGTTGGGTCTCAATTTGAGAGACAACTTGAAAGTAATCAATTTTGTCTTGACAGCATAGGCATAGGTTTCTTTTAACAGCCTCTAAATGCATAATGCATTGGTGAATACCATTTCCCAACTCCCCAGCATAATAAAAGGGACAAATTTAAGCTTAACATGTCCAGCAAAATTCTATTGAAATTATTATTAAGCATTTACATGAAAATGAACTGGAGCACTTCGAATAGTAGGGTGCTGGTTGTGTGACATAGTGATTCTTTAACTTGATAGCTATCAGTCCCAATGCTGCAAATGTCTTTTTTTTTAATTGCCATTCCTCTGATTTTCTTCGTTGTTGGTTGTAGATTCAGGTAAACACTTGACTGTTTTAGTTGATAATATGTGCTTATGCATTACTGAAAGCAGAAAATGACATAACATTTGTAATGATATTAAAACAGAAACTAATGAAAATATCCAACAATTTAGACAGCATCTGTTGGGAGAGAAATAAAGTCAATATTTCAGGTCGATCGCCCTTTGTCAGAATTGGAACAAGTTAGAGATGTAACCGGTGATAAGGAAGTAGAGGTTGGAAGCGGCAGAGAACAAATGACAAAAAGGATGATGGTGCGTGTAAAAGGAGATGGTAATGGGACAAATAAAGAAACAGAATCAAAATATTGCAGATACTAAAAATCTGAAGTAAAAACAGAAACTGCTAGAAATGCTCAGCCGGTCAGATAGCGTCTTATGTTGCTGAAAGGTCACTTTTCTTCCCACAGATGCTGTCTGACCTGCTGAGTGTGTCCAGCAGTTTGTTTTTATTAAAGAAACAAAAAATGGGTCCTAGAGGAAGTGTAAATCTGAAATAGCAAAATAATCGCCAATAGCTGCCATCCAAAAAAACAGGGGCAGAGGTTCTAATCTGAAATTGTTGAACTATGCGTTGAGTCTGGAAGGCTGTAAAGTGCCTAATCAAAAGGCAAGGTGCTGTGCCTCAAACTTACATTGACTTTGTTGGAACAGTGTAGGAGGCTGAGGTCAGAGTGGGAATGGGGCAGAGAATTAAAATAACAGGTGACCGAAAGCTCCGGGTCATACTTGCGGACTGAATGGAAGAGATCCGCAAAGTGGTCACCCAATCTGTGTTTGGTGTCCCCAGCGTAGAGGAGACTGCATTGTGAGCAGTGAATGCAGTATATTAAATTGAAAGGAAGAGTGTTTGGGGCCTTGGATGGTGAGAAGGGAGGAGGTAAAAGGTCAGGAGTTGCATCTCCTGCACTTGCACGAGAATTTGCAGTGTGAAGGGGATGGGTTGTTGGGATGCTTGAGCAGCGGACCAAATGTTACAGAGGTAATGGTCCCTTCAGAATGCTTGGGGGTGGGGGGGGGGGGTGGTATGTGCGGGAGCGTTGGCTGCTGGAGGGAGGAGATGATTTGTTTGGTGAATGAACGTGGAGGCTGGTGTGGGGTGTGAGGAAAACTCTACCATGGTTATGGGAGAGAGCGGATGCAGTGAGAACAGAAGTGCAGGAAATAGAACAGAATGTAATTGCGGGTCCCGTTAACCATACTGGAAGGGAATCCATCCTCAATTGAGGAAATAGGAAGAAATATTGGAAGCACTGGTCTGGAAGGTGGCATCTTTAGAACAGATGCAACAGAAACAGAGAAACTGGGAGAATAGAAGAGTTTACTTGTATTACCTTTAATTTATTACAGCATATTTGTTGGTCATGATGAAGCCTTCTCTACATTGGGGAGACCCAACATAGATTGGGTGACAGCTTTGCAAGCTGTTCAGTCTGCAAGTGTGATCCCAAGCTTCCAGTCACCTGTCATTTTCATTTATCGCCCCACTCCCACTTTGACCTCTCTGTCTCCTATGCTGTTCCAATGAAGCTCAACATAAGCCCAAAGAAGAGCACCTTTTCTTTCGATTAGGCCCTTTACAGCCTTCTGCCCTCAACATTTCAGATCATAACCTCTGCCTCCATTTTTTAGGACTACAGCTGTTGATAGTCCCATTTCCACCTCCTTTTGACCCATCTTTTGTACCTTTACATGTCCCATAACCATTTCCTTTTGCCTTGCACCATCATCCCTTTTGTCATTTAATCTCTCCTGCCTTCCACCCTATCACAAACATTCCCTTTGTTCGTTCCTCTCTGCAGCCACACTCCACTTTCTTGTCTCTGCACTTGTTTAAAATTTGTAACATCTTTAAATTTATCCAGTTTTGATGAAAAGCCATCAATCTTAGTTCACAAGATATTCTATCCTTGTTTTTTTTGTGGGCAAATTTCAAACATGTCTGTAACGCGTGCCAAAGAGCATGTGCTCATGAAATCTATCCTACATTTCATTCACCACCGGGATTTACTTTCATTTTGTGAGCAGAACCTACCAAGAATAGGGAATTCTGCCAGTACTTGTTAACATGAAAGGCTGTTTTAAAATATACAATTTACATTTTAATTCAAGTTCCCTGATTTCTCTCTTCAATGCAGCAGAAACATTTATGTGACTATGGCATTAAATATCCACCCCAGCATTTAGGTGGCTCATTGTTGAGAAGACTGTAATTACCATTTGTCCTTCTGCCTTTCGTAGCCAAAATGATATGTACCACGTGTCTCAGGATAATTTGGGTTCAGGTCTGTCGAATCAGACAAGACTATGTTTCAAGCACCAGCAAAGCTACAACATATCCATAGTATTAAGAGGACACTGCAAAACATTTCCGCTGTAGGGAAACCTTACCAATGGAACACACTCGGTTGTAGGAATTGCGGCAACATTTTTCAGTCTAGCTGTAGACTTTTTCCCTTCATGCAGTTTCTTACCACTGCCATGTGACAGCTCTGCTGTAACTCCATTTTGTTTCTCAACTTTCACATGAACGTTATTACACTTGTCTGCCACCTTGCTCTCAGCGCCATCTGTTCAGATGTTATTTCAAAATATTGTGACTCAAAACTGCATAATTCTCTCTTTGAAAAAACTTTTACAGTTATAACAACAAAAAGTACTGCAATACTACATTCACAGGTCTTTTCAGAGAACTAATCAGGCTTGCTGCAGTATGCTTGATTAACCTTTTCTATCCTAATCTCTGACATTCACTCAAAAGTAATATCCATCGCCTTCCCCTATAGCAAAGCACTGTTCCTCTGACCTTGTGAGCAGCTTAAGTTTGATCTTGACACTGAGATGGAAATGGACTTAAATTTGAGTTTTAAATTCTGCTTGTCTACCCATTACCCCCCTTATCTCACTCCCAAGATTTGCTCACTTCTTTTAAAGTGTTGGGGTTTCTTCTGCAGTGCCATTATTGCAGACAGGAGGTGTTCTTGCAGCACAGCTGCTGACTAAATTAGACTTTCAATCCCTCTAACATGGAACTGGCTAACAGTGATAGGTAAGCTTAGATGAGAGACAACCCTGGGACTTAAACTTGCAAACATCTGGCTCGAAGTCAAGCATTCTATCATATGTATTACTGCCCTGACCTACATTATGCTTTAATGCAATTTTGTTTGACTAAATTGACAAATTTATTTGTCTTATACCTAATGTAGTAGAGTTGGCACATGGGCTGCTGTAACTAAACTGTGATTTACCATAAAACTAAGGGCTCAGGCCCAGAATTTATTGGAAAAATAATGGTGGGTTCATGACACATGCTAGTGCGTTTAAAAATAAACAGCAAATTGTGGTGAGGAAGAGACCAGGCGTGATTTGCAAATCTCCATAAATTGCTGGACACTCCACCGTTAACCTCAGCAAAACATGATCTTGCAGTGAACCTCCTCATGAGTTTCTAGAAATTGCTGGGTTTGTACTGACAATACAAACTAAACTCCCTGCAGAAAGCTAGAGCTGCTATTTCATGGTGTAAGGACCATGTTAATGGCCTGATGTGCTATTCAACCTTGGAGACCCAGAAGGAAACAGTTAAAACAGTGGAGACACATTCCTGCAGGCAGTAATTTGTCCTTTGATGTATCTTAAATTATAAATTTTACAATTTTTTCCCTTACTTTTCCTTTGCCTCTTTTTTCTCTTTTAATCCAATCTTTCCCTTACTATTTTTCTTTCTGTATCTAATTTAACTCTAATCCACCCTATTTAATTTTCCATCTTTCACTCTGTTTCTGTAGCCTTTCATTTAATTGTTTAAGGAGTTAGACGGTTGGGCCTGTCATTCACCAAGGTTCCAGATGCCCCATTGACTTCACCAGGCCTTTATCAACTTGCAATTCCAGCAATTTGTGGCTTGAGAATAATTGGAGCTAATGGATGAGGAAAAAAAATTCCAACCCATGTAGCTCACTGTAAGGTGCCCCGCTCCAGCAAATTTATGAACGTTGTCACAATGGCCTATTAACCTTTTCATGTTGATGGATGGTTTTGTGTGTTGTCGTTTTGACCTATGGTCATCAATATGCCCATATCACAATTCAGAAATGTTGCAGATTTTCTAGAAAATATTGATGTTTCAAAATGAAAGTGAAGACAAAGCTGAAATGCCAGTGCAGAATGGCTACACTGAGACAAAATGAAAATCCAACAATTAAAATTCTATTTCTCACCTCATTGACCATTATGAATTGCAGATATGTTTTGACTTCCAGTAACAAAACTATTAATACTGTTTTATTTCGAACAATAAATAGTAATGTTTTAATTTGGCCACTAAAGTACATTGTCACGGAGATGAACTCAAATCACTTGGACATCAAGATTAATTATCAGTTCACGCCAATGATTGCAAACAGTACTAAAAGTGTAACCTGCCACTTGAAAACAATAATTTGAAGTGTTACTTTGATTGATATGTTTCTAGTATGCTTAGCACTGTTTAAAAATCTTTGCTTTAATTGTATTTAATTACAAATAATCAAAGTTAATTAAAGTCAATGAATTTCATTTCCTAAGTGAAGGTCCTACAGGAGCTATGTCTAAAAATACCAGTCAGCAAAATCAGTGTTCATTTAAAAAAAAAAGACACTCTCTTAAGTTTAATCAAACAAGTTAATCAATTATTTACTGCATTTACCAACATTAGAAATCACAGTGCTGGAGAACAAAGCATTTTCTGAAGAGCTCCTAATGCTTAGTGATTAAGAACTTCTTGGTAGGATTGTTTCATTGTACACAATGTATTTTTCTTAATTTGATTACATAGCAAGAGTTAGTAATATACAGTTTTATTATAACAGATTAAAAAAAAGACATTTTGGTGATTGTTTATCCTATTCATTGTGAACCGGACAAGTACAGCTTCAATTTTCTTCCAGCCAGTGTTCACCAATGCCATCACTGTCAGATCCAGCATTGTCACAGATGAGATGTTTTCATCTCAGCTTCTCAATTAGGAAGTTAGGAGAAATATCTTTACCCAGAGAGTGGATAGAATATGGAACTTGCTACCATGTGGAGTAGTTGAGATGAATAGCATGGATACATTGAAGAAGAAGTTAGATAAGTACATGAGGGAGAAAGGATCAGCTGATATAGTTAGATGAAGTCGGGTGAGAGGCGGCTGCAGTGGAGCATAAATGTCGGCATAAAACAGTTGGGCCGAATGGCCTGCTTCTGTGCTGTTAGTCCAAAATAATTTGATGTAATTTTAGAGAAGCAGCTCCTTATACAACTGTATGATCTTCACACCTCGCAACACTACTGGCCTCTTTGAGTGAGATTGACAGTTTAATGTTGGCAAATTCTGTCCCATGGTTCCCTCAGAATTGGGTTGAGATTTTCAGACTCATTTCAAAGAGGACGCAGTTGGCAGAGAAAGGGGAATTTCAACCCAACAGCCTGGCTTCTACTCAAAGCCAAGCCCCAACGGTTATAGGATGGTGTGCTGCACACATGCAACTGCTCCACTCGAGATAGAGCAGTTTCACCAGTGTGGGTATCTGGTGCCAGCATTGGAGCCTTGCTGTTTGGGTACTTTAAAGTGCTTCAGAGATGGGGGCAGGAACTCAGTTGGATGTGAGAAGAAACAGTTAAAATACAATCAAAACTTCTCTAACTGAAAATCTGGAAACATACAAGATTCTGAAGGGGTTTGATAGGGTACACACTGAGAGGTTGTTTCCGTTAGCTAGGGAATCTGTAATACGGGAGCACAGTCTCAGGATAAGGGGGTCAATCATTTAGGACTGAGATGAGGAAAAATTTCTTCACTCAGAGGGTGGTGAATCTTTGCAATTGGGTGTGGATGCTCCCTCGTTGAGTGTATTTAAGGCTGAGGTAGACAGATTTTTGGCCTCTCAGGAAATCCAGGGCGGGAAAGTATCAGCAATGATCATATTGAATAGCGAAGCAGGCTTGAGGAGCCATATGGTATACCCCTGCTCCTATTTCTTGTGTTCTTTGGAAGTGACATTGGGCTGAAAGTTTGGGCCCCGCTGATATTGGGAATGGAGGTGGAAGGGCCTGAAAATGATGAGGACAGCTAGCATGCCGGCTTCCGGACCCTGTTCCCAACGTCGGCCATTTTGGCACAGGTTCAGGATCTGGGAAGGCTGCCTGCCCCCATGAGGTGGTCAGGCAATTAGACTCATTAAGAGTGTTGTTGAAGTTAGATAATGGAGGCTAACTGGGATTTTGCAGTCGTCCTCCAGTTTCCTGATGTGACGGGGGGGGCGGGGTGGGGGGCAGATCAACTGCCTGGAGTTTGTCTCTCGCTCTCGCGACACAAAAGATGAAGATTATAGCTAAGTTATGCTGTTAAATTTGGCAGCACCTCTGCATCTTAGGCTTTCTGTGTTCTGCTATGCCCCCAAGTTCCCTCACCACACCACCTCCCCAGTCACTCAATCACTGCCTCACCCAAAGCTCCCATGCTCTTTCCCAGCCTCACCATAAATGTCAAGCCCTAAATGTTTCAAAACTCAGCCAATGTCAGTGACAGTTTATATGTTGCTGATGTTATTCCCCTCCCCCACCAACCCCTGGAACTTGACATCTCCTTTCATATCAAACAAGTCTTTTCCCCTTTAACCATTCTTGACTCCACTGATGCCAATACCTCTAAAAACACTCCCAGACTGTTACTAACGGAAAGATCTCGATCTCATACTTGACGTCCATTCTCCCTTACACCCCTTTCTGTCTTCCAGTTGCATCAATGCTTTCTTGTTCCTTATGAATGCCAGATGCATTGACATGCTCTGCCTCCACCTTGCATCCTTCCTGTACTGAAAGCAAGCCTTGTATCCAGGTCACCTGCTCGATCTTTGTTTTCCAGAATTACTTTGGAGCTTCACATCTGTGGTTTACAGTTGTGAACCTTCTAATTCTGCTTATGGGCAGCCCTTTAGCTCTGAGAACCTCTCATGTGACAATGGCCAACACCAAGATGGTTAACCGTTGTAGGGGACCCAACATTTGCCACTGTGGTCAAGTGTCATGTGATCAGTTTGTCACGTGATCATTCCTCCAGGAACATGTCCAACAAAAGTTGGCAACCCTACCTGAGAGCAGCTATCAGATGTCCATTTAGCTCTTACTGGTGACAGTTTTGTTTTTTTGGAGCAGCTTCAGCAATAAAGATGGGTGAACAGCAGTTTGAGTGCCATATGTTTCAGGTGTATTTAAGTTGGATGAAAACAAAAAAGCTTTATAATAATTGCATTAATAGTAACAAATGGAAAGTTTCTTCACCATGGCTTTGCTTCATGTAAATTTCTGCTGGTTTACAATTGGAAACTTTCTTGAAAAGCAACAGAGGTAGTGAGCAGTGGTTAGCATGTTGATTATTAATGCTTTATTTCTCAAAGGACAAACTCCTTTGAGAGCAAAGGTGGAGCCTGTGTTATTCTTATGCTATATTGTTAGGTTTTCTAATATTCTGGACACCAAGAAGGAAAAACAATTAATATTCATATTCATAACTTTGCAAACAGCAGTATTTAGCAGTTCACTACTATGACACTCGCTCCTTTAAGTTGCTGCGGTTCTTTAAGTCCTGCAGCAGCTTTTTCTATCCTGCCTTCAATGGGCAAACTCCCAATCAGAAGCACTTATAACATGCAGAACATGTCTTTATTATTCAAATGAGGGGGACCAAAGTAATTGGAGCAGGGTCAGCACTTGATGTTAAGCAGATGTCATTCCCCCCTACTGCACTTACAGTACAGATCATGGCCCCTTTGGGAAATATCGGCTTCCATCTCTGGAGAAAATCATACTTTTGGACTTTCTAACTGCCTTGTTGGAGTCAGTTGTGGCTCAGTTGGTAGCACTCTCACCTATAAGTCACTAGGTTCATGTCCCACTCCAGAGCTTGAGCACATAAATCAAGGCTGACACTCCAGTGCACTATTGAGGGAGCGCTGTACCGTCAGAGGTGCTTGCTGTCTTTCAAATGAGATGTTAAACCGAGGTCCCATCCGTTTGCACGGGTGGCTGTAAAAGATCCCATGGCTCTATTTTGAAGAAGAACAGACCTAGTGTACTGGCCAATATTTATCCGTCAATTAACATCACAAAAACAGATTATTTGGTCATTACCACATTGCTATTTGTGGGAGGTTGCTGTGAGCAAACTGGCTGCTGCGTTTCCTGCATTACAACAGTGACTACACTTCAAAAACAAAAGCATTAATTGGCTGTAAAATGCTCTGAGACGTCCGGTGATCATGAAAGGTGCTATATAAATGCAAGTCTTTTTTTTGGTGGCATTATGTAAAGTGGACCTTTCTGGGCAAGGTAAGTGGTAGTCAGTAATTAATTTGTTATTCTCTTGAGCCATAAATCAGCGCCAAATTTCTGACACGGGTGGGGTTTTAACATTTCCACTTGTTTGTCAACAGGAAGAATAAATTGCTATCTTGTGAGAATTGAGCTGAATTATTCTGAGCCAGAACATATCAAAATTATACGATAGAAGGAGATCATTCAGCTGTACCATCTGCTCTAATCCTATTTCAATGCTCTTTTCCTGTATCATTCTATATTCCTCCTTTTTAAGTATTTATTCAATTCTCTTTTAAATTTTATTAAAGTTTTCCTCAAAAGGCACCTGGGTAAAGTATTTCATCTTGTAATAATTCTCTGTTTTTTTTCTAATTTCCCTCTTCATTCTTCTTCTGACAATACTGCCAACCAATGGAATTTTTTTTATTATTTCCCGTCTCAAGATCTGTCAGAAATTTGTGAACTTTGATTTAAGTCATTCACAACCTCCTTTATACCAAATTCTCATCCTTGTTTTCAAAGCCCTCCATGGCTTCACCCTCCCCAATCCTGTAATCTCCTCCAGCCCCACAACTTGCTGAGATTCTGCACTTCTCCAATTCTGGCCCTTTGCACCTCCCCGATGTTGGTGGCTGAGCTTCAACTGCCAAGGCCCTAATCTCTGTAATTACCTTCCTAAACTTCTTTGTGTCTCTATCTCTCTTTGCTCCTTTATGATGCTCCTTCAAACCTACCACTTTGGCCAAGCTTTTGATCATCTGCCCCAATATCTCCTTATGTGGCTTGTCAAAGTTTGTTTGATAATGCTCCTGTGAAGTACCTTGGCACATTTTACGATGTTAAAGGCTATAAATGCAAGTTGTTTCTGTTGTTGAGTGGGCAAGTAGGTGGTATCTACAGTGTAATGCAGAGAAATATGAAGTAGTATGTTTTACCAGAAAGAGTGAAAGGAAATAGACCCTAACTGGCAAGATTTATAACAGAGTGGGGCACAGAGAGCTCCAAGAGTGCAGATACATCAATCTTTAAAAGGAGCACTGGTTGCGAAGACCAAAGTGTCATGAAAACGTGCTAGGTTGAATGATGATTTTTTTAAATTCACTGGATGGAAACCTAAATAATAAACTGGTGGTGACAAACCACTCAAACCTTGCAAGCTACCAACTCTGTGTCTGCTGACTGTGAGCACTGAGACATATTCCCTGCTGCAGACTTTAGTGTTCAGTGATTTAATTGATCTGTGTTTGATTGTGCTAGTCTGTTCACCAATTGATGCTGACTGTGCTTACTGACGTAAATCTGAGGAGGAAGATAGTTTGAAGAAGCTTCCGGAAAGAACAGACAGACACAGTGGCTGGGATTTTACCCTAGGTGGACGAGAGCCGTCCACGGACTGAAAAGTTGGTGGCGAATCCACTTCCGCCTGGCCTGTGGATCTGACTCGTATTTTGTGGGTCCCTGGGCTTTAATTGGTCTGAGGCGGAATTTCCATCTGCTTGAGGTAGGAAGTCCCGCCTAATAGAGCTGCCAGCCAATCAGCGGGCCGGCAGCTATCTGTCCCAGCGGTGGCCACTGCTGGGACTGCACCCAGCATCGTGAAGAAGATGTCGGGGAACCTCGGAACACAAGTAAGCGTTTGTTGCCTCGCCGAGGTGATTGGTCGGGCCCCAGCAAGGCAAGGGTGGTCGACTGGGGGGACAGGGGGCGTGTTGGGTGTTGGGGGTGGTTGGGGCATCGGGGGCAGCCCTCCATCAGGCACGAGATGCCCGATCATGAGGGGCCCCCCACCCCCAGGACGTCAGCGAGCTGTCTGCTTTTAACAGGCAGCTTTTCTCGAGCCTGGCCGCCCCTCCAGCCATGGGTAAAATCCCCATGGAGGTGGGTGGCTAAGTCCCGAAGCGTCTGTTAAGTGGCCACTTAAGGGCCTTGATTGGCCTGGGGTGGGCGGGCTGTTTTTAGCTGCTGCCACCCTGCGTAAAGTGGCGGCGGAGGCTGGAGCGGATTGGGAAGGGCCCCCCGAGCCTCCCACTCCATTTTACGCCCCCCCCCCCATCAAATTCCCACTCTTTGTGGGGGGGGGGGCATAAAATTCCAGTCGGTGTGTGTAGAACTTTCCAGAAAGAACAGAGAGCAACTTCTTTGAAGAAGATCAGCACCCTGAGAACCACATCTTCAAACCAGAAGCCTGAGAACCACCAAATTCAGCCTGAATCCAGCCAAGTTACCAACCTCCACAGACTGTATACCCCTTTTCTTTCTCTGGACTCTAATTTGACCAATCTATCCTTGTTCACTTTGTAACCTATTTGTGCGTGTGTGAAAATTGGACTCTATTTTATTATTTTACTTAGATCAGTTTAAGTACAATAAAGTTAACCCCTTTCTTTGTTAAACTCAAGAAAATCTATCCATTTGGCTCTTTGTTATAATCATGGCACATAAACAAGTAAACAGTCCTTGAATTGGCAAGCATATCCACTTCAAAAATAAATAAATCTGTTGTGGTCAAACAAGGAGAGGGAAAAGAACAGAGCCCTTCAACCTCTCCTGCCCTGATGGTAACAATAGTAAAGTTAAATAGGTTTCTGATTTTATACACAGTGGTAATGGATAATAAAGCAAAGAAATTCTGTTAAATTTATACAACATATTAGTTATCTCTGGAATATTCCATGCATGTCATTATGCCATTCTATTATCAAAAGGATATTGGAGCAATAGTAAGGGTACAGCTAAGATTAACTGCATGATACCAGGAATGAGAAGTTCTGATGAAAGCTCTGATAAAAGGTTATCGACCTGAAACGTTAACTCTGTTTCTCTCTCCACAGATACTGCCAGACCTGCTGAGTACTTCCAGCACTTTCTAATTTTATTATAAATAGATCGGGCTGTTGGCAGAGACAAATGTCTTGGAGTTATTTGAGAAACAGCAGAAGGTGGAATTTGAATTCAATTAATATATCTGGAATTAAAGCTAGTCTAATGATGGCCATGAAACCATTGTTGATTGTTGTAAAAATCCGTCTGGTTCACTAATGTCCTTTAGGGAAGGAAATCTGCTGTCCTTACCTGGTCTGGCCTACATGTGACTCCAGACCCACAGCCATGTGGTTGACTCTTACATGCCTTGTGAAATGGCCTAGCAAGCCACACAGCTAGGGCAATTAGGGATGGGCAATAAATGCTGGCCTGGCCAGCGACACCCACATCCCATGAATGAATAAAAAAAAAATGAGATGCTATCATGAGGGGAATTTAGGCTGTTTCTGGATGCATGGGTTAAATAGGCCAAGTAGCCCCAATACTGAAACAGCCCTTATCAAAGGCACAAATGACATCTTATGTCATTGTGACCAGAGTAAAATATCCCTCCTCATCCTGCTTGACCTGACTGCAGCCCTTGTTACAGCTGACCACACCATCCTCCTTCAACACCTCTCCTGCATCGTCCAGCTGGGTGGGACTGCACTTCCTTGGTTCCTTTCTTATCTATCCAGTCGTAGCCAGAGAGTCAACTACATTGGCTTCTATATGCTGCCCCTCGACTGCATCATTCAAAAACAATGTCAGCTTCTGTATGGACGCTGATGGCACCCAGCTTCACACCACCATCTCTCTCAACCCCTCCACTGTTGCTAATTTCTCACACTGCTTGTCTGACAATCTAGTGCTGGAGCAGAAATTGCCTCCAACTAAATAATTGGAAGATCAAAGACATTACCTTTGGACCCCACCACAAACGCCGTTCCCTAGCTTCAGCGTCTCTACCTCTCTCTCCTCCTTCAAGATGCTCGTTAAAACCTACTAACTTGATCAAGCTTTTATTTTATATTTCATATATCTCCTAATGCAGCTTGGTATCAAATCTTGTTTGATAATGCTCCTGTAAAGCACCTAAGGACATATTACTTTATTAAAGATCCTATATAAATGCAAGTTGCTGTTCTTGTACGTGCATACCATATCATCCACACAATTTTCTCTTTTCTCCCCCTCTTTTAGCATTGATGGATAGTATTGTAGATTAGAATTTTTTTCTGTCTTAATCCTGCCGCAGTGGTTCTGTTTTATTCATTGCAATATCTTTGACTTGCTTTTTTATTATTTGTGCTCCCCTATCTATGTATCTGCACTATTGTAAGGTCAAGTGTTGCTGCATCTGCAGCATTCTTTGAGTATGATTTGATATTCCACAAATTATTGTCTTCTATTAGTAATTTTGCCAATTCACCAAATTCCAACTATGAGTTGAAGAGCTACAAGTTACAATGTGCTAATTGTAAATTCTGTGAAGGTAGAAATATTTTGTTTGCAGCTTCCTGCATTTACTGACTGTTCTGGTTAATTTATAAATCCTGGGGACTTACCTTTTCAATCATCAACCAAATGGTTGCAGATTATAATTGGTTAGTTTTCTAAGCAACAGGTATTTCTGCTGAGGCACTCAACAGCATGTTATGATAGTAGGGAACTGCAGTGGGAGTTAAGAATATCTACTTTCAAATCTGCATTAAAGCCCAGCTGAGGTATTTGAGATGAATTCTGTCATCTTTCATAGTTGTGAAAGACTCCAGCTGAAATACATTTAACTGCCAAATCAAACAGAAAATGAAGTTACTTCACATTTATTCAGAAAGCGATAAGGATTTGAAAGCAGCTTAGAGGATGCAATGGGTACAAAAGCAAGGAGGTGATGAAGAACATTTATAAAACACTGGTTCCGCCTCAATTGGATTACTGTGTCCAATTCTGAGCACTGTGCTTCAGGAAGGATATGAAGTCTTTAGAGAGGATGCATGAAAGATTTACAAGTTTGGTTCCAGGAATGATGGATTTCAGTTATGTGGATAGATTGGAGACGTTGTTCTCCTTAGAGAAGAGAAGATTGAGAGAAGATTTTTTTAGAAACATAGAAAATAGGAGCAGGAGTAGGCCATTCAGCCCTTCAAACCTGCTCCGTCATTCGTTATGATCATGGCTGATCATCCAACTCAGTAACCTGTTCCTGCTTTCTCTCTATACCCTTTGATCCCTTTAGACCCAAGAGCTATATCTAACTCCTTCTTGAAAACATACAATGTTTTGGCCTCAACTGCTTTCTGTGGTAGCGAATTCCACAGGCTCACCACTCTCTGGGTGAAGAAATTTCTCCTCATCTCAGTCCTGAAAGGTTTACCCCATATCCTTAGACTATGACCCCTGGTTTTGGACTCCCCCTTCATTGGAAACATCATTCCTGCATCTACCCTGTCAAGTCCTGTTAGAATTTTATAGGTTTCTATGAGATCCCCCCCTCACTCTTCTGAACTCCAGCAAATATAATCCTAACCGACTCAATCTCTCTTCATACGTCAGTCCCAATATCCCAGGAATCAATCTGGTAAACCTTCGCTGCACTCCCTCGATAGCAAGAACATCATTCCTCAGATAAGGAGTCCAAAACTGCACACAATATTCCAGGTGTGGCCTTACCAAGGCCCTGTATAATTGCAGCAAGACATCCCTGCTCCTGTACTCAAATCCTCTCGCTATGAAGGTCAACATACCATTTTCCTTTTTTATCACCTATTGGACTTGCATGCTTACCTTCAGCAACTGGTGTACGAGAACACTCAGGACTTGCTGCCCCTCTCTCAGTTTATAGCCGTTCAGATAATAATCTGCGTTCCTGTTTATGCTACCAAAGTGGATAACCTCACATTTATCCACATTATACTGCATCTGCCATGCATTAGCCCACTCACTCAACTTGTCCAAATCACCCTGAAGCCTTTCTGCATCCTCCTCACAACTCACCCTCCCACCCAGTTTTGTGTCATCTGCAAATTTGGAGATATTACATTTAGTTCCCTCATCTAAATCATTAGTGTATATTGTGAATAGCCGGGGTCCTAGCACCAATCACTGTGGTGCCCGACTAGTCACTGCCTGCCATTCGGAAAAAGACCCTACTCTTTGTTTCCTGTCTGCCAACCAATTTTCTATCCATCGCAATACACTACCCCCAATCCCATGCGCTTTAATTTTACATGGTAATCTCTTATGTGGGACTTTGTCGAAAGCCTTCTGAAAGTCCAAATAAACCACATCCACTGGCTCCCCCTCATCAACTCTACTAGTTACATCCGCGAAGAATTCTAGTAGAATTCGTAAATCCATGCTGACTCTGCCCGATTCTGCCATTGTTCTCCAAGTGCTCTGCTATAAAATCTTTGATAATGGACTCTAGAATTTTCCCCACTAGTGACGTCAGGCTGACTGGTCTATAATTGCCTGCTTTCTCTCTACCTCCCTTTTTAAATAGTGGGGTTGCATTAGCTACCCTCCAATCTGTAGGAACTGTTCCAGAGTCTATAGAATCTTTGAAGATGACCACCAATGCATCCACTATTTCTAGGGCCACTTCCTTAAGTACTCTGGGATGCATACCATCAGGCCCTGGGGATTTATTGGCGTTCAATCCCATCAATTTCCCCAACACCATTTCTTTACTAATACTGATTTCCTTCAGTTCCTCTCTCTCACTAAGCCCTGTGTTCCCCAACATTTCTGGTATGATATCTGTGTCCTCCTTTGTGAAGAGTGAACCAAAGTATGCATTTAGTTGGTCAGCCATTTCTTTGTTCCCCATAATAAATTCCCCTGTTTCTGACTGTAAGGGATCCACATTTGTCTTCACCAATCTTTTTCTCTTCACATACCTATAGAAACTTTTACAGTCAGTTTTTATGTTCCCCGCAAGCTTGCTCTCATATTCTATTTTCCCCTTCTTAATCAATCCCTTGGTCCTCCTTTGCTGAATTCTAAACTGCTCCCAATCCTCAGGTCTGTTGTTTTTTCTGGCAAATTTATATGCCTCTTCCTTGAATCTAATGCTATCTCTAATTTCCTTTGTAAGCAATGGTTTGGCTACCTTCCCCATTTTACTTCTGTGCCAGACAGGGATAAACAATTGTTGCAGTTCATCCATGCGCTCTTTAAATGTTTGCCATTGCCTATCCACCGTCATCCCTTTAAGTACCTTTTCCCAATCCATCATAGCCAACTCGTGCCTCATACCTTCGTAGTTTCCTTTACTAAGATTCAGGACCCTTGTCTCAGAATCAACTACGTCACTCTCCATCTGGATGAAGAATTCCATCATATTATGGTCGCTCATCCCCAAGGGATCTCGTGCCACTAGATCATCAATTATTCCTAGAGGTATTCAAAATCAAGAGGAGTCCAGGCTGAGTAGATATAGAGGAGCTGTTCCCATAGGCAGAAGGGTCAAGAACCAGGTGATTGGAAAAGAAACAACGCCGACATGAGGAAAAGCTTTTTTATGTAGCAAGTGGTTAGGATCTGGAATGCAGTGCTTGAGAGTGTGGTGAAGGCAGATTCAATTGTGGCTTTCAAAAGAAAATTAGATAAGCATCTGAAGAGAAAACAATTTGCAGGGCAATGGGGAAAAGGTGGGGCTAGGTGAATTGCAGTTGCAGAGAGCTGGCATGGACTTGAAGGGCTGAATTCTGTGCTGTAACATTCTATGATAAGAAAAACAATTTAAAATAAATTCATAATAGTGGTATCACTTTTAGAATATGGGCTTATGTAGACCTTGTGTCTCTCCTTGGGTCAAATACTTTCAGGCTCGATTAATGAATATTACACAGCTGAACCCAGTTTGCTTGATGATGGTAAATGCAATTTAAATGGTCTATTTTACAGAAAAAGAACAGATCTGCTGCACACATTTTCAGAAGCAATGTGCGAGCAGAGATCTGGAAGCAGTTACTTAAAAATGAATAGCATCGTGTTGGCTCTAAATCTCAGCACAAACTCAAAGCAACAATGTAAATATACCATGAGAGAATGTCATCCAGTGTTGCATATTGATGGTGAATAGCAGTTTAATAGAAGGAGCACTTTGCTCCAAAATGCCATTTAGCTGGTTAAAAGGCTGTTCAAAGTTAAAAGAGAAAAATTCTTCTTATTGTCCACCAGTGAGTTAATGCACTCTCACGTCTTTATATTGCATCTCCAATACTGGACTGCGTTGACATTTCCAGAGTGATAGTACCAATAGTGAAGTGCATTGCTTCTCTTGTGCATTAGTATTGCTGAAGGCAAGACAACCATCATGAGTCAGCCTTGTGTTTTAATTGCATCTCACTGCTGATATAAAGACTGCTTTTTAACCTAAAGAAATTACTTGAAATTGCTGGTTTCAGCAAGCTTACTTTCAATTTATGGCCTCTCCTCTTCCCAATAATCAGAAAGATCACAAGCAGTCCGAGGCCAATAAGTGCATGCATTGGAGTGTCAAGACATTGTCGCCCCTATTTCCCAGCACTGTGAACAGGCAGTATAGTTATGTGTCACCCCCTTGTACTCCACTAATGCTGCCAGCAGTGCACCAGCAATTGTAGTTTCGTGTGGTGTTAGATAACAGCACACTTAAGAAACAAAGGAATATAAGGCAAGGAAGGATGTGGTTAAGAAAAGATAATTGGTATGAAGGAGCTTTGAGGATAACACAACCACAAAAAAAAAGTATGAGCAGGAGGAAATTGAATAGACAGCAAGTGAAAATGGGAGTACAATACAACTGAAGGGATTAGGTGGATTTGTATGTTCCCTGCTCAAGCAACAATTAGATTGCTGTATGATAGAATGTGAGAGTAGTATCAGCTAGGGAGACTTCAGGAGCAAGGAAAGTTAGTTTAAAAGGTCACTGGACTTGGTCAGAGTCCATAAATGAAATGGATGCACATTATTTGGTTGTAAGTTTTGTTTATACATTGCTTTATAGTGTAATTTGGCAGCAAATGTGGAACAAATTCAAGTTTTTTTCCCCTGATACAGAGAATGGACCAAATGTGTAGAACGCTTAAGGGTAAATTTATGAAATCACAAAACAAAATGGGAACACATAGCTGGAAAATATCAGGGTGGAGTCGGGGGTGGGGAGGGGGGTGCGGGATGTCAACGATATTCTGTGCATTCATTTTAGTGGATGGAAGATTGTAGGGCATAACCGGGATTTCCTGATACAGGCTCCAGTTAGATGTATGCATTTGTAAATTTGGTCCACTAGTGTCACAATAAATAAAGCCAGTGAGCGGCATTAATGTTTACTATTTTTTTTGTAAAGAATGATGAGTATTAATGGTACTCACTCACAGACTTTGTGGTCACACTTTCCATTCCATACATATGTTCCTGTATTTTCACCAATGAATAAAGTTAAAATTCTTTCATTTAGCAGGCAAGTATAATGTTACTTTTAAATGGATCATACCTCAGAAGATGGCACACCTGCAATGCATAATATATTTTTTACAAAGCAAATCATTTTTATTAGTTCAACAAACCACTTAGCTATTCGGATACAAGTCAAAACTAGCAAAAAGTTCAAATAAAGAACAAATAGGTAACACAAATATTAAGAAAATCCCTCATTCCTAAGCCAGCAAAATTGACTGACCAAATCACTCAGATAACTTCTTAATGTTTTTGACTGCTATTTATCTGCTTCACTCAGGTCAGTTTGTACAACAATTCTTCTTAATGTCTGTTTTTAATGCACTCCAGCAATTTAAATTTATACGTTCTTTATCTTTACTGTCCTGGTTTATTTTGAAGTAATATTCTGGATTTAGCTTATCTATCTGTATGATATATTATGTATTCCATGATGAGGTCCCCAGTTACCTTCTTCCTTTTTGAACTCTAAACCTTGACTTTGCTAATCTTTCTTCATATTCCCATTACAATTCAGATCCACCTTGTTCCTTTCCTTTGCACCCGAGCTAATGCCTGTATGTTTTTTGTGATGGGGTCTGACTAGCACATTGGAAAAATATGGCAAAATGTCTGGGGGTTTATGCTGTTATTCTGTTGTATATCCTACCTTTCCACACATTGAAAGTAATGAGTATGCCATCAGTCCCAACTCATTCCTAATTCTTCTATTCATTGCATACGTATAATGGACAGGTCTGATTATTTTGCAATGCTTTGCATTTGCAATTTTTACGACATTGTTTAACTATTTTAATGGTGAGCTGCCTTATTCATGCTGCACGCTTCCAAAAGGGAAGTCTCTTGAAGGCAGTGGAAACACTAGAGGAGCCTTTATAATTCATTAAGGACAGTATCCACTGGCCTTGGCAAATCTGGAGGCTTACTTTGATGCTGCTCTTGGCTGCATGAAGCCCATGCATTGGAGTTACAGTGGCACTAACATGGTATTTAGCCCAATTGAAAAGCAGCTTCTGGCTGTTACTCTCCCTGTTTTAGTATCATCAGCAAATCTGACAGGCTTACATTTGCTTTCAGATCATTAATGTACATTAGAAAGAACAGGGTCCAAGCACCAGCTCCTGAGGGACTCCAATCAACGCTTCCCCAGTCTGACATTACACCTCAGAAGTACTCTTTATTTCCTATTACCGTTGGAACTAATATAGCATTTCTTGATAAAATAATTGGCTGCAGAAATTGATTGTGTGAGATCCCAGTCATCCTTACTCTGATGCATACTTGAACAAAAGTAATAGCAAAGAAACAAAATCAATCTCTATATTTTTAGCGATATCTTTATGCCAAGGTTATACTTTTTGCATTGACACTAATGACAACACCAAACCCAGTCCAAAGCATCATGGTAATAAAATCAGATCTTTTTTAGCAGTAGTGGTAAACACTGGCAAATGAATATTCAAAATTGGTTGTAAAATAATTCTGACATACTTCTGTGACACTGCTGCAAAATTTTACATGGAGAGCTAGAAGGAATAGTTACAAATAAGGCTAGGGTTAAAATGCCTCCTCTTCTTCTCCTCCACAAGCCATTAATAGATTTACAAAAAAAAAAATGCTGGCAAATGGCCGAAGGCATTCTATTGTCACTTGCAGTCTGTAAATTGGACTGTTATCACAAAACTGCCACCTCTATGTGACAATTATCTGACAGAACTTCCTGTACCTTATTAGTGTGCATTTTGTCCTGCAACCTGCACGGTGGAATGGCATGAAATTTCAATTCAACTATTAATTAGATTAAAGGGGTACTGTCTTCATAATAAGTGTTTATTAATCTCTTGTTTTGTGGAATGCAATGCAATGGTATGTAAGATGTATCAAAAGATGTTGGGCCAGATTTTTCTGTCAAAATAAAAGTGAGACTAATGGCATTTACCATTATTTATATGTAAATAATACAGCAACTTCAGACAAGGAACAGATGCATGGTTAAACATGAATTTCCAAAAGTTGGCATCCATGTTGTGGCAATTTGCCATTTGCTGCGTTTAATATCATGGTGGCTCCACGATGTGAAGTCCGCGTGGGCCAACTGCCATTGTTTACCTCCGCTGCTGAATGCAGCCCATACAGTCAGGAGGGAGTGACCCTGCGAGTCCTCAACATTGACTCTTGACCCCATGAATTTTCATGGCATTAGGTCAAACACAGGCAAGGAAACCTCCTGCTGACTACCACCTATCGCCGTCCATCAGCTGATAAATCAGTTCTCCTCCACGTTGAACACCACTTGGAAGAAGCACTGAGGGTAGCAAGGGCACAAAATGTACTCTGGGTGAAGGACTTCAATGTCCATCATCAAAAGTGGTTCGGTAGCAAATTGAAGTCAACAGAAATCAGGGAAAACCCTCCATTGGCTGGAATCAACCCAGCACAATACATAGATGATTTTGAATTTCAGAAATTAGCCTGAAGTTGAGCACCAGTTAGGGAAACGGATCTTGTAGCTTTAAAGCTTTTTTAAAATAATATAATAATTTAGTCTTCTGACATCTCTAATCAAAATTATCTATGTAGCCATACCTCCCAATGATCATCTTGTCAGTCTTGGAAATTGAAAATCCCCCAACCAGCATTTTAAGTAGGTAGATTTATTTTGGGTATGATTAATTTCATTCCCGATATATCAAGCCCCCACAATATGCTGAAAAGTGATGCAGTAAAACCTGAATATTATCGTATCATGGTCATAATCTATCCATTATTCTAAAATTATATGACACTTTAAATTCCTATTGAATTTAATTTATCCCATTTAATCTAATAATGGATCCTGTGAACAACTTGTATTTGATCAAAGGGGCAATCCTTTCTTCCTGGTTTAATTAATAGTACACACAAGTAATAAACGCTGCACAATATTCTCTGCTTAGCAGGTTTTGTGAGCACTTGGTTTTGAAGAAGAGCATCATTACATTATAAAAGTAAAAAAATAGCCTAAAATGCAGAAGCAACACGAAAATTGGTGTTGTAAATAGTGAGGAGGAAAACCTTAGATTACAGGATGATATCGATGGGCTGGTAAGATGGGCAGAGCAGTGGCAAATGGAATTTAATCCTGAGAAGTGTGAGGTGATGCATTTTGGGAGGACTAACAAGGCAAGGGAATATACAATGGATGGTAGGACCCTAGGAAGTACAGAGGGTCAGAGGGACCTTGGTGTACTTGTCCATAGATCACCTGAAAGCAGCAGCACAGGTAGATAAGGTGGTTAGGAAGACATATGGGATACTTGCCTTTATTAGCCGAGGCATAGAATATAATAGCAGGGAGGTTACAATGGAGCCGTATAAAACGCTAGTTAGGCCACAGATGGAATACTGTTTACAGTTCTGGGCACCCCACTAAAGGAAGAATGTGATTGCACTGGAGAGGGTGCATAGGAGATTCACCAGGATGTTGCCTGTTTCAGTTATGAAGAGAGACTGAAAAGGCTAGGGTTGTTTTCCTTAGAGCAGAGAAGGCTGAGGGGGGACATGATTTGAGGTATACAAAATTATGAGGGGCATTGATAGGTTAGATAGGAAGAAACCTTTTTCCATTAGCGGAGGTGTCAATAACCAGGGGGCATAGATTTAAGGTAAGGGGCAGGAGGTTTAGAGGGGATTTGAGGAAAAAATTTTCACCCAGAGGGTGGTTGGAATCTGGAAAGCAGTGCCTGAAGAGCTGGTAGAGGCAGGAACCCTCAACATTTAAGAAATGGTCAGATGAATACTTGAAATGCCACAGCATACAAGGCTTTGGGCCAAGTGCTGGAAAATGGGATTAGAATAGTTACGTGCTTGATGGCTGGCACAGACATGATGGGCCGAAGGGCCTATTTCTGTGCTGTATAATTCTATGACTTTATGATAATAGGATTGATGGTCAGATATCTGAAAATAATGTGGTAGCAGGAAATTGAGGGACAAGAAAGTAATTCCAGGACAATAATGTATAGGTGAGAGGAATAGATTCACAGGGCAAATGACATCTGATTGTTTTGTGGCTAACCCCATATAGGCCAATGGTATGGCTCCTATGCTTTTATTAGTTTTTTTTGAAGTATTAAAGTTTTAAAAAATGTTGAAAAATATCTAATATCATGCCTCCAGCCTGGTCCCCACCTCTCACTGATCCGTTGTATCAGGCTTCCAAATCAATCCATACTTCCCACTGATCGCACTATACTTTGTTTAAGCCCTCAGTAAGTTTTATTCTGCAATTTCTTCATACTTTTAAATTATATTATATCTGATATCAAGTCTCCAGATCTGTCACTGCCCCTGATGATAAGTTTCACTTCCCTGCTTTTTCGTTCAGCCACAATATTGGGCCTTCAGGCAAGTCTCCACTTCCCCATCGCCTCACCTCTCTAGATGTAAATATTTTCAGGCTTCAATGATCACTTTTTTTTCCTCTTTCTTCAGAGTTTTAAATGATTTTTATATTTTACAATTTTAATTCAGAGGAAAGTCGAATATTTATGTTTGAGGGAGGTGAATATTCAAGGCCCAGGCTAAATGCAACATTCAGAAAAGATGATAATCCATGAGAAAAAAAGAACTTAACATTTATATAGTGCCTTTCATGACCACTGGATATTCTAAAATGCTTTACAGCCAATTAACTACTTTTGCAATGTAGTCACTGTTGTAATGTAAGAAATATGCCAACCAATTTGTGCACAGCAAGATCTCACAAACAGCATCTTACTAATGGCCAGATCATCTGTTTCACTGGTGTTTGGTAAGTTATAAATTTTACCCAGGCTAAATTTTGAGAGAACACCCCTGCTCTTCTTCAAAATAATATCATGGGACCTTTTATGTCCTTCTGATGCAGCAGCCAGGAACTTGCTTTAATGTCTCATCTGAATGTGACTGTACCTCAGTCAGTACCTTATGCCACCAGTACTGAACTGAAGTGTCCACCCAAATTTTGGTTCTCTAGAAAGGGAGTCAAACCCAGACCCTTCTGATACAGAGGCAAGAGTGCTACCAGCTGAATCATGACCGGCACTTTGGGGAGTATTTGGGGATTTGATCAGATAATGTAGAATTCCACCAGCTCTAGCTATGTAATGTACCCCACCATTTCCTGTTTATATGTTTATATTTTGCCTTTTGCACGTAGCGTCATGGTGTAGATTTCTAGCAGTATCAGTGAATTATATTAGTGCTGCAGTGATGATAGGCTATGTAATAGTCCCTCCAGAGGAATACAACTTCATCCTTGGTTTTGAGTCCATTTAGAAAGAAATGTTATTTTAAAGCATCTGGTTTTTTATACAAACAAACTGACACCTTTTCACATCTACTATTGACGTAAATGTCCTGTCATTCATGCCTTGTATGAATTAGTCAACTTATAAAACCTTCTATTACCTGAGCAAATCTTTTCAGCTCCCAAAAGAAGTATGTCAGCACAATCTTCACTTCTTAATTTCACTTCCTTACAATATGTCTGCCTCTTTTTAGTGTTCTGCTTGATTTCTATTTTACAGTCCAACCTTGTTATTACAAACCTTTCATTAATAGAAAATACTTTTTTGGTTTTGTTGAAATCACTATAATAGATTGGAGAGTAGTTCAAAAGATGATTTCCCAATTTGCAAAACTACTTTGCCTATCCCTACAAATTTACAATAGATTTTGATTTCTTCATTCTGAATTTGTTGTTTTGAAATGCAGCTATGATGGTCTGTTGACGAAGTGTTTGTGCAAGAGGCAGGGTGCTGTTTTTAACCCCACTGACTCTCTGCACAGTGAATTTATCATGTTGGAAAGATAGTAAGCAAATGCTAGGAACTTACAGCAAATAGTCAGAGAACAAGTTAACTTGAGATCTCAAATAAAAACAGAAAATGCTGGAAATACTCAGCATGTCTGTGGAGAGAAACAGAGTTAACGTCTCAGGTCGATGACCTTTCATTACAAATACTTCAGTACTTTTGAGGGTGGGGTCAGCTTGAAATCTTGCCTGTGCTTCCTAGTGACCTGTTACAGAATTGAATTAGTAGAAGTTTGAGCCCTTTCTCTTTGCTGAAATTTAGTGCATGGCGCCAAAGGAAAAAAGATCAATAAAGAAAATTAAATATATTTTTTTATAAAAGGTTGCTGAATGCAATAATCTTCATGTTTTTTGATCAAATGCCGAAACAGATTTTTACAATTTTGAGTGCCCGTCTCACCTGCTGAGTTAATAATAACTATTTTGCATATAGCTATTAGAAAGATGGAGGATACAGAAGAAATATCAGGCAAACAGGTGAACCACCTATTTTAGGGCAGAAAACTGAGCAAAATGTGTCATTAAAAGCTACTGCCCCAAATCCACTACAAAACTGCACCTGCATTGTCATCCTAAAAACTACGACTTCCCTTTAAGGGCCTCCAGAAGAATTCTCCACTACATTTGAATGGGATCTAGGGAGCATGGCTTACCTCTGTACGCATTTCCATCTTCTGCCCCAAACATTTACTGCCACTGTATCGGCAGTAAGAGCTATTGCAAGGTATTTCTGAGATGGATACCACACTGAGGAGGTCACTTTATGTGCTGTTCCTGAAGGCTGGTGTTTCTTTGCTCTCATAGCAATTATTTAATACTTTTGGGGATGGAGTTAGGCCTTTTCCAGCTATTTTTAATGACCTATGCTTAAAGCACTGCTTTTCCCTCTAAACATGGACTTCTCAATGGGAATACCTTTATTTTGATTGTATGAAAAGGAGGACATGTAGACTGTTAAGGCCAGGCATCACTGAAGACATCTCTCTTCTGTACATAGACACTCACTTTCCAAAGTCTACAGACTAAAATATCTTACTTAGGCATCCCCACTGCATGCTGAGTGTTCATAGGAAGGAATGGAAGTGGAACAGGAGAATCAGTTGCCAGAGTAAGGGGAGCAAAACTGATAGCTACTTTAGTGGGGCTAGCTTCTGGAAGCTTTCCACTCAGAGTAGCGAGGGGTGGCAGGCCCAAGTCTGAAGCTCTCTTTCATATGATGACACTGGAGGAAGCTTTAAGGAAATGGTTTAATTGGTACTCTCTGGAGAGATAGTGGCATCTGCATCCACTTCTTGCAGCTCACTGGGCACAGGATTAGAGGTGCTATTGGTTGGTGTCGTCACAAAAGAAATAGTCCCAATCAAGCCTTGGAAGCCTGTGCCAGTGTGGCATTTGTATGTCCTTCAAGGCAGCTATGGAAGCATTTGTAGCTGCTCGTCTGGAAATCACCAATGTCCTTAGAAGCTTTTCCTGGCAGATGGATACTCCAACAAAATGCTCAATTGACACAGTCTCCATGGTATCCTGCAGGTTTCTTGCAATGTGTTGCAAATGTGGCTAGTACTTCCCACTTAGCCATCACCTCAATCATATGTGTGGAAACCATCTCCATTGCTTTCACATGAGATCAAAAGCTCCCGAATAATTGTTCTTTTGAAGAATGGCCTCCAAGATTTGGGTCCCTAGGCTCCTCGGTTAAGGGCAGTTGTTTCTTCCCTCTCCACGGACGAACATCACCCTCCCTCTCCCCCTGCTATGCTGTTAATCTCAATAGTGCTCAGTGCCTCACAGAGTGACAACTATTCCAACTGTTCAGTTAATTCCTCAGGGGTTCAGTGACAGTAGTCCTCTCCCAGGTATCCTTCTGTAACTCTGGGAGTATGCTTGATTTGTTTTTCCTTTGGAGGGATAGAAGATAATGTTACAGGATGATGTGATGAGGTGAAAGGATATTGACTCATTAATTGAAGTGACGTTGAAGGCCAAACAGAAGCCCTTGTGTCTAGGTTATTGAAACCCTTCCTACACTGTTTGACAGTTCTTGGGGCTGTGCAGGTTGTACTGATGCCTCTGCCACCTTCCTGCAGGCATCCTGCATGTTTAAAAAGCCTTCTGCCTTCATTGCCCTTCAGACAGACCCTCCTGCCCCTCACTGCTGACAGCTGTACCTCCACAATATGTAGACCGTTCCAGCTTTTCATGCCACTTAAGCTTTTGTTTCTTCTGCCATCTTGCTGAAAATGATTCCCTTTAGCCGCCTGCAACCTTTTAAAAGTGAACTTGAACTGCATTATTCTCCTTCCCCCAGTGATGATCAGCCAATAATGAGCAGCCTCATAGCCTCCAAACTGCACTGCCTGGCTTCCATCTGGGAGGAAATTGCAGCAAGTTAGTTCTGGTATCTCAATGGCAGGAGTTAAGACCATCCTGCCAGTAGGAGGAGAATCCAGAGATTTAATTAATTCTATCCATTCCATGCCTTTGATCTCCTTTCCTCTGCTTTTTCTTTATACCTGATATCATTTTTATCTGATATACCTTCACCTTCAATTTGTATCATCAACGTACCTTCGCACATTGGATGGGGTACTTGAAGACTTTTGCATTCACCTGATTTCCTTTAGAGCCTCCTCTACTTTGCACCAGTTAAGTAGCGCTGCCTCCTCCAGTTCTTTTCCCTTTCACAAATAGAAAGAATCAGGGAATGTTAGTCTGAGGCAGATTTATCCCAGGCTCCCTCATAATATTGTTTGAATCTTTCTGAACTAATACAGGAAAGAGAAGATCTATATTAGTAATTAGGTGGTCAGGACTTTGGAGATGAATGTATATGGGGGAGAAGCATCCTAGAGACTGAGAATCTTTCTGAAGTGCTTCAGATCCCTTTTGGGTGCCAGGGAATGGAGAAACCCTTTAATGTCGAAGTCTGCTTATTAAATATTAGGTAAATTGAACATAAGATGTGCACATTTTGAAAATGTTTGTATCCATGGCAGTTCATTATGTTTGCCTCAACAAAAGAGTCCATGCTTATACAGCTCAAAAGACCTCTTAACTAGATCATTATGCTGTTTGCAGTGTGGGCTGTAATCTGCACCTACATTAACATTTTTGATGTGCAACGATTATATTGAAACAAAGCCAAATCATACATAAGGAGAGGGCACAAATGGTTTGGGGTGATCTACTCAGAATGAGATCTGATATTTTTCTAATGAAGTTCATTTCACCTTGTAGTCACAGAAAGGGCCATTTGGCATCTTAACTCTTTCATTGTTAAACCAGCTTGGCCATATTTGCCCGCATCTAGTGAAAGCAACTTTAGATACAAGCATATGTTGCTAATGATTGATGGATCTTTCTGTGCTTAGTTTTTAAATCAAATTTTCACTTGCAAAAGTATTCCCTTCCAAATTAAGCTTATGTATAATCCATAAAACATGAATAATAAAGCAATTTTTTGCTTGTATGATTATAGGTGGCATATACTACTCAATAAAACCTCTCCGTTATCTTGCTGTGCTGTTTGCATAACAATTCAAAAGCCATGGAAAGCTATAGCTATATAAAGACTCCTTAATTCAGAAGAAATTATTCTTTACATTACTAGTGTGTTGGGGTGTCAAGACTGATGAATGAGCTGCTTAAATTACTATCACCAAGTGTCATTTAATAATTCAAGTAACCTTATGAAATCGTCAACAAATACTTTGCATGGTTTCATAATTGACCTATTCACATCACATTCATTAAAATGAAAATACAGTAAACTGCTTAAAAAAACAATGAATCTCATATTGAATTACCCATTCACTTTATTGAATTCATTAGTGAAATGAAGCATAGTTAATTATGTTGTGTGGGCAAAGTCTTAAGTTTATCTGTATATCATGGTGGTAGAATTGTTTCTGGAATGAACAAAGGAAGATTTCTTGTAATGTAATACGAAGAAGTAGCATTGGCTATCTACCACCATTTATCGTCCATTTTCCTTTACTGATGTTGATCCTTCTCGAGGTCGTCTTAGCTGCCTCAGCCTGATGTGTCTATTGACCAGCAGCAATTCGCCTACTCAAAATGTGAGGCAGTAAGTTATGCTTTGCAGTCATACCTTTCATGCCTTTGCAACATATAGCCAAGCCACTGTAGGGTATTCTATGCCACAATGGGTAGCTCTTGCTCTTCTCAGAAAACATTGAGATTGGATTTGAAATAGGCCCAGGAGGTTTTGTACATAAAAGTAACTCTTTTATTTTTTGATTTGAGTCCAAATTTCTCTAACAAGTTAACATGCATTCTGGTAACAATGTAAACTCAAATCTGAGCAGAAAGCAGTAAAAAGAGTAATGAAGTGGAGGCAGCCTGACAGCTTTACCATTGGGAACATTGAGCTTCCAACCACACTCAGCACTGAATTGTAGCCTGGGCTGACAGTTAAATGTTGCTGTTCTCATTGGTTATATTTGTCTAGTTGGGTAAGCCAATTGATAGAGCATGGTCGGACCGGACTCCACTAGGGGGAAGGAAACTCTTATAGGACTAGAAATCCCACTGAAGAACATTTCTTGTCAATTAATGAATGATGTTAACAATGACTGCAATGACGTTAGTGGTCAGTTGCAGCTGAAGAAGTGACAGCAAATAGGAACTTTGAAATCGAATTCTCTCTGAAGAAAAGCAAGTTTTTGGAAGGTATTAATTATACAAAAAATTGTAATTGCTAAGATTCTTGAGAGCTGCAAATATTACTCTTTAATGTATTTCTAAATTTAAAACCTTTCCTTCAAATGACCCTATTTGGAATTAAAATCAAATTAATTATATGAAATTTCCACAAAAAGAGGGTACAAACAATTAGTAAAAAAGTGACTCAAAAATATGGTGTCGTTGAATCAAAGGCGCTCTCTATTACTAGGGCAGTTATTTGTCCTATCCAAATCAAATGCATATTTAGCCTATTTACTACCAGTCAATAAAAAAGCTTTTGGCTTTTGCAAAATTCCCATGCCTATTGCAACAAGTAACATCAGCAACAACAATAAGAAGCTACATTTCTAATGCGCCCATTACATATGGAGAGATGTATCGGGTAGATTTATAGGACAGTGGACACCAAGAGGACATCAAGCAGGTGGGAGAAAGAGACGGGGCAAAGCTACAATCAAATGAGATGACTGGTAATAATTGAGTGAAGTGGACTGCAAATGAAAATATGGTAGTGTTAGAGGAGAGGATGGCACATACAGGAAAATAGGGAAAGAGATGGATATAGAGAGGGGCACAGCCGTAAAACAATTTGAAGTTAAGAACAAGAATCTTCAATTTGAATCTCTAGGATGTGGATCCTGTGGAGCGAAGAGTGAAGGTGCAAACATGGAAAACTTGTGCTTTATGGATGATGAAAGGAAGAGGTTAGGTAGGAGATCATTGGAAAAGCTCAGCTGTGAGGGCAGAAAAGTGGAAATTAGTGTTTCAGTGGCGAAAGAAGGTGGCTGTCGAAGTTTAGGAGTTGAAAGAAAGCAGTCTTTTTAATCGACCAGAATACTAGACCTCACCTTTCCTTTGGCTGGCTTCTGAATATTGTAACAGTGAATTAACTTGTTTAGTTATGTTGTGGGTAAAGAAACTGAACTTAGACATATAACCAATAAATTTCCATATTGGTAAAAAAAAGCTGCATATGTTTTATTTACCAATGTTAATAATTGAACATTTTCATAATGCATTTATGTGTCATCTTGCATTTTCATAATTATTCACATTTTAACCTTTATCTAAATCCAGTTTCCTCCAAACTGAGATGTTTCTATTATAATGCAACACCATATCATCCAAGAGATTTAAATCACATAGGGCCATGTTCGTAGATTCATTAATGGATTGCTATGTAATTCCTTTGTCCACTATTTTAGTGAAGATGCTAACCCATTTACTTTAAACAGGGTACTATCTTCAATATTACATGGCTCTGTGCCTTTTATTTGAAACAGAAAATGGGGAAATGTCATACATAGCAGTGTGTTTCCAACCCACAGTTGCCACAGGAATGCATCCCTCTCTCAGAATACTCTTTATATTCAATAATGAAAATTACACATTTTGCATTGATTAAAAAAACTTCGAAAATTATCTTGCTAATATCTCTTCATATGCATAATATATTAGATAGAAAATGAACTCATCCACTTCTAAAGTCATAAGGATGCCTTCAGGATAATTTTTCTCTGTAAAGGTTACAATTACATTGTTTTCATTTTCATTTGCTTATATCATTGTCAAGCTCACAATGTTTGTATTAAATTTAACTAGTACTCAAAAGTCTAGTATATTTCGAGAGCACTATGCTGGAAATTAGTTGAAATGGAAGTCTTCCCTATTGGTATTATGAAATTTCAAAAATTAGAATATTTCTGAACAATTTGTTCACTAGGATTTAAAAAAACCTGATAGAAGCAACCCTATTGGCTCCATTTTTAAAGGCATGGCTTCTCATGCAACCTAATGGTAAAAAGCGAATTGTTCCAAGTTCAATTTCCAGTTTGTACTGAGTTGTTTGATCTCTGTTACAGTAGTGCTGGGGTGCAAGAACTGGCTCCAGTGACCCTGGACTGGAGGAGAAAATTATCCTGAAATCTTTGCTCCTTTTTTCCGTTCAGCATCTCCTGAAAGGTACAGGTGAATGGCTATTGGGTAAAAGCAAGATTTGGTTCAACTGTGGTGATACATTATTGGCATATACCAGATGGGCCGCATGGCCTGTTTCCATACTGCAAATTCTAACTAATTCCCCCTTTCCACACACCCCACTCCTCCATAGTCGAATAGTTCTTATCACCTCGAGTCGTTCATTAATCTGAGCTATTTCATGAGACACTGGGAAAGCTGTCACCTGCAGAATTGTACTGCAGCAGCAGTCAGCACCAGTAAGAAGATGGGGAATCAATTAAAATAAAACAAACATGATATATAACTAGAAGAGTTAAAAACAAGTTAAATCTATTAATTTATTAAACTCTTCCCACCAATAACTTTTAAGAAGTGTGAATTTTTTCCAACGAAATGTTTCTAGGATGAGTGAGGCTGCGATGCTCAATCTATTAATATGATGAACCATTTTTAAAGGATTATTTATCTTGCTTATACAGAATAAAATATTCTCAGTTTTTGTGTTTGAGCCTTCAATTTGTTTAGAAAGTAAAAATAGAAAATAGTAGACACAACTGGTGCCTCAGCACCTTGGTAGAACTGGAGATTGGAGGATCAGCGAGTTCCTTAACCGGACTAAGTAAAATGAGGGTAAGAGAATGAATTCTGATTTTTGTTACTGTGAGGGTGTTAATGGTTTTAATAGTCACTGAATAGGTTTACAAAAAGTTGTTAAGTGGCAAAAAGCTGCTGAATGATTATCAAAAGAATATTTCATTTTGTTAGTGAATAGCATTAAATAAACAAAAGTGTTGTGCAAATACTTACACAAGGCAGTGGAAAGACTTCTGTAAAATGAGAAAAGTCCCTGTTTTAAAAAAAAACAAGGCAATGAAATGGATGGTGGTTGAAAAAAAATGGAAGAGACAACTAGCCGCTAAGTATAGTATATAGACTAGTAGGCTTGCTTATCTTTCAATTTTCAAATACAGCAAATAATCTACACCTGAGATATTATCCTAGCTTCTCAGGACCACAAGATGGATATGGGCAAGAAAGTTAATTCAGCCCATCAGAGCTCATTCATCCAGAAGGATCTTGTCCTTCCCTAATTACAGCTTAAAATGCTGATTTTGGTGTTTTTACTTCGATATGCTCTAAGTTTGCATATGTTCATCGCTGCTTATATGAAGAACTTCCTGACCTAAGTCCTAAATTAATATTTTACTCGTTTCAATGTGCATCCCCATACCCTTAACCTTGTGGTTCATTTTGGAGTGGTGTTCCAGATTTACATTTTTATACTTATATACTTCTAGAAGATTACTGTTCAGTGCCTTCTTTCAAGATTGAAAAACTCAGTTTCTCAAGGCTTTCTTCATGATTTCTTCCTCTGATGCTCAGATCAATGCCATAGCTCTTCCTTGAACTGCCCTAAGGCAAGAATATATCCAGCAGATTAACCTGCTGTGTATTCTCAGTATTTTCTGATTTTAATTCAGTTTCATTCCAACATTTGCAACTTTTATTTACCTGCTAGGAACATAGGAGCAGGAGTAAGCCATTCAATTAGATCATGACTGATCATCTACCTCAATACCACTTTCCCGCGCTATCCCCATATTCCTTGATGTCATTAGTATCCAGATATTTAGTGATTTCTGTGAACATGCTCAATGATTGAGCTAGCACAGCCCTCTGGGGTAGAGAATTCCAAAACTTCACCACCCTCTGAGTGAAGAAATTCTTCCTTATCTCAGTCTTAAATGGCCTACCCCTTATTCTGAGACTGTGTCCCTTGGTTCTCGGCTCACCAGCCAAGGGAAACATCCTATCTACATCTACCCTGTCACGCCCTGTAAGAAGTTTGTAAGTTTCAATTAGATCTCCTCTCATTCTTGGAAACTCAAGAATACAGCCCAGTTTCCTCAATCTCTCCTCATAAGACAATCCTGCCATCCCAGGGATTAGTCTGGTTAACCTCCATTGCACTCCCTCTATGGCAAGTATATCCTTCCTTAGATAAGGAGATGAAAATTGTACACAATAATCCAGGAGTGGTCTCACCAAGGCTCTATACAATTGCAGCAAGATATCTTTACTCCTATACTCAAAACCCATTACGATGAAGACCAACATACTGTTTGCCTTCCTTATTGCTTGCTGCACCTGCATACTAGCTTTTAGTGGCTCATGAATAAGGACACCCAGGTCCCTTCAGACATCAACACTTCCCAACCTCTCACCATTTAAGAAATGTTTTCTACCAAACTGGATCACTTCACACTTATTCACATATTCCATCTGTCATGTTCTTGCCCATTCACTTAGCCTGTCCAGGTCCCCTTGAAGCCTCCTTGCATCCTCCTCACAACTTACCTTCCCACCTAGTTTTGTGTCATCAGCAAATTTGGAAATATTACATTTTGCCTCCTGCCTTGTCAGCTTCTATTGCTCCACCCTACTCTCCAACTTCTCTGAAACTCCACTGCACATATCATCATTAGTTCTGTTCCCCTATAGCTCTGTTTTTATTATTTGTTTCATAGGATGTGGGCGTCGCTGGCAAGGTCAGCATTTGTTGCATATCCCTAATTGCCTTTGAGAAGGTGGTGATGAGCTGCCTTCTTGAACTGCTGCAGTCCATTTAGTGCGGGTACACCCACACTGCTGTTAGCGAAGGAGTTCCAGGATTTTTATCCAGTGACAGTGAAGCAACAGCTACTATATACTCCATGCAGGCCCCCACCTGCCAAGAATGAGGCACATTAATTTTGTCATGAATACTGATTTTAAACTGCTGCTGGAGTGAGGAAATGACTTGTTAAACAGATCAGCCATGGCTGGAAAAGACATTTACATATTAAGACAGTGCTTGGAAGGACAAAGGACCATTCCCTGACACATTCAATTGACAATGGACCTTGATCACCAGGTATTGTGTGTAAGAGGAGAATTCAGAGACTGCTAAACTGATACAATCCAAGATTGGTTAGACGAGCTGGTCACATGAAAAACTGACTGTTCCAGGGTCTTTTGAAACAGCCATAGAGAGTTTGAACTCAAAAAGACTGTTTGCTCCTGGACTGAGAAGATCTCTTCTGTCTGCTCCCATCTCTTTCTCACAAGCCTCTGAATCCACTGAAGACATATGAACTCCAAGAGAGAAAAGTCTCCTACAGCGAACAAGGTTTAAAAAAAATACTGGGCCCCGACAAAAAGCAGGATCTACCTACAATCACGGACTCTATTATAGTGAGCTCGAAGAACCGTAACAAAAACTCTTCAGATATTGCCTCAAACTTTTCCACTTTATTTTCTTCTCTTTTTTGTCTCTATTTGCATGTGTGTATCGCGTATGCATGCTAGCGTGGGCGCGTCATGTATCCATAGGCGTTAAGAGTTTAAGTTTAATAAATTTCAACTTTATTTCTTTAAACCTGAGAAAACCTGTTTGTGCTGGTTACTTCACCTTATAATTGGAAAGCAGTGAATAAGGATTCACCAATGGGGAGCTAAAAAAAGTGTGTTTAAAATTAAACCCTGTTACGGTAAGACCAGGTGAAGGCTGAGAGCGACCCCGAGACACCTTTCTTGCCTGGTCATAACAATACATATAGAGGGGCTGTGGAAGCAGTTATAGGTTGATGTTGAGGTTTAAAGTCCATTCAATGACTTCAGCTGATGCACTGTGAATGGTTGTGATGCCACCAGGAATAGATCTCTCAGGGCAAGAATTCAATATGTGGGTGATGGTCTGACTTGGATGGCCGCAGTCACAATTTGAGTTGGTCTTGATGTTCCACTTGTGGAACAAGTGGCCACATCTTTCCTGGCCCGACCTTAAGCAGTTGCGGTTTGTCCAGATTTTCCGTAGGAGGTTCAAACCTGGGACTTCACCACTCAAGTCAGTTACCAGGTTGCAGTTGGTGATGTTAGCAGGAGGTGTGCCATCGAGAGATGGGTTTATTTGAGGTCCTGTATCAATGGGAATGCTTCATTTGTTGTCAGCTAGTTGTGGCTTTTGAGGAGAATGTTTACACTGCGGACATCAGGAGGTTCAATGTGTGCTAGCACAGGAAGCCACTCGAGCTGTGCTGATCTCAACGTTCCAGAAATAATCCTCATGCTTACCCAGAGGTGGGCATCTATTGCGTTTGTGTGGCGGCTCCTGGGCCAAGTTGAGCAGAGCTGTGATATATTTCCAAGTCAGGATGGTGTGTGGTTTGGAAGGGAACTTGCAGATGGTGGGGTTCCCATGCACCTGCTGTCTTTGCCCTTCTAGGTGGTAGAGGTCGCAAGTTTGGAAGGTGCTGTCGAAGGAGCCTTGGTGAGTTGCTGCAGTACATCTTGTATATGGTACATGCTGCTGCCACCGTGCGTCGGTAGTGGAGGCAGCAAATGTTTAAGGTGGTGGATGGAATGCCGATCAACTGGGCTGCTTTGTCCTAGATTCCTAGATGGTGTCGAGCTTCTTGAGTGGTGCTGGAGCCATATTCCGTCACACTCCTGATGTGTGCCTTGTAGATGGCGGACAGTCATTGGGGAGTCAAGAGGTAGGTTCCTCACTGCAGAATTCCTAGTCTCTGACCTGCTCTTTTGGCCACAATATTTATGTGCTGGTCCAGTTCAATTTATGGTCAATGGTAACCCCCAGGATGTTGCTAGTAGGAGATTCAGTGATGGTAATGCCATTGAATGTCAAGGGGAGATGGTTAGGTTCTGTCTTGTTGGAGATTGCCTGATACTTGTGTTGTGCAAATGTTACTTGCCACTTATCAGCCTAAGCTCAGTGACCTCCACTGGCTGCACACCCTTTAAAGCATTCAATTCAAAATCCTCATCCTATTTACAAATGCCTCCTTGGCCTTGTTCTATCCTGCCTCTGTAATCTCTTGTAGCCCTGTGTGCCAGTGCATGCTTCCAGCTCTGGCCTCCATTGCATGCTCCCCTCTCTCTCTCTCTGTCTCTCACTTTCACTATCAGTATCAGAGCATTTAACCACTCACCCATACAGTCTGAAACTCTTTCCCTAAACCTTTCTACCTGTCTCCTCACTTTTAAATGTCTCTCCAAGACTCAGCAGGTAATTACAGAAACATGCAGTTAAGCCCAACCAGTCCGCATTGGTGTTTATCATTCATATAAATAAACTGTATTTTATGCAGTGGAATCTAATTTAACCACAACTGTTAGGGGCTGAGCTCATCAGCCTGGATTTTCCTTCAGGAATCCACTCATTTATAAGCAAGTTAGAACATTAATGGGAGAAATATGGAGCTGTGAGGCCGACCACCTTTGTGGTGAGGACTTTCTGGCTGCCATGGCCTTGACCTATTGCACGTAAATGATGCTGGGAGATGGGGGTTTGATCGAGTTGGAGACTTTGTTCTCCTGTTGTCCAGATTCTGCTGGCAGAAAAGAATGCCTCAACAAGAGGTGCTGTGGGCTTGCTTGTGGCAGGCTTCATTATAGAAGACCCGAGGGACCTGGAGTGGCACAAAAGGAATTTATTTCAGCTATATTTAAGATTCTGTAAGATTTCTTTTGCTTTTTGCAATTTTTGTAGATTTCCTTATTTTTTAAATGATTCTTTGAGTATGTTAAAAGTATGTAGAAGAATTTTTCTAAGTATTTGAAAGATATTGCATTTTTTTTACATTTAATTTTGTGCATCAGGCCACAGGACCCAATGGAGTTTCCTTTAGGCCTCCTTTTGATCCTCTGCCTTGAGGAGGAAGAACAGAAGCGGACCATAGTTAGATTCCAAGCTAAACAGTAGGTTACCTCATCCCCTTCCCATTGGTGCTTGCACTTCTTTGCCTGCAGATCTATTCAGGCTAGATCACTGTGAACCCGCACAAAACTTCTGTCACACAGCAATAATTTCCAGTTGTTAGGCACAACTCGTAAAGAAAGCCTTCAGCTATAGTCCAGGTTCACTGCTAATCAAGTCCTGCCATCATGGCCCTCTTTTGATAAACTCAATTTAGTGATCTTCTGACATTGAGGTCTCCTCCATAACCATCAAGCCTCCCATTTGTAGATCATTCTACTATTTGAGTCAGCATTCCCTCATTTTCTCCAAATCATTCCTCACATATCCTGTCAGTGACCAGAACATTTTGCTGACAGCAAATCTGACAACTTCTTATTGTTTAAGATTACCATGACCTCCTCGGCACCCATTCATTCTCAGTCTCTCATTTTTCCTCCATTGACAGGAGGTTCTGAGGTGGCTGACTGCTGATTTGAAGAAGGAATGTTGGGAAATTGAGGAAGTATTCTCCTGATTTTGATTCCAGGCTGTTTCTGTAAAGTTGGGTCCCCTATTGCCAGATAGGTAACATCACAGCAGAAGATTTAAAAAAAAATTTTGGGCTTACTGTCCTGAAGAAGCACCAGCTACAGAACTTGCAGTGAACCACATCACTCCAGACCCCAAGTGGCTGCTTCGGTGTCTTCAGCTGCTGCAGCATTTCTGGATTTTCCTCCCCATCCTCCCTCCCAGAGGAAAATTGCCTAGATTGTTGGGAATCTGATATGGATATGTAATGAATATGCATTGAGGAAAAATGGTTTTAGGGGGTGTGACACTGACCAGCAAAATGCAATTTTGTTGCTGTTCCTGTACTATATTCACAAAACAAAATTTAGGTCATATCTTTTCTTGCAAAAGTAAGGTCACCACTCTATAAAGATTTTCAAACAAGTTTTCTCTCCATATGATTCCCCAGTGGGTGAGTTCCCGAGTTCAAACCTGGATTTTGCGATGAAATTGGGTCAAAATGAAATGTTTACTCCTTAGGAAAAAACTAAAAACTGGCGAGCAACCCAATGACACTTCTCATATACAGCCTTAGTGGTTGGTTAGAGATGATCATAGGTAGACACCTAGGAATATCATGGTGCATTGTATCAGATGGTAAATACCTTAAGGGGGCCTGAAGAAAATAACATTGAAATTGGGGTGAGGGGTGCAAAAATGTGTTGTTCCATTTTAAAGATATGCCACAATATCCATGATGAGCTCAGCTTGCTAGTTTATGTTTCTTGAGTATGTCTGGAATCATTTGGCACATTTGAGGGAGTCCTACTCGAAATGGAGCACAAACCGAAAGATCAGAATTAGTGTCGTTTACTTGCCTCTGACTCCTAGTCCCTTCAAGTATGCTTCAATGCTGGATGAGGGAAGGGCTGTAGATGTCATATACATGGACTTCAGTAAGGCGTTTGATAAGGTTCCCCATGGTAGGCTGATGGAGAAAGTGAAGTCGCATGGGGTCCAGGGTGTACTAGCTAGATGGATAAAGAACTGGCTGGGCAACAGGAGACAGAGAGTAGCAGTGGAAGGGAGTTTCTCAAAATGGAGACGTGTGACCAGTGGTGTTCCACAGGGATCCGTGCTGGGACCACTGTTGTTTGTGATATACATAAATGATTTGGAGGAACGTATAGGTGGTCTGATTAGCAAGTTTGCAGATGACACTAAGATTGGTGGAGTAGCAGATAGTGAAGGGGACTGTCAGAGAATACAGCAGAATATAGATAGATTGGAGAGTTGGGCAGAGAAATGGCAGATTGAGTTCAATCAGGGCAAATGCGAGGTGATGCATTTTGGAAGATCCAATTCAAGAGTGAACTATACAGTAAATGGAAAAGTCCTGGGGAAAATTGATGTCCAGAGAGATTTGGGTGTTCAGGTCCATTGTTCCCTGAAGGTGGCAACGCAGGTGAATAGAGTGGTCAAGAAGGCATATGGCATGCTTTCCTTCATCAGACGGGGTATTGAGTACAAAGGTTGGCAGGTCATGTTACAGTTGTTGTAAAAGACTTTGGTTCGGCCACATTTGGAATACTGCGTGCTATTCTGGTCGCCACATTACCAAAAGGATGTAGTTGCTTTGGAGAGGGTGCAGAGGAGGTTCACCAGGATGTTGCCTGGTATGGAGGGCGCTAGCTATGAAGAGAGGTTGAGTAGATTAGGATTATTTTCATTAGAAAGACGGAGGTTGAGGGGGGACCTGATTGAGGTGTACAAAATCATGAGAGGTATAGACAGGGTGGATCGCAAGAAGCTTTTTCCCAGAGTGGGGGATTCAATTACTAGGGGTCACGAGTTCAAAGTGAGAGGGGAAATGTTTAGGGGGGATATGCGTGGAAAGTTCTTTACGCAGAGGGTGGTGGGTGCCTGGAACACGTTGCCAGCGGAGGTGGTAGACGCGGGCACGATAGCGTCTTTTAAGATGTATTTAGACAGATACATGAATGGGCAGGAAGCAAAGAGATACAGACCCTTAGAAAATAGGCGACATGTTTAGATAGAGGATCTGGATTGGCGCAGGCTTGGAGGGCCGAAGGGCCTGTTCCTGTGCTGTAATTTTCTTTGTTCTTTGTTCTTTGTTCAATGCTGGCAGTGCAAAAGTGCTGAATTACCCTGATATCTAAAGTTTATTCCCAGGGAGCTATTGACAATTGTTAAATCTTCCACAGGAGGTGGTGTTTTTGTGTGTTATTTTAGTACAGCTTGGATTGGTCTCTATGTTGGTTTCAATAGTTTGCCTTCATTTTAATAGTGGACATGTCAAAGTCCCTGGGGGTGATTTTGGTTGAATATTTTAGGTGCTAACGAGCTTTCCATGTGCCCAAAATGAAAAGCTGCAATGCCGGTTTCGCCCACGTTCTGCACAAGACAACATCTAGGTTAAGGAATTGAAATATGGGCCGGAAACAGTCCTCCCTGGGGGGATCATAAGGGGCTAATTGACAATTAACTTGCCTGCTAATGCTCATTAAACAGAATGCACGCCATTTTGCTGGCTAACACTTCATTTAATGACCTCTTCGAACAGCGACCAGCTGAATAGGAGTAAATAAATCATTGCTGATGATTTCGAGTGTTACTTAGTCATGTTCAGCTTTCAGTGTTCGTTGGTGATTGAGATTGACTGACTACACTGCATTTGAAGAAGATTTTTGAGAAACTTTGGGAAACTTTCTGAGACACTTTTTCAAGACTTCACCAACCCTCAATCAACATTTTCCCACATATTCTCTCAGGCCGTTATCTAAAAAGAGAATACTGTGCTAATCTACCTTATTGGAAACATTATAGGAGTCACCAGCAGAAAAGGAGTGCATTGCCATGGGCATCTTGCTCTGCATGAGGGATTGGAGAAGGAGGAGATGACGGTGGACAGAGCAGCTTACAAGAGAGAGGGTCTTCAGAGAGCCTACATACTCCTACATTCATGTGATCCAAGATCAGTGCTCGAGGAGGCTATGCTTTACCAAAGAGGTCATTAGTGATCTGTGATCTCATGGAATGAAGACTCAGACATCATAACACAGTCAGGACTGCATTGCCTGTGGCAGTCGAGGTCACAGTAGCACTTAATTTTTATGCGACCGGAACCTTTAAGGCTACCACAGGTTATATAAGTCACATCACACAATCTGTGTAAGGGAGGTCTCTTGTGGCTGTACACGCTCTGAGGAATTCCCCATGGTACAGGGAGCCATTGTTTGTGCACATGTGGCCATGTGAGCCCCTCATTTAAATTCAATGGTGTTTAGGAAAAGGAAGGGATTCCATTCCCTCACGATGCACCTTGTCTGGGACAACCAGGAGCGCATCATGCAGCCGAATGCCTCCTATGGAGTGAGCTGCCACAATGTCTCATTATAAATGCACAGTCATCCATCTTACAGATCTTTGAGCTCCAATGCAATGTACAAGACTGGCTACTGGGTGACAAGAGATGCCCTCTAAATGGCTCATGACTCGCCTGAGAAACCCCCAGACACTAGCTGAGCACTGATACAATGAGGATCATTCAGCCACCAGGACTATCATTGAGCAGACCATTGGGGCCCCTCAAGCAGATGTTTAAATGCCTTGACTGGTCAGGAGGTGTCCTGCAGTACTCGACTGAGAAGCTGTCCAGATATGTGGTATTTTGCTGCATGCTTGACAATCTGGTCATTGTGAGGGGGCAGCCGTTACCATCAGCACTTGTGACAGAGGGCCAAGCTGAGGAGCCGGAAGAGGAGAGGGAGCACCAAAGGCTTCCACATAGATAGTTTGCACCTGAGAGGAACACTCGCCACCATCTAATTGAAGAGTGTTTTTGAGAGACTCGCTCCACCATCAGACTCTGAAGCACAGTTGCCACATGATGCAGCCTCCATGACTTTTGCTCCATCAGGAAGGCTATCATCTGTAATCAACATTTTCCCCATGAAGATCCCAATAAAAAAGGCCACCAATTCCACCACTGCCTAGTTACCATCATCACTCTTTATCTACATCAAAACAAAGGAAACATTACATAACCAACAGCTCTTACAAATTAAACTATTCAGGTTGGTGCTTACCTTTTAATGGCTATCTATAAGTGCTCTTGCATAATCTAATGCTTCCGCAAAGTGCTACCCCAGTGGCAGCAGCAGCCGAGGTGAGTGGCTACTGAGAATCTGAAGAGGGCATTTCAGTTCCCCTCCTGGGACACCTTCTAGAGGCTGTGATGGTCCTGCCTCAAACTGCACCATCTTAGCCCGTGCTTCAGCAGTTTGGGCTACATGGCGAACAGGCAACTGCAAAGTAATGGAGAAGTGGAGAGGGGACGAAGCAGCGATGCTCACATCTGGAGAGAGGCCATAAGGCTCCTGCCCTATGATACCCATACCATGACCTGAGGGCCTCTGTTCAGGTTAGCGAGTGATCTGGTGAATGACAGATCTCTGAGCATTGAAGACACTCAACAACCGAGGAACACAGAGCTACCATGTCAGCTGCCTGAGCTTCCATGCAAGCTGCAGTGACTGTAGTGGAAGCTGCAGCCTCAGTTATCAGAAGCTGTATGATGTCAGGCTCCACACGTCACTGGCTGGAATTGACTAGCCTCTCCACACTGTAGTTGATGGACTCCAGTCTCTGTGGCCAGCCACAGTCCAAGGTGGAAACCAACTCCTCCATTCCCCTAGCCACAAGCCAAAGCTATTAGGCAGGCTCTCCATTGCACCAAGCATTTGGTTTGACAAACCATCAGCCTTCTTTTGAAGCTTGTCCCTGCAAGGTTCTTATCTGACTCCTCTACAGAAGACTTCGTAAACAACCTTCCCTGCCTCTCTGGAAAGGTGGCATCTATGGTTCCCGTTCCACACTACATAACTGCTGCTCCCAATGCCCAGTGTGACCTGCTGTGAGGAGCCCCCTTCTAAGCTAGCCTCTAAGTCATGACCTCTTGGCTGGTCTCCCACATTCTACCCTCTATAAACTTGAGGTTGTCCAAAGCACTGCTGCCCATGTCCTAACTCATATTCAAGTCCTGTTCCCCTATCATCCTTGTGCTCTGTGGCCTACATTTGCTTCCAGTCAAGCAACGTCTTGATTTCAAAATTCTCATCCTTGTTTTCAAATCTCTCCATGACCTTGCCTCTCTCTATCTCTGTAATCTCCTCCAGCCCCACAACCTTCCAAGACATCTGAGCTCATCTAATCTGGCATCTTGAGCACCTCCGATTTTGATCATTCTACCTCTGATGGCCTCACCTTCAGTTGCCTAGGTCCTACGCTCTGGAATTCCCTTCCTAAACCTTTCTGGCTCTCCACCTCACTTTCCTTCTTTAAGATGTTCCTTAAAACCTTACTCTTTGACCAAGCTTTTGATCATATAACCTAATATCTCCTTATGTGGCTCGGTCATATGTTTTATAATGCTTCTGTGAAGTGCCTTGGGATATCTTATTGTGTTAAATGTGCAATATAAAAGTTGTTGTTGTGCTGGTGCCAGTCTCTGAGCTGGTGTCTGCAACAGAGATAGCCACTGATGCAATGCAATCTTCCTTGCTCTCCTCCTTTTCCTTTGGTTGGGTCAGGGGAGGTGGTGGGTTGGAGGTGGCTGTTGTTTATCTTGAACTTGCTGTGTGGGTGGATAATGCTCCTGGGAGCCAGTCATGGTAAAGCAGGAAGAGTTAGGGTGCAGAATGTATGGCCAATGTAGGAGGATGTAAGAGATGAGACCAGATGGAGCTTGGAAGTGAGGATAGGTTTGAGTGATTGGTGAACAGCAATGGTTGTGCATTTGTAAGGAAGCTGGAGTGGTGAGATGTTCCCTGTTCTGCCTTTGGCCACAGCATCTCTCACTGCCCTCCTGATCATGGCTAGCACTGCCTCCTCATGGAAGAGATCACATGCAAATGTTGTTGACCGTCCCCAGTCAGGTGCTATTTTTTCCTGGAAGAGAAACAAATGGTATTGTGAATGAGTATATTGGCGTGCGTGCGTGTGTGCGTGCGTGTGATGCCTCACATGGTTGAAGACCTGTGAGATGTGTCTGAGGTATGAGTAGTGCTTGTAAAGGATACATTAATATGGGGTGTATGGGTGTTCGTATGTAGTTAAATAGTGGATGGAGTGGTGAAGTTGGTGATGCAGTTATTGAGAAGTGTGTTTGTGAGATGAGGGGCTGAATTTTATGCCGGCAGGTCAGATGGTGGTGGGGGGGTGGCGTAAAATTGAGCAAGAGGGTCCGGGAGGCCTACCCGCCCCGCTCCCACCTCTGATAAACTTTATGGTGGTCGGGCGGGCGGGGGAGGCGGAAAACAGCCCGCCAGCCCGAGGCCAATCATGGCCCATAAGTGCCCACTTAACCAACACTTAAGGGCCCTTGCCCACCTCCACTGGTAATTTACCCGTGGCAAGTGGGCGTGCTGGGGATGTGAAAGGCTGCCCAGCGATAGCTGCCGGCCTTTCCGTGCACCATGAGGTGGATCATGGTAGTCAGGCACAGGATGCCCATTTGAGGGCTGCCCCCGCCTCCCAGCACACCCCCAAAACCAAAACACCCCCCTTCCTCCAAACAACCACTTTATCCTCATCAGGGAAGGGCCGCTCTCCCTGGTGAGGCTTGCCCAACTTACATCATCTCCTGGCTCCATCTGGTCGGCTGGGCTGCAGTCCCAGCAGTGGCCACCCGCTCCCGGTGGCACTGCTGGGACTAAACTGCTGGCCCGCTGATTGTCTGGCAGCTCAATGAGGCGGGACTTCCTCCCTCAAGCAGGTGTAAGTCCCGCCTCAGGACAGTTAAAGCTCGGGGACCCGTAAAATGCAGGACGGATCCCTAGGCTAGGCGGAAGCGGGTTTGCCACCGATTTTTACATCGGTGGCGAATTCCTGTCCGCCTAAGGTAAAATCCAGCCTGAGATCTTACCTTGAATGTTCGTGTCAAGTCATTACATTTCTTGGGTCACTGAAGCCATGCCCTGGGGCCAGGGCTCCTTGCTGTCACTTCCTGGGTGATCTCCTCCCACATGCATTATATCATCTGCCTCTGTGGCTTTCTACTCCCCTGCAGGTGGAAAACATCCCTTCTCCTCTCTACCTCCTCCAGCAAGACCTCTAAAATCGCATCCAGCTACATATTGCTTTTTATATGTTGTGGGAACAGTGGTGACACTTGGAAATTCTGTGATTCTCATTCCCATGGCCATGATTTCCATGCGTTTATAAACTCTGCTGTTTTTAATGCACAGTGCACTCCACGCCTTCAATGGAAGTGGGTGAGTGCAGGCTACATAAACCCTGCCAGGAAATTGCATCTAAGCAGTGCTTAGGTGCTAAACCGACAATTGTCAGTTTCAGCGCCAGCAGGCACATTCAAATCATGATCATCGTCAATTTGCCCAAAAACTGTGCATCAAATTGAGACTTTCAGACAGGCATTTCTTATTAGCACAGTATCCATTTAGCAACTGCTTTCACCCTTGGCCAAAATAACCCCCTCTTGTCTCTGAAAGAGAGAATTTTCTTTTTAATTCCTGTTAGTCAAAGCAGACGGTTTAAATTCATGTGGCTTGGAAACTTATTGAGTGTATCAGTCAATTTATTCACATTCAGATTCAGAAAACCATTTAATATGAAGGGTGTGCTGCTTAATGAAAATACTGTTAAGTAGTAGAGACAGCTGCAGTTAAAGCCTGGTTGCAATTAAGTACTTTTAGACAATCAAATCAAATACTATGGACAAGAAATTTCCTCACATGGTGCCCCTTTAAGTGGCACTACAAAGGCCTTACACCCCTCTTTGTGTGTCCCCCGCATCGCCAGCTGCTTCCTGTGCGGCCTGCATGTCTTTCTGCGAGGATAAGGACGCACGGAAGTGCATTCCCTCCACCGGAAGGCTTTGATTAGGCGCTGTCCTCGCGTCACGCGACCCAACTGGTTGATATGATGCCATGATCCCAAATTTGGGCAACTAATGTGCAGGCAGCATCTTTATTGTTTAATCAAGAAACAAAATGAGCACATAGCTCCAAGATGGGCCCTACAGTAGCATTATTTGAAAAGCCAAGCCTCCAGCTTGCAGGTAATGTAATTGTTTGGAACTTTCTCCATTGCAAAGTGCTTGGAAGTACTCAAGTGTTTTTGGAGGTGTTTTGGTGAGTTCCTGGATTTGCCAGAGAGTGTAGCCACATCTTCTCGTGGGAGGGGAGGGGAGGGGCACAGGATTTGGTGACCTGTCCACACAAAGGCTGCAACAGGTGTGGGGGCCAGCAATTGGTCTGCAGCACTGCTGCTAGGTCTTTGAGAGTTGACCTTCCTGGCCACCTGCTCGCTCTCCTTTTGGGGGTGAGCCTTGAAGTTCTCTTGACCAACGCCCCCCCCACCCACCCACCCCTGCAGACCCATGGTGTCTCTTCTCCTGCCCACCCAGTGTCACCAGCGCTGCTTTGGTTACCTATGGATCCGTTTCCCTGCCCTGGTGTTCACATTGTAGCAATATTATTGAGTGTAGCTTCCCTTTAAGATACAGCCTCTCTGGTTGGCTGTACCATGTGCAGAGAGGCCACAGCAGCATGGAGCCACTGGCCAATGCCATAACCAATCAGATGAGGTGGGTACACAAAGTTTGCATATTGCCCTGAATGGGCATGTTGCGAATCACAACTCCTGCACCCAAAAACTGGGGCTAAGCAATTTCTAGCCATATATATTGCCATAGATATTGAATACAATATATCTGCTTCAAACATAACTTGAATTCATTCATTAGGAATGACTGAATATATTATGTGATGCTTTTAATATACTGGATATGTTCTTGTGATAAATCAGTTATCTGGTTTACATTGTTTAAGAGCAAAATCACTGGGTTATCAATTTATGTCTGTAATAAAGTAACAATCACAATGATTTTAGTTACAGTTGGGCACAAGTTTGATTGGATGAACATTTATTTTCACCTACTTCCATAGTTTACTAACTTCCTCCCTTCATTTTCTCTTCTGAAGGAGTTGATGCAACATTACAGGTCCAGGAACACCCTATATCCTTATATAGTTACTAGGATCTATGTGTTAGCCTTTCTGCTCCCTAAAACAATTAATAGTTTGGTCCTAGCTTGTACAGCACAATGAATTGATCAAGATCAATTTTAGTAGGAGTGACTGAGGATCTTAAACAACAATACTGCTAAATTATTAGTCGTCAAATCATTGGCAGATGGCGGTTATGCATTGAAAATTAAGTAAACGACTGCAGTTTCTGTCCTCAGGCAATTTTTTTGTGGAGAATGTAAAGCTGAAAAATGTTCATTCATCATACACAATAACATTTCCGCGGCTTCACATTCAACAGTTCTTTTCATTTTGCTCTATTCAGCTTGTTCCTTATTCACATATTTTAGCTTTGAATACATTTTATAGAAAGTGGGATTGTAGGGGATTTAGTGAAAGCTGCTTTACCCCAACACTGATTTACTAAAATCATGATTGAACAGTTTTTTCATATGCTATTATTAATCAATTTACATCTTAAAATAGTTCTAAAAAGGTTATTTGCAGTATCATTTTTATTTCTTACCAGACATTTCTAACTGCTTTTTTAATCTGCTGTAAAATTGCAGAGTGAAATCTAGAAACCGTGACTTATACTCTGTTTTAAAATTGAAATTAAACGGATATTTGCTCTGATATCCTGACATTCATTGCATGATTGATAGCCTCAAATTTATGTTGAAGTAAAAACAGGATTATATACAGTTCAGCAACCTTCCCATTTTGTTAATAATTATGTTCAATTCAGCAAACTTACAATTTAGTCAACCAGAATAAATCGATCTTAATCACAATTTATTCAATAATTATTTGACTTTTGATGCATAATTTTGGACTAAGGAAAGAACACAATGAAAGTTTCAATATAATTCAATTAAACCACTTCGAAATTTTTTGGTCAAACTGATATTTCTCAAAATTTGAGACTAGTTTTCAAAGAAATGTTCTTTAACCTATCAAATTCTTTATTATAAATGCATTAAAATGTTAGCAGCAATGGCTTCACCTTTGCTAAGCATAGTTATCATGTTGAATATTGTTGATTCACTTTGTCTTCCCACAGGAAGCTGTCTCTCTTTTCTGACACTAATCTTGCGGCATGTTCTTTGTGTTTTCACCCTCCATCGTAGTCCCCTCACTCATTCTTCACTCTCCTGCCTCAGTCCTTTGTGATTTATCAAAGGGTGCAGCTGGAACTAGTTTATAAGGCTTAGAGGATTTTAGCTTATATAGTATATGACTAAGAATTGACATGATCTTGATGAGTTCACATTGCAGGATTGAAAGCAGTACAAGTTTGCAGCAGTGAGAAATGGGAGACATGGAAGAAGAATTATAGGCTGATGTAATTCTTGATAGAATTCTTGACAGAGAATTACAGCCAAAAGATGTAGATGGGAAAGTATGTTAGTTTGGCGGCAGTTCTTGCTCATACATCCTAACAGGAGAAACTACTTGACATATTACACTGTTTTTACATGTGCCAACTTAGTACTTATACCATTTTAACTCATTGAAAACAATGGTTGAATTTAGATTTTTTTACTCCTGGAAAGTTACAGGTGAATTTTTTCATATAACAAAAATTTGCATATTGCTAAACCTACCTACAAGCGGACTTGAGAGTATAATCTGTACAAAGTGTGATCAAATTATCTAACCCATAGTAATAAAAGACTTGCATTTATATCATGCTATTCACAACCACTGGACTTCTTAAAGTGCTTCCAACCAATGTAGTACTTTTGAAATGTTGTAATGTAGGAAACGTGGCAGCCAATTTGCGCACAGCAAACACCCACGAACAGCAATGTGATAATGATCAGATAATCTGCTTTTCTGATGTTGATTGAGGGATAAATATTGGCCAGGACATTGGGCAAACTCCCTGCTCTTCTTTGAAATAGTGCCATGGGATCTTTTACAGCCACCCAAGCAGGCAGATGGGACCTTGGTTTAAGGTCTCATCCAAAAAACAGCACCTCCAACAGTGCAGTACTCCCACAGTACTGCACTGGAGTGTCAACACTGACCTTTGTGCTCAAGCTCGAAGCGGGATATGAAATGGAACCTTGTTACTTAGAGGTGAGAGTGCTACCCGCTGAGCCATAGCTGACAATAGATCTCATAGATTATTATTTTCATTGGCCAGTGAGTTTTATTGCTGAGAATGGGTATGGATTTGAATAGATGTTGAGTGGTGTAGATACCATTGTTGGGCAACATTTTTTATATTTACAGGCACTAAAATTGGACCTAACTGGCAGGAATTTACCCATTGTAAATAAAAGGGAGCATTAGATCCTCATTATGGTTAACAAGGCCATATTTGGCAACAAACACTGTGTCAAATTGCAAGTATCACATAACTAATTTCCTGAACTGTATTCTTACCACATGGAATATTGATGCTTCTGTTAGTGAGTTCCACAACTGCTTTATTCAGTTGTGCAGAAAATATTTGCATAACACAGGGCCCAGTGAGATACTGCGATGTTTTCAGAAGATGATACAACAAATTATTAGCCTTGTCGTATCTGAGAATCGGGCAGCAGGCAGGCCTTTTCTTAACTGCCCAATACCCTCGGCAGTAACCTGACTGTATTTGTCATTGGCAGGAAATTTTCCTTGTGTTCCTATTTCAGACGATGTTCGATGTTCATTATTCTGCTAAAGGAATGAGTGTCATATTAGCTTTATTATGCAAACTGTTACAATGAGGTGAGGAGGAGTGGAACGGTTCCCTTCTTATCCCTCCTTGTTTTCCCACAATAGGTTTGCTTCTCTTTTGAAAAGAATATACTGCCAATTAAGTGAGTGTTTAACTATTTACGCGCTGTGATCATAAAAAGTGTTACAACCGAGGTGAGAGGATGGCACTGTCTTCCCCTTAAATGTTGACCCAGTTACCGATACGGCCAATTATATACTCTATTTTTATTTCAGAATAAAAATCCACCAACAATTTACTTTAATAAATAACAAAATTATTAATTTATTATAAAACAAGACTTATTCAGTAAAGATGCAAAGCATTAACATACAAACTGAAATATAATAGTTCCCTTTTAAATAAGCCCAACACACACACAAAAAAAATAAAGAAGTTTTATCTGCAGCGATCTCTTTACAAAAAAAGACAAAAATACTTTGGCCAAATACTTGTTAATTGTTGAAGGAAAAGGATAAGATTTGGAATGATATCGGTCGTTCCTTTCCTGGCATCCCAAATACACATAGACGGCTGTTACTGGGATCTTTTTGGAGCAGTTCTCTTCTAGCGTTGTCAACGATCAGTCTGGCAGGCTTTCCAGGAGAAATGCAGCATCAGGGGCTTCAGCTATCACACACTGGATTTTCAGGGTTTCATAGAGAGGTGTAGAAAGGATGAACTGGTGTCTTGTCTCTTACTAGGCTGACAGCAACCACCACCCCCCCCCCCCCCCAACCACCACCAAACTGGCTCAAAACAATCCAAAATGAAACCAACTCTTGACATGCCACTTCTCTGTCAACAACTCCCCATGGTCACCAAGTCTCCTGTTGTTTATTTAGCTTAAGACATGTGACAACCAGTAAGGGTTGTTTTTAAACAGGAAGCTCAATTCCTTCCAGCATGTGTAAACTCTTCAGTCCGCCAAAGGAATCAACTTCCACAATTTCAAAACATAAATCTTGACAAAATATAAAAAAATGGAACTAATTTCATTACATCTCCATCCTTGGAGAGATGAAATGCCATTTTTAAATGTGTTTCATTACAAAGAGTGGACAAAAAACAGAAGATGAAAAGAAATGAAAACACATTTACACACACATTCTCATTCACATTTTACCTGTAACAATACGGTTAAGCCCTGTACCATCTTAAACTCTAGACAAAGCATTAGCAATTACATTATTTTTCCCCACAATGTGGATAATCTTTGTGATGGGGCTGTAATAGTAAACTCCATCGAAACAGTCTGGCATTCTGGTTTTTGAATTTTTCCACAAAGGCTAGGGGGTTATGATCAGTATATACCAGTGACTCTCTGGATTTGTGGCAGACATAGACTTCAAAATGCTTAACAGCTAGTAATAAGCCCAGGGTTTCTTTTTCTACTGTTGATAATCTCTTTTGTTGTCAATATAGCTTTTTGGAAAAGTATCCCACTGGCCTTTCTATGCCTGATTTATCATCTTGTAACAGGACTGCACCGACCCCCAGGTCACGAGCATTAATTGCTACCTTGATGGCCTTAGTGAAATTTGGGGCAGCCAACACTGGTTCGTTAATCAAAATGGCTTTCAGCCTCTCAAACTATGCTTGGCACTCTCCTGACCACATTAACTTGGCTTTCTTTTATTGTAACAAATACGTCAGTGGAGTAGCTGTGATGCTAAAATTTGGTACAAACTTGCAGTAGAAATCATACATCCCCAAAAACCTCAATTTCTCATTTAGTCTTAGGGGCAGGGAGCTCCATCAATGCTTGTATTTTTGCTGTTCTTGGCAACACTTTTGTCCTTACCCTGCTATATGCCCCAGGTAGGTGACTCTCATATTAGCAAGTTCACTTTTGGCAAGGTTTATCACTAAATCAGCCGATTGTAATCTTCCAAACAGAGCTTCCAGTTGTTCCAAGTAGTCCTTCCAAGTGTCACTGTATACCAGCACATCATCAAACTTAGGAACCACACAGTTAGGAACACTGGCTACCACTTGGTTCATTAGTCTCTGGAAAGCTGCTAGGGCATTTTTTTAGCTTGAATGACATCGCTTGGCATTGGAAAAGACCGCCTGGTGTGACAAAGGCCAATATTTCTTTAGCTCGGGGTATTAAAGGAACCTGCCAGTATCCCTTTAACAAATCGATTTTTGTAAGAAATGTGGCACTGCCCACTTTGTCAATACAGTCTTCCAAGTGAGGAATTGGGGAGGAGTCTGCCTTTGTTACTGCATTAACCTTTCTGTTATCTATGCAAAATCTAGTTGAACCGTCAGGTTTAGGCTCTAACATGACTGGGGATTAAAGGCCTGCTCAGGTCGGGAAAAAGAATCCAACCCGAACACGACCGATCCACAGCGGACCCGAGCCCGACCCGGCCCGAGTCCCTCCAATTTTGCCCCGAGCCCGAACCCGCCCCCGACTCAACCCGACCCAACTAACCCTTTACTCCACGAAGCTGCAGCGCATGCTTGATGACGTCATAGTGACATCACTCACTCACTGCACAGACTCAGTTTCATTCCCGACTCCCAGCTCAGGTAATTTTTTTTTGATAAATTTCAATACTTACCAGTGGAGCACTTATTGCGTGTACCCAGCCTGACCCAACCTGAGCACTAAAGCCGGACCCGGAATGAGGGACCCAACCCGATGCATGTCGTTGGGTCCCATCAGGTTCGGGTCGGGGTAGCAGGTCTTTACTGGGGATCTCTAGCTGCTTTGACTGGATTCAATTAGGCGATTTGCCAACAAGTATTGGATTTCTACTTTCACCCAGGTCTGTTTCTCTGCACCGAAGCGATAAGGATACTGTATTATAGGAGAAGATTCTCTGACATCATCTTTTTCTTTTTCCCCTTCTTTTTCCTTGATCTTCTTCCTCTCCCCCTTTATCCTGCTCCTCCCCCCTTTCTCCTCCTCCTCCCCCCCTTTCTCCTCTCCTCCCCCCCTTTCTCACCACCTCCCCCCCTTCACCACCACCTCCCCCCCCTTTCTCCTCCTCCTCCCCCCCCTTTCTCCTCCTCCTCCCCCCCTTCTCCTCCTCCTCCCCCCCTTTCCCTTCACCTACTTCCCCCTTCCCCTCACCTACACCCCTTCACCACCACCACCACCTCCACCACCCCCACCCACCTCCACCCCAACTCACCACACCTCCACCACCTCCACCTCCCCTTCCCCACCACCACCCCACCCCACCCCACCACCACCCAACCCCACCACCTCCCTCCTCCCCCTTTCTCCTCCACCTCCTCCTCCCCTTTCTCCTCCTCCTCCTCCTCCCCTTTCTCCTCCTCCTCACCCTCCCCTTCCGTCCTCCTCACTCCACCTCCCCTTCACGTCTCCCCACCACCACCTCCCCCATTCTCCTCCACCTCCTCCTCCTCCCCTTTCTCCTCCTCCTCCTCCTCCCCTTCTCCTCCTCCTCCTCCCCTTTCTCCTCCCCCTCCCTCCTCCTCCCCCCCCTTCTCCCTCCTCCACACCTCCCCCCCCTCCTCCCCTTTCCTCCTCCTCTCCCTTTCTCCTCCTCCTCCTCCCTTCTCCTCCTCCCCTCCCCTCACCTCCTCCCCTTTCTCCACCTCCTCCACCTCCCCTTTCTCCTCCTCCCCTTTCTCCTCCTCCTCTCCTCCCCTTTCGCCTCCTCCTCCTCCTCCCCCTTTCTCCTCCTCCCCTCCTCCCCTTTCTCCTCCTCCTCCCCTTTCTCCTCCTCCTCCCCTTTCTCCACCACCTCCACCACCCCTTTCTCCCCACACCACCCCCTTCTCCCCTTCACCACCACCACCACACCCTTCCACCTCCTCCTCCTCCTCCTCCACCCCTTCTCCTCCTCCTCTCCTCCTCCTCCTCCTCCTCCTCCTCCACCCTTCTCCTCCTCCTCCTCCCCTTTCTCCTCCACCTCCCCCCTTCTCCTCCTCCTCCTCCCCTTCCTCCTCCTCCTCCTCCCCTTTCTCCTCCTCCTCCTCCCCTTTCTCCTCCTCCTTCTCCTCCTCCTCCTCCTCCTCCACCCCTTCACCACCTCCACCACCCCCCAAACACCACCCCACCTCAACCCCTTTCCACCTCCTCCACCACCTCCTCCCTTTCACACCTCCACCTCCTCACCCTTTCTCCACCTCCCTCCCCTTTCTCCTCCTCCTCCCTTTCCTCCTCCCTCCTCCCTCTCACCACCTCCCCATTCACCTCCTCATCCTCCTCCTCCCTTTCTCCTCCTCCTCCTCCTCCTCTTCTCCTACTCCTCCCCCTACTCCCCTCCTCCTCCTCCCCTTTCTCCTCCTCCTCCTCCCCTTTCTCCTCCTCCTCCTCCCCTTTCTCCTCCTCCTCCTCCCCTTCTCCTCCTCCTCCCCTTAACCTCCTCCTCCTCCTCTTTCTCCACACCTCCTCCCCTTTCTCCTCCTCCTCACCCTCCTCCTCCCCTTTCTCCTCCTCCTCCTCCCCTTCTCCTCCTCCTCCTCCCCTCCTTTCTCCTCCTCCTCCTTTCTCCTCCTCCTCCTCCTCCTCCTCCTCCCTCTCCTCCTCCTCCTCCTCCTCCCTTTCTCCTCCTCCTCCTCCCCTTTCTCCTCCTCCTCCTCCTCCTCCTCCTCCCCTTTCTCCTCCTCCTCCTCCCCTCCTCCCCTTCTCCTCCTCCACCTCCTCCTCCTCCCCTTCTCCTCCTCCTCCTCCTCCTCCTCCTCCCCTTCTCCTCCTCCTCCTCCTCCTCCTCCTCCTCCCCTTTCTCCTCCTCCCCTCCTCCCTTTCTCCTCCTCCTCCTCCTCCCCTTTCTCCTCCTCCTCCTCCTCCCCTTTCTCCTCCTCCTCTCCTCCCTTTCTCCTCCTCCTCCTCCACCCCTTTCTCCTCCCCTCCTCCACCCTTCTCCTCCTCCTCCTCCCCTTTCTCCTCCTCCTCCTCCTTCTCCTCCTCCTCCTCCTCCTTCTCCTCCTCCTCCTCCTCCTCCCCTTTCTCCTCCTCCTCCTCCCCTGTCTCCTCCTCCTCCTCCCCTGTCTCCTCCTCCTCCTCCTCCCCTTTCTCCTCCTCCTCCTCCCCTTTCTCCTCCTCCTCCTCCCCTTTCTCCCCTTTCTCCTCCTCCTCCTCCCCTTTCCCTCCTCCTCCTCCTCCCCATTCTCCTCCTCCTCCTCCTCCCCTTTCTCCTCCTCCACCTCCTCCTCCTCCTCCCCTCCTCCTCCACCTCCTCCTCCCCTTTCTCCACCTCCTCCTCCCCTTTCTCCTCCTCCTCCTCCCCTTTCTCCTCCTCCTCACCCCATACTCCTCCTCCTCCTCCCCATTCTCCTCCTCCTCCTCCCTTTCTCCTCCTCCTCCTCCTCCTCCCTTCTCCTCCTCCTCCTCCTCCTCCCCTTTCTCCTCCTCCTCCTCCTCCCTTCTCCTCTCCTCCTCCTCCTCCCCTTTCTCCTCCTCCTCCTCCTCCCCCTTCTCTCCTCCTCCTCCTCCTCCTCCCCTTCTCCCTCCTCCTCCTCCTCCTCCTCCCCTTCTCCTCCTCCTCCTCCTCCTCCCCTTTCTCCTCCTCCTCCCCTTCTCCTCCTCCTCCTCCTCCTCCCCTTTCTCCTCCTCCTCCTCCTCCTCCTCCCTTCTCCTCCTCCTCCTCCCTTTCTCCTCCTCCTCCCCCTTTCTCCTCCTCCTCCTCCTCCTCCCCTTTCTCCTCCTCCTCCTCCCCTTTCTCCTCCTCCTCCTCCCCTTCTCCTCCTCCTCCTCCCCTTTCTCCTCCTCCTCCTCCTCCTCCCCTTTCTCCTCCTCCCCTCCCCTTCTCCTCCTCCTCCTCCTCCTCCCCTTTCTCCTCCTCCGCCTCCTCCCCTTTCTCCTCCTCCTCCTCCTCCCCTTTCTCCTCCTCCTCCTCCTCCCCTTCTCCTCCTCCTCCTCCTCCCCTTTCTCCTCCTCCTCCTCCCCTTTCTCCTCCTCCTCCTCCTCCTCCTCCTCCCTTTCTCTCCTCCTCCTCCCCTTTCTCCTCCTCCTCCTCCCTTTCTCCTCCTCCTCCTCCTCCTCCCTCTCCTCCTCTCCCCTCCTTTCTCCTCCTCCTCCCCTCCTTTCTCCTTCTCCTCCTCCTCCTCCTCCTCCCCTTCTCCTCCTCCTCCTCCTCCCCTTTCCTCCTCCTCCTCCCTCCCCTTCTCCTCCTCCTCCTCCTCCCTTTCTCTCCTCCTCCTCCTCCCCTTTCTCCTCCTCCTCCTCCCCTTTCTCCTCCTCCTCCTCCCCTTTCTCCTCCTCCCCTTCTCCTGCTCTTCCTCCTCCTCCCCTTTCTCCTCCTCCTCCTCCCCCTCCCCTTTCTCCTCCTCCTCCTCCCCCTCCCCTTCTCCTCCTCCTCCTCCTCCTCTCCTTTCTCCTCCTCCTCCTCCCCTTTCTCCTCCTCCTCCTCCCCTTTCTCGTCCTCCTCCTCCCATTCTCGTCCTCCTCCTCCTCCTCCTCCTCCTCCTCCCCTTTCTCCTCCTCCTCCTCCTCCTCCTCCCCTTTCTCCCTCCTCCTCCTCCTCCTCCTCCCCTTTCTCCTCCTCCTCCCTCCTCCTCCTCATCCCCTTTATCCTCCTCCTCCTCCTCCTCCCCTTTCTCTCCTCCTCCTCCTCCTCTCCCCTTTCTCCTCCTCCTCCTCCTCCTCCCTTTCTCCTCCTCCTCCTCCTCCTCCTCCCTTTCTCCTCCTCCTCCTCCTCCTCCTCCTCCCCTTTCTCGTCTCCCCTTTCTCCTCCTCCTCCCCTTCCTCCTCCTCCTCCTCCCCTTTCTCCTCCTCCTCCTCCTCCTCCTCCCCTTTTCTCCTCCTCCTCCTCCTCCCCCCTCCTCCTCCTCCCCTTTATCCTCCTCCTCCTCCCCTTTCTCCTCCTCCTCCTCCTCCTCA